>NC_133009.1:27200433-27874183 GCF_048564905.1 Vicugna pacos
AAAAAAATTATCCTTTCTTCCTTCTCACAAAGACAAAACAAAACAGTAAATTTAAAAACAAAAAAACCCAGCAAGAATACAATCACTGCCAGAATTCTCATACAGGACTAGTGAGTACCTGACATGGTTTCCTATCGATGGGCGGCAGAACTTCGGACCGAGGAAAGGACCGGGCACTGGTACAAGCCAGCCAGTCGCTAAGGCTGACGGAGTGCGTCTGCTTAACTTCAGGTCTTCGGTGCGTTAAAGGCTTTGCCTTCTGTAACCTCAGCTCCCACGGGTCAGGGTCTTTCCTGAATGGTGAGTTGTATATACCTGGAATCTAAGGAAAAGCAACATAATTCTAATTTTTATCTTCAGTGTTCACCTGAGACCAAGGGAAGATAAAGTTGTACTATAGAAATTTTCGTATGTTGAAGGACTGCAAGTTTTTTTTTAACTACAACATGTACAACATGTACAACACTGGACTAAACATACAATACGTTTAAGGACTGCACTTTGTTTTTAAAGTGCAACTCTCATTCTTAACTAGAGGTAGATAGACTTCAGATTTGCCCAAGGAGATTATGGAATACTCACACTGTGTCTCCACTTCAGACCAACGGTTTCAGAATCATTCATAGTTGAAGACTAAACATGTTAAAAAATGTGGAGCTGTAGTTTCCATTTGCCACACACGTTTATATAACTATATGTAACAGTTTTATATAACTAAACTGTATTTAAGAAGAAAAAACCCAGAATGACCTTAAGGTATTCATTTTGTATTCTAACCATTAACTGTGTATATGCATGCTTAACCATATCTGTGAGTCATGCATTCACTCATACAAACTCAAACGTTTGAACCAGTTGCAGGTACAAAGTAAGAATTTTTAAATATTTGATTATTTGAATGAATATTCATTATACAACAAATGGCAGCCACTTTAAGTTCTTTACTTTATAATAATAAACTGGTATATATACACACACACACATCTATACATACATACATGTGTATATATGTGTGTGTGTGTGTGTGTGTATAAAATCATTCAAAATAACATCCTATATTTAATGAGTTGCATTCATGTGGTTAGGTTGGGTACGAAATCTATAGTGTCACATTCCCTTTGCTGTTCTATCATTGACCTTATCACACATTGCATCAAAATAGTCAAGACTTATTTAACCAGTGCCTGCTGTGCAGTAGGGGTTCAATAGATGTGTGTATGATAAATTCATGATAAATACATTCAAGTTTCGCGTATTCCATTTTCTGAAACATTCAATGGTGTTTGAGTATATAAACTGCATTGAACTATTTTTTGTGCTTTAATATATACAAACACATATTCATGAAGAAAAGTTATATTTTAAAGGACAGTATGATTTGTTTGGTTGCTCTGCAGACGTTCTAATGTAAGGAATGTATCCATTAAACCTGTCTTTCCTAAAAATGTGCTTTTTTCTTCTGCCACCATCATATCCATAAGTATTTCTGGCTGTTATATTTACTTCACGGAATAAGGAGTTCCAAAGTATTATGATTAACTACGATAGGTGTCTTGGAAAACCTACCCTAGAAAAATTTTCTATTTCCAGTCTACCAGCTCAGTAAGTAGGAAGCTCCATCTAATAGCCAGCTGAGACTAGATTCTGTGTCTGACCCCTAATGCTTCCTCAGCAACCTGGGGACAACTGCCACAGCACCTCTCGTGTTATTTCATAATTATCTTTGTGTGCGCCGGTCTTGCCCAAGCAAGCAGCTGGAGCACAGGAACTCTGTTTTAGGTATTTTTGCATCTCTAGGGCCTAGCAAAGTCCTTGACACGTAGCAGACACTCAAAAAATGAATGCTCAGTGCTTATCTAGAACAACAATGCACCATTCAGAAAAGCCCATAAAGTGTCTATTTCACTCTTACTTTCCAGAACCACATAAATATCTTAGTAAAATGTTTGAGGTTTATTTTAAACTCGTATCGACTTCTTTCAAAGCTCTAGATTATACTCCTTTTATCTTTCTTAACACTTCAGTTTCAATTTGCTTTTGAATACATTGCAATCTAGAACTAAATTATCACAGACCCATTGACTCATCTCCAACTCAACTTTTCTATGCTATAATTGGGGACTGAATTTTATTAGATAAAACAAAGTTTAATTCATTTATTTATTTAATTTAAATATATTTACCTATTTAAAAAAATACTTTTGAATTGGCTCTTTGAGTTTTTTTCCCTATACAATTTATAAAAGAAAAAAGTGTTGAAAGTGTTACAGGCATTGTATAAACCATTTTTAGTATCATTTTAGCATTATTTCACTATGATACTAAATATAGAACAAGGTGGATATATAAACAGATATTTTAATTACGTTAATATAAGAAAAATATATTCAAAATAGCTTTCAGTGGATAGTACATTTTAAGTGAATGGTAATTTTTAAGATGATTTTTAGGGTAATTTTCTAAGATGAGGATATGTCAAATGTAATGAGAAAAAACAATAAATATGATACTAAAAGGGCTATTCACACACAAACATAATGAAATCTACATAGTCTATGAAAGAGATGTAATAGAACACCTTTCTGTTTAGCGATGATCTAATTAACTGAAGCCAGTTTAATATTTCTACAAACTTACAAATTAAAATGGTAAAATGCATACAATTGAACTAGATTATAATTTATCATTTAAAAATATCCACCTGAATAACTGCTACCAGCTATTAACTTTCCCCCTATTAGAAATCTTTGATCTCTTTCCACATTTGCATGCACATGTATACACAGGCTAGATGGGAAATGCAAATAGATCGGTAGACATGATAGCTTTCTTAAATGATATTTTGCAACCTATATGGAGACCTCCTCATGTGTATTCTCTTTGCAATTTAAATCACATATAGATAGAAAATATATTTTAATTGAATTTAAAATATATCATTTAAAATCTTCAAGGTGTCAATATTTTAGAAATTAATTGAATACCTTTGGCTAACTTTTGTCAATGAAAACAGTCCAGCCCTCCTCAATCCCTACAGGAAGTAAATATATTTCTATTAATACAGTGTTCATTTAATCATTATTTCTTTAAGTAAATAAAACAACCTTAACTCTCATCTCAGTTGCTGTATTTCATTAATTCACAAGCCGCCTCGCGAATAATGGTTTGTTGTTGATTTTTTAAAAATATTACTATCAGCCACAGAAGACAAAGTAAACCCTCAGGGACTATGACATATTTTTCCGTTTTCACATTTTTTCACAACGTAGAAGGGCTACTGCCAAGCTAGCTTTTGGGACTTCATTTTCAGCAATAATTTTCTAGAGTGACCAACACTATGGGGAAATCTGTGCTAACTGTTTAAAAAAAAAAAAAAAAAAGAAGCCTACAACTGAGTTATTTGCAGTACTGTCATGCTAACATTCAACTCAATAAGACCCAGGAAACCTCAGGAGAGGACTCCGCTAATAGCTTCTCACTGACCTCCCTGCATCGGGCCCGGCTGCTGACTGGTGGCCCAATGGTGAATACAGCAAATGAGGTGTGAAAGCACTGATTTTTTTTAAAGGCTATGATTCTGACTCGTCAAAAGGGAAAAAAAAAAAAAAGGCAATGAGTTATATAATAGATATATATTTTTCTTGAATTCCCCCCTTCAGACCTTCCATCATGGGAACTTAAGCATGACCTAGAATATTAATTATGTCAGGCTGAACAACGAGCAAATGTACCATTTGTTACCCAGTCACCCTTAGCATTACATTAATATTTTGAACCATTCCATATTTCTAACAATCTATCAGTTGGCTCTTTTCTTCTTAGTTTCTATTCTTATACTGAAGCAGTGTACGAGAAAGTCCTTTAAAAAGGCAACTGATCTGAAAACAAATGGATATACTCGTTATGTTTGGAGCAGTCACTGCTTTATTTCATGAAGAATGTTTTTACGGTCATTTTCTACTCACACACTGACCTTTATTTTGTAATTGCCTGGGGGAAGCCATAGTCTAATTTTTTTTCCCTTTTCTCTTTGTTATTGAGGTTTACTTTAAACACAAGTTTCTGGCAAATAAAAGGAATCTGAAACAGGACCGTGCACGCCTGTAATTCCCATAGCACCATTACCGGTGCTTCAATTTCAGATTTTATCAGATGAGAAACAGTAATTCCTCATGATTTCAAAGTAACTGCTTATTCCAGGAATGAAAAACTATTAAGGAGATAGGGTGGGAGGGAAAATTCAAATTTTACTTTTGCAAATACAATTACACAGCAAATGGGAGTCACTGATGGCCACAAAAAGAAACAAAACTGAAATAGAATTTTTTTGCCCTGTGAGTCAGAATACTGTGAGAGAGAAGCAGTTCTCAAAGGGCAGCTGGCTAAAATATGTCTGGTTGGTTCTAAGTTTTAATAAAACATGCTTAAAAAAAATCAGACATTAGGCAAGCACAGAAGATAGTAGAGACCCTGAATAACAAGAAAAGTGAAAGTAGGCCAAAGAACTGTGAATGAAATATTTGCTGGGGTAGGGACTGCTGAATCAACACTGACCAGTGCACTTCATCATAATTATCAGGACATACTGGTGCCAGGGGATTTATAACAACCCCACTCAGCAAATAATTGCCCTGCTGTTAGGAGATAGTCAGTGTTAACACACTGTCACAGTCCAGCGTTTAGTAAGATATTCTACATTCGATTACTCTTGCTGAGAACCGAAAGGAAACAGGGCCATTCCTCAGATACAGATCATAGTCATCTTAACCTGCGGATACAGCACTCCAGGAGGAAAAACAATTCCATGGAAACATTAAGGATTCATAGAGAATATATTTAACTATCTAAAGTGAGATTTAAAAAAACTAGTATTGACTAACAAATGTTTTTTCTCTTCTTTCGCTTCGCTAAAAAATAAATTTTTGAAGTGTCTTCAGTCAGATTATAGAGGGGTCACGTTAAGTGTAGACCCCAGATGCAGCCAGCTTTATTAGTTTCACAAGTGATTTTTGTAAATCATTTTGATATCCTAATCAATATTAAGGTATGTTAAAATATTCTCATGAAATGTTGATTAAAATGGAGAAATCTGAATAAGACACCATCCTCTATATAACTAATTTAATTCAATAAAATATTGAGCATCAACTAACTTAGAAAGACACACTTGGCTCTAAGGTGGGTACAGAGATGAAGAAAAAGTGATCACTCCCATCAAGCCGTTCTTGGTGGTGGGGGAGGGTGTGATTAGGAGAATGATTTTGTGATTGGCAATAACATAACTGACCTGCAGTATAAGTGTCCTGTAATAACTGTTGTAAAGGAAGTATTCACCAAAGGTTATGGTAAAGGTATGCATCCTTTAGAAAACTGTGGGAAAAGTATGTGGATTTATTCTAAAGGAAGAGAGATAGTCTAGGCTAAGGGAAGGGTAAAAATAAAGACATATTTGTGGGAAAACATAGGGCCACTGTTCAGCGAACATCACTTTGGCCAGTTTAAGCATGAAGCTATAGTCAGATGAGCTTGTGAAGATAAACTGGGGCAAAATTCTAGAAGGCTGCAAGACTGCACTTAATTCTACATAGAAAGGGAACCTCTTGATTTTCACCCTCTCCTTTAGAAGGTAAACTCTTTAGCCGGCCCTACTGGTGCATGAAGCCCACAGAAATAGACCCAGAGGAAACACAGGCAGAAAACATAATTTAAAGGGACACAGCAAGCATCCAAACCAGATTCAGATGTGGCAGGGATGTTGGAATGATCAGATCAGGAATTTAAAACATCCGTGATTAATAAGTTAAGGGATCTAATGTTAGTAGACAGCATGCAAGAACAACGGGCACCGTCAGCAGAGATATGGAAATTCTAAGTACGAATCAAAAAGAAATGCCAGGGATTAAATAAAAACAGAAATGAAGAATGCCTTTGATGGATTTGTTTGTAGACTAGACATGGCTGAGGAAAGAATCTCTGAACTAGAGGATATGTCAACAGAAACTTCCAAAATGGAAAAGCAAAGCAAAAGAACTCTGATGAAAATGTAACAGAATGTCCTAGAATGGTGGGACAACTACAGAAGGTATACCATCCATGTGATGGGGATACCAGAAGGAGAAGAAAGAAAGGAACAGGAGAATTATTTGAAGTAACCCTGACTCAGCATTTCCCCAAATTAACATCAGATTATCAAATCACTATCAGATCCAAGAAGCTCAGAGAACACCAACCAGGATAAATGCCAAAAACAACTCCTACCCTTCGGCATATCATATTCAAACTTCAAAAAGCAAAGATGAAAAGTCTTGTAAGAAGCAGAGGGGATAAACACCTCACTTATAGTGGAGCAAAGATAAGAGTTACATCCAATATTGCCTCAGAAGTCATACGAGCAAGATGAGAATGGAGTGGAATATTCCACCCAGAGTGAACTCTAATATAAACTATGGACGTCAGGTGACAATGACTGGGGGAGGGGGGGTGGCGTGTAGAGAGTATAGTGGTCCTTCAGTATCCTCAGGGGACTGGTTCCAAGATCCAACCTTCCAAACCTATGGATACCAAAATATTTGCGTATATTGCATAGTATGTGCATATAACCTGTACACACCCTCCCTCTGTATACTTTAAATCATCTCTAGATTACTTATGATCCCTAATATTATGTAAATACTTGTAAATAATTGTAATGCTATTTAAACAGTTGCCTGTGCACAGCAAATTCAAGTTTTGTTTTTTGGAACTTTCTGGATTTTTTTTTCTGGATATTTGAATCCACAGTTGGTTGAATTCATGGATGCAGAACCTGAGGACATGGAGGACTGACTATATACGGCAACGTCTTGCTCAAAATTGCTATGAATCTAACACTGATTAAAAAAAAAAGCCTATTTTAAAAAAGTTTAACACATGCTTAACATATAACACAGCAAACTCATTGCTGGGAATCTGTACAGGAGAGACGGAAATATATGCCCACACAAGGACTTGTCTGCCAATGTTTATAGAGGCATTGTTCATAGATGCCAAAATTGGAAATAATCCAAATGTTAGTCAACAGATTAATAAATTAACTGAATATAGTTACTCAGAATAGAACACTAGTCAACAATAAAGAAATGAAATATTGATACCTGCTATAACATGGAAGAATCTCAAAAACATTATGCTAATAAGAGAAGTTAGATGCAATGCCACATACTGTATAATTTCATTTATGTAAAATGTCCAGAAAACGCAAATCCAGATAAAGAAATGTGCAGGGGCACGGGGTACATGGAAACACCTATGCCTTCTGCTCAATTTTGCTGTGAACCTAATACTTCTCTAGAACAAACTTTATTAGAAAAAAAGTAATTGGCACCACCAGCTCTCAGTTTCTTAAGCCAAAAACCTGAGAATCATCCTCGATGGTAAGTGATCTTTCCCCACCCCTTATATTCAACCCACCAAAAAATTCTATGAATTCTTTCTCCAAAATGTATCTTCAACCCATAGGCGTCTGTTAATATCCATAGCCACCACTCTTGTTCAAGCTTCAAACTTACATTTAGTCTCTGTCCATCTGCTCTGTTTTGAACCCCTCTTACTCTCTACAGGGAAGCCAGAACAATAATTACAAACAACAAAAAAATTGTTTTAGCCCCTAAAAGACTATAAATGACTTTTCGATGCACCTAAGAAAATTGAACGTAGAAAATTGAACGTATTCTCGACTAAGTCCTTTTTTCTGTTCCAAGCTCATGTAAGCCACTCTTACCATCCCTCACACACACCACCCATGTTGGCTTTCTTTCATTTCCTCAAAACATGCCAGGCTCTTCCATGACTCAAATTCATCAAAAATGTTCCTTCCATCTGCTTCCTTGCCTGGCCAAATTATACTCATCCTTAAAAATTCACATTAAACATCACTCCTTTAAAAAGAACTTTGGTGACCCTAGACACATTGTCCTACCATGTTCTTTCTCTTAAAGTTCCCTGTTCATTTTCTTCATGGCACTTATAACATTTCATTATACATATATATGAATATTTCTTCTTCAATGTCTGTCTCCCCAGCTAGAATTTAAGATCCACCTGGATAAGCATAGCACCCATTTTCTTGATGTTTACATACTTAAGTTTGTGGTTCTCAACTCTGGCTACAAATTATAGTCATTTGGAGAACGTGAAAACTACTGATGTCCAAGCCCCACCCTAGACCAACTCAATCAGAATCTTTTAGGTGTGTGTCTGGGCATTAGTTCAGTTTTGTTTTTAAAGAAGAATTGAGAACTCTGGTTTATTACCCACCTCAATACCTGGCTCAGACTAGACAACCCATGTTTATCTAAGTAAGTGATGTAAGACCAGAAGTTTGTAAAGAAGGTGAAGCTTGCTTATTCAGAGGTAAGAAAAAAGAGCAGTGGAAACAGAAGAATGACATGACTAGGGAACACTTTTTAGGAAAAGAGACAAAAGACACTGATAACAGGTTAATTAAGAAGAAGATAAGAGAATGTGGAGTTACAGAAAAGCTTGCTTCTAGAACCCCAGCAGTGAGATGGCAAGAAAACCAGCTATGGAGGAATATTAACCTCTGTTTGGGGGTTATTAGGACTGAACTTCCCACAACACATTCAGGTTGAAAGGTCCAGTGTGCTGTTGTCAGGGTAGGTCTGGAACTTGGGGAAGAGGTCACAGCCAGCAACTGGAGTGTTTTCTGAATAAAAATGGCTGAAGCTGTGAAAATGGATGGAGTCACAGAGGGGGAGAATAAAGACTGAGATTTTTTTTCCTAGGGAAAAGTCTTAGGAGTGTGTATATATAGCAAGTAGGTGGGAGAAGAGACGCTCATGGATCGAAGGGCACTGGAAAGAGGAAAACAGAGAGGGAGAGGAGGCAGGACACAAAGGAGAAGATGGTTTCCAGGAGGAGGCCACTGAGGTCAGATGCCAGGCAGAGGTGGAATAGCATGAGAATGCTGCGCACAACTGCAATGGTAATTAGAAGGGGACAGGGGACCTTTGCAGAAGCCAACTCTGTTCCTATGGTAGAAGTCATATCATAATTCACTGACTGTGAGGAAGGAAAATAAAGTAGAGATGGGTTTCAGTTTCCAAAATACAGCAATCTCATGATGACTCAGAAGATCTTGGAACTGAAAGAATATATATATTTTCCCCTAGCCAGGATCTCCCTTTAACTATATTGCATTTTGAAAAACTTCCTGAGAAAGATTTCATGTAAAAGACTTTCTGGGAAACCTTCCCCATTAAAAAACTCCTTTATCTCTTTATCTGTAAATGCCAGGTCATTATTCTACTGATCCCTGCAAGAACTGGATGAAAGCTGCTTGTTTTCTTGCTTAGGTAATTTCTCTAGGTGTGCAGCCAACCCCGCCCTCCACCACCACCACCACCACCACCACCAGTATGGCTTCATCTACCTTCTCTTTTGTTTGCTCCCTGGGCAGTCTCTCCAGATTTGGCTATGATTCCTGTGTTTTCATTTGAGTGATAGCCTGGATAGGTTATAAATAATTATAAAAACTTTAAATTCATGTTGACATGAATGCATACCCATTCTGGGAATAGACCATTCTGCAGGGGGCGAGGAGGGGGGAAGCCCCTCTGATGGTAACACTATTTGGCCACAGTATAATTTTAGCAGAGAAGTAATTTTTTTGAAAAGAAGTCAGTCAATCAATATTTTGATCAAAAAACTGATCTGGTCTAAAATGAATAATAGTCTAGTCTCTGTTTTTTTGGGTGTACTATTGGGTTGTTTTTGATAAGTTTTTATGCATTTTTTTCCCAAAATTTGAGGAAATAATACCTCCTTTATGCTTTTTAATCCATAATTCACTTTCAGTCTGTTACAACTGAAATGAAGAATAAGTACAGCAACTTAAGCCTCCCCAGAACAGGAGATAGTTGGATCAAGCAACTATGTATCTATTTGGTTTTTGGTCAAATTGATTCTGCCTAAATAATTTGCTGCTAAATTAATCACTGCTCTCCTTCCTATTTTCTAGTACACTCACCCTCAACTCCTCTTTCACTCTCCCCAGCAGCCCTGAGTCCCGTGCCTATAATCCTTTCAGCCCTGCCCTGGGGACCCCCTCTCCTGTCCAGGCTAAACCACTTCCCCAGGCCCTCAAACTTCTCAATAAGTACATTCTCTGCCTTTTAAAACTGTAACTGAAGCTTCCTTCTCTAGAGCACCACTTCCCTTGCAGCCCCACGGACCAAACATTTTAGCATCCCCCTGTGTCTCAATGGCCAGGGATAGATTTGCATCATCTCGGGTCCCCAGTGTCACTTGCAAACCAGGATCCATTCGCTCTCTTGCAATCTGAATATCTCTTCTTTTGCCCCCCACCTCTTGTGGTTATTACACACAGACTCGCTGGTTGCTCCCCACATTCATGAAAGCCTTTGGCATGTAGTTCAGTCCTACCAGGTGTTCTGGCATAACTGGGTGACTTCATATGCAGAAGGGCGACCATCCCAACAGTTCATCGCTCTTCGATTCCTTCATCTTCACTGACTTTCACCCTTACACAGTGTTAGCCACACCACACACACCCCCATCATCCAGAACTGCTCTGTGTTAACAATTCAATAGACTTAAACATCAGTATCTCACTCTCTGAACACAACTTTCTAGTCTACTCGTTTTCTCATTCTTATTTTTGCGAACCATAAGACTGATTCCCTAAAGATCTCAAGTTGAGTGATCCCTCAAGTTCTTGCTAATCTATTACCTCCTTTTTGCCCTCACATTTTCCCCTACTAATCTGAGTCACATGGTTGATTATTTTAATTACTCTGGGTCTTAACATCCACTATCCTGTCATATCTACCTGGCCATATCTCAGGTGGGAATCCATTCAACTTACGCAGTATAGCTTAGTGATTAATTAATTAAATCTTAATTCCCACCTCTCTCTCTTATTTTCTCTGTGATCTTGACCTGCATTGTTTAACGTCACTGTACCATGGGTTTCTCCTCTGAAATAGCAGAACTGTCTCATCAGGTCATGTGTAAGTTTATATATGTTAATACAGCCAAAGCACTTCGAACAGTGCCTAACACAAGGATAAGTTCTCAATAAATGCTAACTTTTTTTAAAGAGGTAGTATCATGTACTCATTGTGACTATGAGCCCTGGAACTAGACCACCACATACTAACACCGACCTTGGGTCCTTGCTTTACCTCTTTGTGCTTCATCCATGAATTAGGGATAATTGTCCACCTTACAGGGCGGTATATGAGAATTAAGAGAGGTAATTCATGTGAAGCAGTCAGAAGCATTCAATACATGTTAGCTGTTGTTACTATTACCCTGCATGCTTCCGAGCTCGGGCTGCCGATACCACCGGAATAAACCAAACAACCAGGCAGGCTGGAGACGACGTTATTTGTGGACTTCAAGTCTAGCTGGTCCCTCAGAGCCACTAAACAACCCTCTGTTTCTGATTCTTTTCAGGAGTATTTTAAGAGATCAACCAGAATATTGAAGTCCTCAAACATTAATTACTTCAACCTCAACCCTTCCCTGCAGAAGTACCCATATACCATCCTACACTTATATTCAGTTCCCTTCCTGACTTAGATTCAGTTCTCGTTCCATCTGCTTCAGCCTACAACTTTATGCTTTGCGTCACATCCTTTCCCACCTTTTCTGGGTCTCTGCTTATTTAGTGATTTCATTTCTTCTGTATTTTCCAGCTTTCTTCTGCAAGAAGCTCTTTTGTCAACATGTACAAGTTTCTACTTTTCACCTCCTTGGTTAGATTTATTCCTAGGTATTTTATTACTTTGGGTGCTATTTTAAAGGGGATTGTTTCTTTACTTTCTTTTTCTGTTGATTCATCGTTAGTGTAAAGAAATGCAACTGATTTTTGAATGTTAATCTTGTAACCTGCCACCTTGCTGAATTCTTTGATTATTTCTAGTAGTTTTTGTGTGGACCTTTTAGGGTTTTCTATATATAGTATCATGTCACCTGCATATAGTAACACTTTTACCTCTTCTTTTCCAATTTGGAGCCCTTTTATTTCTCTCCCTTGCCTGATTGCTGTGGCTAGGACTTCCAAGACTATTTTGAATAGGAGTGGTGATAGTGGGCATCCTTGTCTTGTCCCAGATTTTAGTGGGAAGCTTTTGAGTTTTTCACCATTGAGTACTATGCTGGCTGTAGGTAAGTTTCTACTTTTCTAAAAATCTTTCTGTAACACTGTTTCTTCAAAAAAACCTATAAAGCTAGTCAGTGGGAGTATATATTCCTATTCCTCATGTTTTCACTGGCCTCTCTCTGCCCTTCACTATATCAAGGAAGAAGTGAGTTCTCAGTTTGGCACATCAGGAAAGGCGCTGATCCAGCCTAGTTTAGTCCTTTCCTTCCATTTCTTAAAAGTCAGCCCATCTATGGGAAAGCAAACATCCTTTGTCCCCATGTGCTTTAAGATTCACAAGGATAGACTGTTTTCCTGCTTTGCTTATGACTGAGAAGTAGACTTAATTATAAAATTAAGTAGAAGCAAGCTCACTACTGTAAAACTTCCAATCCAGCTTTCATTACTAATAAAACTAATACATTTGATCTTCATCTATCTGCTTTTTCTGTCTTTCTCTCAAATTTTTTTGGAACTCGGGCAGGGAAAAGCGGGTTTAGGCATTGGGCTCTTTGTCATCTCCCATCCCCTTCTCAGCCAAGTTTCTGCCCTGACTCTTCCATAACAGTGCTTGGGCAAATACCGTGCCTAACTTCTGCCATTAACCAGACTGCCATCTCAGATGGTGCTGAACGTACCAATAATATAGCTTTAGTTTTATCATCTGGGACATAACAAGCCCAGCTCTTTCACTGACATGAGTACTCATTAATTGAAAGAAGCATTAGTAGTTAGGTCAAGAGTGAGATAACAAAGACATTTGTATTCTTATAGCTATCTCTTGATCTCAAATAATATATGATCACAAAACAATGTGTAACTCAGTGTTGAACAGGATTTCTGTGGTTTCAGAATTTCAGCTGATCCCTAAAGATGAAAATACTTAATAGATGACAAGTATCCAGCCTTACTCCTCTCTGCATGGCTCTTTTCCTAACAAGACAAACGCATGGTCTAAAAGCTCCCAGAAGTGCCCACGAGGGTTTGCCTGCCTTTCTGTGAGAGGACCCAGCATCTTAGACTTAATTGTCTGCCTCCTGATGTTTAAAGGAAATGATTAGCTCATTCACACAGGATTAAAGGCTAATGATACTGAATACGTTGTCTACCAGATACCTTCAGAGAAAGAGAACTTTACAGATGGGACTTCAGCCATCATCCAGGAAAATATTCTTGAGGTAGGACCCTTGCCGCCCCCTTCAAACCATACCATAAAGAGAAAGGATGGCTTTGAAGACAGCCAGATCTGTCTGAATTTCAGCTCCACCCTATCTAGTTGTATAAACTGATCTGATTTGGGACATAAGGAATTTTAAAAATTACTAGCTTCCCCTATGCTTATTCATTGTATATAAGATTTGTCCTTTAAAAAACAACATAAAGTATATTCAGCAATATAGAGCTCAGTTACTAAAAATTATTATAGTTTTCAAAATAATCATTTTTAATAGCTTTTTAATGAAAAGAGCTAGTAAATAATTGAGATCGAAATAAAAGCTGTCTTTCTTATTTTGGATCTAAAATTATTATAAATCAGAATTAGGAGACATGTATATAAACTATTTTTTAGTCAATTGATATTACTTTGGTATTAGAAATTGGGGATATTAGAATGACATGATTGCTGTCTTTTATGAATTCACCTACATCAGACAGAAGTAGATGTAACCATAATACCAATGGTAAAAGTTATATTGAGACATAGAGGGAGAGAAAAAGGAATGACTCTGCCTTGGAAGGTCAGGGAAAGCATTCAGATAATAGTTGACAGAGAAGCCGATTTTGGTATGGCTATATAATTCAGAATACAGGTGAAATACATTGAATCATCTTAATGAAGTGAGTTCAAGAGTAATATAGATGATCACAAGTTAACTTATGCACATAGAGCATAAATAGAAATAATGAATGGGATCACAACAAAATTATATTATTGTAATGATTCACAGTTTATTTCAGTGGGATATTAGAACTGAAATTATATGCGTATGTGTATGTATGTATGTATGTATCTACCTATCTATGGTTTAATTTAAAAGTAAATGGGAAACAAAGCCAAATAAATTTAAGGAAAAAATTTGAAACTCAACTCATTAAGGAGACTAAGCATCCTGAAAACATAACTTGTCTCCAAACCAAGCAAGAGACATCCTTTTAGCCAGTATTTCCTTTCAATATAATAATAGCTATTAAGACATGCAGCTTATTAATTTTAGGAACAAGAGATATTCACAGATTCAGATAAAGAGAAAATTTTTCCCTTTTCTCTCTTCTCCACACCTTCCTTCCACTTCCTCCTCCTTTATT
Source organism: Vicugna pacos (assembly GCF_048564905.1). NCBI lineage: Eukaryota > Metazoa > Chordata > Mammalia > Artiodactyla > Camelidae > Vicugna > Vicugna pacos. The sequence goes on from NC_133009.1 coordinate 27,214,907, forward strand.
TTACTGTCTGCTGTGATACCGTGTGGGTAACAGAACTCATTTTTGACAGAAATACTCCCAACTGTCAAAAGATAACAGCAGGCAGAAACAGCAATCGACAAGCTATACAGAAAACTTGCCACTTTACACTAAAGTACTTAAAATCATGCTTGTCATTCCAAAATGAAGATAATTTTATATTTTTTTAAAATAAACAATTGTAATTTCTCTTTAGTTGTTTCTCTTGTGACTGTAATAAATACATAAAATATTGAGCAAACTTTCCTACATCTTTTAAAACATTTACCTACTTCATATTGCATAAAACCTTAGGTTGTAGATGATTTCTCGTGTTGGACCATAAATTAAACTCAAAAGTTAAGAAATATTCATGTTTTTTATGGTTATCTTAATGACCAAATCAGCGACATTAGTCAATGACTGAGTATCTTAATCATTGACTTAGTTAAGAGTTAATTTTAAGGAAACATTTGAAAGTATAGTTGCTTTCCCTATGTCCCTAGTTTTAATATGAAGGGTATAATGTGTTTGATAATAGGGTTTAAGGCCTGGGGAAAGAGGTATGGAGAAAGAATAAAGGAGGAAAGAGAAGGGAAGAAAGAAGATGAATTATGTAAAGCCTGAGTTTTTAAATTTGGCCCCAGATACTGTGTTGAAAGGTTTCTGACGTTTTCCAGCCCCAAAGAGTGAATTAAACATTAAGGATTTAGGGAGAGTAGGGCTTGTCTATATAAAGTTATTCTTGTGGTCTCACAGAAGAGCGAGAATGAATCATGAGCTGACAAACCCCACCTCCTCATTATGTGTCAGTTATAACAGCATCTAACTGCTCTTAATCTAAAGTATTTCTGCAGTGTCCTGAAAATAGAAAAGTAGTCGTAATAACAGGAATGAATCTTTAAACCTGCAAAGTATTACAGACCCAGTGATTGCACCTGGTCTACGTAGAGCATGGTGTAACTTCCTCATATATCTAGGTTTTGGATTTCATTATATTATTAATATAAATAGTGATATCAAAAGGAACCTCCCCAAACTCACTCTTCTCTAATCAATGAAGAAATTGATGATTGATTGTAATTAACTTACCAGCAACCTTAATTTTATACAAAACCAAAGGAAATAAGCCTATACTAGCTAGCTGTCAACTGCCTTACGTAAAATGTATACAATGCAATTTAACATACGCTGTGCTGGAATACAAGGGGAAGGGAGGGATATTTTTACACCGAGGTAGGAAATGGAAACTACTTCTGTTACATATTTTGTCCTAAATCTTTTCTGCCTTGAATTTTCTATTAAAACTTTAATGAAAAAGAATATGAAAATGAATATATGTATTGATGAATAAGCTTCAAGCCCCACAACACAGGAATCTGCCCCAGGTCATACGTATAAGGAGAGATTTATGTGTGTTTGCTAAAGAAAAAAATTTTTAAATAGCTTTTTAAATGTAGCCTTACGGAAAAGAAAATAATTTTTAAAAAACTTTTTAAATGAAGCCTTACTGAAAAGAAAAAAAAATATAGAAGAAAAGCAATTACGGCACTTTTATACCTAAGTCATCTCGCTTTTAATTAATTTTGATACTATTTTTATGTCTATCTGCATTTTTGAGTCGATTTCTTAGATGCGTGGTGGTTAAATGATGGCAAGAAGAGAAGAGCAGAAAAGGGAGTCATTTTGGGGACCCAATAAGATAATTTTTTAACCACTTCATCTGTCTCTTCAAAGAGTACTGACAATGGACAATTTTATCCCTTTCATACGTTACAGGATAATAAAAAATATAATGTTAAAGAGGAAGGAAATAAAATGTAAAAGTTAATAGCTAATTCATTCTCCAGGGTAGTTCAGTCCTTGGCCTTTTCTGAACAGAGATTGCCAACGGTAACTAATTATGTGATGATTTGGTGATGCGGACTGTCCACTTGGGACCAAGAACGAACGACCAAACTTGGAGACATGCCTCTTAAACTATGGACCCAAAGATCGCAGGTCAGATCTTTATCTACTACATACTTTTCCTGAAAGAATAAATCTGCCAAGTGTCCAGAGGGAAAATGAATACCAAACAATAGCATATCCGTCACCAGAAAGATAACTGCTACTTTATAGAATATTGTGAGGATAAATATAATAAAAGTGCTTTGTGCTAGTCACAGGAAGCTACCATAGAAATCTACAATATGTTCTGGCTTGCTTCACTCTTTTTTATGCAGGCACTAGTTTTTCTCTATCTTTGTACATGAACACACTCAGAATCAGTTCCGATGTTCTTATAATTCTAAGTCATTTTAGAGAAAGGGTAAAAAGAACACTGAAGGTAACTCAAGGAGCAGTACAGAACCAGAATGCTGGTGTTTTCAAGAAGGATAACTGGTTGGTGATAAACCCACATGAGAAAGAGAGTCCAGGAGAAATTAGGAAGGAACAAAATTAATGTTTTGAAATAAAAAAATAAAGTGGTTTTGAGATAAGGATCAAGAAGTCTAAAATGAACCTGGGAGAGTCATTACAGGTGTATGTTTTGACATCACACTTGAATTACATAACCACTGCTGTGGAATACCATTGCTTGAGGACAATTCCTTATGAGACAGCTCTCCAAAGGTACTTCCCAAATATGCCATATATGCAAAGACACACACACACACACACACATACACACACACACACACACACACACACATACACACAGAAGGCAGATGCACACTGGAAGGCTACAATTCTTCTGTTACTTCATCACCTCAAATTAAAAGCGAGCAATCACATATTAGGTACTTAATATAGGTAAGGCATGGAATCTTCCCACTTATCACACTGGAAAAACAGAGTTGAGGGCAATAAATGATTTGGAAGACTTACTATATTTCCTAATTTATGTATTTTTTTCCTCTTAAAAGATTTGTTTTATAAAGATGTGGTCCATATCAACAGACTGCCAATTAATTATTGGTATGTCAAATTTACTTTTTAAAACTGATATTTTCCTTCTGTACATGAGTGTGATTTCATATCATTTTGAAAAGAAAGTAGCTGAAACCATTTGTTTCTCTAAAAATTAAAGTAGTTAAAAATAAAATTTTATCAATATTAATCAGAGTATGGAGTCTTTTAAAAGAATCATAAATAGCTGAAAGTCATCTCAGTGTTGATGAGAAAATTTGACATACCGACTAAAGGAAAAACATTGCAAATTACATAAGATGGAAGATATTACATGAAGATCACATGAAAATTACTTCCACAAAAAATGTGTATAAATTTTAATTAACTTCATAAGCTTTCATTTTACCTTTAATTTGAATATGTATAAATATGCAATGCCAAAACTAAAATAAAATACACATAGTTTTAATATACTGCGTTATAAGTATATTTTGTATTTATTTATCCTTTTTTATTGGCACATTGAAATTTAAAAAACAGGGTAATATGCTCACTAATCAGGAAACTATTGCTGTGTATAATTTTAAATAATAACCTAGATTTCTAAATGCTTGTTTTTCTCATTTAGAGCTTGAGTTTGGCATTTGTATCTGTCATTTTGCTCATCTCCAGGAGGATGCTGAAAAATTCTGGCAACACTTCAGAGGCAGTGTCCTTTAATGAATCCAACAATAGGCCTTTGCATGTATCTACCAGTAGGTGGAGCAGACAACATAATTTATTACCCAAGAACAAGGACAAGGGAATGAAAGTCTGTTAATTTGGAATAAAACAAATCTGCAAATGAGATTTTCTTCAAAGGAAATATGTCCTATGTGTGTTAGATTTAGTTTGACTGGTTACTGAATCAAAATAAATAACTTTCTTAAATAATCAATCTTTGCAGAAAGATAAATTAAATTTACAAATGGAAGCAGTGTTCGTATTTTACGTATTCAAATCAACTAAAATTAGCTTTCTTTTCATAAAACTTTTACAGGGACAAAGATTTTTTTTTTGATGTGTTCATTTAATAAGGGCGCTAAACCCAATCCTGTTTTACAGGTGATGGGGTGCATAACAAACAGTATTTTCAGGGAAATATAATTGACTAATCCTATTATGTCTGTAGCAACAAATTAACCTTATTACTACTAGTAAATGGTGATTGATTATTTATGCAAATAAGTTACCATGTTCAGCTTTCTGACTGAAATAAACATATACAAAAGGGGCTTTAATATGACTTGAACTTTTTAATTAATAAACCCTGAGGGGTCTATTAATTCACTCATTGCAATATTGGTTATTTACTTGTATAATTCCTATTAGTGCTAATATATTTGCTTGCATAAAGATGAGATAACTAGTATCAGTAAAAATTAGTAATAGATTTTTGAATTATTTTAAGATATACATCAGATTGGTACTAAAAACAGGATTAAAACTGACTTAAAAACTGTGTTGTCAGTATGAGTATATTAGTAATATCAACATAATCATCCTAAAACTATATATTGAATAACATAAATTAATTTATTATTATCTATATATGAATTCACAAGTATAATTTTAGCTTACAAAATTCTTCACCTTTTCTGGAGCATTATTTGTCTGAATTAATGTTTTATTTCAACTTGTCTAAGTTAAGCTATAGTAGAATTATGAAAATTTAATATGAAAATCAATATTCTAGAAACTACATTAACATAATTATTGAAATCACCAATGAAATAGTGTTTTTCTCTTAGCTAAAATACTGCTAGAATTATTCCTTTTAAGTAGCTCAACAAACCTTTTTCTGTCCTGATACACTTCTAATAAAAATTATTTTGATTTGAATATTTATTCAGTAAATTTTTAAATACCTGCATAGACTGAGAGTCAAAACTGAAACAAGCATATCAAAATAAATACTCAATTCATATTTGGCTTTTGTTTTGTACTTAAATTTTTAAAATGTAGCCCACTAATCATACAACTAAAATGTTTATATTGTTATGGATTTTATAATGAAAAGTGAAAATACTTTTGCTTTTTGATTTTAAAAATTGTCTTTAAATTATTGCCTAAATATCTAGAATCAAAAGACCTTGGTTTGAATATCAGAGCTATTACTACTAGTTCTGTGCCTATAAACCAGTCACATAATTATCTGATTTTCAGTTTCCTTGCCTGTTAAATGAAGGTAACTGAGCTATCCAAATTCAAGTAAATATTAAGATAGCCATCTTATTAACAGTATTGTCATTTAGACTATCAAACAGAGGCCACAGGCACAGGACGTCTGTGTTCCAAACGTACTCTGCCAGCCCAGTACTTAATGCGGTTTTGAATTTGGATGCCTCTGAGGATGGCATTCAGTCTCAGATCTCACCCTCCACCCCTGGGACTTGACTTGCCCCTGTCTGAGGACATCTGCACACGTCACTCAGCCAGAACTCTGACACTGGACTTGAAGTCCGTGAGAAAGAATACAAACCAAGAAATTGCTACTTTCCTGCCTACAGCTCAAGTAACAAAGTATATCTCAACCCCCACCCCCCAAATTCATGCTTTTTTTAAACTATACTTCTTTGTGAGCAGAATATTCTACATGCAACATATCTGGCAACCATGACAAATCTGAGGTGCTAAAATCCTATCACATATCAGACAAGACATTTCTAAGTATTCCAAATTCTGCATTTATATTTCTATACGAACACGGATTGCTCAAGCAGTTTTGTGAAAAACTGTACTTAAAAACTTGCATCGGAATTTAGAAAAGATGAAAGAAGGGTTTTAGTTTCAACCTGAGCTCAATTAACAGAGGAAACACGAAAGCGGCCTCCGCTAAGTAACTTCTTGGTTCTTGATCCAGTCCCAACACACCAGGAAGCCACTCAGTATGGGTTTGGAAAGCGGAGTTATATGCTTCGTGTTGTGTTAGCACCCTGCTGGCTTGGACCTTTCTGCCAGCCTCGCCCGGGGGGCCACTATGAAGCCACTGTCACAGACGAGTCATGGTGCCTGCATGCGTCTACACAGCGGTGCGAAATTGAACTCAAAGTAGTGTCTCTGTGACAGCTTTTCAACAAGTCATGTCCCATTCAGCCTGCTAGCTTATCTCTGTCAGGCTGGGGACCCAAGCAGCTGACACGAGCCGTCAGGGACAGGTAGACCGACCTGCTTTGTGCTCAGGAGGTAATGCGTCTTTCGGGCTTGGTAATCTCTTTTCTTCTCTTCCCTTTCGAGGTCGGCTTTCTTCTCCTCTCTTTCCTTCATCTCTGCAAACTCCTCCAGTGCCTCCCTGCAGCGGAACAGTGTGCAGTTATTCATGATACCAAAGTCACTGATGAGAAGCGAGTAAGTTTTTGAGAAGCAACCATCATCCACATCCATCAAAATCACTGCTGTAATCGATCTTACTGGCACCTTCTAGGTGAATCTTTGTAATCTTCAAACAGCATTAAGTGATTTTTCAGTGGTTAAATTTTGAAAATCAAATGCTACTTACAATTAGTTCAATAGCTAAGGAAATCTATCAAATGCAAAGTAAGAGAATTACTGCACTTTGACTGAAGGGTGACTATTTTGGACATACTTTAATGTCCTAAGAAAACATCTGAGTGACTGATTTCCTTTAAATTTTGTATTTACAAACCTCTAATTATTTTATATACTAATAGGCCAATTTAAAAAGTGTCATGGGTTTTTACACATCTCCTTAATTTATTCTAAGTTTTTTTCAGTTAACAGTTCAAATAGTATCAACAAGGTGACATATTATCCTGTACATGAAAGGGTGACATTTTGTTCAATTATATCAAAACTTAGAATAAAACCTGAATTGGGTGCATAAGATCACAACTTTCTAAGTATAACAAATTCCATTAAAATAATGAAACTTTTCATCAGCAATATGTGTGTTTCAAGAAATTTAAACAAAAAAAGCTCTTAATATATACTGTGTGAAAAATACCTGCTAAATAGAATAAGACATTATCAAATTACAAAGAATACATCCTTTATTTTCATAGAACAAGTTTAATTACTCATGTTAAAATAATGTCTGGAAATGATACTTTATTCTTTTAAAAAATAGATAATGTAACTTAGTGTCTAGTTCTTTAAGTACCAAGCAAAATCATCAGAGCGCATCCCTCAAAGATAGCAAGGGAAAGTAGAGGGGGAAATTCCAAAAAAAAAAAAAAAAGATTCTCACTTCTACTTCAATGACTAGAAATATTTTTGTTGCAATTTTCTGTTAAAGGCTAATACAATACTCCCTACAAGGTTACTTATGAAACACACTGACGTTTAAAAATCACCATGCTATGCTATTGCAGCAGACCTACTTTTTTTCAACATAAGATTAAATTGCAAAATAAATGAATTACTTGGAGTGGCATGGCCCTCATTTTGCCATCCTTCTCTTGAAAATTGCTTATTAATATGAAAAAAGGAATCAGAAAATAGCCTGTTTTACTTTATGCATAGTGTTTTGGGGGCTTCTGCACCCACAGAGTGGGGTTGGCTGCACATCTAGATTGTGCCGGCAAGCTGGCACAATGACCTTTCTGACCTGCATCTCAAGGCTATTATTAATCGCTAAGTAACCTGGTAAAGCCAAACAAATTTGTTTCCATTGAAAGGATCTCTATCTGTGTCTGAGAATTTGTTCTGTACCAAACAAACCTCATTAACTGTGTCCATTTTTGACAAAGAACCAGGAGTTAGAGGGACTGGTGACCTTTCTTTGTCCTTAAGGTACAAATTTCAAGACAGTTACATATGAATAAATGAGAATTTTTACCAGGAAAATATAACAATCATATGTTACATAAAAAAGTGGATACATTATGAATTTTAATCTTTACTTTTGATATTATATAAAAAAATAAATATATCTTCTACAATTCCTCTTAGAAGTCTTTAAGATAGTTGAAAATAACCAATGAATTGCCACGGTAAGGATAATTACTCAGATATGCATGTATCCAATTTTATGTTACTCCAAAGATAAGCAGAGTAATTTTCTGAGCAATCACAAAAATTAAAAAACACATCTACAAAGAGATCTGACATAAGAAAGAAAAAAGGCCCAATAAAATTGAACACATAGATGAACAGATAAGGTACCAAGACATAAACAGGACCTGGATACAAAATCAGGGGTGGAAATTATTTGAAGTAGTAAAAACAGTCCATTTTCAGGCTATGGAAATGTAAAATTAAAACAATGTGTACTTGGGGAGTTTGACAAGGAGAACGGAAACAGAGAGGTGTACAAGAATGTCAGTTTCCAGTATATAAAGAAAACACAGAGTAAGCCTAGAAGGAATTGGAAAGCCCTAAAAATAAATTCAAGAAACTTCACAAAACACTAGAAAAAATAATCTGGGATAATTTCAAAACACAAAAATTATTAATAAATTCATACAACTATTGAAAAAATCATTCTTATGTTCCTAGCTTATTTATTGCCTTATTGAAAGTATACAGTTGTACTGAATACCACAATCATATTTATGTTAAATATTCTTTGTTAAATGACCAAGTAGAAGACGCTGAATAAATTATTTATCCTTGAATTACATGCTTTTGTTATAGCAATACAGATGAGGCTATGGTTTAGTGTAAAGGATACAGCAAAAATTATGAGCCCATTAAAGATTAAATGATGGATACCCATCGTAACTAGGGTTCCCTACAAAAATATAAAATTTACCTATTTTTTAATCCAGCAATTTTTTGAATGCTTTTAAAACACTTAAAACATTTTCTCACAGAGTTTCAGGTTGTTATGAATATGTTTGTTTATTTCAGGTGTATTGTTTTATTTCTATCCTCAAAAAAACCCCTGTGATATTTATGGGACAGGTACAACTTTATAGGTATAACTCTATACTCTATTTTACAAATATGGAAACACATAAAGAGATCAAATAACCTAGTCTGAATAATGAATCAGTCAATGGCAGGAATGGAATTAGAATCCGTAGATTTGCAGATTCTCTAACTCCATATCAGGCTATAGTCATCCTTATACAACAAATACCATGCAGAAGATATTCTTAGTCAATGACTCACACATATTTTCTTTTACTTTATGATCCTGTTTTCTTCTGTATAGTTAAAGAAATTTGGATAGGTTCCAAGACTTTCTGCATCAGTTTTTATGTATACAAAACATTTTGTGATATTAGTTTAAAAATAAAGGTAAAAATTACTGAAAATTTTGTAAAGCATTTTACATATTTGAATATATTTTGCTAACACTTTTTAGAATGATAATAAAATATTTACATATTCTAATAATGATAATAATAATAAAAATAATAATAGCCACTTGGAGGCAATATAATAGAGCAGTTAGACAACACAGACTCTGAAATGACCCCTGGTTATAGAATCTCTGCTGTGCTACTTACTGGCTGTTTCATCTTTGAGCCTCAATATCCTCATCTGCAAAGTGCAAATGCAGTATCAGTATCATCTGCTTCACCAAGCTATTGTGAGGATCAAATAGATTAATCTGGGTCAAGCACTCAGAGTAATGGCTGGCACATCGTAAGGTGCTCCATTAAAGAACGTTTCCTTTAAGTTGGGTCCTGGGCTACCTGCTTTATCTTCTCAACTAAATGTGTCTTTCATGCTTTCTTAAATCCCCTCAACGATTTCCTTCTTTCTGTCTCCTGATTAGTGTGCCCTTTGTGGATGAAATTCTAGAGTGCAGAGCACGGAATCTGGCTTCCTAAGAGCCACGAGGCATGGGGTAAACCTTGACCAGTGGGAAATGGGAGACAGAAGAGAACCATGCAAATACATTTCCCTTTTTTCTCTCTTCCACGTGCTGCTTTGAGAGGTCTCCTTGCAAACCGCGGGGACACCTGTGTGACTAAGGAAAGCAGGCACACAGGCCACGCTAGGTGAAGTTGCTATGGGACGTGATGTGAAGCAGTGGCCAGGGCTGCCGGAGCTCACCATGTCACACCCTCGCTATCGGATCAAAGCCCCCAGTCTTACAGCCGCCATCAAGCTGCATACCGCTGGGGAAAATCAACTGTCCCACCCCAGGTTTTGTCACCCTCTCCCCCAAGCCGCATCCAACGACTGGGACTTGAAGGAGTACACAGACCCATACCCATACTCTGTGTCAGTGTGGCACGACTGTAAAGGCCCATCCAAACCCCAGAGCTTCCTGAGACGCACTGAGACTTCCGATGCAGTTCAGCTTCTCCCCGCCTTCCTCTGCCACCCGCTTAGAGACGTTACTCCCTAGGGTGCTCCCAAAGAACACTCAGGAACCAAGTCGTCGTCTCAGAGTCTGTTTCCACCTATGACGCTCCACTCCCCCTTTTCCTCACCCTCACTGCCCTGGGCTAGAAGCACTCAAATAAAGCATCAGCAGTTTAATCCTTGACTTACATTTCGTTTCCAAGAGGTTCCTGGCTAAGACGTATACTATCCCTCGTTTGATCCTTTCACAGCCCTGTGAGGCAGATATTACCCCTCCCATTTCATAGATCAAGAAATGAGATTCTCAGAGGTTCAAGCTCCGCCCAAACCCTCACACTAGAAAGGGGCAGAGTCAGAATCTGAATCTAGGTCTGACACCCAAATCCATGCCTCTTAGCACAACACAATACTGAGGTGATACATTTTGCCCCATCCAATTTTTTTTAAATATTTTTATTTACTTTAAAAAAATTTTAATGGAGGTCTTGGGGGTTGAACCCAGGACCTCCTGCATGCTAAGCATGTCCTCTACCACTGAGCTATACCCACCCCACTAGCCAATATTTTATTTAAATATCCATAGACCTTTTTCTCTGAGAGGGTAACTTTGAATACTGTAGCATCCATATTATTTTCTGAAAGTCCACAAAAGGAAAAAGCGCTCTGTTTGGGGAAAGTTTAAATGAACTGTCCCTACTCCTCATCCTCATATCGTAATGTTCTAACTGGGGAGCTTTATGTGGCCACGGGAGACACACAGTTTTGCGTTTGCACCGCACATGTCCTCTCTTCCTTAACACGTGGTTTCCGCTTGCTAGTTTCTGAGTATGTAAAGAATGTTAACGTACATCATACTGAGGTATGAAAAGAGACTGAAACTGAAAAGATGCTTAAAAGCTAATTAGCACAAGGCAACTACAAATGAACAAAAAAACCCGCAAGGCCTTTCCGATCTGGATGGGCCCTGCTTATCTCCCCATCTTGCTTCATTCCACTCTCTCCTCTGACTACTATGCTTTGGTCACAATGGCCTTATTCATTCCCTAGCAGACAATTTACCCAATGACCCTACTTCACTTCCTAGCAAACAGTTTACCTCAGGACCCTCACTTACATTGTATTTTCTGTCTTGAACTCCTGTTACAGCAATCTGAATTTTCTCTCACTGTTAGTCTCACTCATAATACTGTAATTTTGTTTTTTCCTCTATAGAACTTAACGTTTATAACCACGTATGTATGCATATACTCGCTTATTTAATCTGTCTCACCCACTGGACTGCAAACTCTATACAGATCATGGCTATTTTGTCCATGTCTATTTGTATGAATAAATTAATAGATTTTTACAAAGACAATCCTGGACAGCAGGACCATTACGGCGGATATAGTTCCTGTTGTAAAGAATTAACTCTGTTGTCTCCATATAAGGATGGAAGTCTGTGCATATGAATGATGATGACAACGTAAGAGAAGTGACTACAAAAAGAAGCACATGATTCTATTCAGTTCTAAGCCCAAATGAAAGCTAATGATTATTTCCTATCATGCAATAATTCATGTCTTCTTGCCTTGCACATTTTCTTTCTCTTGTCATAACGACTCTTTTAAATTGTTTCTTGATTTGGTCTAAGGTCTGAGCCAAATAAGAAAAATCATCTATTTTCATAAACTATTTTTTGAGGAAAAAGAAGCACTCTCTTAAAAATTAAATTATTTTCAGAAACAAGTAATATTTATAAGATGAAAAATACCCACACTCATAATTACAACTTGGGAATTATCTCCTTCTATATATTACTGACTGAATTATTCACATTCAATATTTGTTCAGCAGACTCACGTAATACTTTATTTACCGTAATAACAATTATTAAGATAACCACCTATGCTGTTCAGAAATAAGCTATGTATTTTGCCATTCTGTTTGATTTTATTTGTTTCAAAAGATAGCACAAAAAATGTGTTTATAAATGTCTACTTTCTCTTCTAGTCCAGAATAACAACAACAACAACATCAAAACAGGAATCTCTACCTTTCCCTCTAAAAAGGCTTCTAGGTCCCCTCAACACTAATTCCTCTCTAGCTGCCCCCACTCTCACAACCCCTCACTTCCCTTTCATGTGTCTGCTGCATCCTACAGCAGGTACCACCTGTAACCATGCACCACTTGTGCATCCCCCTGCTACGTGCTGAGGTCCAGAAGGTGAGGGTTGTACTCACTGGTGTGCCCCTCCCGAAGTATTTGGCCTAATACCTGGTACACACTAGGGGCTAGCCTCCTTTTTAACTATTTCTCAGCCGATTACTAGTACATTTCATCACGTCTGATGGTTTAATTAGAAGAGGGAAGAAACTGCATTGAGAAAGCGTCTCTTGGGAAGGGGGTTAGAACCCGGACTCTGGCTCTTTGCCAGGAACAGTGATACCCTTCTGTTGTAAGAAGCCTTTAAAATAAAAATTCTGAATAGCATTAGTTTTTGCTGTGGTATGTTATGACATTAAAGTGCTTTAGTTAAGTTTGTTGCATGTACTTATATTTTATCTCTAATAATTGTCAGCTCTCAATAAGTCCACATTAATGTAACCAAATAAGTAGACAATAAAAGAAAAAAGGGAAGGCTCAGCCTAAAATACAAGCGAAAATAGTAACCACAAAGAAAGCAATTGCATGCTTGGAGTTGGTGTGTGGCATCCAAAAATATTTTGAGACTGATAAAACCCTAGAACAGGTGATCTGGAAGTCATTAAGACATCCAAAACATTTTCATTTGAAATAAAAGCTTCACTTTAAGTCAGTCCAATCATTGAAACCACTTATTTTATCTACTTGGTTACCTAGGCCCTGAACTGTTGGACAGGTACTGCAAATTTCATCACGACAGTGCTTTAGAAAGGGAAAATACAGTTTAAAAGCGAGCACTCTGTAGCATACAGTCCTTAAAACTCAAGCACTCACGCTGCTCCTGAACTTCACACTCTAGTCTGAAATCTGGAGTTGAGAATTTCACTTTTTGGAAACAGTTAGAAAAGTCCTCTCATTAAACATTTTTAAGTTATTCTTGAAAATCCTTTGTTGCAGTATAGATCAGTTTCTCTTCAAAACATCTAACCTACTCTGAGTTATTATCATGAAGAAAATTAATACTCATTTGTTTATTCAGTCAAGCAGTCATAAGTATGTTTAAAATACTAAAAGAAATAAAGTTGTGCAAAGCCCAGTCCCTGCCTTCAAGTAGCTTGCAAATTAAACAAACAAACAAACAAACAAACAAATAAATAAAATAGACAGAGTACATCTAGGAAGAAATGCACAAGGTGCTTAAGTTCAGAGAGCGGGCTTCTAATTAGAAGGATCGAAAAAGGCGTTGGAGCTGGGAACTGAACAATGAGCAGGCTTTCAATGAAGCGAGGGAGCTGTGACCGAGGGGAGTGGTAATGAAACGAAGCTGGATTGTTCATAAGAAACTCCAGCTCTCTTTGGTAGACTTGATCCATCAACAGCAAAGGGGGACACGGTGCCCTTTGGAGCAGAAGAAAAGATTCCTGACCAAGGGTGATTGGGCTCTCTAAGGGTAATGCTTGTGAATTTGCACTATATAGACTAGATATTTTGAGAATGAAAAAGGTCAAAAGGAAGATAATGGTCAACGTTATAAAATTACAATGCCATGACTCCACTCTGACCATAAAAAGGGATCATCCAATTGCTCCATTATTTCATTTACCTAGTTTGCATGATTTTAAAAAGCAGTAAGATGCTATTCAAAGATCATTCATGAAAATCATTTTTTTTCTTCTGGCTCTTTTGAATAAACTTAGTTGAAAAGAATTTTTTATAGTATTCTTTCTAAAAATATGCACATATTTCACTGGAAAATTCTCTTCTTTTTGCTATTCTGGATAGTTTCTGTAAAAGGAAGTAAAATTTCATCTAACAGATATGATGTCAAATAATTGAGAGTGACAGTTATGTACAATAATAGGCAAAATAATAAAATACATTGACATAGTGCATTATTTTCAGGAGCTCCAAGTGCTTTATAGACATTAATTCATCCCACAACATTCCACTGAGGTTGGTAAGGGGCAGGTGTCATTAACAAGGTTCCTGTTCTCTGCGAAATGAAATGACTATACAGATGGCGACTTTGAGTCTCGGCATGGGGGTTTTCCTGCATAAAGGTAGACAGGTCAAGGCACATCACATTCTGTCTCCCTTGAGAATGAATCTTCACAGTGATTCATTCAGCTGCGGAGAATGAAGCTCAAGCTACTGAAGTTTTGTTTCAGGTAGAGTTCAGAGTTGAGAAGCTAAAGTTCCCACTTCATATGAAGAGGACTGCAAGGACTCACTTACTTTGCGTTTACTCCAAAGTCACACATTGTCTCTCATTTAAAACGTGCTAACTTCATTTTAAGGCAGAAATAACTGTGGCTGTTTTTGCATGCAATCCACTCAATACAGATCAGGGACATCTCTAAACTGATCTTGATGCTACTATAAAGCAATAACCTACTGTCAGATGATGCCAACGTATTTTCAAGCAGAATATCACATGTAACTTCAGAAAATTATCTAATGAGTTGGGGAAATTATTTATTGACCAATCATTTTATAATTGATCTCGGATATAACTTCCATATGAATGCCAAACAGATTCCCTAGCCCATGATTTGTTAGGCAGGATAAGAAGAGATTATAAAACAGTAGTAGAAAGAAGAGAGAGAGAGAGAAACTGGGGTAATTTTCTTTCCCAATTCTCATCAATGTCACTCCTGAGAGAAGAAATGGATAGATTAAAAACAAGATGGAAAAAGCTGAAAAACATTACAAAGGAGTAGTGAAAAAACTATTTTTTCAAAAGTGAAACTCTTTTAATCCACTGCTTTTGCAATATGACACTATTGCATACATTTCCTCTTTATCACAAAATTTCTGTTTTTTTAGGGATTTTCTTTAAGGATACACTCTAGGAACTCCCATCCTACAATAATACATTAACTAAGAGACCTGTTAACATTTTTTCCTCAAAGATCCATGCTTTTAAGCATTATAACTATTTAAGAATATAAGTATTTATTTTAGGTTTGATTAATTCATATGCCAAGAAGATACTCTGCAATGTAACCCTAGTGTATATATTTTATGTTTCTAGGATCTTTAAGTCATCTTTTACTATAGAACCCTTAAAAGGAAGGGAATACAAGATTATACTGATCAAATTTGTATTTTAGAAAAATCATTGGGCTGCAGTAGGAAGGACAGCTTGATGAAGAATGAAAATAGAGGACTGGGAAAAGAAATGATAGCACTTGATCATCAATAGAATGGAGAAAAGGAAATTTAGTGTGAGTCCCATGTTTCTGGCTTGGGCACCAAAATGAAAAATGGCTCAATTTACCATAAGAAGAGGTTTGGGAAAAGCATAGTTACTTCATATATAAATATGCTTAGCTTGAATTGTCTGTGGATGTCCAAGTGGCAGTGTTAGCAGACATCTGAATAAATGTTTATAAAAAAAATTCTGGGCTAGAGTACTCAGATAAATAAATTATCAGAATACAAGTGGTAAAAGAAGTCATTGAAGTGGAGGAGACTGTCCAGAGGATATAGAGTGAAAAGGCATGTGCATCAAAGAGAGAATACTAATATTTAAGATCAGGCAAATAAAGGCAAGTATACAAGAGATACGGAGAAGAAACAGTCAGGAAAGTAGAGAGGAAACCAGGAGAGGGTGGCATCAGAGAATCTAAGTTACAAGAGAGATTAGAGAAAAAAGTGATCAACATTGTCATGTGCTTCAAAGAGGTCAAATAAGGTGAAGTCCAAATAGTTCACTGGATGTCACTTTAAATAATTTTTGAGCAACAGTTACATTTTCTCAATGTATTTTCATAACAGCTTAAACATATCTTCAACTATGATTGAAAAAGTTTATTATTAAGATATCAAGTACCCAAATCTGATTTCCACTGTATATATTTACTTTCAATCAGCAGTATTTAAAAAAAAAAAAGCACTATCAGTCCTTGATACAGAATTAAAAAAAAAAAAGAACACCTTTCCATCCATCTCCTATCAAAAGATCAGCTATAGGATAAGTGAGAGATAAGAACTTGCAATCCATCCATCTCTCAGAGTTGAACAACAATGAGGCTAAGTCCACAAACCAACATATTTGAGTTCCTTGCTTTCAAATGAGTAACAATTTAATGCTACATTCTGGCTTCTCCCCAACCCCTCAAATATATTACCACAAAAAAAGAGACCTGAAATTCAGAATCTTTTTTCTGTTTAAAAAAAAAAAAAAGCTACAGAAGCCACTGTTCACCGCATTACTCAGTGTCTCCTACTGGGGATTCATATCATGTGTGAAATTTCTGGAAGCTTCTAGAAGAGCTGTTTCCTGGCATATACAGTAATGTTTTCTCCATTTTGACAATGGGATATACTTAACTAACCACATTACCTGATCAATCACACCATTAGAGTTATCATTCTGTATTTTACTTTACCGTGGTCCTTATTTGTTTTACTCATAAATATCTTTTGTAAACACTTTGAAATTCATTGTATAAGGACTTAAATTTGAAAAACATTTAAATATATGTATATAAGCAACGTAACATGCCTTTTCCTTTTATTAATTCTATCTCAGGAATAAAGGGCTTTATTCCTTTTTATATGCTTTGCTTTAAAAAATGTTTTGAAATAGCAAATTGTTAGAGGTAGTACAATCTTGTTAAGAACATGACATGTAAAAAAGGCTATGATCAAATAGTTGATAACATGCCATATTTAAAGTGATTATATGGGTTATGTCATTAATTACTATTAACAAGTTACAGACTGTTTTTAAAGCAAAGAACACACAGTGTATTTTAAGTTAGAGACTCTAGTGCATTATTATCTAAATTCTACCAAATTAATTGCTATAATTATTGTAGCTTCATATACAAAATGATTCTACAGGAAAAAAATTATATGTATAGTTAATGTTACAGACTAATTTGGTTCTTGGAAACTAAAATTTTATTTCTTTACGTCTTAAACCAGCCCTACTGAGAGAGCTTGTCATCCAGATTCAACTCGATAAAGCCAAACTGCGATCATTTAGTTGGCTGAGATCAAAATATAATATGAGGTTCATTGAAATGTTATCTTTAATCATATTTATGCTCTTTATTTACACAATACCTATGGTGTTCTACTTATGTCCTTGAAATAGGGAACAGGGACACCATCATATGAAAAAGTGGCCTCTCTGCTGGAGTTCATAAATTTTGTTCAGCTTTGGATGAGTTCAAAGAATTGCCATGTAAGAAAAGCCTTACAGAGGGAATTTATCTGATTATGGCAGTAATAATTACCCAGCTGTTTATTGCAGATAGAGAAATAATTCATGTAGGCAATAGGCCGTGGTGGCAATGACACTCTGCATTTAGTAAATATGCAAACTGTTCACTTCTAATTAACCAAGCTAGAGGATGCCCTTATTAAATGTATAAACTAAAAGTGCCTTCCTGACAAGTGATGAATTGTTACATTGCACAAACTCTTGCCACAGAATTATTGGAGTGAACTTGGGGCTTAACTTCATTAAGAGATCTTGTGGGATAGTTAAATGAGGATGGACAGCATAACAAGGCTCACCTGACAGCCAATGATGTGCTAGGGCTTAATGGAACTGCACCTCTTCTTCTGTCCTGCTTAACCGTTCAGATTCACGAGAGATAAACCGTGAAACTGCCGAGTTAATTTGAGTTCAAATAATAAAAATAGATGAAATAACATGACAGCCCATTTATGGAGGCTACCTGACAGTTTACCTACCAAATGTATCTACAAAACAGCCACTTTTTCATGATTCTACTGTCTTTCATATATCAAAATTGAAAAATCTACCACTATTTTCATTAACTTTAAATAATTTGTTAAGTAAAAATAAATGGTCTTACTGACGAGCTTTAAAATAAAATCTCTCTCAAAAGGAAACAGATGGGTTTTATTAGATAAAAGTAGTATAATACAGAAATTATTCTTCGTATGGACTCTGAATGGATTTTATTTAATTTTACTAAATGATTATGAAATAATTCAGTATCTATATTCTACATTTAGCCTTATGTTAAGGTAACTATTCATTCTTAATCAAACATCTATACAGATATCTCCATCCCAATTAAGAATCTAAAATAGTCCTTAGAGGGAAGTCCTAGGCATAATGAAGCAAAACTAAAATATTTCTAGTTGAAGTGTAGAATAGGTAATAATATCTACCTCACAGGTTTGTTGTGAAAATGGAAGGAAATAATGAGAGCAAAGGGTTTTGAACAGTACTTGGTATACAATAAGTGCTCAATATATGTTCGCAATTTATAATGTGCTTGAGTGGCAATAGCACTATCTGATTAAAGGATTGATCCCTAGTGTTTTCAATGGGTAGTTCATGCTGAGGTCTGGAAAGACTCTACACCTGCTCTTTCATCTATGTCTTAGCCTATGAGGATGTAAAATGTGTGAAATAGCATTTCAGATAATATCTGAATATTATTGTAAATGTTTGCTTAATTATACATTTATTGTAAAACATGAAACAATATATAAAAAAGGTATTATATAATTTAAGAAAATCAGAATTTGACACTATTGAAACTCTAATGTGGCTTCTTCAAATTTATAACATATAACTTAACAAATATTTATGAACCATGGAAGAATATATGATATCTTCAAAATATTTATGCATTCTCATCAACATTTACTTATATACAGACCTTTTTTTCAATGAACGCTGTCAAGAACTACAACAGGATATAGAAAAATGGTTAACATTATTATAAAGGTAAAACTTTCATATCTGAATAATATTATAATCAAGGGTTAAAATAAAACTGCTTTAATTAAGAAAGAAGCCATGTATATGAATAATTTAAAAAAGACTTTATAAATGCATTTATACATGCAAAACAATTTAGATTCCACACCTTGAAGAAAGAGTAAGATTGAATAAAAGTAAAGAAATGACACACACTTAAAGAAACCATAACAGTCAAAGTTAATATCAAGTGCTTGGTAAAATAATTCTGTGTGCTTTTCTAGCAAGACAGTAAATGTATGCTCTTTTGCCTTTCTGAGGTCAGCCAAATGAACAAGAAACAGAAATACATGAAAAAAAGCAAGGAAAGGTCACAACCCTCATCATAAACTCAAGAGAATAACTAGAAATTGAATAAATGAAGAATATCTGTCATATTCAACTAAAGTTAAAGTACAAGTGCAGGGTATCTTCCTCAGTCACAAAGTCAGTGTATGTGGGAAATGAGTGAACACGTTTGAAGAGCGTAGTAAGTGCCCCAACCAAGAGGGACAAAGACTGGGCATGACTGGGTGCAGGACTAAAGGAGAGAACTTGAAGCCAAACAACTTCTCTTTTGGTTGATCAGAACTTCCGACCGTGCTGGGACTTGATGGCAAAACTGGGCTGGAGGAGAACTGGGAAAAGTAGCCTGACAGCTGCTGAATCAAGTAAACTGAAGGAAGAAAAGAGTCTGCGAGCGGTGGAACTTCACGCTGAGCTTGCTTCGTGAAATCGATTTCCACAGTGACAGGAGGCCAGTCAGGACCTGGGGACAGTGGCCAGAGCACAGCTGCCCACTGCTCCAGCTGACCCTCCATCATAAGAGACTTGAATGAATGAACGAGAAAACCAACCATCAATATCTAGCTTAAGTACTAAAAAAAGTACAAGAATTCTGAGAGCCAATTAGAGGTTTTAGTAAGGTGTAAAATTACTCTCAAAATAGATTACTTTCCTCCATGTAAATAATAAAAACTTAGAAAATACACCATCAGCAAATATAACAGAAAAATATGAAATTCCTAGAAATAAAATTAACAAAAAATATGTAGACCTGTATTAAGAAAATAACAAAATTTTACAAATGGACATTTAAAAAACATCCACCACATGAATAAGGAGATCTATCTCGTTCCCTAGCAGGTAAACTCAAATTATGAAAATATCAATGTCATTTTTCCCTACACAACTCTATAAATTTAATTTAAATCCATTTAAAAATCCCAATTTGCTATTTTTTGAGACATGCCAAAACGACTATTTAGTTGTATGAAAATAGCCATAGCTGAAAAGTAAAAGTAACGTATAGCTACTCAAGCCACGTAATACAAACAAATACTACACAGGGATACAGAGAGAGAGAGAGAGATCAGACGGCATCGACAGTCAAGATACAGGCCTGAGTACGTGTGAGGACTTCGTATGTGAGAAGGTGGCACTTGACAGTGAGAGATAAGTGAACTATTTAACAAATGCTATTGGAATAACTTGCTAGCCGTTTTAAAAAAATCTTAAGCTTGATTTCAAATTTCCGACTTATATCAAATGGATTCCAGATGGATTCAATCTTAAAAGTTACACAAGAAACCCTAAATTGCCAAAATATGGATGACTGTTCTTAAAAGTCATGCAAAGAAGACATCAGAAAAGAAATTACTGAGAAATATAACTGGAAAGAATTGAAAAGTCATCATATCTCAAAATCTCCATAAATATGTTTGAAACACAACAGCAAACAAGCGAAGATAACTGCATCCCTGATGACAAAGGGTTTATTTCCCTAGCACACAAAGGGAGTTTTACAAATCCATTATGAATAATAATTATAATAAAATAAAATAGGCAAATAGAACAAATATAAACAGGAAAGTCATTAAAGAATACAAATGGCCAATATAAGATATTCAAATTCCTAAAAAGTAAAAAATAATTAAATAAAATTTAGATGAAACTGTTCACTTTATTAAATTGGTAGGGATAAAAAGCCAAAATCCAGTTTTGGGAAGGAAACAGAAATGCCTATGCGTTGTTGATAGAAATATAATTAGATATTTTTGGATGGAGAATTGGATAATATGCATCTAACTATTAGATATGTTTAAATTTTCATGCAAAAGTCCCATTTATAACACTATGCAGAAAAAAGATAACAGTACACATGCCAAAAAACTCTGCGGAGGAATGTTATATTGAATGTCCATCAATATAGGAAAGATTTACCTAAAGAAATTTGGTATAAATATCATACACATACACACTATAGGCATTGAACATTGAGACAAATTTATATTTATTGACATAGATGTTACTTGTTGTAGTGAGGGAATTCTTCCCCTCTCCTGTTTCCTTCATGCGGAGGTATGTTTATTCTATCAGAGGAAGTCTGGCCCACGCCCCTTCAGAGGACTCAGGTGGAAGCAGGCATACAGTCTGGCAGGGCCAGGGTCTGATGCTTGCAGGGAGGAGACGGCTGCCCACTGCTGAGCTGTTGGCTGGGGAAAGTCTAACTCTTGGCATTCAAAGAGCCACTTGTTTGTCCACGTAAACATATTCTATGTCATCAGCTTTATCCTATACTTTAGCATCCTATACAGCTTTATCAGTCACAAATGGGATGTTTTGTTCTCTCATATGCCCTATGATTTTGTCTTATTTCTCATGTGGCTCTAAATTTAAACAGGAAAGTGCAGTGAGATTTAATGTGCTTCCTCAAATCTACAACATGATTTATTCAATACTTATTTTCTTGAGTTCCTACTACATTCTGAACTGTAGTAGGGCCTGGGAGGAGGGCAGTTATGAGGCAAGCTAGGCATTATGCAAACAACTGAAGCACAAAACCAAACCCCACACCACTTACAATGGAATAAGTTCCGAGAAAGAAAATGACCGAGAATTACAGATGTATACATGGGCGGAGGTTGGGGGTGGAGGGTAGTGGAGGCAGGAGGAGAGCAAGAAGGGAGTTAGAAAAGACTTCCCTAAAGAGGTGACATTTAAGACAAAATCTGAAAGACAGGAACAGACCTTTTATGGATTCCTGACCTTGGGAAAGAAATTTTATGTAGCCTGATGAAGAGGACCTACCAAATATATTCATGGTATATGCACTGTGGGTCACTGAGGAAGTTTTAAGCAATTTAACAGGAGTGGGAAAAAAAAAAACTTGGAGAAAAGAAATGGAGATTCCATTTCACTTTGAGGCTCACTGTCGACCCTCTGTTGAGATAAACTGGAATGGTCCCAAATGATTTTTGCTACCAGAAAAAGATACCAAATGCTATAAAGGGTAACTCAACGTAAATCTGTAGAGTTCCATGGACTGTGTGCTGGGCGCAATACAAAAGATTTACGGGAGAGGGCTGATTCTGATGGTCTGTGTCTATATGTAGGAGACTTTGGGCCCACCTTCTCTGGACTCAGCCCTCTCCGTGGTGCTGTCTTTGGACTGCATGAGAGTATAAAGCCAGAGACCAGGGTGGAGTGCCGCATGGCCTGGCAATGATCCAGAACACAGGGGCATTCCCAAAGCAGGAAAAATATTCACAAAACCTTGAAGGCCAGATGATCAAAGGCAGTCAGTGGGGCAGTGATTGTTACAGACTGCAGGTTTGTGTCCCCGCCTTCAAATTCATATATTGAAACCCTACGCCCCAGTGCGATGGTATTGGGGGGGGGGGAGGTAAGTGGTTTAGATGAGATCATGAGGTGAAACCTCATTATGGGATGAGTGTTCTTACTCAGAGAGAAAGAGGCTGGAACTTTTTCTCCCCCAGATGAGGACACAAGAAAGCAGCTGTCTGAAAACCAGGTGTAAGGCAAGAACTAAGAGAAACTCCATATTAAGTAACAATAAGAAAATAATGAAATGTTTAAAACAGCAAAAACTGGGAACACCTACAACTTCAATAATAAGGAATTAATTTTTTAAGGCTATTAATGAATGTTGATATCGGTATATTTATTACCATGAAAATATTCACAATATTTTGTTAATTGAGACACACATAGTATATTGTATTTAACCATTTTTATAAGGTATTTACATGTAAGCATAGGAATAAACTAATAAACTAATATTTATTTAGTGCATAGGATCTACTAAGCACTGTTTATTCATTTTACATGTATTAACTCACTTATGTTCATAAGAAATCTATGTAGCAATTCTATTATTTTCCTCACTTTGTGGATGAAGCGATTTAAGAAAAAAGAAGTTAAGGAATTTGCCCAAGGTCACACAGCTATGAAGTGGCAGAGGTCTGGAAGAACACACATAAAAATATTACTAGTATTTATTTCTGAGCAATGGGATCATAAATGAGTTTTTGTTTGTTTTGTTTTAAATTATCTGTATTTTCAATTTTTCTACAATGGACATGTATTATTTGTGAAATAAAGAAATAAAGGGTTTTTAAAGTATAAAAACAAAATATTTAACTAGGAAACAGAAAAGTGAGTAAAAAAGACAAAAATCTGAGATGTGGTTCTTTAAAAAATAGCAATAAAATAGGTAAGTCTGACAATTTTGAGACCAAAGAGACAAAACTTTTAAGAAGCAAAATTAGAAATGAGAAATGGAACATGGCAAGAACTATTTTAATTAAAATATTTGTAAATAACATCACTATATTTTGAAACATCGATGAATAGTTATCTGGTAATAAATAAAACTGACTTTAATATATTTTTTTAAACCTGAATAGAGGTTTGGAAATGTGAAAGATTTACCTTCTCCAAAAGGGTTTAGGGCCCAGTTAGTTTTATAAACTATTTCTTTTAAACTTCTAAAAACAGTAATCCTCATGCCATATAATCTATTCAACTAATAAATATAGAAAAAACCTGATATCAAGACAAGAAAGAAAATTATGATGAATCATGCTTACAAATGTGGATATAAGCATCCTATAAAATACTAATATAATTGTAGATACTGTGTTTCATAATAAGAAATATATATTTGGTCTTCATCTCTGTTTTTGGCACACAGGTCCAAAACCCTTGGAATTCCCCCAAAGTAATATGTCTTTTTGCATGCTTATCAGATGAATGGTAGCTGGGGACTCCCTCAGGGTAGGAGCTGGTCGCCAGGGGTACCAATCATGTGATTAAAAGATCAGAATTTTCAGCTCCACCCCTTCGACTTCTGTTGGGGTAGAGGGGCTGGAGGTGGAGCTAATCACCAAAGGTCAATGATATAATCAATTGTATCTACATAAGGAAGCCTCCATAAAAATCCCCGAGCAACAGAGTTCAGAGAGTTTCTGGTTGCGGACCACAGGGAGGTGCTGGGAGGGTACCATGCTCAGTGAGGGCATGGAAGCTGCACGCCCCTCCCACTCCATATTCTGCCCTGGGCATCTCTTCCACCTGGTTATTCCTGAGTTGTATTCTTCTATAATAAACCTTTAATTTAGTAAATACACAGTTTTCCTGAGTTCTTGAGCCATTCTAGCAAATGCCTGAAGCTGAGGACGACATCCTGGGAATCTCTGATTTGTAGCCAAGTTGGACATAAAGTTGTGGATAACCTGAGGACCTACCACATGCGATTGGCATCTGAAGTTGAGGGTTGCGGGGGACAGGCCTTGTGGGACTTGAGTCCTTAACCTGTGGATCTGATGCTCTCTCCAGGTAGAGGGCATCCGAATTGAGTCTGAGAATTGCTTGGTATAAAAAAACCCATTTTGTGACCAGAAGTATTGAGGGTAGAGTGTTAAGTACACAGAAAACACAGGAGTGTTTTTCCTTTTCAGTACAATAATCCCCATGCCATATAATCTACTCAACTCATCTCATAAATACAGCAAAAATTTGATAACAATATCTGTAAATCGCAATGCAAGAGAGAATTATAAGTAACTCCGTTTATAAAAGTGAATGTAAATATCCTATGTAAAATATTGATATAATTTAGTAATAAATCAAAAGGATAATTAACAACGAATGGCCTTGTTAGATATATTCCTAGTATATGATGGTTTAATATTAATATATCTATTAATAAAAACACATTCTATAACATGTCAATAGGTCAAAAAGGAAAAATATCATCTTATTTCAGTACATGATGGGAAAGCATTTGTTTTGTTCAACTTCTCTTCTGCCTTAAAAATTCTAAGACCAGTATAAATCAAAAGAGTAAGTTTGCAATATGATAAAGACCAGCAGGCTAAACCAAATTGTGAGCACTGATACACCAGGCTCTCTAGTGGCTAGAGATAGTCCTAGTAAAATCAGGAAGAAATAAGGATAAAAGGAAATACCTGATGGACAAAAGAAACAGGCCTTTCCAAAACCACCTTGCACGTGTTTGTCTCTTTGAGTCCCTTCTCCTGTTCAGGGACAGAACTAGGTGAAGCACGCGAGGACTCTAAAACGCAGAGTTTAAAGGAACACTCTCGGGGTTGGGAAAGTGCAGTCGCCTGCACGACCCTGACAGTGAGTGTCTCCTTAACTTCTATGTCTTAAGGGCCTCCCTTGCCTCCCCCGAACCCCAGTCCCGCTCAAATTCTCCCTCTTGCATGTTCTACTAGCTCCTTCCACCTGGCAAGCTCAAGCCTGCCACTTGCAGATAGCCAGCCCATCGCTAGAACATGGGATTTCTTAGGAAGAAATTAAACAGCAGTCCCCTATGGCCCACACGTTTCTGAGTTTTCCAACTTCGCTCACTGACTAAATCCTATTCCAAGCTCCCCAAATCTTTATTGCTGTTTCCAAAGAAATCAACTTCACAAATTTCCCATATTTAAGCTCCAAAGACCTTTTCATACACGTGACATATGTGAGAAATTTAAAAGTTGGGGAGTTAGTGTTTAGATATTTTATGATGTATGTAATTTTAGGGTCTCAGACAACACCTTTATCTTAACAACTTATTGTCAATTGTTATCTCTAGTTTGAAAAATGTTAAGAGTAAAATGAGATAATGCAGGTGAAAACTGAAAGTAACACTATGGCATAAATGCCAACTATGATTCATTATTATTTCATTTTTATCTAAATCTATTATAAGCATATGGTCACTTATATGTTTTTAGAATGGAGCACATTACAAGAAGAAAAAAACTAGCAAGTTTTGATGTAACATGAAAACTTAGTACATAGAGCCTTGGTAAACCTGACTGAATAGTGCTGCAGTAACTTTACTTTGCATAAATCTACAGAAGACTCATCGTTAAGGCCTAAATCCAGGTGTTATCTTTCTACGTGCTTGAAGAAAAAAAAAACTGACAGTAAAGCAGTCCATTTTAATATGTTCTTTAACATTATCTTCTTTGAGAGGCAAGTTCTTGCTACTGAACATGTTTCTCACAATACATCTGAGGCTTGTCATACTTAAGGATTCATCTATGTAATCATTTTACAGATAAATCCACCTCAAATTGAGGTAATTTTACTGAACCTGAACTATTTGCATAGTACCAAGGTACGTTTATTACACACATAAATAATTTGATTTATAGTCAAGAGTACAAGATAGTTAAAAATAAATTTTTTTGGTAAATAGAATGATATAGCTCTATCGTAACAATAAGTTTTTGCTTAAAATATCACTTAGTTTTAGGAAGTATTCCTAAGTATGATAATGATCAACATCTATTGAGTAACTTTTCTAAAATTTTCACTAGTAGGCTAGTGATTATACCACTCACCGAATTGCATCATTGGTCTCTGAAATAGCTTTCAGGTACTCCTTCAAATAATAATAATTAAAGCAGTATTTCCGAATCTTATAGCCTCGCCATCGCCTCTGGATCTATCGAAGGAAATCAAAAAGTAAAATATGCCAGTGAACATTTTTAGCAAAACCATTAATAGTTCTTCAAAATCGAGGTAATGATGGATAACTCCTAACAAATAAAGTCTCAGGCTTTTCCACTAAAATAACAGTGTATCTATGTGCAAATATCAGTTGTACTCAAAGATTTATTATAAAATATTATAAAGACAAAAACATACTCTAAATTAGTATACTTTATTTTATAATACTTACAATTGTTTTACAAATACTATATGTGAAGTTAACTATTGAAAGTTTAAAAATGTGCTTTACCAATTCCTACTACCTCCACTTCCTGACCAAATGGATTTTTTTATTTTTCATAACCAACTGGCTTGAAAATCGTACTTGGTATCACTAAAATCAAAGTTTTTAATATATTTTTTTAAATTCAGTACTATCAAAATCTTTAAACAAAATGTTGTCTTGTACCTTCAACATGACGCTGTAGGATATCAAATAGTGTTGAGGGACAGACTACCTATCACATGAAAACATCATTAATTAAATGTGTCAGAAAACACAAAAGATTCATGCTGGAGAACTGAGAAGGAAGGACATTGCCCATTTTGAGAAGCTGAAAGAGCAAAATCTGAAACTGGCTGGAAAATCTGTGTCAAAAGGAAGGGTACTAAAAAAAGCCAATGGCATGGACTTTTTACCACTTTTAACTGAGCAACTACTAGAAACAGCACCAACCACATTCACTGAGTCAACCATAGTGCTCTCAGAGACCCTCCTAACACCCCAACTCCCTACACATCCACCCAAAGGCAGGCTAACTTTCCTTTTCAAGACAAATCTGGGTATTTGCAATTGTGTATTAAAGCTCATAATAGGTAAGTGATGGTTAGATAACAAATTAAAACTCATCCTCGTTAAAGTATAATCAACCAAACTTCAGAGGGTTTTGTTAGAGGTAAGTGAATAAAAAGGCTGAAAGAAACTGGGCATTTGAGTGGATGATGATGTTATCCGGTGAAGTAAAGAATCTAAAATTTATGAGCTCTATGAATGTACCAGGTATTATGCTAACTGCTTTGATTCTCATGGTAACCTTGAATACACCTAGTTCTGTCTCACTCCAAAACCCACTAAAACATCTGTCAGACATACTCCACGAAGAGAAAGAGTGTGCGCATGTTCTTACGTTATAGGGAGCCCAATTTGACCAATAGCTAATTGATAAAAGATACAATATAGCTGAGATCTGACTATACTTCCTGTGATAGGAACAAATGACATCTTAAATTTTGCCTAAATTTCCTGTTGATATCCCAGTACTAGTGAAGACACTTTCTTTTTTTTTTTTTAAAAAGTACTTTCAAGAAGCAGCACGATGACAACATTCTTCTTAATTTCAAGGTGAGCAGGTTATGACTTCCAAAACACATGGCTAGTATTCATGCCCTTCAAAGTAATTAGCAACTTTCAGAAGTGATTGGTATAAAACAATTATTGTCATTGATCAGCTCTGAATAGATAATTTTAAACAAAGTCATTGTGTGCTCAGCAGATTACAGCTTGTTAACGGGCAAGTTCTAAATGACCTCTTAAGCTAGTCAAATCAATGATGCATATTCCTCATTAAGTAACATCAAACTGTAAGTGGTCTTATAAATAATGTTTATTTTAAGCACTAAAATAAATGGCAAAACCATGATATATCAGCCATCTGTTCATAGAAAAGATTTTCCCTCCGTTGAGTCTATTGTTATTCCTCAAAATTCACAGTAATCTTAATATCATCAAAAGAGAGGAAAAAAAATCTTCTCACCTAGAATTAAAATCAAAACATAAAAAACAAATTCACAGGTAATAACCTATCTGGTACTAATGCTCTAAATGCATATGAGAGCATATAAATAGGACTCTTATTCATAACTAGACTTCAACTTATTAGAATGTTCAACATTCTAGAAAACCATACAGTGAGCACAGAAAGGTGAGTTTACTGAATTTTCAAAGATAGGGTGCTTAAAAATAGCAATGTCAAAGATTTCACTCTTGATGTCAAGTTACTATCATGTCAAAAACATACATATATATGGTTAGTCAGGTTTTGGATAATTATTCCATATGCAACTTTTTTCTCTTCAATATTTTGTTTCCCCACTCTACTTGACTTTATACTTCCCTTCTCTACAATTTCTTTCATCATTTCACAAAGATATTGGTACTAGAAGTAGTAGGGGAAGAGAAGAAATATTATTTTGCATAGTGATGGGACATCTAAATGTCTATCATCCTGCACAAGGTAGGGCTTATCTAGATGGTCCTGTCCCCTCTTCTTCTGTAGGCTGATGTTTTGGGATACCTTCTTCTGTGTGAATAAGACTGTGTTTTATTCATGTTGTATTCCTAGAACCTCATATAATATTTAGTATATCAAAGAATATCAGTGATTTTTCCTGAATTATTTTACCCATTTATGTCTATCTAATATTGGAGTCATTGCTCTAAACATAACTACTGCATTGTGGTGTAAATATGAAAATAGGATTATAAGTAGGAGACTAAGATGGGTCTTTATCTGACACATATTTAACCATTTTTCAATTAAAGCTACAATATAATCTTACACTTTTCATACTTTAGACACAAGTGTGAAACAAAAGAAAATGGTTAATTGATGTTTTGAGTTATATTGATTTTTGTAAATAAAAATTTTGATTACATAGATTCAGAGCCCTAAGAGGAAAGAGCCAATAAAGTTATGGTTATTTTGCAAATTGATTATTTTAAGTGATCCTTTAGTCTAGTGGTCCTCTTGTTATGACAGTTTTTATTTTCCTTAAAGTGAGGATTTCTTACCTGAACTAAAATGTTTAGGGGCACTAATTTCAAGTTAAATTATTCAAAATAACTGTAGTAATAAAGGGTCATCTGAGACTCCCATTGTTCCAGCAGAATATCATTAAGTAAGTATATGTGAAAATGAGTATTTGTATGTATATGCAAGACTGGGACATTGTGCTGAACACCAGAAATTGACACACTGTAATTGACTATACTTCAATTTTTAAAAATTTTTAAAAAGTAAGTATATGTGATCAATAAGGCGGACAAGGTTTCCAGGGTAAAAGGACTTCTACCTGAAACAATCAATTACATCTGTCGTTCTTTAAAACTCTGTAAGTTTTAGATTATTATCATTTTCCATTCCTCAAAGACCTTTGAAAATGAGAAGAAAAAGTCTGATGGAACATTATTTTTTGAGATCTCCAAGGTACTACATCTTAGCACTTCTTGAAATCTGCATTCATATGATACTATTCCAGTTGTCCTAGGACAGGCAAGCAAATGCGATTCAAGATGTATGAGATGACCTAAAGGAGGCTTTCCACAGGCATTGCAAGGAATAAATAATTTTCAGAGAGTTTACTTTTGTTAACTTCCAAAGTCTGTGCCAGATTATATATCCCCATTAAGTTGAGTTTATTAAAGACCAGTATATTCTAAGAGTTAATGTATAAAGAAAGGGGTCAACAGTTGAAAAATCATAGTGCTGGTAAAAATTTTGTGGGGTTTCTAAAGTTTTTAATGAAATTAGAGTCCCCTTTTCTCTTCCATTAATGTTCCAGGGTCCAAAATGGGCATGGTGAAGGTTCAAATACAACCAAATTGAAATTCTTGGATCAGAAAAATCTATGTGATTTGTACCTTATACTCCAAACAGGAAAGAAATGACAAGTTCCATTTTTTCATTTGCTATATCTTATACAAATATCCATTTAAAATTGTAGCCAGAAAGGTGTTTCATCTGGGGTTATGATGGAAGACAAATCCTGATGCAATATGAGAAGACTAGAGTTTGCGTACCCATTTCTACTAATTATCACTGAATTTAGAATTCCCTGAGTGGACTGTATCAGTAAGAATGCTCATGAATTACCAGGGCCATGGGGTCCATTTGCCAAGGAAACCACCATGTGAGTAATAAAATTTCCCTAAGGGCTTGACCCAGGGTTCATATAGTTGCACTTATCTAGATTTCTGAGGGAAGGAGAAGAAGATTAGAAGTGAAGGCAAGACTGCAGGTGACCAGAAATAACAGGAATATGGGTACCAGACCTCCTGGGCTCAGTTCCCAACACTGTCACTTACTAGTTGTGTGACCTTGGGCAAGACACCTTTCTACAATTTCATTTTCTCATCTTTCAAATTGGAACCATAATGATATACCTGCCTCAGTGAGTTGGTCATGAGAATTGCAGGGAATAGTTAAAATATTTAAAATAATTAGAATGGTGTCTGGAGAGTGGCCACTGCTGTGCAATTGCTAACTCTTATTATTTACCAACAGTTCTAACTTACCAAGTTTTGGGAACCTGTGCTATTGCCATCTTGTCCTTGCATATATGCCTCACAGACACACACTCTCCCTGGCAGCTGGTTTGACTAAGGTAGGTACCAGCTGTATCCATTCTTGTTCAGGTAATACGTGTGAGAATTGGGAACCATTCTACTGGGGAAGTGGGGGCCTCAAAGATACAGGTTAAGCTGAATGTCTATATGCCTTAGAAATGGAAGAACTAGGTATATGTGCCACTCTATACAAGATGCTTCATCCTGGATGGAGTCAGCCAGTAAACAAAAGCCATAAACAAGAAAAAAATACCAAATACTGAGAACTATGTATCAAAGTATTGGGGGAAAGAAACAAGTAAGAGACCTCACTGGATGGAAAGACCTAGTGGATGAAATAATAACACTGAACTGCACTTTTTTTACTACCTGGGCATATTTTTTTAATGGGCTTTCAGCCCATAAAGTAATTTTGCCTTTCATTTTTACATTACTGCCAGGAAACTGACTCTCCAAGCCCCATGATTAGAGGGCCTGAGGTGACACCCAAGTGCTTAAGGAAATGCTTTCTAGCATCAGAAACAGAGATCATTCTAAGTGAAGTCAGCCAGAAAGACAAAGAAAAACACTGTATGATATCACTCATCTGTGGAATCTAAAAAGAAAAAAGAAAAAAAGGACACTAACGAACTCCTACAAAACAGAAACAGACTCACAGACATAGTAAACAATCTTATGGTTATTGGGGGGATGGAGGTGGGAAGAGATAAATTTGGAAGTTTGAGATTTGCAAATGTTAGCGACTATATATAAAAATAGACAAAAACAAATTCCTTCTGTACAGCACAGGGAGCTATAATCAGTAACTTACAATAACCTTTAATGAAAAGGAATATGAAAACAAATATACGTATGTATATACATGACTGGGACACTGTGCTGTACACCAGAAACCAACACAGTGTAACAGATTATACTTTAATTTAAGGTAAAAAAACACTCTAAAAAAGTAGAGGGATAGAGGGTCCATTCTGTACTGTAAAAAGACACACAACTGTCCATCTGGATGGGACAGGGAGAGAAATAACTTGAGCAAATGAATCAGCTCATGGTATTTGCATAAGATACTAAAAGCTGTTCA
This sequence comes from Vicugna pacos, assembly GCF_048564905.1. Lineage (NCBI taxonomy): Eukaryota > Metazoa > Chordata > Mammalia > Artiodactyla > Camelidae > Vicugna > Vicugna pacos. The sequence continues at coordinate 27,247,161 of NC_133009.1, forward strand.
AAGAGTAAGAACTGAAAAAAAAAAAGTTGGGGACCAAATTTAAGTGAGATCCACAATGGAGTAGCCAAGATGCTAGAGGAAAAGCAGAATCCTAATCTGGAGTAAATTCAAATTAAAGATACAAAGGCAATGAAGTGTCACACAGAGAAACAGGAGGAATGGGGCCCCAGGAGCTAAGATAAAAATTTACTGAGCAATTTATTGCTGTATTAATTGACTGTCGCTGGGCCTAGCTGCAAATCAGTAACAGGGGTTTTGTACAGGCATCCTGTGGGTTCTGATAGCAGCTTTTTTCACAGCAAAATTCCTTCAAGCCTGTATGTGTTTCTAACACTTTGGCAAGGGCCCAAAGCTTATGAGGTCTTCCACTCGTGTGTAAACTGCACTGACCAAATATCACCTTCCCGTGTCCGGTTCATCATCCACTTAGCCTCAAGTGTTTTCAAGTATTCAGAAAAGACTCAAAGTTTTCCCAGCAAAGGCTTAAATAATTTCCAACAAGGGCACCAAGGGACTTAGATAAAAAGTATTGAAAACAAGTGACTTTTTTTTTTAACTCCTTATTTAGAGAAGAATGAGCAAACATTCATTGATTTATTCAGGGACATCTCTTTAATCACCTACTATAAGCCAGATACAAAGACTAAGAAGAGAGGATCTGGGCCCCATGGGACTTACAGTGTATGTGGGTGCCAAATACAGGCATGTAAATTAGTAAGGATAATAAAATGTTACAGGTTCTATACAGAAGTATATTGATGGTAGAACAGGGACATAAAAAAAGACAGTGATCTATCCCACATGGGTGGGGGGGATCATAAAGTCTTTAGAGAAAAGGTGACCCTTTAAAAAAAATACAGCAAATCTGGATATGAATGCCTATTACACTAAACAATAACACACATATAATTTATTCTTCATTATATAAAAAGGTGATATCTATTTAAGATAGATAAGTTAAAAATGAAGTTTCAAAATTTCTTCTCTTTTCAGAAATGCTCCATTTACCTCTTTGACAACTGAATATAATTTGTCATGCTAGGAGTCAACAGTCAGACATATAATTTGCGACTGGCTCAGTTTATGAGCCAAAGTAAGATAAAAGTTTCTTTCTCTTCGACTGCATGGTTTAGGTGCATATATAAAAGTGTATCTGTCTGAATATTGATGGCCATATAGATTTTTGGTAGTTATCTGTTTCTCTCAGAAATTCTCCCTCTTGTACACTCATAGCCACCCATATTTAAATCACTTAAAGGGTGGCTTTTTTGAACAAAGTTACTTGGTAATTTCTGAACTGACAAGGCAGAGTTGCATCTGTTAGAAGAAACAGCTCAGCTGCTGGTCTCCAGGTAGAGTTGCAATCTTCAGATATGTATAGCATGAAGGTATGTGGACCACACACTGGTCTCTTTAGCCTCTCACTCCCGCAGCAAGCAAAATTTTCAGAGTACCATCTTGCAAAAAATTCACTTACAAATAGGTTTATCCAAGTGCACCTACAAATAAGTTCAGTTCTGGTTATGCAATTAACCAATGCTAAAAATTAATCTTTGCTGGGGGGAGGGTATAGCTCAGTGGTAGAGTGCATGCTTAGCATGTATGAGGTCCTGGGTTCAATCCCTAGCACCTCCACTTAATAAATAAGTAAGTAAATAAATAAACCTAATTGCCTCACCCTCCAAAACTAAGTAACTAAATAAATAAATACATAAATAAGGAAAAAAAACCCAAATTAAAAAAAAAAATTCTTAGGCAATCACATTAGCTTCTATGCAAGTAGGCTTCATTCCTGATTCCCCAACACCAAGTCAATCCAACTTAATGACTCCTTGCTACCAAGCTACCAAATTAACTCACTCAAGCCTCTAAAGGAAGACTTTGAACATCTTTGTTAGAGTAGTGTTTCTATTATAAATTTCTTACAGTAGTAACTACATACTCCATTGCGCCTCCAAAAATTCCCGAGTATCTTCAGTGGATCATTTCAACCTCTAGGAAATGCTCAAGTCTTCCTTCCCTTCACTTTAATGACCAGTGCATTCCCACCTCTACTCTTCTCTCCTGTGTCAAATAAAAACCAAATCTGGACATAGCAAGGAGAGACTTGATTTGGAAGAATCACTGTGAGAAAGAGGGGGCGGATGACTATTGCAATAGATGGAGGTGGGCTATTGCAATACAGAGAATCTTCGACAGTAAGATTTGCAAACATGCCAAAAATAAGGCAAAACGAGTTTTTCTTTTATTGAAAGGTATGAACAAGGCTGGAAAGAATCTGATGAGGGGAAGTGGGATGACAGGGTGGCATAATCAGATGGTAGCTCAGAAAATGTTTTAACCTGAAGCCAGCCCATGTTCAGGAGGTAATAAGGAGATGCTATGTGCTGGCTACATTCATAGATCTAGGGGAAAGACAGAAAATTAACCAGAGTTTGGTTAAAAACATGTTTTTCCAACTGATTGATGGAGACAAGCAATTCAGGTAATCATTTATGATGTAAAGAATGGGAATCTCAGGGACTGTGTCTGGGTTTGTCATAGGTAAACAAGGGGCCACCCATGCCTCTTATCTAAGTCCTGTGGGGAAGGGTGGTTTTTGTTGCAGTAAGCTGTTTCAGAAACACAAAAGAGTTGGACCAAGGGAGGTTTTTCAAACTTTGCTGTTTTCTAGGATAGCAGGAATTAGGTAGAGTTCAACACTGTCTGCTGATGTTGACCAAAGACAAGGTGACGCTGGGCAAAGGAAACAGTTTTTAGTATGATGTTGGAATAAGTCAAAAACTCTGCCTTCTGAGTGGCTTGGATTAATGTGGTTTCTTAGACATGCGTAGTCAAGGTAAAAGGAATCTTGATGATTCTAGCCAGATCAGAATTCAATACAAAATTTGGGACTAAATAATAAACAGGAGAATGCATTTTTCGAACCCTGTCTCCTGTCCCTCTGTCCCTTCTGGTGATCTGTGGGGACATCAAAGCCCTTGGTCATCAGCTGCTTTGGGTCTCCGTCAGCTCTGTACTTTGCAGACACATCTGACAAAGGGCATGCAGAAAAGAAGAGCTCTAACACTGTTTTAGGCTCAGAGGTTGTCTCTGGCAGAGCTATTCAGAGAATCAAAATCTCCTAAATTCCCAGACTCAAGCTCAAGTATTCCCATTAAAAGAGAAAAAACAAATTATTTTCTTATATGACTATATTTCTAAAAAAGGTAAATAGCCCAGTGCAGCTAGATATCAGCCTCTGGCTCAGGAAAAGAAGGAAAAAAGATCTACTTCTTCCCTGGTTTTTTTCCCCTTAAACTACAGAAGCACAGAGCAGTGAACAGATCCTGGAGATGGTCCCTGGGATAGTCTCCCACACTCACACCTCTAGAGGAAAACCCCTTCCCAAAGCAGCATTTTAAGTCATCGAAATAATGTTAATTTAACTGCCGTGTTCAACACAGGACTTTCAGAAGGTATTTTTACTGCCTTGCTTCACCCAAAACAAAATCTGTTATGCTTAGCAGAAGTAAGAACTAATAATAGATTAAGGGAAGAGAATATAATGAGGCAACGTAGGTTTGAAGAACATTAATGAAATTCACTTAAGCATTTTCCCATTTATAACAGCTTCACAATTAAGCTGTATTGTCTGACGCAAAAGAAATAATACTTTTGTTGCGGCTCTTCCCAAAATCTGTGCAGAAACCAAGGAAGCCTCACAATCACTAAATTCAGCTTCCTATTTGGCAAATAACACATGAAAGTTGAGGACAGAAATGATATAAATAAAACGTCTAAGCTGGAAACTGACTTCATTACTGCTAAATCGTATGAATAACTTCTGATTGATTTGTACTGGGCAGGAATCTTACATTCCAGAACCATGTTCATCTATTTATTACAATATTCTATATGACATATGGAAACCAACATTGCTTCATTAATATTTACATTCTTTCTCTAGTCATGGCTCAGAGATATTTAACATTCTAAAACATAAGCATTGATAATTACATGTTTTACATTTTACTCTAATTTTTAATACTGCCAAGACTCTTTAGTATAACTAACTTTTTAACGATGTACTCTTTTCTCTCTTTACCATTAGCATATCAATCAAATTTGCGTTATTCGGGTTTGCTCATTTTATTAAAAGCGAATTCAGGGCACAATTGACTTTTCATTTGTTTAACAAGTGAAGAAATATTTACCCTGACAGCCATTGCATTGTAGAAATTCATCTTCATAGTATAATATGCTAACTGTGAATCAAGGGAAAAAAAAGATGGCATAAATTTCAGTTTTACACAGAGACAGTGCAGGCTATTTTTACATGTAAAAGATAAGAATCTTTATACATAATACATAATTAAGAGTTCTCGGCTTAGAAAAATGAAATCAAACTTTGCATTGAAGGGATAGGCTTCCTAATACATAATGCAGGCTTAACCAGAAAAATCTATGGTAGTCAAACTAGGAGCTAATGGAGATATATGATCATAAAATGCTCTCCGCTGAGTTTGATAATCAATGGTGCTCTACTGAGAATAGAATAACAAAGCAGAAATATTCACAAGTGCTGGTGACACGTAGTATTGTATGATTTATTCACTGGGGTTCTTTTAGCCAAAACTCACAGAAACATAAAAGGAATTCATATTTCAAGACGTCTGGTTTAATGAAAAATTCAAAGAAATGCTGTCTTCAGTCGAAATCGTTCAAGGATGTGGATGCAGTGATGGAGCAAAATTGTGCCTTCCAACCATCTGTACAAAATGTTATGTACTCAGCTGCCTCCTGAGTAATCCTTGGGAGTTTTGTTTCATTTAATATTCATTTTAACACCATCAAATCATAAATACAATGATATCATGTTACAGCAAATCCCCTGATATAATGAAGACCTCCTGAAGTCTTGGTTTCCTCCTAGTCGAGACACATTTGTCTATTAAAATACAAATCTCTGTGATAGTAAATAATCACTTAGCAACATAGCTTATTTCAATGAAAATACTGCTTAAAATAAAACTTCCACATCTGTTCTTTCAATTAGAAAGATAAAATTAACATGATTCATGACAGTGCAATAAACATTGAAATACATATTTTTCCACGCAAAATACAACTTTATCCATTTTTATTTAACCAAAACTCATTCGACTAATGTTAACTTGAGCCTAGGTAATAGCCGTTACGTTTCAGCAAAAATCAGGGATAAATGCCTTAACCTTTGAGATAGGGGTTTTCTTCCCTGCAACAAACAGGAATTCATATAAAAGGGTTTCACTTTAATTAGTATTGTTTGAATTGCCTGATCTAATCCAAAGCAAACTGTCTGTGGAGAGCAGCAGGGCTGGATTATTTATCAACAGTCTGAGCAATTAAGAAACAGTTGGCTGCAATATGTTATTTACAAATGAACACAATGATGTTACCTCATTTTAAATTCTTTCTTCCTTATAGCAAGCAAGGCGTAATTCTTGGTGTATGAGGTGAATTTAAAATATTTATTTAACTATTGTATTTCCTCAAGTCATATTGAAGCAAATATAACCATTGTATATTTTTATACAGAAGAAACATTTTGGAAATTATATATTTGAGAAAGTTGGGTTCAGGAAAAGACATTGTTTCTTATCTTTTTTTCATATTGTTGTTGTTCAGTTAGCAGCAGTGAGTGTTCATGAGTTTTCAAGCCACAGACCTGAGTTCAATTCCTGACATTGCTCTTACCAGCTGCGTGGCTTGAACAAGTAACCTGAAGTCTCCTAGTCTTGATTTCTGTCCTTATGAAATGGGACATCACATACTTCATGGAGTTATTGTGAAGAATAAAGTAACATAAAGTATTTAAGGGGTGTGGGACGTATTTGATGGTCATCAGAAAAGGGATTATCACTGTTATACATTTTGTAGCTAAAAGTGTGTAATTTAACTACAAGGAAAATTCCAAAATGTATAAGAGGTTAAATTTTATTCTGAACAAAGAGGAAAGAGATATAGCTTTTAAGTGTAAGAATTTCAAATTCTATAGTTAAATGGTGGAAAAGCACTTTGATTCCAGGTTACCAGACTTATGTGAAGCACAGACTGGTGTTATGATGTTTATTCTCAATTCTCCAGCCCAAGATGCTTTTGAAAGAACCACTGAAACATGTGGGAAAAACACTGTGTGATTCCACTTACATAAGGTTCCTGGAATAGTCAAATTCAGGAGACAGAAAGAAGGACAGTGGTCAGCAGGCACTGGGGGAAGACGGGGAGTTACTTTTACTGGGTACACAGTTTCCCTTTGAGATGACAGAGAAGTTTGGGAGATGGATGTACTGAATGTCACTGAATAGCACTGTTAAAACTTGTCAAAATGATAAGCTTTATGCTACACTTTATCACAATTTTAAACAACACTAGAAACTCATTTGTGAATATGAATCACACATCTCTATAAGCTACCTACAAGACACATATGGACACTTTAAAATTATGTAAAATTTCATCTAATCTCTGTATTTCCATTCTGAGCAGTGATAATTACTTGTTATCCTAATACTTTTTTTTTGTTACATGAGTAGTTAAATTATAGCTCATAAAAACCCTCATTCTTAATATTTTCTAGGATTCTGTCCAAAAAGTTTTTTTTCCATTCCATGGAATCAGATAAGCAAAGTGTACCAAATATTAATAACATATCCAAGAATGACAGCAGACACTATAATTTATCAGCAGAGAAATTTCTTAAAATTTCCTTACTGTATGCTAATTTCCTATTTTATCATTAAGGTACCACGTCTCCTTCAAAGGGAAAGACAAAAGATCTGGGGTGAAAAACAAGCATGAAAGATGACAGTTTCAATGTCATGAAAACATGATGCTCAATTATAGATGTTCCCCAAATGCCTGTTGAATAAATGAAGGAAAGAAAAGAGAGAGGGAGCGGGAGAAAGAAAAGAGGGAGACAAGGATAAACAGAACTGATATGTCATATTTACAACAGACAGAGTAGGAAGACTTCCTGGGATGAAAAACAGCACTGGAACACTAAGTGAACCACTCTACTTGCTGTATGGCCTTTGTCATGTCCCCAGCTCAATTTTTAGAAGCCTTCTGAAATTTTTTCTGGAAGATGCATTCCTTTTAAAAACAATTTTCTGAGTGGTTAATATTCATGTGGACCTCTCAGACAGGGCTGCTATTCAGTGGGATTGGACCATGATTATTGATGGGAGCACGACTCATATGTGAGGTTTTTTTCTATCAGGTGAACTACAGTGGAGGTTGGGGGGGAAATAAATGAGACCCACTCTCTTAGAGGTCAGTGATATTCAAAGTTCACCACAATCAGGTCCCAATTTTGTTTTCCAATTATCTCTCACCACCCTCTCCTATAAACCTGAATCTGATCAAATTACTATCTTCTTCACTTCCATGGTCACACTACTCCCTTTGCCTGAAACGTCTTCTAATTCTTTTCTAGCTGTCCAAATCCTCTCTCTCCTGTTTTCCTTTGAAGCACTTATAGGAGAAATCACCTTTTCTCCCCCATCACAAGTACCAGCAACTGGAAGAAAAAGCTGGCGTTCTCTCAGCTCCAGTGGATAAAACCATTTCAAACCAGTAGGAAATACTCCCTTAAAAACCACCTCCCCCCCAAAAAAACCCCAAAGAGCAAAAGAACTCACTGTTCACTCTCTCCTCCTTCCTGGCGTTGTCTTACCTCTTTGGGTCTCTAAGTTACATGCTCCAACATTCCTCCTCCGCCTCTTTGCCTCCCCCCCGCCCTGCTCCAATAATATGTCCTAAACATTCTGACACCAAGCTAAAGGTCTTACTCTTCACCACAACTCCTGCCATTATCTTGAGACTCTTCAAGTTCATGTAGAGAACACACTCAGTTACCTAATCTCACAATTGCCTACCTTTCTCAGTCTCAGTGACTTCTACATCCTATAGCCATGTTTCCAGGCCTTGTGAACCAGAAATGTTACTCTCTTAAAAGTCTTAAACTCGGACTGCAAATTCCTCTCCTTAAATCCTTGATGGATTAATTTCTAGTAATGGCTTTTCCACCTCAGTTTAGACAAATCTAGTACCTTTTCCTCAATGTTAAGTTTCTTTGTCCCATTTGTATATACAATGGCTACATGGTATTTTGCTACATGAGCATGCCATAAATTAATTGATCTTTCCTTTTTGTGGACCATTTAGGTTGGAAACCAAGAAAAGATGAGTTTCAAGGAGGAAATGGTCAATCGTTTTCAAAAACAGAATATTTACAGTAATCCCTATTTATAGTAAATTTGAGTAATACATCTATATAAACTTGACCAGATCAACTGGCTTTATTTGCTGGACTGGGCAATACAGAGGGGATATTTTCATTAAAGTGATGATAGTGGAACCTTTAGAAGCCATGTGCATATGGATACCAGATCTGGAGAGTCTGCATCTCTGTTATTTTCCACATCAGTGCCATCCTCATTTCATAATTTTGAGTGTAATCATTAAAATGATTTATTATCAAATAACCATGAGTATTTTGTGCACATGCTTTGCCTTGTTTGCTGGCTACTGATACTAATCTGGTTATTACCAACAGCTGATTTTTAAAATAACCTTTCTTCTTCCACAAAAAAAATCAAAAGCCCATAATATGATTCCTCAGTTATTATTAATAAAATCTTTAAACGCAGGTGCACTAAATCTGAATTCATATACTTAAAATATGCTAATAAAGTTTTAAATTAATATCAGGAAGTCGGAGTTTTAAGTTATCCAGCCTTTGGTATTTATTTAAAATGCCAGATGATCCTGAGGGGGAAAAATATATTATGTTTCAGTTTTCTGCTCCAACACTAAAGGGTGATAAATGCTGCCTTATTAACTTATAACTCATTTGGAAGCCATACAAAGAAATTTATAAAAGGAGTTGGGCTACAGAAGGAACAGTCATTCATCTAATAAAGAGAAATAAAAACGTTCTGTACAAGCAACCCTGTCAATCTCACTATCTTAAAAATAATAACTGATATTTTACATATTTTTACTATCCATTCCAAAAAAAAAAAAAAACAGCCGGTATTTATGATGACAACACATAATGGGATTTGATAGTAGATGGTATCCTTGGTTCCATTTAAAGTTAATACAATTTCTTCCATTGTTACTCTCTCAAATACTAATCAAATATGAAAACTTCATAAGCAGAGCAGTAAAATGATAAGCAGTATATAAATATTGTGACCCTTTTCAGCAATAAATTATTTTATAATTTGAAGAATAATCTATTTTATAAGAATTATCTTTATAAATTAAATAGTTCTACCATAGGCTAGTCATATACTTTAACAAAAAGTTTAAATTTTGTTCATGTGGTTGCCATATATATGTTATTCACTGAATGACCTCAGTTTAAAAAGTAACATTGAGCTTTTTAGAACTATAGTTATATGAATATTTATTTCATAATAATGCATATAGAATTAATCATGTTTATAGGGTAGCATTTATGCTTTGCTGCCCTCAGTGTGATGACAAAAAATAGTGTATTTGTTATTAAACATAATATAAACTATGTAATAGTAAAATATAATAAAAAAAGGAAATTTAAAAGGATAACAAGATGTATACAGCTGTTCTGTAGGTTTTATTGATGAATTCACTTAGGTAATGTTCAAAGTTGCCCAAAAGAGGCAGATGAAATATTTGAAATTTTTTCCAGTACTATTGCCTAGGGAGATGACTATTTTCACTTCACTGTTTATGAAATAAAGCAAGGAGTAAGGACAAGCTACAAAGAACATTGTACAGTTGGAAACAAGAGGGTACAAAAACAGTAGGACCATCTGACCACAAATGGGAAGAGCAGGTTGCAGTAAAATTATAGCAGGAATTCAGCAGGTATGGAACAGACGTATACTGAGCACACAACCATGTGATTAGAAATTCATTGTTACTTAAAAAAAAAAAAAGAAGAAGAAGATGAATCAGAGCACATCCTCACTAACAGGGAAAGATTTTCAAGTTGTGAATCAACAGTCTTTGACCCCTAAGATGGACAAATGTGGGTTATGTTGCCAGATATTGCGGCATGAAAGGCAGAAGGAAGACCTGAAATGGAGGTAGAAAATTAAAACAAACAATAACAGCAGTCGTCCAGGAAGCAAGAAAGAGATCATAAAAGAAAACTGGAATGGCTCTGTTATCGTGGGTTAGTGAGGGCAACACGGTGGAGGACGCATAACACTGTAGGACTAGATAAGCCAGTTGGTGTTACTGTGGGGAATTACTTAAAAGCTGGATAGCAGTATTCTGGTCCAGCAGAATTTTGAGGGAGGCCGTCTAAAAACACAGAACCTATCTAAAGATATCCTAGGACGTCTATCTTTTCACAGTTCACGTTGTGTTGACCTTTGCCACATTTGAGATTGTTGACAACTCTAAGTTTTCTAATAGTTTTCTCCTCTCCTACATCAGAGACACTGTATCCCTGCTTTTCTATTTGTTATCTACCTATAAGTCCCTTTCCTCTGCCTGAATCCTACCTTACGCATTCCACAAGGCTTAATTCTTGGCCCTCTGCTGCAGTGTTCGGATATTTTCCATCAGGTAGAAAATCCTGTCATCTTATAATGATGGCTCCAAGATCTTTACCTTCAGCTCTGCCTCTTAATCTAAAAGTTCACTTTAATAAGCATTTGTTCAGTGCTAATTAGAACGTACCAGATACTCTGCTGAGCGATAGCAAAAATCGCCTTACAAGATACCACCACATGGAGGTGTCCTAACATCACCACAAACTCAAAAAGCTCAAAACATTTTTATAAGTTTCACTGAGTGTCCCATTCAAAATGTTTCTTATAAACATCTATGCTTTTCTTGTCATTACAACCATTAATCAGCTTTGCCAAGACAAAAGTGCAGCTATCTTAGTAGCTTATAAGACAAAAATTTTATTTCTCACTCACATTATATGCAGGTTAAATTTCCATGTGGCTATGGCCCACAACACATGGTTTAGCCCAAAATCAATGGGATGGGGTTAACCAGTCCTTTCCAAGAAAAAGGGTAGTGAATAATTTTGGCCCAAACTTATTCTCATCACCAGCTATGCTGACCATGGTGGGGTCTTCCAACTTAGAGCCCCATGAGTTATTAATTTATCCAGTTAGCAAAAAGTTCTGCAGGCTTTCTCTGTGACATTTACCGTATATGTGAGAAATAATTAATAGAACAGTCACTGCCATTCAGGAGCTCCCAGTTAAATGAGATATAAGTAAACAAATGTTTTACAGTGATGCGCACCCACTTACAGGAGCACATCTTAAGGAAGGCGCACCTAACAGCTACAGTCTCCCACCATTCCTCACTCAGCCTCAGGACATAAGGGAAGGATAACCTTTGAGTAAAGTCTTGAATGATGAGTCGGATTCAGACCAACAGGAGGCAGGTCAGAGTGAAGAAGGGCATTCCAAGCAGAGTAAACAGCATTTGCTAAAATCCTGGAAGACACTGCGCATTTTGGCAAATGGTTGAACATAGCCAGAGTACATTTATTCAGGTGTATCAAGAAATGAGGTTAGATAAAAAGTGATCATGAGACTACGAAAAACCAACAGGTCATGCTGAAGAGTGTGAATTTTATACCATATGCTGTGGCGAGGACTGCAGGCGTGGGAGTAAAATTATGACATTTAGGTTGGAAACAAGACACTTGTATGCAGGCAAATGCAAAGTATTTCACAACTGATAAGAGGCACAGAGTGGGGAAAAGAAGCTGATGGGCCTTCTAGGACGACTGGATTTCCAGTAAAATGGTTGTACAATGTACCTGAATAAAGGAATATGCAAGGAGGAACAGATTCGGGGTGCCTCAGGGACATCCCAGAAAGAGCTGTAGTAAGTAGTTAGCATATGGATCTAGAGGAGTCAGGAGGAACTGAGAACTCAGGCGCACACTTTAATCTCCCTGATCCTCCATTTCTCCATCTGTAAAATGAAGATAAAACACCTGCACTTTCTACCTGACAAACTGTTACTGGAAAATACAAAACAGTGAATGTAAAACATGTTTTTCAACAAAGTCCTTTAAAAATGTAGGAAATTATTGTATGAAAGTCACATTCAGCTCCTTACCAACCTTCTGCTGCTCCTCAAATCCTCTGAGCCCTCTGGATCAACATCTTCACCATGAACTAGTACACCAGGCTCTTTCCCAGTTTTGAAACTTCATTCATGCCATTCTGTTCCTTCCCTCTCCCCAGCCTACAGTCTACTGAATACCCTGCGGTTCAGCTAAAGGCTCATTTCTTTGATCTTTGGAGATGACATTAACTTCCCACCTGAGCACATATTATCTGCCCATGCGTGTTTGGTGGGGGGAGTAACTTTTAAATTGACTTTCCTTTTTAATTAATTTATTTAACAGATAATATATTCACATTGTTTAAAATTCAAAAGCTACCAAAGAAATTACAGTAAAAAGTCTATTTCCTATGTTTATTCCTCAAGTACTTGTTCTTGTCCCCACCCTCCCAGGCAATTAATATCATTAGATTTTTGTGATCCTTCCCCAGAAAAGCAAATTAAATCAGTGGCTTTCAGATCATGTTCTGGTGGCTCAATATAACAACAGACGCAACATGGAAAGAGACCAAGCAGTTGCATTTCCTCGGCTTCCAAAATAGCTGTGCTGTTCGTACCAGTTTTACATATAGGACTAAAAATGTTGCTAAATTTTAGTTAAGGAGGAGTTCTGTTACTAAATTAGTTTTAAGATCACTAACCTATACCATTCATTTTATAACCTAATATACACTATATGGCATTATTATTATTGCATATAGCTATCATGCAAAAAAATTATGCAGAATAAATGTGGAAATAGTGGTTTACACATAGTTACCCTCTTCCTCCAAGATGTCCTTGTATTAATTAAACATGTTTTAAGTTTTTTCACCAAAGGTGAACTCTTATCATTTACTCATTTACTTTTTTCTTTTTCCTCTCTGTATCTTTTAATTTCACTTAGATACACCTAACAAAGAATAAATGAAGCTCAAACTACTACAGAAAAAAAAATTGTAACAAGTCAGAAAATTAGTAAAGTAGGCGAACGATTAGAAATTTCATTCCATTATCAAAAAAAAAATTTGTTCCTAATTTCCTAAATCTCTTAACAAAAGTATAAGTTGGCATATTATCACCTACTTCTGTAAGTCAGTCAGTGGATATAGATGATTGTAGTCTGCTACATTTATTAAGGTAAAGCTTCAAAAAAAAATCCCAAGAGTCAATCATAGGGAATGATAAGTAGCACAGAGAAGAATTCCCTTATGTTGTTATTTTGTAGAATTAATTTGGGGCACTTCAACCAATGTTTATTAACTGCAGTGGGCCAGGGATTAATCTAAATGTTGGTCGTCCAAAAATGAACAAGCTACAGTGTTTACTCTGAAGGAGCGCACCATCTAGGAGTGGAGACAATCTTCAACAAGTAAGTACATACAAATGCATACGCTGTGAAAAGCACTGTAATAAAAATAACATGTCTGATATAGTTTGGGTACAAAGAAATGAGTCATCGATTCTGCACGGAAAAAATCAGGAAAGGCTTCTCAGAAGTCGTATTCTAAATATTAAACCCAATTTTGTTCTTATATAAATATTATCAGTAACTTCAAAACTACATGTAAGTGTGAGTGAAGTGAAAAAGTTACAACAAATAGTATAATCTGGATGCTAACGTGTGTAAATTTCATAATATTTACCTTGACAATGAGTTGATAACGTCGTCTGCCTAGGTAACCTCGCCACCACTTTTGAATGGTTGTTGCTACTGTGTGTAAGTGCCTGCATGAAAAACATGCTTATTAGTATGCTTTCATTGAAACAGTAATATATCTTCAATTTTTGCCTGGAATATATCTTCGACAATTCAAGAAATCAAAGTCAAAGCTGAGTTTATATATACTTTTAAACAGTAAGACAGTTATCATTCTGTGATCGTATTAATCATTCCTAGAAATAGAAAAAAGCCATAGATAATTATTCAATATTTCTTTGGGGCTTATGATTAAACATTTTAAATTTTAATTCCTCTTTAATACTAATTCTCTAAAATATTTCTGAATGTTAAGACTATAAAACAGGAGAGATCTCCCAAGATGACAGAGCAGAAAAGACCCTGAGCTCACCTCTTCTCACAAGCACACCAAATTTACAACTATTGAAGAACAACTATCAATGAAAGAGACCAGAAAAGACCTTCAACAACTAAACAAAGAAGGAACCACGACGAGGCAGGTAGGAGTGGTGGTGCTGCAGTTTACTCAAAACCCACACCCCAAGGTGGGCGAGTCACAAGTGAGAGAAGGATCACAGCTGCAGGGGTTTTACCCAAAGAGCGGGGGTCTGAGCTCCACTCTGGGCTCCCGAGCCTGCGGTTCCGGCTACAGGAAGACGAGCCCCAGAATGTTGGGCTCTGAAGGCCAGAGGGCTTGCTTTGGGGAGAGCCAGAGGCCTTGGGGAAATAGAAACTTCACTCTTCAAGGGTGCACACAATCTCACACGCTCTGGGACCCAGGGCAGAAGCAGACATTTGAAAGGAGCCTGGGTCAGACTCACCTGCTGATCTTGGAGAGCCTCCTGGAGAGGAAGGAGGCAGCTGGAGCTCATTTTGGGGACGCAGACCACTGGCAGCAGCCATCCTGGGGATCCTGTTCTACCACGTGGACACCAGTGCTGGCAAATGCCATTTTGGAATCCTCCCTCTAGCTTATTAGGCTCAGGATCCAGCCCCACCCCTGCCCACCAGGCTGTAGGCACCAGTACTGAGACATCTCAGGTCAAACAACTAACTGGGAGGGGACACAGCTCTATCCAACAAAAATAGGCTGCTGGAACACCCCCACGCCTACAGCAGCCCCTAGACAGGGCCCTGCACAGTAGAGGGCTCAGGACCCAAGGGCACACAACAGTGCACAGACACCAGGCCTGGGAATTCCAGGGCCCTGCAGCCAGCAGCTCTGGAACCAGCTCTGCCCACCAGTGGGCATGCACTAGCCCCAGAACCCCCTGGGCCCTGGCCCCACCTACCAGTGAGTCTGTTCCAGCCTCTGTGCCAGCCTCACTCAACAGTGGGCAGACACTAGCCCCAGAGCAACCATAGCCCCACAGCCTTCCACAGCAGAACCCAACCCACCCACCCACCAGGAGGCCAGCACCAGCCCTGGGGTTGGCTGGTCCCTGGCCCTACCCACTAGCAAGCCAAAAATTCCCTATCAAAATACCAATGGCATTTTTCAAAGAACTAGAATAATTTTTTTTGAACTTTATGGAAACACAAAAGACTGAGTAGCCAAAAAAATCCTGAGAAAGAACAGAGCTGAATATATCATGCTGACTTCATGCTATACTACAAAGCTACAGTAATCAAAACAGTATGGTAGTGGCATAAAAATAGACACATAGATCAATGGAACAGAATAGAGAGCCCAGAAATAAGCCCATGCACTTATGGTCAATTAATTTACAACAAAGGAGGCATATACAATGGATAAAGGACAGCCTCTTCAGTAAGTGGTGCTGGGAAAATGGAACAGCTAGCTGTATGTGAAAAAATAAAATTAGAACATTTTTTTCACACCACATACAACAGAAAATTTAAAATGGATTAAAGACCTAAATGTAAGACTGAAAAATGTAAAACTCTTAGAAGAAAACATAGGCAAAACACCCTTTAACATAAAATCATAGCAATATTTTTTGGATCTGTCTCTCCTGAGGCAAAGGAAACAAAAGTAAAAATAAACAAATGGGACCCAATCAAACTTAAAAGCTTTTGCACAGTAAAGGAAACCATTGACAAAATGAAAAGATGATCTACTGAATGAGAGAAAATATTTGCAAATGATATGATGGTTAAGGTGTTAATATCCAACATTTACAAACAGCTTAGACAACTCAACATCAAAAAAAAAATGGGCAGAAGAACTGAATAGACATTTTTCTAAAGACAACATAGATGGTCAATAAGCATATTAAAAGATGCTTAATAATTATTATTGAGAAATGGAAATCAAAACCAAAATGAGATTTCACCTTACATTTGTCAGAATGGCTACCATCAAAAACACCACAAATAACAAATGTTGTTGAGGATGTGGAGAAAGGGGAACTCTAGCACACTGTTAGTGGCCATGTAAATTGGTGCAGCCATATGGAAAGCAGTATGGAGGTTCCTCAAAAGACTAAAAATAGAACCGCCACATGATCCAGCAATCCATTCGTGGGCATATATCTAAAGAAAACAAAAACACAAATTTGAAAAGATACATGCACCCCAATGCTCCATTATTTACAATTTCTAAGATATGGAAGCAACCTGTCTGTCTATCAACAGATGAATGGATAAAGAAGATCTACTATCTCCCTCTCTCTCTCTTTCCATCCATCTATCCATCTATCTTTACATTGAAATACTAGTCAAATGAAATCTTGCCATTTGCAACAACATGGATGGATCTGGAGGGTATTATGCTTAGTGAAATAAATCAGATAAAGACAAATACTATACGTTATTACTTTTACGTGTAATCTGAAAAATAAAACAAACTCATAAACATAAAAAAGAAACAGACCCACAGATATAGAGAATGAACTAGTAGTTATAGTGGGGAGAGGGAAGGGAAGGGCTGGACAGGAGTAGGGGGATTAAGAGGTACAAACTACTATGCATAAAATAAACAAGCTTCAAGCATATATTGTACAGCACAGTGAATATTGTCAATGTTTTGTAACTATAAAAGGAGCATAATCTATAAAAATTTTGAATCACTATGAAACTAATATTGTAAATTACTTCAATAAAAATAAACAAATCAAGAAAAAAAAGAAGGAAGAATGCAATGAAATATTGAAAGATATTTTTTAAAAGACTATAAAACAGGTCATAGTGACATGTTGAGAAATCAGGCAGGCACCGTGGATGTGACTCACTATAAGTGCTCTGAAATAATTTGTGAGGTCAAGTAGCACTTCCCTTTTTCATTCTTATATTACTCAGTCTGTCAGTTTAGTCTGCAGAATTAGAAAATACTCTCTTTGCTGCCATGTTCCTAGTATGTATAGTGACTCCCTAAAAACCCTTCATCTTCATGCTTTTATCTGCATGTCTGGCTCCCACTAGTTAATTTAAGGTAGTACACAGCATAATCCCTAGCTCACCATCTGAGTTACTATGGACCAGTCATATTCTTCCTCTACCTTATCCAGGACAATATTTTTCAGAATTGATGAGAATTTGAAGGAAAGTTCGAGCACTGAAGAAAAAATGGAAATAGTTAAGATAGGGATAAACTTCAGTCTCTTTGTATAGAAAGGACTCACTCTTTGTAGTCTGAAAGGACTCACTCTTTGTAGTCTGAAAGGACTCATTCAGTCTCTCTGCATCAGGAAGGACTCACCATTCGCCTTTATCCAACATGTTGGAAAGGATTGGAATAGGTTCCTTTGTTTTGTTTTGTTGTATTTTTCTTTCTTACTAGTCAATGAATTGATTGCTATAAATACAACTGCAATCACTTGTCACATCCTATGGAACTTGAAGATAATCTGATCAAGTATACTTATGACATTCATAATTTTTAGAAGAGATACGGCCAATACTATTTAGTTTTTTTGATACATAACAAAATATGACCAAAAAGAGTTATGTCTTTAAAAGACATGCAATTTATTAACTTCATTACAAGTAAAATAAAAAAAATTATTTGGAATGAGAACTATATGAATAAATTACATTTTCTAAGAAGTGTTATTTTTATGATTATCTGAAGTTTCCGTGACAAAATCAGTATACCTGATGTATGCTCGAACTTGACATCCTCGGAACCAGCTCTGGATTTTAATTGCTGCATCATTCTCCTTTTTCCGAAAGACATCCACAACACTAAAAAAAATTTTTTAAAGCATTTCATTAGTGACTAACATCAGCCTTTACACTTAATTTTTAATTTCCTCCAAAATGATAATTATAATTCAAATGTCATTTTAAATAATATTAAAATGCTAAATAAAGAAAGTATTTCAGAAATTATGATCTGTGTTTTAAAAATTAACCTTTCTCTAAGAGGCAATGTGCTTTCAACAGCTTTACTTTTTTAATTTTTATAATCACCTATTTGCAACTAATTAATTCACCAGTGGTTTTTATAAGGAAATTTAAAAAGCAATGCGGTATTTTGTCATTATTTTAAAAATATGATTATTTGAATTTATTGTTTAAATGCCACTACACATATCATGCAAGATTAAAATGCTTGCATATTTCACTCATTGCATCAGCTAAATGAACTGCCTGTAAGTAAGATAAATCCATCATCTTGCCTATTCTAGATAGAGTTCTTAAAGGAGGCAAGGGGCAAGGCCACAGGCCTTATAAGCAGATAAGAAATTCAGTCTTCAGATTTTACTGACTTACAGGAAGAAAAGGTTTAGTCAAGACAGATCTCCATTGTAATTTTATCAGTCCTTATAATTCTCCCCCATCCCCATTTGATAAAATCATATTGCTTAGGCCAGTTACTGCGGAATACAGAGTAATTTCTCTCCTAAAACACTGGTTGACACAAAATTAGCGCTTTATGTTTGCTAAATGAATAAAGAATGACTAGTCACTTATTTTTCTACTTTTTAAAAAATTCCCTCAAAAATTTGTTTTCTGAGACATGTTATTTATTTGCTTTCATTGTATGTTAGATTAAATATATAGAGTTCACTAAGTCTATACAATTAGAACAAAAACAGAATGGGAAAAAATACTTCAAATAATGCTATGAAGTTGGCTGAGAAAGAAAACAGGATTAGCAATTAAACTGTCAGTGACAAATAGCTGAAGAAACAAGTAGATGGCTTATCTACCAGGTAAGCAGGAGAGAAAGGTACCTAGAAAGACTGACTGAAAAGGATCCAAAGAGAGGAACAAAAATGATGCATCAAGTTGGTGACCCAGATGCGAAGAGTCACGGTGAGAAATTGTGCCAATTAGTAAGGTTGCATAAAGTGTAGTGGAAGTGAAGGACAAACTGTAACACTACACAAGAGGTCCTTGCTGTTTATCTATTTTACATACAGCACAGGGAACTATATTCAATATCTTGTAATAACCTATAATGGAAAACAATATGAAAAAGAATATATATATGCATACATATAATTGAATCACATTGTTGTACACCTGATACAAAAACAACATTCTAAATCAACTAAACTTCAATAAAAATAAATAAATAAACACAAAATGAAAAAAAAACTGCGTAAGAGAATAGAGTCGCTCACTTTACCGGATAATGGAAGGCATCATGATAAGATTACCAAACAATGTGGTAAAATTTGCTGGAGATAATGAAGTGTGTGAGGGCACGCTGGACAACTGGGAAAAGAAAGTTTCATCATTGCTGTCTGTTTACACTGCATGTACAAAATAACAGCAGAAACGTGTATAAACTATTCTTGGCTCAAATTATACTCCACGTGGGGGAGAGAACAGTTTTAAGTCCTTCCCTCAAGAAGCCTTCCTTGAATCCCCAGACTACATTAGGCTTCTGTTACACACCCTCATAGCTTTTCATAATATTTAACACATCATATGCAACTGTTTAATGAGGGTCTCTCCACCAAACTAAGCTCCAAAAGGCAGTAATCTTGTCTACTTTGGCCCATGTGGCTTCCGCAGTGGCTCTGCCAAGATAATAGACGTTATTTCTAACACTCAACCTTTGTCTTCCTAGAGCTGCTTCCTCTGGGGGAGCAGCATGCCGACTGGCACATTTAACCCCTGTGAAGAATGCCACTTGCACGCTTCCCTCACTGCACCTTTCACAACATGGGAATCTCTCCCCATTTCAGGATGACAGAGTTGCTGAGGACCCCACGGGTGGCCCCATGCCCCTAGGAACTTGAATCTTGGGCTGATTATGGGTAAAAGACAGGCAGATAATCTGAAAGAGTCTGTTGTAAGAAATAGAAAAAAGAATAATTATATCTTAAACAAATTAATACTTTATATGCCAACTGTTCTAGCATTTTTACATCCCACTCTGCTAACTCATATATAACATTTTCAAAACCTGTATGAAGTAAATAAATGTGCCTATCTGACAGAGGAAGATACTGAGGCAAAGAGAGGTGTAGCGATACGCCCAAGGTCACATATTGGTGTAAGAGCTGAGATTTGATTCTAGGTAGTCTGGCTCCAGAGGTGGCATTCTTAACCATCATGTCCCCTAAAGGGAAGAGAGGAAGAATGAGAAAGAGAAAGGAGGGAAGTAAGAGGGAAGAAGCATCAAGGAAAAAAGAGCAAGAGGAAAAATGCATGTAAAATTTTCCAAATATTATATTGAATCGTGGCATAAAATAGCACCAATCTCCTTAAAACAATGAAATAGACAGAAAGCTGAAGATATGGAAAAAGCCCAACATCCATAGCAAAAAACCCAAAATTTCTCACTGTACCAAGTACTGTGAGAATGCACTACCATAGGCACTCATCTGTATGGCTGGAAGGAAACCATTCGGTCTCTGAACACATACAGAAAAGTGAAAAACTCCCAAGACGTCAGGGATGTTCAGCAGAGATGCAGACACATACACATTTAGCAAAACTATAATGAGAGTGATAAATTCCAGGACAGATGTGGGGGACATTTCTAAAATTTGTCTTGTCTTCATACACTGGGAATTCCATAAACGAGAAAACCAAAGACTTTGTGCTCTTGTCACTGCATTTGAGGGAAAGAAAAGGAACTTAAAAAAATGAACAACCCAAATGAAAAGCAGCAAAGACAGGCAATGTACAGAACAGACAATACAAACGACTTACACCTTTAAAAGCTCTTGCCTTGCGTTCTGGGTACATTTGCACTTTTGAGACCTGCAGTTAACCATCTTGCGAGTGCCAATGTGTACTCCAGGGAAAATTACATTGAAACAATCAAGGTCCTTAAAATTTCAGAAAGCAAGTCTCTTTAGCCAAAAAGCTGGAAGTAGGGTTGACAAATGGTTACCTGTGTTAAATTTTACTGTCAAATGTCATCACTGTTCCAAAAAAGGTAAACACATTTAGAATTTTGTTCTCAACAGTTAACTGATTAACGTTACTTCCACAAAATATGTGACTTTGACTCTTCTGTAAGGCAATTGGAAAGAGGAGATATTACTTTTACATACAAAGTTATTTATTTATAGAAATTGGGGTACAATGTACATTGAAAAACATGAAAAGTACTGAAGAAACTAACAGATGGCACTGAAGTGTCTTTAATGAAAGACAATTTACAAAATGGGTTTTTAAAAAAGCATGAAAAGACACTCAGGATGACTCAAGAATTTTATTTTTTAATGATGTATCATTGTACTACTAAAATAATAAGAACAACCTAAATGGCAAGGTTCTTAACTAGTTTTCACAATTTTGTGTATAATACAAGGGGATATTAGACTCCCTGAATCTCATTATTGTGGCCTAGAACCGCACACTTCCAAAGTTTAACTGTCTCTGGTTCAAGGACATTTATTGGGAAAGATGTTAAATAAGGGGGAAAAAAGGTCCTGGTAAAAGTGACAAGTATTCTGCAGTGCTGTAGAAGTTAATGGAAAGGCATCAGGAAGGGAGACCACAACTAAGCAGTGCCAAATGCCAAGAAAAAGTCATGAAGACAAGGCCACCGTTTCAAGGGGTTGCACGGATAGTGGGAATCTTTCATGTTTCCTTTAACATCTTACCTTAGCATCTTAGAATATCTTATCATAAGATACTCTAGAGCAGGATATAAAATGTCATTTAGGGCAAACATAGAAGAGATAAAGTGACACAATGTCTAGTGGAGCAGGCAATTCAAAGAAGACAGCATGTAAAGAAGATAAGGACAGAAAAACTTCATTCAAAAAAGGCTGATGTAAAGTCAAATTCCTGATAACGGGATAAAATGGCTTCTCATGGTTACTTAACCCTTATTTATTGACATTTAATATGACTATAGTAGATCTGTTTTTCATTTTTAAATATGCAGTTAACCCTTGAACAACATGGGACTAAAAGGCACCAACACACCATGCAGTAAAAAATCTACATATAATTTTATAGTCAACCCTCCACATCTGCGGTTCCACATCCAGGAATTCGGCCAAGCAGGGACTGTGTAATACTGTAGTATGTATTTGTTGGAGAAAAATCTGAGTTATCAGTGGACCCGGGCAGTTCAAACCCATGTTGTTCAACAGTCAACTGTGCTCTATTTAAATTACTAAAAACATTTTTCTCTCCTTCACCAATAACAACTGACGATCTTTACAAAGAAGGGAAAAAATACACTTCTTTTTAACTAATGTATTAGTTTGCGCTTACCCCTTACTTATAATTGTCATAAGAAATGCAGAAGATAAGCAATCAAATTATCTGTCTTGAGTTTAGGCTTTTAAACTCTCCTGGTAATAATGCTAACATATAATACACTTAGTCAAGAAGAAGATTAAGTAATTTATTTTTGGAGTTATTAACAATCTGTTTTTTTTAAAACATACAAATCAAAGCATACATATTATGCTAATAAGAAGTAAACATTAAATTAGAACTGTACATTAAATTAAATGGAAATGTTTTACAATAACTAGTAGTTGAATTATTGCTAAGTTTCAATTTATGTGCTGAAATTTGACTTCTATATACATTTTTCTGTTGCCCTTTTTTTTAACTGCTTAAAAATGAAATTTACAGACACTTGGGTTACCACTGGGATGTTGAATACTCATACACTATGTCATGAACTGCTAGACATTTTATGTTTAAAATGAAAAATGGGGGTAACACTTTATTTTAATGGTATATTAATTAGTTCCAAATTATAATGAAAATCCTATAGCAGTGAATAAAATATGACATCTACACGAATTTGAAATAAATTTATTATGATCAGCATTATCACAGTGAATACTAAATGAATTAACAATGATGAAAGACCAAAAGTACTACCAGGAATGTAATAAAACATCGAGAAAAAGCTGGAAGTTTCCAGTCACTTCATCATCAACTAGAAAGAAGTACTATAACCCTGTCCAACACTATATTCATGTGTATCATTACAGGCCAGGAAATAACTGATGATAAATAAAAAATGTGTGGTTAAGTATTTTTCTAGTGATATGCAAAAATTATGCATTTTACACATCAACGTACTGTGCTTAGTCTGACCTTAGCTCCTGAATAAATACTAGATTAAAAACCCAATACTCTTTCCTTCTCATTATCATGTAACTTGTAGCTAGTTTAGACATGAGGAATAAAATTCCAATATTAGCTGTCCTGTGTTATAAGATATATTGATGTGTAAAATAATTATTTTTCCCATATCATTTCACTTAAGGATTTCAAGCTCCGTAAAGGCAGGAATTATGCTTAATTTCCACTTTGTGTTCTGATTATCACCCATGTTACTAAGAAGAGGTCAACAACTACTTGATGGTGATACGTAGGACGACAGTTTAGAAGGCAGAAGCCATGCTTTATTTTCCATTAATAGTCTCCATCATTATTATTATTTCACAGCTCAGTGAAACATAGGTCGTAAATATATCATAGTTTGTAGGAATTATAGTTTGTCCTGCAGATTTATACTGTGAGTGAACTTTTAGAATATTTTATATTTACTTTTCTTCATCTTCCTTCTCATTTCCTGAATAATTAAGTCCTAAAGAAGTCAGCAGTGGGTAAGGAGAGTAAAGATCTGTGCTAGAGGCAGGGCTGGGGAAGACCCCAGGGTCAGTGTGGGGAACCAGCACCAATGCTGGGTGAGGTGGGCATCCACATGGGCGGGGGAAGGTGCGACCTGGGGTACGGTGTCACAGTCTGAGTGAGGGAGATTATTTCCATGGAGAAGAGGCCTGGCTTTAGGTGTTGAGGAAAGGTGAGAAAAGGGTAACGTGGGAGGGCAGACAGTACAGGGAATCAGAGCCCAAGAGTGAGGAAAAGGGTATCCAAGTTGGCGGGGAGATGAGAGTTTCACATAGAGAGGTGGACCCCACACTGAGTGAGAAGAGATATCCCTAAAAGGGAAAGCAATGATGCTGACAGGAGTTTGGTTACATACAGAGGGGTTGGTCAAATAAGTGACTATATTAAAAATAATGAGAGCCAGGTTTCTCAGTTAGAAAAGGAAAAGGAAAAAAAAAAAACTAGAGTGAACCCTGTCATGCTGGATTTGAAACAGAGTTGTCAATGTAAATCATGGATTGCAATAACTACATGTATGGATGGATAGATAGATAAATGTAGATGTAAACTCTGGACAGATGCACACATGCACGTATTTTCTAGTTCCCTCTTGAGAGGGCCTGAGAACAGCAACACCCAACGGCACAGGCATCTACTAAAAGAAACAAGGGCTCCTTGAAAAATGGGCAACTCCAGAGCTGGGGCAGGAAGAGCAAAAGCTAAAACTGGACTTTTTTGTGTCAGAAAGCAGGAAACTCTTACTAGGATCAGGACACAGAGAAAGCTCCTAGTGGCTCCCATTGAACAAGTCTGGGACAATGCCAGCCTGAAAATAAATAATAAAAGGAATAGATCTTAACCCATCAACTAAAATAGGAATATATATGAGTTTATGATGATATAAATGAGAAAATAAAAAATTGAAATTCAGATGAGGAATAGGATACATATAAAGCTTCAAATTACCTGCTTTTAAAAAATGCCTACTAGTTACAAAGGAAAAAAGAACATCATCGTGGAGAAGTATAGCAGATGACACCTTAGTGACATGATCCAAATGAACTCCATCACTAATTGGACAAATCACAATCATGCAGTACCTGGCAGATGCACTGAGAAGACTAGATCATCGCTTCCATGATATTTTGCTGTAGGTACATAACCTGAATCTAACAAAGGAAAAATCAGACAAACCTAAATTGAGGGAAATTCTACAAAATAACTGATCTGTGGTCTTCAAAGGTGTCAAGGTCATGGAAATTCAAGAAACATTGAGAAAATGTTCCATATTAAAGATAACTGAAGAGACAAGACAAACAAGATCCTTTTGCTATACATAACATTACTGGGACAACTGACAGAGCTTGACTGGAGTCTGAAGATTAGATGGTAGAAATACACCAATGTTAATTTCTTGATTTTAATGGTTGGATTGTGGTTAGAGAATATCCTTATTTGGAAAAAGAATTTGGAAGGCAGTGGGTCGGCAGATAGCCACCTAACCCCATATATCTTCTGAAAGTCTCTCTGTACCATATTACAACTTTTATGTAAGTTTGAGATTGTATGTGTATACACACACACACACACACACACACACACACACACACAAGAATAGCATCTCAATATTGTTTTAATTTCTTTGAATATTTTTCATAGTTTAAAATATATTTTTAATATTTAAAGTAGACTTAGAAATAAGGGAAATTATCATGCATAAGGATAATCATCTTATATTGATAAAAATGTTAATCTAGCAAGCAGATATTATCATTCTAAAGGCATATGCACCCAATAATAAAACTCCATAATAAATGAAGAAAAACGTGACAAAAGTGAAAGAAGAAATAGACAAATCCACAATTATAGCTGGAAATTTCAGCACATCTCCCTGACTAACTGATAGGACAACTGTATAGGAAATCAATAACAGTAAAGAAAACGTGAACAACATTTATCAACCAACTTGATTTAACTGACATTTATAGAACACTCGACCCAACAATATGTATTCGATATATCTTCAAGTTCACTGATCTTTTATTTGCAACACTTTAATATGACATTAAGACCATCTAGTGATTTTTTCTTTTAGATACTGTGTTCTTTTATCTCTGAAAGTTTCATTTGCTTCTTCTTTATATTCCACGTAACTTCTCATTATGCTCAGATGTTCCTTTGAGTCCTTGAGCATGTTTTGAATTGTTATTTAAAAATCCTTGTCTGCTGATTTCACTATCTTTGTATTTCTGTTCTGTATTTATTAACAGATTTTTTTCCTCCTTGTTATAGGTCTCAGTCTGTTACATTTTTGCCCTACTAATAACTTATGAATAGATCCTGGACACCATGAATGCTATGCTGTTGAGAGTTTGGATTTTACTTAGAAATTACCCCCCAGCACTAAAGATGGGGTAAATATCTGGCTAAAATATCATTTGTTTCCTTTCTTTCAGAGATTCTAATCCTGCACTGTCTGTTGTATCAATGTCTAAAAATAATTTTTCATATATTTTGTTCAGTCTTCTAATTCTTCATGGTGGGACAGCAAGTTTTATACCAGTTACACCTTCATGGACACTTACTCTATATGTTCAATTTTATCTTTTCAAAACCAAATTATTGTTTCAGAACAAATTTTTTCCTATTTATTTACTATTCATTTCACAAACAATACATGAATACCCAGTGCTTAATACAAAATTTTGAACTACACAGCAAAATGTAGAGAAAAAAACTGATTCCATTTCAACCTCCCGTATTCTCCAATTTTCAAAATCTAATCATTGTTAACAGCTTGTTAAATGAATCCAGATTCATAGTTTTGTTTCTCTATGTATTTATACATACAAATTTCTCATTAAATGTATTAAGCATTTTCTACAGCCTCTTTTTCCACTTGTTTCAGAGATTTTTGTCACTAAAATATTTCACTTTTAAACTGCTACTTAATATTCCATCATGTGCATATGCCTTTATTTATTTAGCAAGATTAGTTACAAATATATATAAGTCTTGTGTTTTTCCTGTTAGAAATAATGCTTTAATGAAGGCCCTTATACATGACCCCATGCATAAAATGCTCTTATACACAAATTGTGTATATGAGATATTTCTGTTGGGTCAATAGATGAAGTCATATGCATTTTTATGCTATTGTGAATTGTATTATTTTTGTAGTTTAAAATTGTTAAGTGCCCACTGCTATTATATATATTTAAAAAAAAACAATTGATTTGTATGTGTTGTGAATTTTACCCTGAAACCTTGCTAAATTCACTTTTTATTTCCAAAACATTTTTTGTAGGTGGTTTAGAGTTTTGTATGCATACAATTGTGTTTTCAATGAATAAAGACAATTTTAGTTCTTCCTGTGCAATTTTTACCCCTTTTATTTATTTACCTTAGAACATTTAAAACTAGTAAGGAAAGTGTGGATTGTTCAATAAATGGTGTTGGGACAATTATATTTCTATAGAAAAAGTTAAGGTCTTATACAATACATGGACAGAAATACAACTGCATAAAGAGTGAAGGGAAGTGTAATAAAACTTTAAAAATATCATAAGTAAATACAGAGAATTTTCTCATAATCATTGGCTGGGAAGGACTATTCAAAGATAGCCTAAAACCCCCTAAAGCTAGAGAAATAAATTGACTAATTTGACTACATAAAACTCGAAAACTGAAAGACAGTATGGTAGACACTCCCATCAACGTAAAACATATGGCACTGGCTTTGGGACGAGGTGATGGGACTGGAGGAGAAAAGCAGAAAAAAAGAAAACAAAATCAAAATGCTTTATCCAACTTAAAAATAAGTCAGAGTTTTCTTTATTACTTTATTACTTTTGTAGACAGAAGTCAGATAATGTCACTCCTCTGTTGAAAATCCCCTCTGACGTCCTATCTTAATCAAAGTAGAATCCAATATCCTTACTACAGCTTAAAACTTGCAAATGACCTGGCGTCCCACCTTGTCCTCCAACATTCATTTCATGTAGGCTTCTGACAACAAGACTACAGCACTTGTGGCTTCAGTTCCTGAAATCTCTTCCCTTAGAAATCTATCTAGGAGGTCTACTCATTCACGGTTTTTAGGACTCTGTTCAAATATCACCTGATCAGAGGAGCCACCCTTGGACCATTCTATTTAGAACAGGATGTTTACTCACTCTTTGCCTACCTTACCTTGCTTTATTCTTTTTGGTTAAAATCACCCCAAGATAAAATATTACATGTCAGTTTATTTCTGTTCTGTTCCCCTCTTGACTTTCTTGTTCACTGCTATATCCTCAATACCCAGAACATTCCTTAGCTCATAGTACTGCTCTGCCAGCATTTAATTAATAAAAGAATATTTAATTCATAAATATAGTATTGAGAATCTAAGTAGAGAATCTAAGAAATGTTAGAAATAAGTTCCCTCTGAATACTATTAAAATCTAAAATGAAATAAAATACAGCTTATATATGAGAAGTCATGGCAGAAGAGGGACAAGAATTAAAAATCAGCTTAAAATAGGATGAACATGTGAAGTGCCTATATAGCAATCAAAATAATGAACTTTAACCTATCACAACCTTCCTGGGCTCTAATCATTTAAAACCCTAAAATGCGCTGCATGGGAAGAGAAATATACAAAATGATATGATTAATTCATGCCACAGAAAGGAAGATCAATATTAATACTATAAGTTGGATGTTACTACATTAAATCTGTTTAAAGAAATAATAAAAATAATTTTTAGAAATTAGAAGTAGGACCCAAAGGTGAAATACTTTGCACATTCAAAAAAGACCAATATATAGCCAATAATGAAGAGACACACCAGTACACACATAGAAGCTAAATAACGTAACATAAAAGATGCCACTCAGTGGAGACTCAGTGGAAGCCAGTGGGAGAGAGACATTTTGAACTCATTCCTATTGGGGTTTGACAGATTAACCAGACAAAATTTAAATAAGGATACTGGGAAAATTAATAATATGATTAATGAACACATACCAAACTCTTCTTTCCACAAATAGGATAGCATAAATGACAAATAAGCCACAAAGAGAACAGAAATAACTCTAGAAACAGTGAAACAGTGAAACAGTGAAAGTTTAAAAAAAAAAAAAAAGACCAGTACTTGGTCAAATAACAACTGTGTATTATCTCTATGCCACCCTGTAACAACCTCGACACAACATTCAGCCTCTTTGATGAGTAGACCAAAACCTGACCACCCACCAAACATTTCTTGTGTGAATAACTTTCCAGGGCATTTGGGTTAGTCTGAAAATGTGCAAACCTACCCAGGCCCCTTAGCTCTCTCATCACATCCGCTATGACTGCATTTGCATCTCACTTCTTGGGAGTTCCAAATCTTCTCCCTATGTTAGGCAGAGAAGCGCTGGAGGACTCAGGTGCCAATCTAAGCACTTAGTAATAGCATAATTTTCCCCAATAAATTCATCTTTCAACTTCAGAGGCATTCCAATGCTAGATGTTAGGTAGAAACATTTTTGCCACTGTCTTGGTACCAACATAGAAGGAAGACATTAAAACAAACCAAGAAGAGTCAAATTGTTTCCTCCAACTCTATTGCCTACAGGCTAGCGGATTTGGAACAGCATGCTCAGGCTATTTGGTTTCTGGATCTTGATACTTCCTGTCACTTAATTCATCAGACCAGTGTAGTGGGAAGGAAATCTTGTCCAGTGTGGTATTGAAGAGCCTAAGCCTTAGAGGTAGGTTTTTTGGTTTTGAGACTTAGTAGCTGTATGACCTCATATAAGTTTCCAATCTATCTGAATCTCACTCTCCTTGCCTCATGTAAAGAAGGAGTAAATATATAACTTGTATGGATATTTAAGAATTAGATACACAGGTTTTTTTTTCCCCACAATGTCTTCCTTTATTTTTGCAAAATTGGGCCTAACAGGAACTCTAGTGAGAAATGCAGATTCACTGGCCATAACTGAGACCCACTGAATCAGAATCTTCATTTTAATGAGATCCTAAGGGGATTCTGATGTACACTGAAGTTTGCAAAGAACTTACTTAGTCAATAACAAATGGGAGATGATGATAATTTCTTAAGGAAATTGCCTGTTTATTTTTTTCATATATATTAACATTTTTATGGTTTTTGCTCCTACAGCTCTCAATATTTGCTTTGTTCTTTAACTAGGCAAACTTGGGAATTCTGATTCCTTCGTGATCTTTAGATACATTTCTTCATGCTGAAAATACGAATAATAATAATAAATGAAATAAAAGGCATGCCAGCCTATTCTCATCACGGCCTTTGCATGGCCCTAGTTTTTTTCTCCAAGCAATCTCCAGTGTTGGGGAACTGTACCCACTGTCAAAAGCCAGGAGATGGGGACAAAGAGTAACACTGAAATCTGTAGGAAAAAAACGATCTGTTTGCAATTGTGTGGCACTTCACCAGGTTTTTCTAGCACACTGTTCTCAAGCTCTAAAAATATAGATGAATACATTAACTTGTATGAATACATTAACTTGTAAAGTTGTGAAAATCAAATGAGTATTATATGAAAAAGTTCCTAGTGCACTGCCCAGCATATAATCAGAGCCCAAGAAATGTCGATTGTTTCCCTTCCGGTTCCTGCTTACTCCACTGCAATAATCTTTTAAATGCCTATATTCTATATTAGTCTGTGAACATAAAAGGAATGGATTTTATTTCTTTTAGATATGTATGCCATAAATAGAGCATCCGCCACATAACTTACTAACAATTATAGATAATATATGTGATAAATAAATAATTTCTATCTTTAGCTATTTTTAGTACATTTAGGTAAACCAGGGCCAATGACTGATTGAAAGATTCATTTATGGAATTACTAGACAAATAATTATTGTGCAGCTATGATGTATCAGGAACTATGAGACACTGGAGACTAAAATAATAATGAGCAAAACCCCACTTCTACTTTAAGAGGGACAATATATACATATTTCATGTATTATCTCTCAACAGAATGCAAAATTAAATTGTGATGACTGTTGTAGGAGAGGTTCACGCTGTTCTAAGAATACAGCAGGTGAGATAAATGTTAGAATAAGAACAGCTCAAAAGGATTGTGTTTTATTGGCATATTTGTCCGCATGTACTGACACGCCACTGTATTGTACTATTGCCCAATTCACTTTTGTTGGAGTTTCTCTTAAGATGGAACATCTCCTGGGGTACTGCTTCCAGAAGGCCATTACTAAAATGAACCTCTTCCTGAGTGAGAAGGTTAGGTGTAGAGAGGTGGATACGGCTGCTAGTGTCTTCCTTC
Source organism: Vicugna pacos (assembly GCF_048564905.1). NCBI lineage: Eukaryota > Metazoa > Chordata > Mammalia > Artiodactyla > Camelidae > Vicugna > Vicugna pacos. The sequence goes on from NC_133009.1 coordinate 27,278,216, forward strand.
GCCCCCTTTTTTTTATAAATTCACTTACCGATACTGTTTACCTCGTTAGAAGAGGTTAGATACGGTCACTTTGGGAAGACAAATGAGTCACAGAACAGTTGAGCTGAATGGCATTTGTGACATAATGGAGGCTCAGATTCCCAGGTAAATGAGAGACACTCTGAGCTCACCCAGCTAAGGAGCCTGGGTGACTCCAGTGAGACCATCAAACTTTCAACAGGGAGGACGTAGGTTTTACCAAATTGAGAAGTGATGATGTCAAAAAAAAAAAAAAAACAAACACTTCATTGTACAATGTTACTTACTCTGGGCTTTTACTTCAATCATCCCCAGCTGATAACCATGCCCCCTATATCTATAACCCAGCTGTGTGCTAACATACTTTAAAATTTGCGACGATGTTTGCAGCCGGCAAGTTATGAAGAGAAGTCGGTGGTACTCGCTGAGTTGGGGAATTCGTGAACAAGCTCCAGCCGAGGAACACCGGGCTGAGGAACACCCCCGGCGCGCCCCCCCGAGCGGAGGCCTACCTGTTCCTGTAGTAGTACTGCTGCCCCATACTCGTGGAGCGAGCTTGCAGCCGCGCTAACGTGGCCATCACTCCGCGCGCCGCGCTCGCCGCGGCTGTTACTCTCGGTCTCCTAGGCAACCGGGCCAAACCATGGCGCAACCCCGGGGGGTTCAACTTTTCTTTTACTCCACGTTTCCTCCCCCGCACTGTTTCAGTTTCCGGAACACTAGAGAGAAAAAGACGAAATTTTGCTCGTGAAAAATGTCAGATGATTGGCCTCTGTCTCATCATCGAGTAAAAAGAGGAGATTATAGGAGAAGGAGGTGATGGGGGGAGGAGAACTAATGGTTGCTCCGGGCATCCGGTTTCCGCCTCCCGTCTGCTTCCGGAAGCTCAGCTCAAAATGCTGAAGTGCTCCTGCGAAGTCGCTGGTGCTGTGGAAGTTGGAGTCTGTTCTCGGGCCTGAGCCTTGAGGCCAGGCTCCTGGGTGTCGTTAATGTTCGGGGCCGCCGGGCGCCAACCGATCGGAGCTCCAGCCGCCGGGAACAGCTGGTGAGGCTGGCGGCCCTGGGGATGGGAGCTCAGGAAAGGGTGTGATGGCCGGAGGCCGCTGGACTTGGAATGGAAGGGGGAGGGAGTTGTGATGGGGCATCTGAAGACACTGAGGCCTTGCTCTCACTCGTGCCAGGGATGGACGCAGTTTGAGGAAGGCATTGAGGTGTGTGAAGGAATACAGGTAGTGCTTGCTGAGTGCTTGTCTACCACTCCACGATAATTTAGGAGTAGGGCTTTCTGTACCCCAGGAGCAATTCATTTCCTCGTTGATTGTTGACAAGACGAGGGACACAAGAGCGTATCTCAATATAGGCCTTATTTACTCATTTCCCTTTTTAAATTTATTAGATTATACCAGGTGTTTTGGAAGATCAAATCCCAGAAATCTAGACTTCTGGAAGTTTAGTAGTGGGGGAGACCACCCCGTTATTTGGAGGCGGAGTAATCTACCTTTTTCTGCCCCTTGGACATTACATTTTTAGTTCAAATGATGTGTATGAGTGTTTCCTAAGGAGATACAAATGTCAAGATTAAATGTGGGGTTTGGCTACAGTATCATCATCAACACCACTTTAGAGTAATAAACTGCTTCGACATTTCAAAAGTGTCCTGACAAATTAATACACTTTATCCTATGACGCCCTGTGTTAGGAGATGATCACAGGCACAGAATACTTTGCCATGCATCCTTTAGTCCTAGAGCTAGAAGCTGGGTTTTGGATTTCTAGCTGAAAACGCTGTAGTTCCGGTCCTTTTTTCCTCCCAAGCCCTTTTTCTTCAAGCATACCCAAGGCAAGCAGTGAAAAAAAAGCACATTTTCCACTGACTATTCTCAAACATAGTGTTGAACAACAGGTGGAATGCCACTGAAATATGTATGTCCATTTCTGGATTCTGCAACAAATGAGAGTTTCGGGGATTCTAGTAGTCTGTGATCTCAAAGAATTTCTTTTGCATCATCTATCACTGAAAAGTTAAAAGAATATTTTGCCTAAGATGTTTTGAATGAGATCAGATCATTCTGTAGTTCATCTTATAATGAATATAGATTTGATTGTGCTATTTCAATTTTTTTTAATTTTTAAATTTAAATGTATTTGATTTACAATATTATATTAGTTTCAGATTTACAACATGATTCAGTGTTTTTACAGATTATACTCCATTTAAAGTTATTAGAAGATAATGGGGAGGGGCAGATTAGGGGCATGGGATTAAGGGACACAAACTACTATGAATGAAATAGATAAGCAACAAAGATATATTATGTAGCACAGGGAATTATAGCCATTATCTTGGTTATGCTCCTTTTAAATGCTCACACTTTCCAGTGAGAGAAGTAGGGAGTACTTTTTTTTTTTTGAGCTATTTTTTTAATGGTACTGTAAGTAGCATAAAATAAAACACAGTGTTCTTAAGTGTTCAGTATTTTTAGTTTTGGTAATTGTAAATACTGTGTAACCACCACACAAAACAAGATACAGGACATTTCCATCGCCCCAGGATACCTTTCTTAGTATTTCACCACTCAACATCTTGTTAAGGGAGGATAACAAAATGTGCAGTGTAGATTGATCTGCTCTTGCTGTGGTGGATACTGATTTGTAGGACAGATGACTTTTTAATTTAAAGATACGACTTTTTCAACTCCTTCCTCACCATTCCACCTTCTAACCAAATCATGGTTAGGTACCTCTTTGTAATATGGAGAAACTCTCCTTCAGTTCTCTATTTTTCTTGGCATGGAATCCATCCTTTCTTGTGGCACCAGAGTATAACATAGTGCCTGACACTTAAGAGTGCTTTTGAATGAAATTCTTAAATCAGGCTTAATTTGGCAGAATGAGTGTGTTCTGGAAATTTGGTTCCTTTATTTTCTAGTTTATCTGCACAATCATCTTGTTATTCAAAATTTCTTTAAGGAATTTTCTTTTTCATTAATTGATCACACATGGACTGTACTGTGTACCTGTGTTTTACCCCAGTGACGAAATCCCAGGGCCAATAGGAATGCTACTAAGTTGTTATTTGGTGCCAGGTTTTGAGTCCATATATCATCTCATGTAAATCTTTTGAGGTAGATGCTATCATTTTTTTTTTTTTTTACATTTTAGAGATGGTGAGACAGGAACAAATATAGTTTAAATAACTTACCCAAGTACCCTATTTGTAGTATGATTCCAACTTATCTAAAAAAAATTCTTACCTATCCTGGTATACTGCTTATGTGTCTGAATAAGATACAGTATCACAAGGAATGTATAAACTAGAAAGTTATGCCTAGATTTGTTAACCAGTCTAGAATTTCTGATATATTTAAATCCCATCTTGACTTCAACTTTTTCTCCAATATTCAAGGTTTTTCTATTTTCAGGCACCACATGGGTGAATGTAGATGATTTATCTCTTTCTTAATCATTTTCTAAAAAGTAGAACTGATATTTTATAATTTAAAAGCCTAAAGAAGAAAATCTTTAAACAATTAAATAATAAAAATTCTATGATTTTTTTGTGCATTAGGAAATGAATTTTTTTTTAAATGTTCAAATTATTCTTGTAAGTAGTTCATATTATACTTTTATAAGACGATTATAACTGAGAATATCTATGTTCCCTTCCTAACACCTCATTCACATACAGTTTTGAAAGTAGGGTCCAAAAAGTATCTATTTTGGTACCTAACTTGCCTTTTAAATTTTGATTCCTTTAATGGATAAATCACATTTAGAATTTAGGTACACTTTTCTTTATTACTTTTTACTTTATTAGTGATTTATATTTAAAGACAATTTCTGAGGGGTTTGGGGGAAAGATTTTAAAGGTTGAACTAAAAATTTAAAAGTTTAGTTCTTGATAATGAAACTATTGAATCATTGATATATTAAGTGCTAGTATCTATTTCACTTTATGTGGCTTTGCTTTTTAAAAAAAAAGTTAAAAATAACTATTGATTCTGGACCTTTCTTCTATAATTTCATTTCTATTTAGTATTTTGATTTTCTTTGGGTCTGGAAAACTGCAGAGTGAAAATATGCTTTTTAAATAACTGCTTTTTTTTTTGATCTTTTGTCTTGAACGCAATTCCATACTGTCGGATTTGTTTAAATCACGTTTCTGTTTCAGTTTGAAATCTGGATTGTCCAAATCTTATTTTCCCTTTGTTGTTTGTTGATTTAGTCATTCATTGGTTTGTTCATCCAGCAGACTTTTTTTTTTTTAACATCTGTTGTCTATCAAGTATTCTGCTGGGCACATATAATTAATATTCAGTTGTCTTCCTTTTCATTCCTATTCTAGGAATTTACAATATATTGTATATTCAATAAATATAGAGTAGTCATCAAGTAGGAGTAATGATCGAGACTCACTTCCTCAGTATTAGAACGTTGCCTCGATGCTCTTTAAAATATAAAAATTGGAATGAGTTATTTGTAGACCCAAATTATTTTTGTTTGTTTTAGACTTTGACTTTATTTCACCTAGGCCATTTTTAAAAACAATAGTTTACATTTTGAAAGTGATCAGAGTATAAGGCAAGAAGTTTGAATAACTCTTAAAGCTGTTAAATGAAGTAAAAAAGAAAATCAAAAGAGTGTTCTTCAAATTTAAATAATAAATGAGCTTGCTTTATTAAAGCATTATTTGGAATTAGATTTTTTTCCCCTTAAAGCTGTGAAGGATTTGTTTTTTCTCAAGTTGCTAGAGTAAGGAAGAAAGAGAGCTTTCTGAGTGTTCCCCTGGTGACAAAAGTGACAAAGAACCAGCTGCCAGCAGCACCTCCAATTAAGTTCAAGTCAGGAGCTTTTGCTTCCATTATGGAAAATGAGTTCTTCTGTTTGGTGGTGAAACTTGTGACTCTTATTTTGGAAGGATGATATCCTTTCATCTTTTTTTCCCTATACCTGTATATTATTAGGATAGGCATAGGTCAGATACACAGCATTACTTTTTTTTTTCCTTAAGATTTTTTTTTAATTCATTAAAGTCTTTCAGAAAGTACATGAATTTCTTGAACTTGTATGCAAGATTTTTGCAAATGTCTATTATCTCTTCTCCGTCCCTCATTCAGAGTGGTTTGAGAACTCAGAGAAGTTGATGGGTCTTTTATTTTTATATACTCAGGATTCATGATTTGATATTTCAGTGACAATTTCCTCTTATTTGTGTGTAGAGGTTGTTGAAAGGTGAATTAACAGCTCTCACACATAAGTACCCATTTTTAGATGAATAAACAGAATCAGAAGATAAGTAATTTGTCCAAGGTGTTATGGCTATTGAGTATAGTACAAATTAGCTTCCAAATTTTAGCTTTGAGTCTTAAAGCTCATGTTCTCTGCAGTGTCCTCTCAGCCTTTTTTTCACCCCCAGAGAATTCTATTCCATATTTATTGCCTAGTGTCAATGTAAAGTTACAATTAATCATTTTCATGTTTCAGATAAGATAGATTCCTGCACACCCGTGCTGCCTTTTTTGAAAAGAGAGAAAAGATTGCTTCTGATTAATGTTTTAAATAGGTAGGTCAAGGCATTTCTAAACTAGCTCAAGTGTTACCATTTAATGTTAGAGTTATTCTTAAGTTCCTAAGATGATCTGCGCCAAAATAAATAAAAGGAGAAAATTGAAGATACAATCTCTTAATAGGTTGCTCGGCTGAGTTAAGGACTTACTTTGACAAATAATGTTACCATTAAGGAAGGAAATTCATAAAGTCCTATGAGCAGCAGAAATCTTAATCAACCTTAAGATAATTCTTTTGGATCATATTTTGTTAAATTAGTCATAAAGTTTAGCCCTTGATGTGGCATCTTTGAGGCTTATCATTTTCCTGCTGATAGACACCCACTGTCACAGTCTACACTATTGTGTGTTCATTTTAATATGAACTGTTTGGCTATTTGCTATATGCTTTTAGGACCAACCAACCTTACCTATCGTAAATAAGCACTAACATGAATATCAAGGCATGTTAATTCCAAGACTGTTTTCTTCTTAAGCTTGTGATAGTCATACACTCATCAGCGTAGTTCTTGACTGTGTACTGTTAGTTCAATGTTTCTGTATATACTGAATTTTGATCCATACAAAACTTAATGCATAAATGGCTAGTCCCTTAAATTTTTGAAGCCAATTAAACAATTGTATTTATCAGCAGGTAATTTTTAGCACTCCACTTCTAAAATGACTTAATTTTGTGGGAGAGATAGTCCAAAGATGAAGATGAGAATTTTCCCATGTATGAGATGATAAGGAGTATTTGATTTCTTTTTCCTTAGCTAGATATTTGGTAGCTTTAGTCAATTACCCTTTAGTTGTACTGGAAAATTTTTTTATGTTTTTTGTTTTCTATGTTTTATGATGAACTTGGGTTTCTTCAGTAGGCACACATGTCTATCTTCTTGTTATAGTTATTTTTATCAGTATCTAGGCAAGGAAATTATTCCCTGACTGATTTTTCTACATAGGCTATATTTTTCCCTTTTAGGAATAGTGGTCATTGCTAATACGGGCTTCAAAAAAGTAGCAGTCATTGACAGAACAGTCCGTTGTTGGGTGTTGGGGGGATCTGTTTTCTGGGCTTTCTGCGGCTTCAGTTCCTGCTGTACCTGCCGCTGCATTGTTGGCTGCCAGTTGAGAGCCCTTGGTTCATCATCAGTCATCTTGCCAGTTCTTTGGGGGCGTATGAACAGTAATTTAGGACTAGGGCAGCTTCTTGATTCTTCTTTCTTGAACCAAAAACATTTGAAAAGAAAAAAACCTAAAACTCAGTGCAGTGTTTTCTACGTTAACTGATCTTCCTCGCTTCAGAACATTCGTTTTTCAGGAAGGCCTTTTTCTGAATTAATAGGAGCTTGGCATTAAAGAAGCCAAGGAGAGCAAGTCACTGATTTTACTGGGTGTCCAGTATTGCCTAGAAGAGGACAAACAAACAAACTTGACCTTTGGCCAAATATTCTCACCTGAAACTGTCATATCAAATTCTGGGTTGATCATACATTTTATATTGCTCAGCATAATCTAATACCACTTGAAAAAATGAAATGCTTATCTACTGAAGTCATTTCCTTTTACAACATCCAACTGTATATAAATAGTGGGACTATAATTTGATTCTGTTCATTGGACGAGTGTAAGAAAACTATTAGCGAGTGATCTTAGACGTTGTACTCAGCATAAACTATTCCCCGAAGATTTCATTTCCAGTAAGTTCCACTAAAGGGAAATTGTTTCAGATTAACTAAGTGGTAATTCACTGGATTTTTCTGTAATTCAAACTAAAACTATGGCTGCTTAATCAGCATAGATTTTTGTACAGAAAAGTTATATATTCTCAAGTTTTGCCTCTAGTAGGAAAGGACTTATTTAAGACAATATCTTTAGGTTGAAATGATTCAGGGCATTGGTCTTCAATAACTGCCAAGGCAAAGGAAATAAATGAGCTATTGATCACGTGATGGTCTCTTATAATGGCTTTATTTCTGTGAGGCGAGTTTTTGCCAATTTTACCTGAGAAGTATAAGTGAAGCAGCTTGACTAACTGAAATAATCCTGGCTCATTTATTGGAGTTTTGGTTCAGATTGAATTGCAGGACTCTGGTTAGCTGAAACTAAAGGGAAAAAAGTGATTTGCACTCTGAATGTCACTTAAATTAAATGTTCTTTTTGTGTTTTTATAGGTTTTTTAAAAAAAGTTTCTTAGTTGATTCATGTTTGAATGATATCGTGGAATAAATTAGATTCTTCATGTTAAAATATCTTTAAAATATATTTTTTTTTCTTGAGTAAAACAATATAAAATTAAATAGATTTTGCTTTCACTTTTAGTAAGATTATTGGTTATATTTTGTTACACTGCATTAGTTACAGCAGTACTAATGGATTAATTTAAATGAGGTTAAATGAATAGTATCAAACTTCAGTGGATTAAATCTGATGTGATAACCTTTTTCTAATGCTAGGACCACCAAATTTTCTCATCTAAAGTAAAGTACTAACTGTAACTTCCAAAATAACCACAATTTTAGTTGGAGATTATATCCGTGCATTGAGTTAATTTCATATTACTATTTAGAGCTAGTCATTCACCCATTGATAAGAAAATTCTCTATTCAAAAAGCTCCAGAACCAGGTGGTAGAGTCTTCTTTTAGACAGAGGATCTTTATTGTAGTATGTGTTAAACTGGCTTCCAGTGAATTTTTTTGAAGGTGGATATTATATTCAGAGATAATTCTCAAATTTCATTTCCTCCAAAGAAATAGTGTTCAAGGAAAAGAGCAAAATATTTACTGCAATAAAGGGAAAACAAAAAGGCAATTATTAACATTTAGGTAATGGAGAAAGACCCATTTGGCTTATCATTGTAGTCAGAGTTGTAGCCGTTGTATTAGCTTAATGCTAATTCCTATGTGATATAATTTCTTTCAATAAATGCAGTGTTCTGGACCCTGAGTAATATATAGTACCCCATTAAAGGAAAAAAAAATCTTAGTGGCCCTCCAGAGTTCATTAGTTCATTTAAAGTATGTATTTGCATCACCATGTTTTTGAAAAATATGGGTCTAGATAGACTTTTTGTTTATTCATTCAGAATGTCAAAGAAGATAGATCTGGAAAACAGAAACCCTCATTAACTGTTCTGTTACTTAACTGCTCAGAGTTAACTGCATTTTACTGACGACTACTTCATTGGTTCTCGGAGTTCACCTCACTCTCACCACCTGTACTGACTGCCCAGTGCCTTATGTTCACTCAGGTCTCCCATCCCTTTTTTCTGTTTAAAAGAATAGAATGCTTAACTGTGAGTCATTGGCTTTACACTCATGTATATTAAATATGTCTCAACAATAAATAGTATCTCTTGCTGTTAAATCAATCATACACAATAATGCAGACTGGCTACTGGGATCATTTAGCTGTTCTTGGCTACAGCTGGGTGAGCATTCAGGCTCCGGAACTAGATTGCCATGGTCTGAACCCTGTTTCTACCACTTCCTAGATGTGTCCCTCTGGGCAAGCTGCCCTTAAATCTCTGTCCCTTTGTATATCATCTACCACCTTATAGGGTTGTTATGTGAAAATGAAATGAGGTAATGCATATGAAACACTGAGAAATGGGCCCAGCACATAATAAGTACTCAAGTGTCAGAAGCCGTATATGTGCTTTTTATTGTACATGTTAAATCCAGTCAAATCACGTGTCTTTGCTTTCATTGAAATGGCCAAGTTGACCATTGTTTTAGGGAACTTGTGAGTGCCTGAAATTATAGACTAGAGACTGAATAGACCAGGGGTCAGCAAACTATGGCTGGCCATCACTTGATTTTGTAAATAAAACTTTATTAGAGCACAGCCACACCCATTCATTTCCATGTTCCCTATGATTGTTTTGGCTTCACGACAGGAGACATTGAGTAGTTGTGACGGAGACCTACTGGCCTATGGAGTGTAAACTCTTTTCTATTTGGTCCTTTACAGAAAAATGTGTCTACCTACGCTGTAGACTCTAGAAATTATTCAGCCCTTTATAATTGAGAATATTTTGATCCTAGGTGCTTCTGAACTCAGTGTAAGAAATGATTGTTTATGATCTTCATAAGAAAGCTGCATATTCGAATTACCTGTAATGTTTAAAAAATAAAATCAAGGGCTAGGCCCTGTATCCCAACAACTTAGGTAGAATTTTTGGAAGTTGGCTTTGGAAGGGATCCATATAAGTTATAAATATTCCCAACAAATACTAATGTTTACCCTTGCTGACTGCTGAATGATTTTCTCACTGCTAATATAGTTCAGTTTTTTTTTCTAAAGGCCTAGGAGACTGCTTCAGAATAATTGTAAGAAAAATGATGGGCCATTTTAGACCAGTGGGGCTCCAGATTGAATATGAACATAATTTCTGTTTCACTGGGTTATGAGATTCATGTGGCCTAGATATATGCCTAGTATTTGGTTGAACTTTCTTTTCCCATATATTATAATATTCCTAAATATTATAATCCAGTATATTACAAATCTCATAAATTACAGATCTGCCTATCTTTCTGTCTACCTCATGTATCATGCAGTGACTGGGTAGAGCATGTGGTGAGTAGAGGGTTGTATGTTTCCTTCTTTACTTAGAAATCAGTACGTATGTATGTGTAGTTGGGTGGCAGGGGGATTGAGAAGTTTCTCTCTACTCTCTGTCTGCCCTAGGAAAAGGACAGGAGCAGGCCAAAGTATGGTGATTTAAGCAGCAAGAACTTTTCCATAATTAGATAGTAAAAATGTAAAATTACTCCAATCTTTCATCGCTGATATTATGCTTACTCCTTCTGGAAGTAATTCCTATGTTTAATAAAAGAACTGATACAAGAAAAAGCTTAAAAATGAATCAGAATATTTGAAACTGTGATATCTTGGATAGGAAAATGAAGCAGCTTTTAAACATTTCCTTATAATAACTCTTAATTCTAGAGTGAATTATTTGCTATAATAAATTAGGTTAATACAGTTAATACCGACTATTCCATTTTTTTCTCTCTCTCTCTTTAACAAAACGTAGGCATTTCAGTCGAACCATGGAAGAACTTGTTCACGATCTCGTCTCAGCGTTGGAGGAGAGCTCAGAGCAAGCTCGAGGTGGCTTTGCTGAAACGGGAGACCATTCTAGAAGTATATCCTGCCCTCTGAAACGCCAGGCGAGGAAGCGGAGGGGGAGAAAACGAAGGTCGTATAACGTGCACCACCCGTGGGAGACGGGTCACTGCCTAAGCGAAGGCTCTGATTCTAGTTTAGAAGAACCAAGCAAGGACTACAGAGAGAATCACAATAATAATAAGAAGGATCACAGTGACTCTGACGACCAGATGTTGGTGGCAAAGCGCCGGCCATCCTCCAACTTGAATAATAACGTGCGGGGGAAAAGACCTCTGTGGCCCGAGTCGGACTTTGCCGTGGACAGCCTCGGGAACCGAGCTCTGCGCAGGAGACGGAAGGTCAAGCGCATGGCCGTGGACCTGCCCCAGGACAGCGCCAGCAAAAGGACCATGACCCAGCCCCTGGACGGCTCCAGGGATCAGGACATGGACAATGACAACAGAGCGTACCAGTACCACGAGTTCACCAGGAACAAGGTCAAAAAAAGGAAACTGAAAATAGCTAGGCAAGGACCAAAAATCCAAGATGAAGGCGTAGTTTTAGAAAGCGAGGAAATAAGCCAGACCGGTAAGGACAAAATGGAGTATGAAGAACAAAAGGTCTCAGATGAACTCATGAGTGAAAGGTGACGTTTCCATTCTCTAAATGTAAAAATTTGTGTCTCTGGGGCGTGGGGTTGAATGTGTTTTGGATTTTCATTAATTCTATTTTAAAATAATTATAAATTATAATAATGGTAGTGATATTACTGTTTAACCATGGTTATATTTACTTACAATTTACGATGTTTAGCACAAAGCAAAATTGCTTATTTGATTTATACAGTCTTTTGATTGTGTTATAATGACTTAATTTTCAGCTACAAAGAAAAGGAAATGGATTTTCAATGGGGAAGAATGCGCTTTTGAAGAACAGCTCATTTATAACTCTTAGAACTGCATTTATAATTATTTATTTGTTTAATTATAGAGCTTTAGCTGTCGGTGACTTGTAGTGTCACGATTCATCAGTTTATTCTGATTCCTGAGAATCAAAAGTTGGTACCACTGCAATGTATGTGGCTAGATATTTTAAGAAGTCTGTAGATTGCTAGGAATTCTGGTCACTTTTGAATTGTAAAACCCAGTTTATAGCCTAGAAATTCCTGATCTTGTCATTAGACAAATGGAAGAAGCAATGATCCTTGGGCAGTTAGTCTAATCTGTCTGTTCTAGAAAGCAGGTATACCACAATGATAGTTGTTAAGGACTATTTTGATAGCATCACAAGGTAAGTGGTCACTTTTTCTCCACGGAACTAATGCTCCTTGCAGGAATGAGAAAATATTGACACTGTTCATCCTTAAAATCAAATGCAGAACTATGGTCAAGAAAAAAATATTCTTTAAAAATGGTCTGAGAAAGAGTACTTGGTTTTTAATTTGTAGGGCTGGCATCATTTTAATCATGTGGATTGTGAGCTGTGAGTCTAATATACACATATATATTTTCCCTTATAGAAGTGATTGCAGATATGTGTAGGACCTGGTATGAGTTTATGGAATGGAGTTTTTATTAGAGATGGTTTGCTACTTAATGTAATTTTTCTAAAGAAGTCAAATTACTCAGATGTTTCAGGAAGATTTTGCAAAGTTTATGTTACTTGCTTTTCTTCTAAGAAAATTGTCATTATTACACCAGAATGAGAATTATTTGTTTGCTAGTATTGGACCATTGTGACTGAGGACCAAACAGCTTGACTTAAAAGTAATTATCTTGCTCAGTTGCTGTGGGAAGGAGGGTTTTGGCAGTGGAGATAACTACTCAGTTCTGGACTACTCACAGATTACCTGCTTTCTGGATTGATCCTGCAAACCCCTCCTTTTACTGATGTCTGCCTTTTATCGGCAGCCACGTAACCCTGAACTAGAAGTGAGATGATACTCTCCTCATTTCTTTTCATTGCAAAAAATATTTGAGTATTAGGTATGATCAGGCTACCCAGCAGTCAACAGCCTAGGTATAAAGTTTCAAAAAGAATGTTTTCATTCTTGAATAAATTAAAATTTTTTCCCTCTTATTTTAAACTTAACTATATAACCATTTTTTTCTTATCACTTAAGAGTTAGGTGCATATAGCTTCTGTGGCAATATTGCTAAATATTTAAAGTAGCTTCACAAGTATAAGCATTTTTAGAGACTGCTTCCAAACTTTCCTACTATAAAAAGCTCTGTATTTCCTTGGAACTGATTTAGCAATAGGAACAAACTACTTCGCTCTGTGTGTGATTTAACGTTTGAGTAACCCACGTTTACTTACTCACAGTACCAAGACTAATAAGACAGACCCTGTTCTCTACAGTCTCATAAGCTGGAATAGCCAAACAAGCAAATGATGAAAATGAAATGTGTTGACCGGAAGGTTAGTGAGGAGGGAAAACTTGCTTAAGGAGCTGTGATTTACAGCCTTGTTCAGATATTGGAGGAGTTAGGGCGGGGCATTCCCAGGTAGCGGGAATAGCTTGTGCGGAGGCACGCCTTGTGAAGCAAGGAGCAAGTGTGATGTTTGTGGAGAGTTGTGTGTGGTTGATCATCACTGCAATACAAAGTGGGAGCCGAGGCTGGAGCAACAAGCACGTTTTGAAGGCCTACGTGCTATGGCGTTTGGTATTTCATCATACAAGTAATGGGGAGCCAGTGAAGAATAGTTAGCAGTGAAGAAAACTCAATTAAATTTACATTTTATCAAGATGACCTGATCTTGACAACAGTATTTTGTTTAGTTTTGGCTGACCTCCAGTCCATCCTTAAGACAGAGGTGAATTATGGTGGTGAAAGTAGAGGAAACAAATATGAGAGCAGTTTTAAGAGTTGGAGTCAGTGGAAGGTTGGCTGCCTGTATTAAGGAAGGTGAATGAGAAAGAGGACTCTCGGATGATGCCAGATGTCGAGAACAGAAAATACAGGAAAAGAACAGACTGGGGCAGGGCATTGGGATTGGTATACATGCATTAATTCAACAAGCATTCATGGAATATAGTCTCCAAATACTTGCTAGAAAAGTCATACTCAAAAAAAGTGGGAAGAGGCATCCTTGGAGATAAGCCATAGTGGCCATCAGCTGCTGAAAATGAAAAGCCTTTCTTCTATTTAAGTTCTTGTTCTGATTTATTGAACACACTAACAACTACATGATAGACTTGAGCAACTAGCTAGATGTCAATTAGATGAAATGTAAATAAAGAAGCATGTTGTTTAAAGCACATGTAGAAATATCTCAAAGTAGGACAAGGATCGATAAGGACGAAGAGCTGGTCTTAGGGAGGGAATTCTGATTTTCTTACATTGTTAAGAAGAGTGGCAGGTAGAGAGAAAAGAGAGAGGAGATGGATTACCACTTGAAGAAGAATATAAACAAAAGGACAAGAGATGGGGACAGGCAGAATTTAGTGGGGACCCATCCATAGAAAGCTTTGAAATTAAATTTAAAGCAACAAATGTGGTGAAATAAATTTAGATTTTTTAATAGAGGACTTATTTATACACACATACACACATACACACACACACCTGTATGTTTGATAAACTTTCTTTTCAAATAGTTCCTGACTTACAGAAAGATTTCGAAGATAATGCAGAGTTTCTGTAGACTACTCCCATACATCCTGCACCCAGTTTCTCCTGTTGTTAATATCCGTTACGATGGTACAGTTGTCAGAATTAACAAGCCAGTGTTGACACATTAACAAAAATCAATACTTAATTAGAATTTCCTTTGTTTTTATTTAATGTCCTTTTTCTATCTAAGATCCCATCCAGGATATCATTTTTTAGTCAGCAAGTTATGTTTTGAAAAGATGAACCTGACTGTATGTAAAATAGACTAGAGGAGGCAAAGCTGAACTCAGATTTGAAGATCATCATACCAAAAAAAAAAAAGGCACATAGATTCACAATCCTTTATCTGCAAATCTGTTTTCTGAAAGCTGTGAAAAACTAATTAATTTGTGGCCAGACCTAAACTGACCTGTATTGAATGTGGAGGGTCATTCATTTAATTGAAAAAAATATTAAAATGTTTGATTTTGAAGTGCTACTCTGGATCCCTCTTAGGCATTTTAGAATGTACCTTTCTAAAATGTGACAAAGTATGAATTTTAAATAATTTTGCCTTGAGGTTTTCAGAAAAAGAATGTAACCCAAGGTATGTATAAGGCCCTTTATTAGAATTGTGTTGATGGGCACAATCAGGAAATCACTCCTCAGTCACAGGATAAAAATAAAAATCCATAGTGGTTTGGACAGCTAAATAGCAGACAGAGAAAGTTTCTGCAGTGTTTTTTTAAAACTCTGACATCACTGTGCATGGAAGGGCATATGTGTTTGTAAACAAAATACATATGGATGTGGTGCTCTTAGAAAGTACTGTTTTCTTTTATTAACACTTGTGCAGTACAGGGACTTTTATATATTCATTTCGTTTGAAGAAAGTTAAAGAAAAAGGTACTAATTCAGAATTCATTGGGAAAATGTGCCACTTAAATTATTTTTGTTTATGTTTATTTTTAAAAAATCAACCAAAAACTGAAGTGATATTTTAAACTCAGGAAAGGTATGTGGATTTAGAATTTCATCTATAGCTTGAATCCTAAACTTTCAATTGAAATATTTTAAAACAGATTAGGATGCTTTTTTATTTTAATAAGATTACAGAGTTCTCCCTGTTAATGGAAAAGTATTATAATTTAAAAATAACCTGGGGCAATTTCCTGATTGGTTAGAATTAAGAATTACAGTAAAAAGACAGTATATGGGAGTTGTTAAGAACATCACTCAATATAGTTTAGAGACCAAACCTCTTATTATCTGGCCTTGTTCTCCTGTTTTGTTTTGTTTTTTTTAACTAATTAGATTCTCATAGAAGCATTGCTTCTCATCAAACTAATGGTGACAGTTTAGTCATGTCAGTCGAATATTTACCATTCTGTTTTCATTTCTGTATTAAATTTAACTCTACATCACACTCTTGAACTTCTGTGGAAGTCATGAGAACCTGTTTGTTTTTTTGTGTGGTTTTTTTTTTGGTATACCTCCTCCTTAATATTGGCAATATTCATTTTTTGCTCAGAGGGACCTTAACTTTGAATTAATGGATTGTTACCATTGTAAATGTTTTTCTTCCTTGCCAAGTGATAGAGTTGTTATGAATGTGTATTCTTAAGTAATGTCTTTTCCCGAATATTTGTGGTTATGAAATTGATGCCATCCCCGGCCCTTCTTATTCCATGTGCTGAAGAAAGGCTGAGCCTGCTTTTGATTGAGACTTTCCCTATTTTATTGAGCAGTGGTGTTCAGGGCTCAAGCTGAATTGCATGGAATAAGAAAGGAGCAGAAAGCATTTGATGAAGGCAGATAATAAAATGCATCAATTGTGTCAGCACCTCGTTGCAGTCACATCTGGCTTGCTGTCAGAGTCCCATTAGATTCCTGTGGGTTTTATGTGCCAAAAATAATATGCTCTGTAGTTAATGGAACCAGGATATTTGCAGTTTGATTAAAAAAAATCATCTTATTTTCTTTCAGATCTTTGTCAGGCTTAAGTTCCATCTCTGAGCTGCCATGTCTCTTTAAAATTTTACGACTGAGAGATCAATTGTTCTTTTGATCTGGTTTTCTCTTTTCCCTTATTACAGTGATTCCAGCAGTCTCAGCAGCACTGATGCTGGTTTGTTTACCAATGATGAGGGAAGACAAGGTACTGAAATGCTGTTTTTTAAATTTCTTTGGGAAAAACGCCTTCATTTTGAAGTTGTGCTCAATGTTAGTTATTTCCTAAGTTGATGACTGCAATCCATTTGCCTTACACACACCACTTGGTGGACTGGGGTTTAGTTCCTGTCTTCTAACCTAATGTAATTGATTATCTCCAAAAGCTAGTCTGTGAAGCTAATAATGTTAAGGAAGGATTATCTTCCTTGAGAAAGCTTTACATACCTCCGTCTTTTCCATTTTTGTCTCTTTTAGCAAGTTCACAAGACCCTGGTTCTTATTCTCCACCTGATTCCTAATGTATTTAATTCTGTTTAAGCATTAATAAAGGTGGATTTGCAAGTCATTTGTCATTTTTATTCAGCTGTGACATTTATTCATCCTATCCAGTTTGTAAGTCATTAGACCATTTTCATGAATTCAGAATTGTATACTATTAAACAGTGACGACTTACAACTTACATCTTTTCTGTCTTTGAACTTTCCTGAAGCTTTTCACACTTTAACATGGCATTCTTTTGAAACTACCTGTTCCAATATAAAATATGAAAACCTTAATAAGGGTGTAGGAGGCAACATACAAATACTTATCACAAATGTTTTCTTTCTTTCTTGAGCTCTTTAGAGGAAAGCAGTAATTTCTAAGGGAAAAAAAATCCAGATTTTTTTTTAATTATAAATAGTTTAATGATGTTATGAAAAAAGAACAAGATGGTAGCTGCCCCACAGTTTTTTCCTTAGTCTATTCTTCCTGTAGGCAATATGATTAAAGTAAATTAAGTTATCCTTCCTTTTTGTTTACCCATAAGCCATTTGCCCCAGATAAATAGGTCCATGACTCTTTTAAAGACCATAGACTTCTTAAAGTCAAGAGATTTTGCTGAAATATATTAGCACCTTGGGGCTAAGAGTAAGTAAGCATGCCTACCTTGATAATATACTTAAATTCTTAAAATACCTATGTCTGTCTCAAGTTATGTTGTAAATGCTGAATTTGGTAATAAAATGAAGTGAAAAAACTTCTTTTAAAAATAACTTCTCGGTAAGCCTTTGAGAAAGACTGAATGGCTTAGGATCACCTGTTAGCATTTATTGTGAGCCTTTTATGTTTCACATTCCTAAGTGGTTTTTTTTTACATTTAATTTACTTTTAGTTCTTATATTGTTCTCTTTTTTTCTGAAGATTTTTTTTGGGGAAAATGTAATTGGGTTATTTATTTGATGGAGGCACTGGGGATTGAACCCAGGGCCCCATGCATGCTGAGCATGCACTCTACCACTGAACTATATCCTGCCCCCAGCTTATATTATTCTTAAAACAACTCTGGGAGATCCCCCCTCCCTCACTTTTTTTTTTTTTTTTTTTTGGTCAGATGATGAAACCTGGGCTAAAAAATTTGAAGTAACTTCCCCAGTGTTACAAAACACTAGAATTCTAATTGGGTCTGACTTCAGAGCCCAGTCTTAATCTTTAGCTATTTGATTTCCCTATTAAAAATAAAGTTGTATATCACATCAAAACATTTTTCTGTGATAGTATTGTCTCAGTTGGAGTTGAGATCTTGAATAGACTGTTTCAGGTGACTCCCTGCCTTTTCTTACGCTTATACCTGATGTGTGAATTTTAATATAACTCTCAATAAAAGTGCTAATATATATGTGCTTTGAATTGTGCTTATTTTTTTTAAAAAATAATAATTTTTATTAATTCCTCAATTGAAATAAACTGCTAACTTTGGTTTTCCAAATGCTTTAAATTTTTCATGCCCTCATAATTTGAAATACAGCTGTTTCCCATAAAATCATTTTCAATTGAATTTCAAAGATTTCTTTCAGTTTGCATTTTAAAACATTTGTAATAAGAGATTTTGGAAATCAAAAACCTTCTGTAAAGGGAAAAAGTTATGGCAGTTGTGATGATCCTCTTGGAAACCAGAATTAGTAGTTTTTCTAAGAATCATGAAGATTTTAGTAAATCTCAGATCATATTTAAAATATGATTTGTCTTTTATTTTTCAAACAGTCTGATTTCTCTGGTATTTTTGTCTCTTATACATGTCTTTATTATTCCTTTTTTTAAAAAAATACAAAATACTGTTGATTCACACCAAGAGCGTATTTCAAACTGAATTTTAAACTGATTGTTACTCCGTTGCACTCATGGGTGTTCCCAAAGTCAAACTTACTATGAATAGTATTCCTTTTTAAAAATTCCTTGCTTGTAGTAGTTCAACATAGTCTCTCTGTAAACTCTGATGTCACTTTTCATTTAAAATCAACTTTTTCACAACTATTTCTTAATGAACTTAATCAGATTAATTTCATTTAGTCACATCTGTTCACCATTGTTTCCCCTTTTACACTCCATACAAATCATGAAATTAAGCTGATTATATACCATTATTGGCTGCAAAGAATGATTTCTACAATTTTATACCTTTTAATTCCTGGCAGGAGATTAAGGCTTATTTTTCCTTAATGTGGAAAGGGTAGTAACTTAAATGGATTTCCCTACGGGTTTCACCAAAGGATTAACCAGTTTATTATTGTTTTTCACGTTTTTAAATTGGTTCTGAAACATAACATTTTATGTTTTTGTTGATGGCAGTTCTTGTTATAGTGTTAAAAAAAAACACGTCTTAAGTGAAACTGTGGCGTAGAATAAAAAGTTTTCTTTGGAGATGATATAGATGATTACCAGATAAAATACAGGATCTTCAGTTAAATTTGAATTTTAGATAAGTAAATTATTTTTAGTATAAGTATGTCCCACTTAGTATCTGGACATATACTGAATTTTGTATAAGTACTATATATTTATATTAAAAATGAGTCATTTGTCCGAAATTCAGATTTAATTGCTGTCTTGTGTTTTTTAAATCTGAATCTGACAACTGTGTTTATTTGGATGATGAAACTGAATCTTTGGGGGATTTCTTGTATTTGCACAGGTGACGATGAGCAGAGTGACTGGTTTTACGAGAAGGAATCCGGGGGAGCGTGTGGCATCACTGGAGTCATTCCCTGGTGGGAGAAGGAAGATCCTACCGAGCTAGACACAAATCTAGCAGATCCTGTCTTTGAAAGTATCTTAACTGGTTCTTTCCCCCTCATGTCACATCCGGGAAGAAGAGGTCAGTAGCACTGCCTAGCTGGCTGGCACTTGTGGTCAGTCTAGGAATAGCCATTGAAAAAGGATGCCCTGCATGGGAATGAAAGACTCTTGACACAAGATGCTGTAAAAACATGTTGACCAGTATTTCAGCTACCACACTTTCCATGCTTTCAAATTATTAGAAAGGTTGTCTTGCTTTCTTGCTAGGCCCGTGGTGAAAATGTTGAAATGACAGAGAAATAAATTGGGAGGAAAGAAAAGCCCTGATTAATACCTCAGTGTTTAAATAATTGACAGTTGTGTGCCGGCTCCATTAACCCTCGTAGGCATTGTTTCAGCTCTTTTAAGAGTGAGTTTTGCCTTTTCTCCACTACTGTTCAAGATGTGCCCCCTCCAACTGACTTTTTTTTTTCATTGAAGTGTAGTCAGTTTACAATGTTGTGCCAATTTCTGGTGTACAGCATAATGTTTCAGTCATATGTGTCATACATAGATTCCTTTTCATATTCTTTTTCATTATAGGTTACTACAAGATATTGAATATAGTTCCCTGTGCTATACAGTAAATTCTGATGTGCTGGGATCTTATTCTATGCTCCAGTGATCATTGACTCTCCTTAAATTGAGGCCTTTGATTTTCCAGGTTTCCAAGCTAGACTCAGTCGCCTTCATGGAATACCTTCCAAGAATATTAAAAAATCTGGAGGGACCCCAGCTTCAATGGTAGGCATGCTTTTTTTGTTTAATTGTCATGTTTGGAAATATATCCATTTCTATGGAATAAAAAGCCACATCCTCATCCTTTATTTATATTCTAATGTTATACTCAAAAATAATCCATTTTTTTGTAGGCTACAAACTGGACCAGTGAGATTCCCCTATAAACCAAATCTTCTAATGCTAATAAATTAGTTACGTTTTGAACATCTGGGGAATGACATTCGAGGGAACCTGGCTCCTGTCCTCTTCCCCCGGAGGAATATCACTGCAGTGAGAGCCTCTTTGATGAAAAGATGGGGCTGTTTTTGCTGGAGGACTGGCATTCTTCCTTTAGTCAGAAGTGAACCTGGTTGGGGAGGCTTTCTAGGGACCTAGGTTGGCCCAGGGTGGGTAGAAACTACTGTAAATTTTTATATTTTTCTCTTTTATGATTTTTTTTTTACATTGAAACCATTTATGTATCACTTGCTTTGCCAAAATGCTAACAAAAGCTAGAAAATTAAAAGCTTCCAGATCTCACATAAATATTCCTAAATGTTTATATTGTGACTGGTTAAAGAGCTCACTTTTACATATCTGACTGTTGTAAATAAAAAACATGATGCATTGACATTTATGGTTCATTTTTAGAGAAATCTTACATAGCCAGCATTATTTAAATATTTGCATTTTACTCAGGGTATTTTAACAAGGGCTACGATGAGTAGTAGGTAAGGTTGTTAATCTGCCAGAGTTTGTATTTTGTTCAAGTTTGCTTTCTACTTGGATAACCTGCTCTGTATTGCAAACCTATTGTATTTTGTAGTATAGTTTTTATTGTACTTGGAAAAAACATCATCCTAATTTTAAGCTAGTCACAGTGATAACTAGTCTGTGCTAGTGGAATCATTTACTCTTACCTTTTAAATTATCTTCTTTGTCTGATACCTGAAACCAATCAAAATGATCATTTTGGCTTATAGCATATTGAAATCATGTGAAAGCTGGTATTTCAACAAATACTGTATGACTCTGAATCATATTGTCTTGTTTAAAAGTGAGAGCTTCTTGCACATCCTTAGAATGACAGATCTGTGTGTCACTGTGAGTGTCAAAAATACTTGCATGAGCTCATTTTCACCAAACAGAAGGGAAAATGTAAATTCCTATTGATGGTATAATTTAGACACTAGATTACATTCAGGCCATTTGAGTTCTTCAAAATGGTTATATTTAAATGATTCATATTTTTATTAAGTCCAATAGTCAATGAAAATTGTGATTATTAAATATGTGTATTTTTATATTATTGTATGGATTGTTAATTCAGCATTTTATGGCTAATTTAAATATGATGATTGGAAAAGAAACTTAAAGTTGACGTTTTCTTTACCTAAAGTTGTTACGGTCTGAAAGATTTCAGCAAATGTATTAACAGGAACGTGTGACATCTTTTAGATTGCTTGTCTAAACTGGAGAGATTAAAAGTGATAAAGTGCAACTTTGAGTCTCTTTACCTTTGCATATTTAAAGTGATGTTTTAGAGGTACAATAATGTAGTACTTGGTAATTGTAAGTAAGCTTTTTTGTGCTATGTCCTTTGAAGTGAAAAGTCATGATTTTTTTTTTCCTGGATTACATAAATGCTTTTATTTTGTATAATGACTGTCTTTTAGATCTGAATAAGTCACTTTAAAACCTTGGCCTATGAACTTTGCCTTACCAATCATGAATCTAGATGAATGCTATCTAGTTCTTGGTTCAGTTTTACCTATTTTTATTTTTGGTTCACTGCTTGCTTGAGCATTGCTGGGATTTGTAGCCCATTTTCTAGGCTTATCGCAATCTCACTGTGGTATTTTATAGAAGCTATTACAACTGATAGGCTAGCTTCATGGTCTTGATGATACATGGCTTAACCATAGTAAAAGCTGCCTTCCCTCTCTAAATTGTAAAAAAGGTGATTAAGTTTCACTTGATCGAGATATACTATATATGTGTGTTTATCATGGAACTAGTGCATTAGGCCATAAACTGTTTTCCTGGTCCACCTTTTTTGTATTTACAGTTTTAGTGAAGACAATGGGTTCCTTCAGGTTTCCTTTCTTTCAGTCCTGAATTGTCCTTGTTTGGATTTTTAAGTACTGTAATCTTTTTTTTTTTTTTTCAATAAAATATCTGACTTGGGCAAGAAAGGTAAGAGTTCCAGTTTGTGCTGCTATCTTTAAATTCCTGTGCTAAGCTTTCTGTTGTTTTGCTCAACCTGTCCATATTGCATGTAAGTCTAGTCTTAAAAATCATGATCTCACAGAACTATCATCTTTGAACAGTAACTATGATCTCCAGTAATAAGAAGTGCATTTTATTTCCATAAGACTTTCACATCAGAAAGCCAGGTTGCTTTTAAGAGAGATCGGTTTTCTGAGCAGAGTCAGACACGTGTTAGCTGCAACCTATTAAACAGAAAGGCAGCAAAGTGTTTCTTTTTCTGAAGCAGGTAGGTGATGACTATACAAGTGTAAGAATGATCTCTGAAGGCAATGACAGAAGGAGAATCTTCTACTGAAATATTAATGTAAACATTTGGGTGGAAATTTTTTCAATCAGGTTTTTCATTAATTGCCATGGTTATGTTCTATAAAGTGGGTGGGAGCAGTGAATTAACAAATACTGAACCATTGCTCCTAAGGGAAATGCAGGGTTAGGTTCCTGTGAGCCTCTGGTCACAGCATTTTCATCAATCGATCAGCACATAACCTAGTTTTATGTATATTTATATTTCAAATCACTTTATTTAATGTATATTGTTGATCCATTAACATTGAACTCATGACCAACAGCCTTGTAACTCATGCCTGAACAAAGCTTATCTAATGCATGTATTTTCTCCATAATGCACATCGCAGCCTTCTTATGCTTGGGAACACTCAAGCACTGCACTGCAGTTATGCTGGGGGAACATTTAAGACAGACAACAGTAAGCACAAAAAGGTGGAAAATGTGGCACTAAATAAACCACAACAAGGACACTTGTTTACAATACTAGAGCTGAGACAAGAAAGCGAGTGTTACCTTATTTAACCCCAATGGAGAATGTATGTGTGCCTCGAGTGACTCAGGTTTTTCACTGCTTTACTCCCGTCCACGAGTGACCATGAAAGCACTAAGAGTAATGGTTTGGAGACTGCAAATAAATTTTAGTGAGCGTGCACATTTGCGTATGTAGGACCCACAAATAGTGAGGATTGACTCTAGTTTGTAGAAGAGCAGAGTGTAGAAAATTCACAGATTTTGAAATCAGATGTTGATGAATCCCTACTCTGATTGTTTTTACTTGTAATTACAGTTTGAACATCATTTTCTCTTTCTGTTAAATAGAGACAATAATTCCTTTGCTGAAGTGTTGTCAGGATTAAATGTGATTATGTTTACATAATGGTCCCAGCACCCACTGTGACACATAGAGTATATTAAATGATAGTCATACTTATTATTAAATATATTAAACATAGAAGCTCATGATGTGGAGAACATTTGTATTTTGGGGTCAAAGTGCAGAATTTTTGACTTTAAAACTTATCTGTTCATATTTTATATATAATATCCCTTTATATTTAATATTTAAAGTGCTTTAGATTGCAGCCTTTTTATGTTTCTTTTATACCTCATTTATATTTGAGCTAGCCCTTGTCTTTAATATGGTCTGTGAAGAATAAATTTGAATGAATTTTAGATTGACGGCCATCGCATTAAATCTCAAAATTTACTTGCAAACTAAAAAACCTGTCTTTCTAAACACTTCTCCTTTACCCCCACACTCTCCCTGCAAGTCATTAAGCTATTTATTTGTAGGAAGACCGGGACCGTTTAGGAGGTTTTGGTAAAGAGCTGTCTGGTTCCTAAAAATAATTTTGTCCATGTACATGAAGGGAGAATGCAGATAGAGTTCTAAGAATTTAATGTTTAGAGAAATTACCTACTGCTGTCCTGTTAGAATAAGGCACTCGTTTATTGGAGCCCAGCTAACCAGCCTCTTAGGAAAATTCCTCTTTTAGGAAAATTAAGCAAATAATTAATTCCAAAGAATACACTGGGGCCATTATCCAGGAACTTCAGTGTGAATCTCCTGTATTTCCAGAATTTGTGCATCAAGTACAATTCAGAATAATGATCTTCAGAATAGTGATCCATTCCAGAATCAGTTTTGGGATAATGTACTTGCAAAGTGAATCCAATTAACCTGATATAAGCATAGCCCTTAGGTTAGCCAGGATATGCTACCCCTAAGCATTCTGATTAATCCATGTGTTCTGTAGGTGAGAGATCGTTATCTTCCTCTTTTTCTTAAAACTGATGGTCTCTCAACAGTATTACATTTATCTAAATTAGCATTCAAATTGCATAGTCTGTTGAAAGATCAGGAAATAAATGGCTCCATTTAAAGGATAGTACTTGAAATCCAACACAAATATTGCATAAAGAGTTGTACACAAGGGTTATAGGGTTCTATCTTAAGATTTTGTAATTGTTTCAGTCCAGTGTTTTGTATGGTAGGAATGAGAAAAAGGACAGTGGTGGTGGTTATTCTGTCAAAGAAAATGAATCTGATTGCATTGACTTTTTATTTATATGTTTTATCAGGTTTAAATATCAGAAAAAAATGTGAACAACAATCCTTAATCTAAATTGTCATGCTGGACAAGTAAGCATACTGTTTATATTCAACAGTGCAGTAGCTTATATCTGTTCAGAATCTTGAGTCAATTTATTCTGTAAAAGAAAAGGAGTACTATTTTTTTCTCCTTTTGTGAAGTCATAGTAGACAAATTTTCGTGAGTGGCATATTGATGATACCATAACGATTTATTCTGTACGCCGTATTCAGCTGTTGTTTTACTGTTTCTCAGGATACTGGAGTAGGAATACTCGGTCTGACTTACAGCCTTTTACAACAGGAGGGGCATTTTAAATGTATATGGTTTAACGGAGGGATTTGCATAAACTTTTCTCTCAGCCTAGTCTAAGATAAAGGAGAACTTTTATAATAGAAAACACACCTAAAGTGATTTTTAAAAATATACCTAGCATATGTCCTCCACTGTAATTTTACCACGTGCCAACTTGTTATCTAATATTTCTCAATGGAATTCACTAGCTAAATGCTTAATTATAATCTCTGTGAATTGGTATTTGTTTGTATCTTTAAAGCATTTTTGGATACTTTGCAGAATACAAAAAGAACATATATTTAGAATTTTTTACATTCTAAATATATATCATGTATATTCTGATCTATTACTGCATGTTAATGATTTAGTTTGTATCTTACCTCGAAGTCAACTAGAGCTCCAGATTTCCTGCTGGAGACTGATATTTTTTCTTAAGATTCATTTTAAGATAAAGTAGATTTTTGTTATCATAGAAGAGTACTGCATAATAGATTCATAATAAATATTTTCACAAAAGACATTTTAACAGTGTCTCTTGCTTGATTTAAAATTCTCTATTTTGATGTAATTATTCACAGCTTTTTATTTCGTGTCATATAAATTTAATACTCATAATCGATATTTGAAAATATTAATCTAATGATTTTTTATTCTGTTCCACTAAAATAGTATCAATATTAATATCGACATTTAGTGTTATTATACTTTATTAAACGTAGGATAAAATATACAAATTTAAATAGTATGTACATACTTTAATGCATTCATTTATTCATTCAATGAGTATTTAAATGCTTATTCTCTCCTCCATACTTTGTCTTAAAAATTCTTTAGGAAAAATCGCATGAACGTATGTCCATTCTTGGTATTTTAATACTACCAAATTTAACCACATATACTTTTTTCCCCATATATTTAAAATCCTTGTGCTTGCTTCTCTGATAACTTAGTATTAGAATTGGCTTGACTTCATATATTGTTGTTTGGTTTGTGATGCTTCAGAAATCTGGAACCTGGCAAAGAGAATGTTGGTAAAAATAGGAAGCACTTATGTTGTTGCTTATTGTGTGCCAGAGACTTCTCAGTGCTATTTATATATTTCAATTCATTTAATGCAATGAATAGCCCTATAACGTAGGTTAATGTTTACAACTTTACGTTTCACTTTTCTTTTTCCTTTGACAAGCCAAAATTACTGCAGTCTCAAATTGCATTTTTTTATTCTTTTGTCATGTTGCTAAAAAATAAAAATAAATTCTCCCCATAAAAAAAGCCTTCCTTCCTACAAAATGGTGTTGGAATTCCTGGCAGCATTCTTTGCTGTTTTGAATAGTGAGCACAATCAAGGTGTGTGCCGTAATAAAAATGATCATTAAATCATTTTACTGCTTCCAGCAGATTAATGGCTAGACCCACTTTCTTCATTCTGATCCTTCTCTTGGTTTCTCAGGTAGTTTGTGATACCTTCTTCTTGATCCTTAACATCGTCCGGTTCAGGTCTGCTTCCTTGCTCTCCGTTTAGACCTGTTGTCCCTGTTTGCCTTCTGTAGTTCCTCATTATCCCTCCAATCTTGTACAACATGCCTATTAGCTGTCACATTTATACTTCAGTTCAACTATGATGACACCCTCTATATTTCTCTTGTTCCCTCCCTCCGCATTCTAATGGTACTTGGCAAAATTCTGAGTAGACTGCACACAGGAGGAAGATCTTTTAGCTGGGACCGCAAGTATGAGTTGGAGCTCACTAACTCATTGGGGATGGAGTTGGCGGAAAGAAAAGCATGGATGGGCAAAGCTTAAGTCTGAAACAGCATGGAATATTCGGGAAACTGAATCCAGTGTTGCTCAAGTATAAGGTATGCCTGTGTAGAGTATGCAGTAGACAGGGCTTGGTTGGCAAGGCAGGCACGAGTTAGGTCATTTCAGACTTTGTGGTTCATGGGAATGCATGTAAACTGATGGAATCTCAGGGAAGGGGTTAAGATAATCATATTTGTCTTTTGAAAGATTACGTGGACAGCTGTATAGAGCATATAACTGTATCCCAAATCTAAAGCTCTCTACCTGTTCCCCCAGTAGGTGGGATACACAGTAGACTGAAGCCTTTATTGTTACCGGACCTGATATTCTGATTGACTTTGGATAGTATCCATTCATTCAGCGGATACTTATTCAGCCTCTACTATATGCTAGGTACCGTCCTAGGCCTTAGGGGTTCCAATTGTAAACAAGGCAGACAGGGTTCCCTGGAGCTTCTGTTTTAATGAGTAAAAATAAACTTGATTGGAGAAGGAGGGTGAGTAAATAAAAATGGCCATGGAGAAAATTAAACAGGGTCATGTAATAGCAGACTACGGGATGTGAAGGTGATTGGAGACTGTATGATGTGCAGGCTGGAAAAATATTCAGCCTTGGTCCATGTAATGCCTTTCTTTTTGCTGTTACTAATAATGTTGGGAAAGAAACAAGGGTGTGCATTACTCATACCTGTTCATTCAAGGAGTTGGAATATGTCGTAGACATCTCTCCTGATTCCTGACCAGGTTGACTGCAGCTCTAAATGTCACTATAGGTGGGTCTGCAAATGGCAAAAGAAAGACACTTTTGTTTATAAAGCACATTATTACTTCTGGTGCTTTTGAATTTTTTTTGTTTAATTGAAAGAAAGTTTGCAGGTGTCAAATATTTATATAATGTTTTAGTTTTCTACTTTAGATTAAATCATAATGTACTAAAATGTAGCATTGTAATATTACAATATTCTGCTTTTCTGGCTTAAATAATGTGCAGGGCAACCAGGCTTTTTAATACATTTTTAAAGATGCTTGAATGCCATACTTTCTTCTCATTTTTTCACTTTGGTATTTGCATACAAATTCTTAGGTTATTCACTTTATTAGTAAAGAAATGGCTTATTTTAAGGTTAATTTTTTTTTGAGGAAATCATCTATGAGCTTCTTAATGAACTTCCTTAAAAACATTGGGTTACAAAACGTGAGGTTTTTAAAAACAAATACTTCTTATAAAGATTGTGATGTTTATCATTTACAAATTT
Source organism: Vicugna pacos (assembly GCF_048564905.1). Classification (NCBI taxonomy): domain Eukaryota; kingdom Metazoa; phylum Chordata; class Mammalia; order Artiodactyla; family Camelidae; genus Vicugna; species Vicugna pacos. Next base: position 27,306,488 of record NC_133009.1, read on the forward strand.
TTTTTTTGTCTCCTAAGAAACCTTTGCAATATGTTCTAAATGCTCTCTTTGGAAATTAAGGCTACTGATTGGTAACTGTCTGACTTCATAAATGGAGACTAAAGGCCCACTTGATTGTTGCATTTTTTTTTTTGATGTGTGGCATGATTTTTATTAAGAACTATATTATACAGAGATAGGTGAATAGGTAGTATAAATGTATAATTTACAGAAAAACAGAAAATCAAATGCCCATAGTCTTATCACCCACCTTCAGAAATAGGACATTGTAATTCCTCTGTGTATCTCGACCCTCTGACATTAAAGATTTCCACATGCCACTGTATTCCTAAACAATAGGTTGGCTTTTCCTCTGTGGTTCTTTATGTAAGTAGAATCACGTTGATTATCCTTTTGTGATTCTTTTTTTTATTGATGTATAGTAGATTTACAGTCCTGTGTTAGTTTCAGGTGTACAGCAGAGTGATTCAGTTATTATATATATTTTTTTCAGATTCTTTATCATTATAGGTTATTATAAGATATTGAATATAGTTCCCTGTGCTGTACAGTAAATTCTTGTTGCTTACCTATTTTGTGTATAGTAGTTAGTATCTGTTAATCTCATACTCCTAATTTATCCCTCCCCATCTGCCTCTCCTTTTAGTAACTGTAAGCTCGTTTCCTATGTCTTGTGAGTCTGTTTCTGTTTTGTATATGTATTCAGTTGTATTATCTTTTAGATTCCATTCCTTGTTGCTCTTTAAAATTGTGGTGACATTGACAGAGTTCCCAATATTTTTCTTTCTTTCTTTCTTTCTTTTTTTTTTTTATCAGAATCAGGGAAACCGAAACGCTGCAAACATTTCACTTTCTTCTAAGCTTCCACTCTGGTTTTCTACCTCTTACGTTGCTGATAGAATTATTCTGATGGTCTATAAAACTCAGTTTTCTAATTTGCCTTCAGATATGTCAGGTATCTAATATGAGAAAAGTTCAAAATCAATGATGGGTGGAACACTTCCAAATAATACTTAACAAGTGCTTTCCATATTGAAGTCACCTGCAAATCCTCCAACTGAAGGTCAATTTGAACAAAGGAGAATTCACAAAGAAGTTTTATAAATAAAAAGAGTTTCCTGCACTATAGTTAGTAAATGAGAACCAGATATTTGTTGCCTGTCATCCAGGCAGCAGGATTCTGACCAACCGGAGATACATGCCAACAGGTATTTATAACTATTTTGAGCCCATAAAGCTTGTAAATTTTTTTTCATTGGTAAATCACAGTTGTCTAAAACATTTAACGGTGCTTAATGGAGAAATAAAGTAGACGTTTGATGATTGAAAGAAGTGATAACCACCATTAACAGTAGAGCATCTTCCTCTTAGAATTTCACATCTAGATCTGAAAATTGGTTATAGACAGTTCACCATTATAGGGTTCCAGGTCAGTACCATTCTGAACTTGCTGGTGGGTTTATCTTTAGGTTGCAGTATAATTGTAGTAATATTTATTGGCATATACTTGATCTCTTTAAAGTCTTTCAGATTTGTATGGATTTTAAAATATGTGATCTAGAAACACTTCTTTAAAAAAACTACACAGTCTTGAAACCTAATTAGTTATTAGCTTTCATCTCATTCTATTTTCATTTACATATATCTTGGATAGATTCTTCTAATTTTCTGATCCACAATAATGTTTTTAAGGAGTATTTTACATCATCTGTTGGATGAATAAATAAGTATATGTTATACTGACTCAGAAACTTGATGTCCTGCTTAATTGTGTTTTCAGCCATAGATTTCTTGGTTTCATTTGTACACATACGTAATGAAGGCTTCTGATGCCTTCATTGTGGGAAGGGTAGGGAATACAGAGTAAGTAAGATAAGTTTTTGTCACCAGATACCTTACAGTTTGGTTAGTGAAAATAATTGGGGAAGGGAGAGCGAGAGAAAAGACTTAATGTTTGCTAAGGGAAGCACTGAGCCTAAGTGATTTTTCATCCTTCAATTAAAATTTTACTGTTATGTGTTAGCTTTGTCTCCCTCCACTCTTTTCCCATCTAGACACGTCTGAGTCTCATTTATTTCTTTATCTGTCATATTAGCCCCTTCTTTCCAGTGTTCATCTCTCACTGCCCTGGTGTAGTTACTCGTAACCTGACATTTAGATTATACATCAGTCTCCTCCCTGGTCTGTCTTCCTTCCGGTTTTCCTCCCTCTAATTTGTATCACATGTAGTTCCAAGTAAACGTCTTTAAAACATGATTATACCTGAGCCAAAAAACTAGTTCTCGCCACCTTCATCATAACATTGAGGTTTGCTCCTTCTTTAACTGATTACGTATGACCTGTAACATTCCGCTCCCTTCCAGATGGTCTTAGGTTCACAGCATCCCCACCCCTCCTTCAGCTTCCCCTTCCCCAACCACGTTCACTCCTTCTCTATCTTTGCCCACAAAAGCGCGCCCCTCTTCTTACTGTTAGATCGCTGTCCTTCCAGGGGCAGTTCAGACTACACTTCTTCTTCAAAGCCTTCCCCAGCTCCGCACACTTCAGAGATTACTCCATCTTCTGAAATAGCATTGCACCTACTCTCTGCCACTCTTGTTCATTGATGGGTGGCCTTTCTGTTCTATCCTGTTACTCAGCTGGTTATGTTTGTTGTATCCCCAGCTACATGTAGCACCCCGGTGACAGGAGGCCAGCTCCTCACACACAGTACGTGCTTAAGGATTTTTAAAATGCTGACAGGGACTCACTGGGTATTACCCTGTGTTTTCTAGGGAGTTTTCCAGCACGCTTTATTTTGCTAGTGCAACCTTAAGAAACATCCTTTCCTCCCAGTATGAATGTCTAAGTTCTTCATTGTTTTTAATCTGTCTTTTTATGTACTTCATGATGTGATACAGGTAAGACTCCATTTGATACAGCACTAAAAACCTGATTGGATGCCCAGTGTACAGATGCTCACCTTTTGGTTGGGGGAATCCTTAAATGTTGCTATCCACAGGGATTGCCCTTGGAAATAATCTAATAAGTAATCTCCCGCCTCAGGGCATGTAGAGTGGGGAGCGGTCTAGTGTTTGACCCCACTCACCAATCTTTTGATTGCAAAGCAGAGGACAGGGAGCACTCAGTCTGCAGACTTACACTGAATTCTCTTCATTTTAGTCAAGGGATGTCACGTGGCCCATAGGTATGTCCTCTTTCTAGTTTGACTTGTCCTGTCATACATTTTGTGCTTCTGCTGGGATATAGGGTGGGGCTGGTAACATAGTAGGACTGTGTGGCTAACGATTGGGATCAGGGGTCAACTTAGCAAAAATAGATTTTCCACCAATTCCTTGTTTCGGAAGAATCTGAAGCCTCTAATGTCTGAACCCTTCTGGAGTCAGCTGCTTAGGTCAGCTGACTTTTTATTGCCACCCTCCTGGACCCCACTGTGCTAGGGACCCCACTGAGCGGCCACATGTCTCTTCGGTCGTATCTTCTGTGATTGTCTGCTGTGTCTTCTCTCCTGTGCTCTCAGCCCTTGTGAAGTTCACCTTTTAATGTTTATTGCCATTTGGTGGGGCTGTGAGAGGCAGCTGAAATGTATAGTGAATGGGTTATGTGTACTGGGAAGTCCTACCTAGTGTTCTTTTGTTTTATTTATTATCGAAGTATAGTTGATTAACAATGTTGTGTTAGTTTCTGGTGTACAGTGTAGTGATTCAGTTATCTATGTGTGTGTGTGTGTGTGTGTATATATATATTCTTTCTCATATTCTTTTCCATTATGGATTATTACAAGCTATTGAATATAGTTCCCTATGCTGTACAGTAGGATCTTATTGTTTATCTAGATTCACAGGTTTTAAAAGACAAACAGGACAAAAATTATCCAGTGAAAAGTCTTTGCCCTGTATCTGATTGTTCTGTGCAAATACAGTATCTGTTAATCTGCATCTTGATTTTTAAACTTTAAAAAAAGCCCGAGAACTTATAAAACTATACTTCTTTTTTTATTCATTTGTTTGGCTGCGTAATATTTCATTTTAGTATATTAAATAATTTTATAAGTTATTTTATGTAACTAATATTAAATGACAAATATTTGATCACTATTAATTGTATTAGCTAACATTTATTGAGTTCTTATTATTTGCCAGGTGGTGTTCTAATACCTATATGTATGTTAATTCATTTAATGTTAAAAAAAAAAAGAGCCTATTGAGGTAAATATTATTCCCCTCTGCATCTTATAAGCCAGAAACAGGGACAAATGGCTTAAATGACTTACTCAAGGTCACAGCTAATAATTGGTAGTGTCAGGATTTTAACTCTGGCCCTGTGGCCCGCTCCCTAAAGACTTAGCCATCAAGTTATACCACCTCCCCTGCAAGGGTAAAAAATATATTTACACTTAATTTTCGATTTATAAAACATTGCACAGACCAAGTGGCCCACTAAAATAATACACCTTAGTCGCATAGTTTAGTCAATTTAATGAACAGAATATGTTGGGTAAATAATTACTCGTGTTTGGTTAATCACGTTGAATCTGTTGAATTGGATGTATGTTTTATTTTTCAATGTATTAGATTTCATCTTGTCAGTTTGCTGTCCATCCCTCCTATCAGCTCTTCCTCATTTAGCATCTTAAAACAGTAGTACAGGCCAGTCTTTGGAATTACCTGTTTATAGGAAAAGCCAATTCATCTAACTTATTCCTTGATTGAACACAGTCTGAGTCACCTCTTTCTTCAGCAAATGGTTGTATGTACTGTATAAATTACTAACACATTTTAACACATTATTATATATATGGTATCATATGATTGTTCTTGAAATGCCTTTCCTTTCCATTGGAATGCTCCTCAGAGATGCTGGCTGCCTCGCTGACTGGATGAGTTTTCTTTCCTTCTATTTTTCCCAGTATATAACTCCTGGCTCCATAGTGTAGCAATGTGAAGGGCGAGAAGGGCAAAGCAGACACTTCATATATAAAAAAGGACACACACACACACACACACACACACACACACACACGTGCGTGCAAACACGCGTATTTTCCTTTCGTATTTTCTTTTTGCTGGTAGGTGATTCTTGATTTCATTTAGACACTTTGAGGACATACACTTATTTTCATAACAATCATGCTCATAAACTTTGTTAAAAGTGAATTAAGATATGAATATGCATGAAGAAATTAGATGTTCTAACCATGAATATATGGCATCAGTGTGTCTTGAGTGAATTACAGACTTTACTCATTTCTGAGCCATTTGTTTTATATATAGATTAAATACAGATAATTACTCATTTGACAGTTTACTTTATTACCTTGATATATCTCAAAGTACCACATGCAGTTATAGTGTGATTGTTGTAATAAGTTGGTTTCATTAATAACCAAAATTAACATTTCATATAAATTAAAATTTAGAACTTGGAATTTGATTTAGTTTAAAGTCAGTTTTACTTCTGGTGGATATTTTCACTTAATAGCAATATATTTTTTGATTGCAGTTTTAAATATTTTTAAGTTCACATATTAAACGTAAAAATATTGTGTTACTATTATAAATTATTGTTGGAAATATGAACTTATATAGGCTAATCAATTTGTTTTTGCCTTGTGCCTCACTTGTATGGAAAAATTATGAATTCAGGTTTATTTGGGGGCAAATGAGCATCATTTGATGTACTAAACTTAAAATTTTTACACTTATAGAACACTTAGCCAAATGCCTGGCCCATCTAGGTGTTTACTAATTGTCTTCCTGTATAACTCTAATACTTTGTCTTGCAATAGTATATGGCTTAGATGGATATTGAATGTTGAACTGCTTAGAAATTATTTCAGTCATTAAGATTCATTACCTGAGGTAATAAAATTAAAACATTCTATACAAGTATCATGTTTTATACATATTTTTTATTTTACTTTGTTTTTTTAATAAGGATTCATGTTTCTGGTTCAAAGTGATCTTTATCTGCTCTTTTAGGTTAACACAGTTCTTTAGAAAAGCAGATCTATTCTGGCTAGGGTAATGCATTTTATTTAATTTTATAGTTTTTATGATATCATATATTAGAGATTGCCAAAAATATAGAAAAATTTTAGAGAACATTTTTGGATTTGATGGATTACCACTCTTGAAAGGGAAACAAAACACTAAATATTTCTAATCCCGCATTATTTACCGCATGGGTGGTTAAATGCTACTTTAAGCCTCATAAAATTAAAAGGGAGAAATCTGCCAACTGTAGCAGGAATTGGATTTAGGAAGAGTGGTACAGAGCCAAAATATTGCTACAGAATTAAATGTCAAAAATCTTCTTTAATAGTAGATATATAGTTCACAGTGCCTGGTTATGATTAATACATTTAATCTAAATCACTGAAAGTTGCACTCTCCTTTTCCATAAAATACAATAGGACACAAATCAGTTTTACTGTAGATGGATAACAATTGGAAAATAATGCATCTTCCCGCCCAATAAATTGTCAGTTATACCTTTTAACTAAAATCAATTCATCTTTCCAAAATTTATTGCAATTTCTAATAATAAATCTCCTCAAATGTTTATTCATTTGGTTTTTGATACATTTGTGCCACTTTTGCTATGGTCTAATGTTTTCTCTTTTGATTCATTGTAAATTAGAAAATCTATTTTGAGTCAGTTTTCTAGTTAAGAAGTTAAAATCTATAACCTAGCACCTTTTTCACTCTCCTTTGTACATTTTAATACCCTTGAACTTGAACTTAAATGCAATCCAGTAAATTCTTTTCAGAAGGAGATTAAAAGACTTTTCAGTCTAACTTCTTGAGTAAGGGCCAGATTCATAAAACAAGCACTCAGGAGGTTGTTAGATGATTGTTGTCGTTGATCCATTTTTGAGTCAAAAAGGGGGAAGAAAGAAATACACGGAGTAGTGCCATCATTTCATATAAGTATTTGATACAAAGAAGAGGAAATACCCGCTTGGCTTAGTATCAGATATGGATCATATTAGGAGCCTGCTTTTATTTTCTGTTGATAGCAGTAACCCAAAAGTGGCTGGATTCTGTCTATGTCTGACACAGAGGTCTTCCCCTTCATCTCCAGATACACTTTTCTTTTTAAGATTATCTATCTATCTATCTATCTATCTATCTATCTATCTATCTAATATATAGATATATATATATTTAATTGAAATATAGTCAGTTACAGTGTGTCCATTTCTCTATGTATACATTTTCAGATTGTTCTTTTTTAATGTATCCTAAGTGTGAAATCAGACTGGTTTTTCATACACACTGTACAGTAATAGTCATTATTGTTTTTTAGTTTAATACCTGATGCATGAGCATTTTCCATTCTTTATACTCTTAATATTATCATTAGACTTAAATTAGATGTTTCAAATACTGGGTGGTGAACACTGACTCTTGTCATTTTAATTTTATACCTTTCTTCACTCACTTCACAGTGAAATCAGGTTGGTATCTCTTTTTGTTTCCACCTGCACCTCCACTGTGCTATTATATGACTTAAAAATGAAGATGAGAATCAGTTTACTTTCCCACAAATTTAACAAAGATGTGTTTACAGTGAACATGTTCTGAGGCTTGGTGGTATGTCTGTACTTTTTATATCAACTAAAATTCTGTGATAGATTTTTTGGAATGGATACTGTTAGAAATGACAGTGACATTAATTTGAATCAAACCTGTAACTCACTGGCAAATTTGTGTCATTGCTAATTTTTAAGATGCCATAATTTAGCAGTTAAAAAAGGAAATTTGTATAGCCAGAATAGCTAAAATAGAACTCATTAATTGGGCTAACTCTACAGTGAAGAAAACACATGTTTTCTAAGGCAAAGATCAGACATGAATTACAGGTCTTACTTGTTCATCTAAAAATAGTGCTTTTTTTTTAAGCAGTGAACTTATTAATTTTTTGATATATGGATTCTTTAATATAAAATGTGTTACTCATTTGTGCTTACCAGATTAATTTCTATATTAACGAATTGGAGGTTTTAATAAATTTAGCTAGCTATAAAAACCCTAAAAGTAATCTCTGACTCATGTGTACCTCCCAGTTTGATTTTCACATTACATTAAATATGAAAGTAAATCAAATCATGTCCTTTTGAATAAAAAATGATACACTGAAATGCTTATGCCTTTCTTTTAAAATACCAATAATAGATTTTAGTGGTATTTCTCTGGTAGTTGTATAAACATTGATTAATGGCACAGTCGTTTTATTGTTTAAGTGTTTAGGGTTTTTCTTATTGCTGTCAGTTATGAAAGATTTTAACAATAAGATCACATCTGTCACCTTTGCATGGTAGCCTTCAGTTTTACAGAGGATGTCAGAGTTGTCATGCCCACCTTTCGAACAAGGAAGTTAAGGTTCTGAGCAGATAAGTGACCAACTAAGGGGCAGAGCCAGGGGCAGTCAGCTGAGTCTTAGTCCATCATCCTTTTCTGTTTTCCCCCACCTGCCTCTCCCTAATCGTTCTAGTTGAATGTGAATTCATGCTAGAGACTCAAGTTTTGTTAACATTTTTTAACCATAGTTTTAGGAGTTGCCAGGTAAACATTACCATTTTCAAGCAAAAGGAATGTTTTTAAGGAGGTCAATTAGTAATTTATTTTTCTCCAATTCTCAAGTCAGTCTCTTGGCCATTGACGTAGCCTAAGTGGTCTCCTTGTTTAATCTTTCCTTCTCTGCTTTCCTTCTGTGCATCATCAGCTCTCTTCAAATTTCCACGTGATCTCTGGGACCCATTTGACTTCTAACGTTAAACCTTTTAGTGTCTCCCCTTGGTTTATCAAATAAAATTCTTCCTGTTCTAGGTCTTTGCCATCAGGACTTCAACACCCCTTTTCCACCTTTCTGTCCTAATTCCCCGCACTTGACGCGTTCTGAATGTGTCTGGCACTTTCCGGCTCCTGTCAGTTGGCTCCTACTGTTACTACCATTTGAAACACCGCACGTTTCACGTTAGTCTGTGGAAGTCTTGCCCGTTCATCAAAATACATTTTTGTTAAAATCTTTTCTGAAAATTTCCCTGCCAGAAGGCATCACTCCTGCCATTCTCCTGCCATCCCTACTGCCATCACTTCGTGACGCAGAGAACCATGTTTTAGCCACTACTGGTACAGTGCGAGTGGAAAGCATGGGACCAGAAATCAGAATAACTTCTCTCAGATCCATGATTTACTGGCTCTGTGACCTTGGAGAAATCACTTTCTGAGCTTCAGTTTCCTCATCCTTAAAATAGGGATAATAAAAGATAAGATGAAATAATGTATGTAATAGGACTTTGTGAACTGTAAAGGCACTATTATTACTCGTTAACTTCAGGAGTCCAAAGCTCAGGTGCCTTCAGGCACCAGGCGGGTAATAGATCCGTGTTTGTGAGCAGCAGCTCGGTGGTAAGGAGGTAGCTGCACACTAGGAAGGGCATTCCCGAGCTAGAGGTATTCACATTCAAAACATTTTAAAGATTTGGTGGCCAAAAGGGGAAAAAAACAGCTGTTTACTGGCCAAATACATCTGCCTCCTCGTGTTTCATCTCCCCTATCCAGGCCTAAGCTGAGTACAGCATCATTGCATCCCCACAAAACCTTGCGTGCTGCAGGTACTTAATGAACTTTGTTTGGGGAGGGTGAGTGGGTGAGTGGATGACTTAAATGGGTAAGTTTCAATGTATATTGTGGGAAATGAGATGTTTGCATTTTAAGCTATTTTCCTAATAAGCAAGCAGGAGATTGAAAAAAACAAAAACATCATATAGGCCATAGTTTCTCTTTTGGTCCTCTAGTGAAAACTGCTTTCCCTCTCTGCCTGTTCACCTGTCTTCTCTCTTCTCTGTATCGTAGATGTTGGCATTTTCATGTTTGTTTTGTGGTTTTTTTTTTTGTTTGTTTTTAACCAGATCTCTTCTATCTATACTTTTCCTTTTGCTCTAACGCCTTTCGCTTCTTACCTCTATACAAAAGGCAGCTAGGTTTTTAGCTCCATGTACCCTCTAGCCCGGTGGTGCCAGGTGTTTACTCCATCCCAATATACCTGAGAGACAGTAATGCATCACCTCAATATGATGATTCACACAGGTAGCAATTCTTAACCATGGGCAGGAGTTCATAGCTCAGTCCCCCCGCCTCCGCAGTGGGGGACAGCGTGCAGTTTGAAAATCATGCCGAGGTAGTTCTGAGATATATCCTATGGCCACATCCCTTTTCCTCATTCTAGTCTTTTCCTTTCCTTTCTGCATTTTACAGTTATTCTTCTCCCTCTAGAAGATTTCAGCTCCTTTTTGATCATCTCCATCACGTTATTACTATGGTAATTTGATTTTGTACTGTTGTCTTTTTTCAAGCATGCCCAACTCTTTCACTGAAGAAGATACAGTTTATATAAATGTATAGTACTTATGTGGACCATGTTTAAAACTAAAATGATTACTGATGAAGAAAAAGATACTGAGATTTACCGTGTACCAGGTACCAGAGATCCAAAGCACTGAATGACACGTGTCCCTACCCTTAAGGGGCCTACAGGCGTTTGGGATTACAGACTAATACACAGCAGAGAAAAGGTGTAAGTGCCACAACAGAGGTGTAAATCAGTTGCACTGTCGAGACCAGAACGAAGAGAATGATCGCTTCTACTAGGGGGCATCGAAAGGGTGTTTGAGCTGTACCTTTGAGTCTTTGCACAAAAAATAGGAAGGGTATATGGTAGAAAGATCAGGAGATATGGAATCAGAAGAAGCTTTGTTTGATTCACCACTGTTATGCGATCTTGGACACAATATCCCTCCATCTTTTAACTCTCTTCGTTCATAAGACCTTCTGTCTTTCCTTTATAGCACTTAACATAATTTGAAATTATTATTATTTTTTGTCTGCTGTCTCCAGCTGCTAGAATGCATGTACACGTGTAGGGGCCAGGACTCTTGTCTGTCTTGTTTGCCCCTCTCTTCAGACACATCATAGGAGCTTAATACATCAGTGAGGATATTGAATGAATTAACAGGGGCTTCCTGTGAAGATGGATATGGATTTGTTTGTAGGGACTCCTTTTGCAAGCAAACACAGACCATCCAGTTCTAAGCCGAGGGCTTCAGTTCAGCATAACTGAAGATAAAGATTTGTGAAAATACCTGGCTAGTTTAAGAAATACCGAGTTCTCAGCTATGTGTTAAATTTAAGGTACCCGGATGGTAATGTCAGGACTTCTGACAGTACAATACAAGGACCTCAGAACACTAATTTTGATCATACTTCTTCAAACTTAAACATTCTCTTGCTCTCCAGTTTTTCAATTTTATAAATCAATGAATTAGATGTTAGTATTAATATACAGTTGATTTAGATGTAACAGGTTTATCAGATTCTTTCTTACCATTTTGTCTTACATGTCATACTTTCCTTGCAAGATCCTTTTCCTCAAGCCAGCTCTTAGAAGGTATTTTAGTGAAGTTATACAACTGATAAATTTGCTGTTTTTAATCTGTAACTGGATTCGTTTCACTCTTGTTTATAAAAATATTTTTTTCTGTCTATATAATTCTGAGTTAAGTAATTTTCTCAGCACTTGGCAAGTACTCCATCACTGTCCTCTGGCATTCACTGTTGCTTTTAAGAAATCGGTTGTCAGACTAATGAGAGAGTTCTGTAGTTAGACAACATGATGTATAGATGTGAAATTAATAACCCACTTTTTTGTTGTCTTTTCTATGTCTGGTAATTCCTGTCCTCAACTAGTTCTAAAAAATTTCAACCCTTATCTAAATATTTTCTTTTGTTTACTGTGAGTCTTGTATCTTTCTGGGATTCCAGACAGACCTGTGTTGCACTTTCTCATTATATTATCCATGTCTCTTAACCCTTTTCTCCTAGTTTGCACTTCATTGTCTTTCTGTCCCGCATTGTGGGTTATTTCTTTGGGCTTGTCTTCCAGTTAACTACGTTTAATCTGCTATTCTGTTAATGGAAGTAATCTGAAAACTTAACAGTAATTATTTATGAGATGCTAGTGTTCTTTAATTTACTCATGATTTACTGCATTCTACCCAAGAAGGAGTGTATAGACTGAAAAATTCTAATTTTAAAAGCTTTTATATTAAAGTTATCTGTATATTGTATGCTTACAATGAATGGTGTATTTCAGTAGTTTTATTTGTGTTGTGGGATAAATTCTGCAAGCTCAGGTGCTCCTATGAATCATAATTAAGTGTATTTTATCCTCAAATGTTAGAGTAAGGCTGAATAAGTAACAAAACCAGTTATTTATTTATTTATTTATTTATTTATTTATTTATTTATTTATTTTAAATTTATTCTCATTTTTGTTAGTATTATTTTTAATGGAGGTGCTAGCAGTTGAACCCAGGACCTCGTGCATGCTAAGCATGTGCTCTACCACTGAGCTATACCCATCCCCCACAAAGCCAGTTGTTTAATCAGTAAGGTTGTCTCTGTTTAATGACTTTCTGGCTGGTCATACTATGCATAGCTTACATATTTGCCACCTTCATCTGGTCTTTGATAAGACATGATATAATTCGTTGTTTTTAGTTTCACAGTATTTTGATGTAAAACATTTATTTTTTTAGCTTTATAATTTTTTTTACCAATTTTAATACTAGGTATTTTGCTTTTTTAAAAGTAAAACAGTGGTATTCCTTTTCTGCTGTTCTTTGAATTTATTGCCCAAATATTTTTTTCTCATTTTACAATTTTTCATAGTATGTTATTATTTGAGAAAATGTAAACAGATTTACAACGTCCAGAGAATGCTCTTATATAGAGTCAATCTTCATAGTCACTGTCATTATCAAAAGCATTTTGACATTATAGTATTATGGTAGCTTTAAGAAAATGTATGTGAAAATGCTTTATAAAAATATGTGGTGCAAAATTTAAAATACTTTAGAACAGTGAGTTATGATTTGTAATAATTTATGTAGTGCTTTTCTCCCCAAAGAGTGTCAAGCAATGTACAAGTAACTTTTCAACTTTGTCTTTCCTTAAAGAAAAGGAGCAATGAATGGGCAATGGAACAGGAAGAGGGTGACAAAAAGGAAGAGGAATGTAAAAGACAAGTAATAGGGGAAAATGAATAGTGGCATCTTAAGTAATAATGCCCAGCCCAGCTCAGGCCATTTGTGTATGTGTTTTAAATTTACCTCACATGACCCTTCCCCATTACTTTCTGATTCCCACCTCTCAGGTACCTCTGCTATATTTTGACAGAAGCGAAGATGATCAAAGAATGTAGAAAAGGAGATTTGGCCTTAAGCTAAAAAAACAGATGCTGTATTTGTAAAGGCTGAATTTTTCTGCTTTCAGTTGTTAAATCCATTGCACTGAAAGCACTCCAGAGCTAGGCATGCGTGTGTGTGTTCCCGTGTGTGCACATACACCCAGTTATAAGGGTGAGGAGAACTGGAATCTCTTTGCAACTCTGGTCCTATCTTGCTATCGTAGCCTCGTGTATTGGACCGAGCACTGGACCTTGGAATCAGCATGCAACTAATGAGTCGTGTGAACTTCTGTAAGGCCTTGATCTCTATTAGTTCAATTTCTCCTCTTGCCTTTGTCTTACAACTTGTCATTTATCAAGGCCTTTTTATGCAAGGTTCTTGTGCTAGGTATTAATACACATTGCTAGTGTGCCTGTCTGTAACATAAAAGTTTGAAATCGGTCGCTTCTAAGATGTTTTGTAACCTTGTTAACCTGAAGACCAATAAAGACCTGTCAAGGATATGGACAAAAGAAACCGCCTGGGAAGGTAAAAATCCTTTCCAGCCAGCCCGGAGCAGTGCTTCTTAAATTTGGTCTGGACAGATTTTGAAGGATGGTGGGGGTGGGTCTTGTTAAAATGTAAACTCTGATTCAGTAGGTGTTGGGAGGGGCTCGAGGCTTTTGTATTTGCATTTCTAATGGGATCCTGGATAATGCTGCTGCCTCTGGTCTGAGGACCACTCTTTTAAGTAGCAAAGCTTGAGACTATAATTGGGGAAGGAAAAGATTTTAAAGGAGAAAGATGCTAAGAGTAAAAGAATGATTACTGAAGGCAGAGTTACATACTAATTATAAAGAGAAATTATAGGCAGGATGTGAGAAGCCGATCTTTTTGCTGTGATTTTGAGATGACTGGGAAATTTTGGCTATCATCATATATACTTCAGTAAATATAAGCACTTAACTTTTTTGTTTGAAATGGACTTTTTAGACTGTAACATTTCCCTATTAACTTTCACATTTGTAAGTTGAAAGGCTATTTTACCGGTGATCAGAGTTATGATTATTAGTTTTCCATCCTTTTTATAGTATCTGGTAGGCAGTATGTGGGTGATAGGGATTCCCAATCTATTTAGAGATCATTTAGATTTATGACGTCATTGGCCAAATTAACCTTGTGCACGTATAATACATTTGCTTAAGGCAGTAGAGAAACTATATTCCTGTGTTTGTCTGGCTTTCTTATGAAATACGTTCCTAAATGAGACACGTGATTACTTCTGGTTTTGTACCCTGACAATGTATACATGTCATAGTAAAATTACTTTAGCAAAATCGAATATGAGATGTTTTACATTTTTTGTACTCATAATCTGTTACGCATTTTATATTTAACATATCTTAATTTAATAGCCATGTCTTATGGCTGATGGCTACCATATTGGATAGCATGGTTAAAGCTTTTGACTGCTTAGAAAATCACTGAGATTAGGGAATACTTTTTAAATCTGTTTTATTTGTCTCTTTTCATTTGGAATCACCACAACAGCTTGCTAGTTGTATATAAAAATGGGACTTTTTATAAACAGCAGGTAGGTGGTGCCCTGGTTGCAGGCTTTGATGGTTTTTCAATGAAATTCAGCTTATCTGTTGCTTATAAATAGAGTTCAGTAAATTTTGTAAAGCTTGCCTTTCACATACCATAAAAAGTAATTTTAATGTTAAAAATTAGAATTTGGCGTTCACCTTTAGGTGTTGGTTAGCCCCAGTACTGTGTCTCAGCATTCAAACTCTTGATGATTTTTATGTGCTAAGTGCATGGATTTACCGCTGCAGCCTGAACATTTTTAAATTAAAATATATCTTTCATTCTGAATGTATTGATTTACACATCTCTATGTCAATATCAAGTCAAGCGAATTTTCCAATAAGTTGAAAAGATCTGGCAGGGCAAGTTAAATTTATTAGATTTGCTGGAGGTTTTTTCCTTGTCTGTGTTTGGGCATCTCTCTGCTTTTTTACTCTTGATGAGAATTTTAGTTTTTAAAAAGCTACAATTTATTTAGCACATTTTCATGCCTCTTAGTTTTTCTTGTAGTTTTTCTCTTAAATGAAGAAATGCCACTGGAAACCTTGACATTCCTTACTACTTCCTCAGCATTCTTTGTTACTGTATTTTTAAAACATATATTCTTATAATGTTATTGTGAAATATATTATTGTTTGAATTTTATTTGAATCACAGAACTAAATCATGCTCCTTTATATACTTTTTTGTAAATTTTAAGAGAACTTACACCTTTTAAAAAATCAGACTGTGAAGCAAAGTTACCTCAGTTCATTGGAAGCAGAAGTTTCATGAGGGTTTAAAACTTTTAGGCATTATTCACCATAATTTCTAAGTGTGCATAGGAATAAACTCACCTTTTGATATTATAAGTGAAAACTTTGTTTACACAATTTGACTAGCCCAGAATATCAGTTATCATATATTTAGGATGGTCATTCATTCATTAGCCCCTCACTCATTCAGTAGAGGGTCACTCATTCTATATTCCCACACTAATAAAACAGAAAATGGTAGCATCAAGTGGTGGTAAATGCAAAGTTCATTGATATGTTCATTAGATTACATCTTATGTAGGTATTTTAAACTGGAATAAAAATACTCATATCAATTATATACCATCTAAAGTTAACCTAAAAGGACAGAGGCTGTAATTTATATATTTAATATCAAAATATGTGAACTACGTGATAAGGGGAAAGTGACAGTGTTATTCAGTCAGTAAAGCATAGTGTGTAAATGGGTAAAAACTTTGGCACGGGAAGAAATGGCAAAAAATGGTAGCAGAAACTTTAACCAGGAATTAGTGGACTATCAGGCTATAGAGGAAATAATTCTGTTTAAAGCACCAAAACTATTTTTTGTGTCTTGATGATATTATTTTGCAAATTAGGCTGTAATCCTTCTCCCACCGTTAAATCACATCTGCCCAATGCTTTTAGATTTTTTTTTTTTCTGGGTAGAGGAGGGGTTTGGGTCTAAAATAAAACCAGTTTGTATATAGTCCCTTGGCATTGATGACCAATGCTTTTATGAATTCCTTGACTTTGTCCACTTAGCACCTGAGGAATTCCAAATCATCATGAACAAAATTGAATTTTATCTATAGACAGAATAACTGGCTGAGTTCAGTAAAAATATAGCACATTTTATAATAGCAAAAGCTAACAGTAATCTAATACTATGCTAAGTTTTTAACACAAGCACACTTGTTTAATCCTCACAATAAACGTGTACATGGGTATTACTGCTCAGTTTTCCAGACTGAGAAATTAAGACATAGGTAAAGTAATTTCCTCTTGGAGCCCAGACCTGCAACTAGGTCTCCCTAAAGTCAAAGATCACACTTGAAGGATTACTATACTGCCTCCTCCTGCAGTGGTTGTATAATAGTTATAATCGGTTGAGTTGTACTATCCTTACCCTTTAAGAGAAGATACAGTTTTCAAAATGCAGTTGAAGAAGTTTTTACCTTAACATATTAGCAAGTTTAAAAACCTTGTATCTTTCCAGGGGTCTTTTATTTATAGACAGGTGCAGACTTCTGTTAAATCTTTGCTAAGCTATTGAGTATGTATTTTTATAGAACAGTACCTTATGGAAACATATTTGTGTGTTATCCAGTTAGCAAATAAAATTTGTATTTTGTCAGGCATAGTACTAGCAGTGGTTAATCTACTTTGTACATTCCTGTTTTAGAATTTCTAAAAACTGTGTGCAACAAAAACAAAATAGTGCTAAAAATCCAAACTATGATCACCATTGCTTGCATTATATTCAGTCATCTGCTTAATCCTTATCCCCTTCGCATTGTCAATACCCATCTAATTCCACTTTAACAACAGTAATTGGCTGATGGAGTAGAAGATATAGATTTGTTTTCTTGATGACTCCCTGACTTTTTTTTCTCTGGTAATACTAATAGAATTCCAAATCCGTACTGGTGTGATCATGTCATGAGTAGGTCACCAGTCATGTCAAGGTCCTATTGGAAACCTCATAGCCAACATCTTAATTTAGACTTAGCTATCTTTTTCACTTGTGTGTGCAACTGTAAGCAATTTTTTCAAGTCTCAACTCTCCATTATAACGGAATTCATTTAGTTCAAAGGGGGATAGTTCTGCCTGTGAATTATGTGGCCTGCTACAATGGACTAAATAGGATGTATAAAAATCTGGGAACCTCATTTGCGTAGATAGGTACGTGTATTTCTTTTTGAAAGTCACATAGGTTGAACAAAAGAAGGAAGACTTCTTACCCATCTTCTTTCTGTAATCAGTATTTTATTATATCATTTGTGATAATGAAACATGAATGATTTAATAATATTAAGTTCTGGGAAAGTATCCTTTTCCTTTGAATAGATTATTGAATTATTACCAGCCAGCTTGTCGTGATTGTTCTAGTTAATTTCATTCCGTGTGACAGGAACAGTATGTATGCATAGCAAGAAAATGCATTTTAAACTATTAAACTACTTTGATTTGGGAGGATGGAAGATATATAATGCAAGCAAAAGCATTCCAAATATTGATGTGTATAAATGTGTGTATGTGTACATATGTGTGTATATATTCATCTGTGTATAGGTGTGTATGTACCTTTTATATATTCAAAGTTTCCCTGCTCATAACATTGATTAATAAATGTATTCCTATCAACTGTGCTATTTTCTGTATGTAATAGGACCCACTGTACTCAACTGTAATTTTGATAGTAGATGATAATAACCTAAAGCTAAGTTTGGATTTTTTAAAATTGAAATTTTGAAAAAAATAGGAACTAAAATGGGAACAATAGGTTAAAAGATAACAAGCCATTGCCTTTTAAGACATATAGAAGTGGATTTCTGTAAGGACCTAAAGATAGAGGAGGTGATCTGATTATCCTAAAATTCTATAAAATTTTACATTTTTAAATTAGTTCAAATATTCTCTTACCGAAATCTAGGGCAGATCTTGACACTGATTTTTGTTTGTTTGTTTGTTATCTTCCAGGCAGAGAGATTGTACACATCCAGGAGGGAGGCTCTATTATCATACTAATAGGTTTCTGGTACTTCCATGTGTTTGTTTGGAAGGCCAAAGCAATCAAATTGGAAGCACATAAAGAATCAGTAACAGTTTGCTCATGTCATGATGCATTGATCTTTTACATCAGTTATATTTTAAATCGCAGCCACCTGGAATTTTGACCAATAAATCCAAATTTTATTTTGGTTAAGACAGCTTACCTAGTTTTGTCTTTTTCTTAATGCCATTTGATTATTTTTTAAAACAAAACTGAAATGAGCCCAGATGATTGGTTTTCTTTTTAAGACAGTGATTGAATGTGCTCATTTTGAGGATATTTTGGATATTCTCATGGATGTATCATATATTTATGATAACTAACAGTTGCAGCCTTTTCCAAAGCTGGAGAAAAAGAAAACAAAACAAAAAAAATCCCAGCACTTTGTAATGGAAAGAAAAGAAGAGGACCATGCGTCAGATCTGAGGTCTAATCCCAGCTTTGCAAAAATCAAGTGATGTGATTTCAGGCAAGACATTTAAACATTTTATGTCTTTATTTCATCCTTTGTAAGAATCAGAAAGCCTGAAGACTTTCTCTTTTTTTTTTTTTGACATATAAATGTTATGTTTCTAAGTGTAGAATTCATTATAAATCCAGTCACTCCTTGGACCTCAAAAAAACATTAACAAAACAAAACAGAACACATGTAAGTACCAGACTCTTAAACATGTGTGTAAGTTTATCAGAAATTAAAGGAGGGGAAATCATCATTTACATTTCGAGTATGTGTATATGAGATTGAATTTTACATTTTTCTTATTCCTGAGTGTGATCTTGAGTTTTGCTTTTCTTCATGCATTGCTAGATAAAAGCATGCTTTTTGGAGCCAAAAAGACCCTGGACTCAGATCCTGGTTGGACCCGTCATTTATTGATTGAGCCAATAAATGACAATTTACTTAACCTTTCTGCTTTTGCAAATGGGAATAATAATGTATTATTATTATTATTGTTTATGGGAGAAGTTGGATGAATATATCATATGTAAAGTATCCAGCAGCATGACTGGCCCCTCATAGACGCTCAGAAATGTTCAATTTTGTTTTTTCCCTTCTCTCTTTTAAGGTCTGTGATTACTCTGTTTATTGTTTTGTCTCACTCCAGTAAGTTACAGGCCAGCTATCCACAGGCAGATAAATCATCCAGAAATTAAATGCAGTCAGTGAATGTCATTCCACATCACAGGCATCAGTGGAAGGGCACTTCCTGGACTTAGACTAGTCTTGGGGCTCTGGGGAATTCCAAGTCAACTGTGTTAGCTCCGGGCTCTCCCTGGGGCAGTTACGGGTTTCTTGGTTTCCATCTAAATTTCCATGGCAGCTTCTGGAGCACTGTCTGGGTGGGGGCTTATGGAAATATGGACCATTGAGGCAATAAGGCCACTGTGATTGATTGAATATGTAAAAATGTTTAAAAGGCATACTTTGTATCGCTGCTCTTCAGAAGACTTCTCCTTGGTCACTGTATTTCTCTTATTTGTCCACTTTCTCAGCATTTGAAATAATACTTAAGTGATGCATACTTGTAAGAATAATCAGGATTTGTCTTAATATTTAATCAGTGGTTCCTATCTTTTGTCCAGACTGCATTTATTTCTTTTTTTTTCTTTTAGTCATCTCTTCAGGTATCATTTTTATGAAAAGCAAATCATTCTCATGTTCTCTGCCAAATAATTAAGTAAACATATTTAGCTAAGTCATTAATTGAGCCTTACCTGTAACTTGTTCTGTGAGCAGTAGTATCAGGCCATTAACATTATTTGAACATATTTCTGTAATATAATTAACAGCCAGGATAGGTTGATTCTGAAAAGGACATCTAGTGGTTTTGACACTGAGAATTAATTACGAGAGAAGACAAGATTTGTGCTCCAGCTAGAATTAACTAGCAGTTCAAAACATAAGCAGTCACCTTGGGCTCTTATAACAAAAAGTGACACTCCTTTTTTTTAATATCTAGCCTGTAAAGTTTGTTGAGACAACTCCTCTGCTTGTCAGCTCTGTCTTTTTCTTTTTAATTAAATTTAGAAAATCGTTCTTGCTTTGCTTTGACCACTGCAAAGTTCGTGTTTGTTGGATTAAAAAAAAAATCACATTTTATATGTATTTGTGTTTAAATGGTTCAGATACTTATCAGAGGTCATTCATTCTAGGAGGAAGGGGATGACATTCAACTTAACATTACTTCCCAATTTTAAAGAGTATCTCTTTAATTACAGAGCTGAAAACTGTATTAGTTGTTTGTAAGGAATGGCTCACATAAAATGCTGCCACTGTATTTTGCTGATTTTTTTCTTCCAAGTGACCACAATTATTTTAATGCTTTTAATGCAACTTTTCTCATTTTACAACAACAAAGACCCTCTTCAAATATCTTACATTGGGTAATCCAAGAAACACTGTGATAGTGGGGTTAATTTTGAGTGCACAAAGAGCTATTTGGAGGGTACAGAAAGGGCATCTGTTGGATAAGCTTTCAATATGATGAGAATGATAACAGATCTGCCACTTGTGCAAAAGACAAGTAATCTTTTACAGTATTTGACTTTTAAAAGTGTCACTTTATTTGTTTAAAAAGCATATTTTAGATGAGTGGGTCATGAACTTTAGTGTCAGACTGCCTTTCTTCTTGCACTTCCTGATATTTTGGATCTTAGGATGTCTGGATTTTGTCCGGATTAAGCAGATACAAAGTTGCATTGGATTTTATTTTTATAAAGATGTTTAAACACTCTATTGGCTATTTTCTTCTCATTTGTCACTGTTCCCCCTTCCCCTCGCCTAGAAAAGTAGCTCTTCTCTCTCTGCGTGGCCATATCTGTGCCCAGCTGTTGGGAAGTCGTGTCCAAGTCTCAACAACTGACCTCATCTCAGATCAATTAAATCAGAACTCCTGGTATTTTTTAAAAAGCATTGGGTAATTTCAGTGTGGAGAACTATAGCAGAAAGAATCAAGAAGACTTGTGATTGAATTCTGGCTTTTGATTTATTCGCTCTGAGACCTCGGGCAAGTTATTTTAGTATTTTGTACAATTCTGTGTTTTCACTGGAGTCGTGTGCAGATTAAGGGACTACGGAACTGCTGGTATAATGGTGGTTCAGCATATACCAGGTGTCCATGAAGTCTGGGAGCAAAGAAGACATGTTTTTACAGATTGAAGTTGTTCTTAATGACATATATATATATATATATATATATATGCCTTTGTGTCCAGGCTTCATGGAAACTCTGTACATGATAAGATAAGACTTTAAGTTTTGTTTTGTGTTTATTTCTTCCTTATAGTGACTTGAATTCTGTCTTCACAACATAGTTGATTGTAGTTTCATCCTCTGGGATTACACAGAATAAGGTCATAAGACATGAATTTAAATTCTAGTTCTTCTGTTTAGCTATCTGTGTAATTTCTCTAAGCCTCAGTTCTTTCACCTGTAAGATAGGTATAAAGACACCAGGTTAATGAAAGGAACTAAGAGCTTCCGCATTATAGACCTGGCAATACTTGAAACAGTTTTACATCTTATCTTTTTCATTCTAGATCAGCTCATTTCTTTCTAGTTATTTTTCATGTTTTCCCAAGCCCTTTCACTTTTCTGATTGTTCGCTTTTAAATGTGCTTGTATGTTACTGTCCTTCAAATATGGTACCCAGAAGTAAAATGCCATTAGATTCATGGGATATTTTTCTTCTTTTGCTCTTGGAGGAGGAACATGAATTACTTTAAAACAGCCTAAAAAATGCTTCATTTGGGAGCTAGAGAGGAGATCTGTCACATCACATTTAAGCTAACATTGTATTGAGCATATCTTTGGATTTGTAACTAGTACCTCTGATTTACACAAACTTCTGTCAAGGTAGAGCTCTCCCATTTTCTCTAGAGCAGTGTGTGTGTGTGTGTGTGTGTGTGTGTGTGTGTGTGTGTGTAGATATTATTTTTCTTCTGCCACCTCCTGTGGTCTTGTACCATTAAGTTTAAGAAACAAGCTTTCTGTTTTTTCGTTCCAGTAGTTTGATAATGCTATTGACTAACCAGAAGAAGTCAAGTATAGCTGCTATTGGAAACTTCTTTGCAAATTTATTCCAATCTGTTAAATTAATTTTATTTACCTAAGGTTACTTAACTCTGTAATTCCACCTAACTAAACTCTTCACCAGCCAGAGTTTACTCTTAATATAAAAATTCTGTTAAAGACATTGTGAAATCCCCTTTTGATGTTACAATATACCATATTTTTACCATCTTCCTTGCAGGACAGTAACATTGCCAGTGAAATAAATGCCATTCTCTTGGCAGGACTTAAGCTCAGTGCACCTGTGTTAGCCCCTAGTGATGACTGTCTTCTCCCTAGGTCCTCATTAAGTCTTTGTTTAAGAATGTAATAGAGTTTTACCTCCACTTATCATCGCTTTGTTGATTATTAGTTTGTAAATCTCTTGACATTTTATAGATACAAAGAAAATGCAGTTCCAGGATTATATTTGAAGTACCTGAATATTTATGTGATCCTGGCAATTTGAACTAGTTTAAAAACAATACATTTCTTCTTTCTCTGGCCCAGGGTACAATATTTATAGAAGGATTCAGAGTAGAAGAGGCATCTGAGCTGGGGAAGGGAAGAGGAAGGAACACCAGTTTCCCTTTCTAGGACCTGTTCTGAGCCATATTTGTTATCTCATTTATTGCTCAAATACTTTTTCAAGGTAAATATCGTTACCTATGTATTTACTGATGAAAGAGATGAAATAACCTACTCAAAAATCACATAACTGGTTAAGTCCCAGGCACAAGATTTGAACCTAAGTCTATCTAGTTCCAGAGCTTACATTCATTCTCTTATAGAGTTCTACTGTCAGAAATGCGTATTTTTCTTCTGTAGCTTTTCATTTATTTTCCCCATACTGCACGACACTTGTTTTCCTAACTTATGATGTCATTACATCACAGCAGTTTCCATGATTCTCCCACGGTCCTTTATCTCCTTCTTTACACACTTATAACGTGTGACCAGACCTCCTGGACCCACGTATGTGAGTTTCCTGCTACAGAGTACACTGAACTGGACAGGACACTCTGTCTATTAAGATGAGTACTGAGTAGAGTATGAGCCTCAGATTTGGACACATCTTGGCTCCAATCAGCGGACTGATCTTGAACCTTTGTAAGTCTATCCTTATGTATAAAATGGCGATGATAATTTCTACCTTTTGGGCTTGTTGTAAAGACTGAATTAGATAGCCTGTAATGAAGCACCTGGTACATTTTTAGTCAAGTCCCTGACATGTGGTAGGTGCTCAGTAAATTATACCTCCATTGAAACATCAAAAGATTACACTGATTTGAGCAATTGTTTTATTATTATGTCAATGACCACCAGAAACCAAAAGATTTAGGTCTTTGGTACTTGATTAACGATCAAGAAAATTTCACCACACTGTGTATCACTGATTATTCTTATCTAAATATGACTTTTATAGTTGTTTGTTGAAATGCACGTTGTTAATTTTAGGAATAACTGTACTCTCCTAAAGGCACGGCCAAGTGTAAGTTACCAGGATCTTCCCTTGAGGCTAGTCTGGGACATTCGTTGCTGTTCTTTAGATAACTTAGCCAAAAATGCATCACATTGCCCTGTCTTGTCCCCAGTGGTACCTCGGAAGACACTTTGTCTAAAGTCATGCTCACATTAAATTACTTCTAAAGTACAGTTCCTATCCACTGACCCGGCTGCCCTGTAAACAGATAGAAAACAGGAAAGAATGTAAAACTGGAATGTTCTTAGTACACTTTTGTTGATTCTTACTGATTGCCTTTTTCTGACAACCACGCAGAGTAGGGAGGCAGGAGGAGAGCATTTCCTCATCTCACAAAGAAGCAGCTTTACATTTTATTCTAGAATTTTGCCAGTTGATTAAACATTAACTCTTTCGGTCTCTTAAGCTCCAGCTGTACTTTTCTACTCCCCAGTTTTTAAACTCAGTCTAATTAGACAATTCAACACCATTTTTCCTGTTTGGAAAAGATTTCCTCAATTTACTTCTGAAATTATATCCAAAAATGTGTTTAATACCTTACAGTTTAAAGTACTCAAGCCCAGAATTTTGATTTATTAAAAGAATTGGGTGCTCTCTTCTAATATCTCTTGTCTCTTGGACTTTAATTCTCTCTTAGCAGTAGATCTCCTAACCTCCTTAGTTTGAAGACCATTTTTCTTTTGGAGAAGATAAAAAGGATTTGAAATAAATTCCACCTTCCTTTTGTCATCCATACCAATTCTCCAAGCAGGGATTCTGTACCTTTTCTGTTCACTTTTCTTGCTTCAAACATTGCCAGAAGTAAATTAGGCTCCCAGTCTTGTTTGCCTTTAGCGTTTTCACCAGCCCCCGTGTATTCTGGGCTCTTGCCGGCCCTGTGGTACTGGGATGAGTTTGTGCCCATGTTCTGTGCTCCTCCTCGGTTTCATTCCGTGTAGCGCACATGTACTTTCAAAGCCTGAGCTCATTGGATCCAGTATCTTAAATGTTGGCTTTGTAAAATTTGCTTACTTATTGAAAATATTCATCATGTTTTTTATTCAGAAAACTTTTAATTACAGAAGAAGATATTCTTTTTTCAGATATAGTTTCTTCTAGTATTTTTCTCAGAATCAAACCGATTCCTTAACTAATTAGAAATGTGTGTTGCCCAACTTTTGACTAGGCTTAATATTAAATTTTGACCACTGTTCTTCCTGGAGCTTTTTCTTAGAACGGTACATGGTGGTGCTGTTTTTTCTAGTGACCAAGTTGGAGTAAGTCCCTTCACATCATGACTCTTCTCGAAACCCGCCGGTGGCCTCCTTTCTCACTAGAATAAAGCAGAAGTCCTGCAGGAGTTTACGAGACCTTACATCCGCCCGGCCCCTCCCCACCCCCGCCTTCCCCCAAGCCTCTCTGACCTCCTCCTTGTCTCCTTGCTCACTTCTCTCCAGACACACCGGTCCCCTTGCCTTCATGCCCCTAACCTAGCTGTCCCCACGGCCTGTGACGTTCTTCCATCTCACAGCCTTGCTTTGTTTTTCTCCATAGTACTTACCTGAACTACCATCTGTGTTTCTGCTTTCACTTAGTATCCCTTTGACTGGAGATGTAAGGCTGGTTAGAGCACACAGAAAAACACAGGACATAACATTTCTTTTTTATGTATCTTGTTTATCAGTTCTGTTTCAGGCCTTTAAGCTATTCCTTAGAACGGTACTTGAGTATGGAGATATTGATGAATTATTTTAAAGGTTAAAGAAAAAAAAAGAAAACTAATACATCATGGACACTTATTTGCTAGTTTATAATGTTAAAGTAACCATTTAGCAAATGAAACTTCGAAGTGCAAACTTTTTTTTTTTTTTGGTTTCTAATTCTTTGAGAGTATGAAACAGTGTGGTTTTCCATAGGTATTTTTGATAATCACTGTTGTGATAAATGAAATCGAAGTCTTGAAAGCATTTTTTCTCCTCAAGGATTTGCTTAAATTTCATGCAGAATAGTGACTGTTTATTTTTAAAAATTGGAATTCCCTATTTTGGAGTATTTATATGTTCACTTATACCACAGAGTAAAATTGTCTTCTTTTTCCTACTAACGTACATTAGTTGTAAGTAAATGCAGTTGACTTGGTATATGTGATTGCTTGAAGCTCAACATTCATTGTATAGGTGTGTCTTCTTGGACTAAAGCAGTTCTAGGGACTCGAGGATTCTTAGGACTTTTAGGGCCTCTTGTATTGTCAGCAGTGAATAATTGGGTATATAAAATCTCAAATAATGAATCAGTAGTCAAATTAGTATTACCTTTTAGAGATGAACGTAAAATTTAATGACAGGCCTATTCATGACAGTAGAGTTCCTATTTTCTGTGCCCATGACCCTTTAAACATTCCTCTCCTCCTTTTTTTGAAAAACTTTCCCCAGTCATCCCTACTTTTATGGGCACAGAGTGGCTTTTAAATTCAAGCCAAGGGAAACTTTTAATGTAAAATATGAAAAGGCAAATAAAACAGTTACAGATTCATCTGTTTAAGTTATTATATATATAAACTTAACATTTTAAAAAAGTTTTCTCTCCTAAAATGTCTTTTAAAAATATATTAATAACCTTATATATGATTGTACCCAGGTTAGAACTTAGCCGTATTTCTTTCTTTCTTGACTTTGCTTTATGAAAAGGGAAAACTCCTTTAAAATCAATTGTAGGCATAGGGAACTTTATGTCCTTGATTGTTGAACACAGATACGCCTACTGTAACATTTGGCTAGAAACCAGAGAAAAGTTGTAGCTGAAATGGACAAACGGGACATTGGGTCACATTTTGAATATACTTTCAAAGAGTTGCTGGGAGGTAAACATTGACTCAGTGATGTAATGTGTGGAGTCAAACTGAGTATTTGCTGTGCTAGAGAAAACTAATGGAAACATTCACTTGGGGTAAGACAAATGGTATTAAATGAGAAAACACACCATGAATTGCAAATGGAGCTGAGTTAATTTGTTGCTACAGTAGTGTTGCCCTACTGTTAAATGAAGGCTGTGTAATTATCTTGCTGGCAGAGATAATGTCAAAACCTCATTTCTCCTTACATGCCTCGTTTTTACATGAGGGCTAATTGAGCTGCAAGGTGACAACTGATTATATATGGCTATCATCGGGTCCTCTTGCTCAATTTGCAAATAATGTTACTCTTTTTTTAAGTGAGGATTTTTTTTATCAGACTTCAAGTAAGGTATTAAAGAAACTTTTTGAACTGTTTGAGTAATTTGCAACATTCTTTTCTATCTGTAAATTACTCTGGAATAAATTATCCTTTTCATTTTTACTTCTTTGAATCTCTCTTCACTCTTCTGACATGTGTATACACTGTCGTTAAAGGAGATAGCAATCCTAATTTACTTTTTATTTTGTAGAACATTGTCATTTATGTTCAGTCAAAATGTATTTGTTTTGTTTCTTTAATTTCTGGAAATTTAGGCTTTTTTAGGTATTGAAAATTGAGTGTCAGAAGTTCAAATAATAAGAAAAAATCACTTTGTTCATTAGTCAGTTGAATTACAATTCATATTTCTTTCCCCTTTTTTGGATACTAAGGCTGTGCTGATTAGTCTTTTCTGTCTCACTACCATAGTAGCTCTTCGTAGAAAGAAGGATGTTAGTTCACCTGAGAACCAGTCTCACTAACTGTGTGTGACTCCGTCCACGAGGCAGCATTTCATACTGTGAAATTTTCTGTTTAGTAAAAATCTGAAGGGTTGAATGGTGTAACTACTTTTTGTGATTGTTGATGTTCCTGAAGATACACTAGACGTAATTTACTGTCTCTAAGAAGAGACTCAGCGTCTGTGTAACTATAGTCAGATAAATGGACAAATTGTTGCTCTGTTGGAGAATCTCCTGGCTTAATGTGAAATTCTGAAAAGGAATTCCAGCTGAGATTATTAAACAAAAGCAGTAGAAAGGGGAGGTTCCCTTCCCTATGGGATAGCTTAAGTTTGACAGTCAAGAACAGATAAGTTGCAGGGGAGAGGGTATCACCCAGTGGTAGAGCACATGCTTAGCAAGCCTGAGGTCCTGGGTTCAATCCCCAGTACCTCCATTAAAAACAAACAAACAAACAAAAACAGATACATGGAGACAGTTTGGAATCCAAAGGCAGACTAGAACTCAGTGGAAACCCCATAACAACTTAGCAACTGGACCAGGGTCATTATCAGTAACAGTAATAACAACAAAAGATTAATACTACAACAAAAACAGTGTGTTGTGAAATATCTTATAATGCTTTTATTTTAGATGCTATAAAAGTCTACAAAGTTTACCGCCAGAAAACAGGAGAAGGAATAGCCGACCTTTCCTATTTGCGTATATGCTGAGTATCTCAGTGAATCGTTAAACAATAATCATGGGAGGTGGATCGTGTCCTCCATTTTTAACAGATGAAGAAACTGGAGTACAGAGAGGGGAGAAGTGCTTATTCAGGATCGCACTGCGAGTGAGTGACTCAGTTGATCCTGATCAGACCCTGGCTTTGGGCTTACACGTCTGTCGAGTTCATTGATGAGCAAACGGCAGGTCGGTGAGTTGGCAGGTGGGTGAGTTGACCCACTTGTTTAGGATTAAACAGCTAGTAAATGCGGTCCTGGGGTTCGCCTACCAGCCTTCTGGCTCTAAGTCCGTTTTTGTTGCTCTCATCTGTTATGTTCCATTAACGTTCCTAAGACCAGGCCTGACGTTTTCTTGATCAGTGTTTTCCTGTCCTAGTGGTTTTCCAGCTGTGATTCCCCGGAGCCTCAGTTGCCCCAGGCCTAGCAAAGGGGCCAGGAAGCGGCAGGGGGCAGGAATCCAGCCTGCCGCCAGTCAGGGTAGTTAGCTCAGCCTCAGGGTTCTGAACAAGAATTTATTAGGAAAATTTCCACTGCTTTAAAAATTATAAAATAGTCTGCTCTACTTACTCCGTATAACATTACTACTAGTACTCTGTTTGCAGCTGCTGATAAAGTTAGTATAAAATGCGTATATATATTTTAAAAAGAGGCATCCTTGGATGCCACTTTGCAGTGTTATTTCCAGACCTCTCATCCCCTCCCTCCACACTGGAGCACTTTCCAGTCATTGGGAGCTGCCGGAGTCATCCAGTTCCCAGTGCACTGGCGTGGCCGGAGTTCCCCTGTGGGGAGGGGAACAGGTGTACGCCCAGGAAGGGTCCAGACTCGGCATGCCTGGTAGAAGAGGTGGATTCTTTTCTGAAATTCCAGTATTCCAGCTTGGAGAAACCCAAACTGGAAACAGTCCTCAAAGAGGAATTTTGTGTCCTAATGAAGGGCTTGGCATAGCCCTGAAAAGATCCTCTGGGACAGTTCAAAAGCAAAGCAAAGCAAAGACGTAACCATATCCTGCAGGAGAGGGGTGTCTGAGCTGAGCACCCCATGTTGTCGCCCTGCTCTGTCTCATACACTTGTCAGGGGCCAAGAATAAAGATGATGTAGCAGTTGGTGGGTGTCAGTCTGCAGGTGTGCCACTGAAACTCAGTGAGTCTTCCAGATGCGTGCAGTTCTCCCAGAAGAAAACGGGGGGGAAAGACCTTTGGCAGAAGAGAAGTATATACCAGTCTGTGGAGATCCAGTCTGGAAATGAACTTGGCACAGATCAAAAATTTGAAAAAAGTAATGCAGTTTAAAAAAAAATGGGGGGGGGTGGACGGAAAGAGAAGGACTTCAGCCGAACACGGTGGGCTTGCATGAAATGCATTAAACACCTACCCACGCCAGGGACAAATGTCACCTTAAATCTTCCCTCTGCTTGAAATGCCACGTATTTTTCAGTTTTTTACTCTCCAAATGTAGATTTATTATGGTGACTTCTGTGCATATGTCTTTCGATAAACCTTTTCTTCGGCTCTAATGACATCAAGCTCCTCCTGTCAGCAAAGCAGTGGTGTCTGTGATTCTTTTATTAAGTTTCGTAGCAGATGCAGATATTTACCCCCATGTTGGGTTGTCATTTTAAACGTCTAGTTTGATTCTGCCTGCAAGGAAAAACTCAGGTGTATCGCAGAAATGACTTTGAAAACTGCAGCTATCCAAAAAGGTGTAAATAGTGCACACTTGGTGTCTTTCTGTTTTTTCCAAAAGTGCATGGAATTACTCATGGTATCAAAACTTTCTTTCATTGAGACAGAATTGACATATAACGTATTAGTGTTAGGTATATATTATAAAACGGTCACCACAATAAGTTTAGTTATTGTCCATCGCCATACCTAGTGACACATTTAAAACTTTCTTTTCAGACTTCTGGTATTCTGGTATTCCTTCGCCTTTTGAAATGAAGTTTGGGCTAATTGAGCTTTTTTCCCCCTACCCTGTCTCCTAAGCCCATACCACAGTCTATGTCAGGTTTAAATTTAGGGTCTTAAAATGGAGCTATCCTATATGGATAGCAAGTGTAAACTGATTAGTACCTGAAGAAAATGAAAATTACTAGACGTCAGTGGTTCTTAAGCACAAGCAATTCTGCCCCCCTTGGGAGACCAGACAGTTGTGGTTGTCAAAACAAGGGATTGGTGATGCTGCTGGCATCAGTGGGGACAGACCAGGGATGTTGTTAAACATCCCAAAAAGCACGGGGCAGCCTCCCACAGCAAAGAATTATCTGTCCCTCAAATGACAGTAGAGAAACTCTGCTGTAAATGCAGCCGGCGCAGAAACCATGGCTCATGATTGCTGGGCCATTAGATTTAGAATGTCTGAGTTATACAGTCATTTAAAGATTTATTTGATAACATTGAATCTTGATTAAAGAAAAATGTGTTTGAGAAAATGTGCATGTGTGTGTGTGATAAGTGAGATTAGGACCGTGTGTTTCTATATTCTACATGAAAAACGTTCGCTAGAGAAATTGAAAAACTAGAATCTTTCAGTTTGCTGAACCTACCATCAGCAAGAGGCTGGTGACTAAAGAGGGGAAGAGCCCTCCTAAGGAATCTGCATTTGAAGGCTGAAGAAAGCCCTAGGGAGATTGCCGAAACCGTTTGCTGAGTGCGGGGCGCAGTGGGGACAGGATCCTTTGGGGTGCAGAGCGGAACGGCGGTGTGTGTGCCCCCCTGTGGGTGTGGGGAGAGCGTGGCAGAAGGTTTCAGAGCTGAGCCTTGAAAGACAAGCAGGAGTAACCAGGAACAGGAGGTGGGAGGAAGAAGAAAAGGCAGGCCAGGCTCTGAACCCTGGGGAGTGTAGACCTCTTCTTGTCTCTGGGTCTTTGTGTCCCTCGACCTCTGACACTCTCTGGTGTGTGTGCCGCCGGCCTGCTCTTCGGCTCTCACTCCCTTTTGGGCTCGCGCTCGCTGTCTGGTTCTCTCTTTGGCCAAGCGCGGTGTCTGGTTTGTGCCGGATCCTCTGCGTGGCCTCACTTGCCCTCACTCAGCCTCACTCACCCCCAAGCTTGGGCTCTCTGGGGACCCCACTCCCTCTTGCTTTCATCCTGCCTGGCTGTCAGGTTCTTCTAACTTCCCTTTTTTCCATTCTCTTAATCCAGTCTGTGTGTTCGTCGTGTGTTCATCATAAAGGTAAGGACGGTCCTTTGTTAAGAACAGAGAGGAGAACGTGAAGTGGGAGATGGTGAGGAATAGGACTCGGGCAAGGCGGTGACCAGCTCTCAGTGAAGAATTAGAAAAGGGAATTTGTTCCTGTCTTGGGGAGAGGGGCGCCACTGAAGGCTCTGTATGTTCAAAATATATCCAGAATCAGATCAGTTCTCACCACCTTGTGAAGGATTTTTAGCTGGGAGATAAGAGAAGTTTACAGTTCAGAATAATACCTCGTGGCCTAGCGTGGTGGCCGGGGTGTGTACGAGGCGTTAGCTGATCTGGTTCTAATTCTGGAGCACAAATAAACCTAAAGCTGTATGAGCCAGAGATGACATTTAACTGCTTCATCAATCCGTTTTCTCAGCTCTTAAGTAACTATACTGGTTTCATAGGATTTTTGTTGTAGCTTTCAAGATATGGAGCAGTTTTAATTGATTGTTAAATTATTTAAATTAATATGATTTTTGCATATTACTGTGGCAGTGTTGCGCAGACCGGCCAGTTGGAGGCAAGGAGGGAGACGTGCTTGAGAGAGATTGAATGTTTTGATGAACAGGATTTGATTCCCACCAGGTAGACTTAGATAAAGTGAAAGGAAGCTAGGCTTTTGCATAGGTGTTGATGAACTGTGATCTTTTGTTTTGTTTACTTTTAATGATAGCCCACAATGTCTTTGGGGTTTGATGGGGGTGGAATCTGTCAACTCTAAACAGGACAGATATCAGAGTTTGATTTTTTAAAAGCAGAGATGCTAAAGAACGTCAGTTACATGTCAGGATGGCTGTCGAAGTCCTTAGGTTGGTTCTTGACTTTCTGATAGTCAGTTGGATGCATTTAGTCATCATAAGGGCTCTTACTGTGCGTGTAAGCACAAGAGCAGATAATTAAATTTGTACATTTGACGTCTGATTTTAAACCCTATTTGTAAAAGACACCTGAGCCATATGTATTCAGTGTTAAAATTTATATATAACTTATTTAGTGCTTACAGCCTTTCAGGCCCAGCGCTCCATGTTTAAATATACTACGTCCTACGTACAGAAACCCTTTAAAGATAGTAGAGATACACAGTGTACCAGTCAAGTGACTTTCAGGCTCAGTCAGGTAAATGGCTTGCCCAAGATTATGCACCCAGTCTTTAGAGAGCCCTGTTTCTAATCATTTTTGTGTGTGTGACTCCAAAGTCTATGCTTTTCCACAATAATCTCAAGCCATTATATATCATCAGTACCATTTAAGTTCAAGATGCTGAGATAACAGGAAAATGCTTTGAAAAAGTCAGTGAATTAGAAAATCATCAGTTTGAGAATCTTAAGATGTGGATTGTGATTCAGAAGCATTTTGCAGATTAACTTGTGTCTTCAGCTTATTAACTTGTTAAATGGTAGTAAAGTTTGTCTTCTGCTTATTTTACAGCATGAATATCATATACTGAAAAATTTTATAATTCAAAATAATACCTTAGGTACAGTCATGGGCAGTTTGATATTGGAACTGTCATTGAAATCACAGTGAGATACAAACTCTCACTCATGATACGGGCAGAACTTGGAAACAGACAACACAAGTTGTTAGCAAGGTAAGGAGTCATGGGGTCCCGGAAACATTGCTTCTCAGTGTACACTGGTATAACTATTTTAGAAAAAGGCAGTAGCCAGCAAAGAGTGCGTATCTCATGAATTTGCAGTTGCCCACAGGTGTATGCCCTAGAGAAACTTTTGCACTTGGTGCTAGGAGTCAGATACAGAAGTATTCACAGTAGTAGATGTAGTAAGATGAAAACCTAGACAAAAAACCTTATAAATGTGCATTAATTAGCAGGAGAGTGGATAAACGATGGTATATTCATTGAGTATAGTATCCAATACTGTATCAGTAGTGAGAATGAGTGAGCTATAGCTCCATGCATCAACGTCAGTAAATCTCAAAATATAACACAGGAAGGAAAAAGCAAGTTGTAGAATAATACATACAGTATGATTCCATTTATATGAAGTTCAAATATCGGCAAACTAAACAATACCATTTAGGGATACATAACCTGGTAGTAAAACTAATGAATAAAAAAGAATGGTTTAATCAGGATTCAGGGTAGCTTTTACCTCAGGAGAAGGCGGAAGATGTAAATGTGATAATGCAGACCAAGGCATCTGGAATTTGTTAACATTCTAGTTCTTGGCCTGGGTTTTTTTTCCATAAATTGATCATGTGTTTTTGTAATATAAACCATGTAAACTATATTTCACAGCTCTTATTTAAAAAAGCAAAACGATGTATGTTATTCTTCTATGTTTTTGTTTCTGTTTCATTAGTAGTTTAGATTTATGTTCTTGGGGGGGGGGACCGATAAGCTTTCTTGGAGAAAATATAAAGTTGTAAATCCATTCGTTGCATACTCTCAAAATCTTTTCAGTGTAAGGAAGGAAAGAGCAAAGGATTTTCAAATTGAATGACTTTTGTTCTGCCTTTAAAGGATTTGGAGTACGACCTGTGATCAGGATCCAGCTCTACCACTTAGCCAGTGGTGTGACTCTGGGAAAAACTTTTCCCTCTGAGCCTCAGTCTCTCCTTCTGTAAAATGGGTATCATAGTAATCCCTACCTTACAAGATTGTAATGGGATACAGGATGTGAAAGGAGTTCATAAATGTTTAGGTGAAGTGCAGATGTTAGTTACAAACATGTAATTCATCTATGTAACATAATCAGAATTCCAGCCCCCCATCTCTGTTGCTGAGTGCCCTAGCTAACACCTAACCAAAATATGAGTTTTATTTGCTGGATCTGATTTGCAAATGGAAAGTGTCTCTTTTTTGAATCATGAAGATTCTCTAAATGAGGTGGATAGCAAAGACTTCTTTAATTTATTATTCTATTGGTCATCACATTGGTAGAAGTATCTCAGCTTGTGTACTTTTCCTGCCAGGCCATCTGGCTTTTTTCCTATCAGCTGTTAGAATAGGTAGGTAGTGGTCAACCAAGGGGGAAACTGAGGAGGAGAATGGCTTTCAGCATCCAGATCTCTGCAGCCTTCCAGGCAGTGATAACCCAGGACAGCTAACAGAAGTGCTAATTTACCTTAGTGATGTTATGGTTATGGTTTTGGAGGAACAATTTGATTAAGAAGTATCATGAGCATTTCCACTTCTCACCTCACAGTGTTGCTGAGGTGAGTCTGGGTGAGACTCAAAATGGGACCAAACTCTGGGTCGTGAAAATGCATCATTGCATCCAAACCTTCATACCCTGACAGAGAATTAGGAACAAAGTGGGGAATATGTCCCCTCAGGCTGACCTTGTGTTCAGTGTGCTATGGTTGTGTATATATGAAACCAGTTGTAAAGAATTTTCAGACAGAAACTTTCCACTTAGAACTTTGATTCCTCTATCACCTTATAAAATGAAATCATTGGATATCATTAGACTTTGGGGAATAAAATAAGATATAGACAATCTTTATAAATAGCTAGGGTTTTATTTTAAATTATGATGCTAGCTTACCTTTTTTTCTGTATTACTTGCCAAGTTGATTTTTAAAAGAGGACCTGGAACAAAAAACATACCTATCTCAATAAATCTTGGTTTTAGAAATCCATTAACAGTGAGGATGTAGAAACCCAGCAGTGGCATAATACCAAGTATGAAAAGATTCAGGTGTCATAAATTTTCAAGCCATCTGTACACTGGTGAGTGAATCATACATTTTAGAAGACTGGAAATCATGTAAGTTTCTACTCCTTGAAGCAGTAAAACCTTGAATGTACAAGCAAAAGCTCTCAAAAAGTTTTCCAACAATTTTGGAGGTAAAATTTAAAAAGCTTTTATCTTTAAAAAAATAAAACTAATAAATATAGGAAAAAAGCCTTAATTTAAAGACAAAAATGGTTACTTTTATTATGGCCTTTTTTTTTTCTTTCTGAGTCAAACTCATCTAACATACTGGTATCCCAAATGTATGAGGATTTTTTTTTTAAATATCTTGAATAGAAACAGTATGATGTCTTTACCTGTGATTTTAGCTCTCCTACCAATTCTACCTAAGTGCTAGTGTTTTAAAAAATTTATGTAGGATTTATATTCCACCTGCTTCCAAAACAGATTTGCAGTTTAGACTAGTTTGGTATCTGATATTAGAAGGTTGTATCAGATTAAATAAAAGAAATGTGCCTTGTTAATGGGTTTGTATATTCCTAAATCAAACACATGGTAACTATAGCATTTACAATAATAATAATGCTCAAATTGTGGCAGCTCTAATAGTTTCATTATTTCTTTCCTATAGCTGTAACCTTTTAGTGTTTGCCAAAGAGCCGGCTGTACTATAGATACAATTTAATCAATTGCCAGGCAATGTAGCAT
Organism: Vicugna pacos; assembly: GCF_048564905.1. Lineage (NCBI taxonomy): Eukaryota > Metazoa > Chordata > Mammalia > Artiodactyla > Camelidae > Vicugna > Vicugna pacos. The sequence goes on from NC_133009.1 coordinate 27,342,328, forward strand.
TATTAATGTGATCTCAGGAGATGCTCAAGTGAAGAGAGGGCCTCAGTATTTTATCCTAAAGGCTGCTGTGACTTTTGGGGCTCAGTGAAGACTGGGCTGCCCTAGCTAAGTGACCTCATAATTTCCAGAAGCAGGTGGAGGTGGCAATTATAGCTTCGGCCACTATCTTGAACTTTCTGTAGTAAGTGATGAATTGCAAATGGCTAGACCCTGTGCACAACAGTAAACTCAAATAAATCTTCAATGTGTAATAATGACAAGACCGGAAGACTGGCAGCTATAACAAGGCTTCTGTTGTCACCCACTTTACTGTAGCCTTGATATTCATCATTATCAGCTGGAGCTAGCTCCGGAGCTGGACAAGAAGGTCCGAAGAAGGATGAGTTGTTTGCGCTGAAGCGTCCAGTTGGTCCCATCTGGATGAGAGTAAATGGGATTTTTTTTGCCTGTTCACTAGGCCAGAGCTGTCCATCATTTTAGGCAGGTATCTGATCACTTCATGCTGTGGGACAATATGGCTTTACACTGCTTGGTTCTCTCTTGGTAGTGCAATATAACATTTTTACCCTGTTTGAAAGCTTTTGGTTACTTTTTGGTTTTCTGTTGTTAACAAATGACTTCCCAAATAAGAACATAGTTTTAATATGACCTGAATCACAGCTGAAATCTGTGTCCTGAATCCTGAGTTTATGTTGAATAATAGCATATACTTCCTTCAACATAATACAACTTACTGCTTTTAATTTTCAAAACAATAATATAGATAGTGCAAAAATTTGTTGGAACTTTAAAATTATTCTTTAAAGCATCACTTAATATTCCCTAAATAACTGGTTGTTGAAATATAATCTAATAATGTGCCTGTGGCATTTCTGTCAAAATTGACAACTGAATGCTGTTTGATTTCAAATAAAGCCATATTCACTTTGATCCTTCAACATTTTAGCTCTGTGATAAGCTTAATCAATATAATACTATTCTTGGATTGATTGTTCTACCCCTTAGAGGCGTATCCAGTTTTTAAAATATAGTCTGTTGAGCATTCATTTATGAAGACCATCTAATTATGTGTTTTGTATGTTGTCTCTTCTGTGATTATGATGTTCTTAAAATGAACATTTGCAGGTTTAGGAGCTGCAGATTTAGGTGATTGATTTCCCTTTCTATTAAACACAGCCATCTTTAATAAAGACCTAAGCATCCTCTTAGTATGTTTTCTATTACCTATTTTTAATCCCTGTTTATTTTCCACCTATTAAGGAAAAACGTCATTGGGCTATTTCTGACCATTTTAGATCTGATATCGGCCTTTAAGACAAATGAACTTGTTAATAATAGACAGTGGAATCCTTTAAGCTCTCTTGCTTTTGATTTAGGATATTCCTATTATCACTTAAATATATATATATATATTTTAGATAAACCGATCATTATATAATTCAAATTCACTTTAACTCCTGAGATGATTAAAAGGTAGGACCTCTGAAGTTTCCATTTCTCCAAAATGCAGGTTCACTCCCAGGGTTCAGGCCAGCTGACATGCCATCATTCATTTTGTCTTGCCCTCATAATAAATCTATAAGCCTTGAGGCACCCAACTCATGCAGATTTCTATGCATTTTAGTGTCTTGATGGAATAACAACTTACAGTTTCAAAGCTAAAGTATATTGTATTTCATCTCTGTAGACCCAGCCTTACCCAGTAGTGGCCACATGAAAATATGTGTCAAGAACACTCTTTTTTCATATTGGAATTTAGGCAATTTGTTTTCGGACCATGAGCAGTTTCAGCCTATTTTTGGAACTCCTTTGTGGCCTGACTATTCGTTCTCACATAATTTATGGTCGCACTGTAACATATGGACTTTTCATCACTGTCCGGCTGAAATTCCCTGTTGAACGTGGACTCCTCTCCCTTTGCCCTCCTGTGGCTTCTTTCACTACCTTTGCTGCCTCTGGAACAGGTGCACGAGTAAGGAGTTTGTACTGGGCCACAGACACCTTCATCTCGATCAGTTACTAAGTTAAAAGATAAGACCACACTTAGAAGAGTTTAAGTATGTGTATGGATACGTCATATGAACCTGCTTAAGAATCTAAGGACAGCAATGTGTTTGTGTCTTCTGTGTGTGTAAAGGGGGTCCTTTAGTTCAGGTTGTTTCAGAAACTAAAGAGTATATGAAGTTTTATCCATACACATCAGTTTGGGCTGTGGGTGTGTCAGTGTTTTATCTCGGACTTTCACATCTAGACTTACTACTTGTAGTTATGAGAATGAGATATTATTTAAGAATTGATCTTAATTTCTTAAGAAAGCTCTTAACGTTGAATGCTGAGAAATATTTCCAATGTCATCTAAGATTGTGATAACTGAAAACTAAATAATTAAAGTGAAAGTGGGTGATAGTAAATGATTGTAGTTATTTCATGATCTTCAAACATGCTATTTTATTTCCTAGCCACTTGGCCATATATACAAGTTACGTAACTCCTCTAACTAAACCCTCGTTTTCCCCTTGTAAAATGTGTTAATAATAGCACTTCTCTCACAGCCTTTTACTGTGTTATTGAATATGAATTCTTTAACATGATTTCCGAAACAACATTTTTAAAAATCATTAGACATGATTGCTCCAAATACAACATAGAATTACATTTGTGTTCTTCTTTCTCAGTTTATGGCTCAGATTGCTAAACTACTTGGCAAAGGGAGCTTCTGGGGTGCGGCTTTCAAGGTTACAGCAGAAAGGAATAGCAGTCTTGATGCTTTGACTTCATTCACCTGGAGCAGAGCGCTCACTCGGTCCGTCAGCTTCCCCTGGACGGCGGGGTGAACCAGGACTGGCTGGGCCCCGCCCTCCGGGTTTCTCATTCAGTGGGTCTGGGTTAGGGTCTGAGAATTTGCATGTCTAGCAAGTTCCCAAGTGATGCTAGTGCTTCCGGGAACACTGACCTAGAGAGACCCCTTCTTTCACTGACACTGAGAGGGAAATGGACTGATTTATGAGACCCTGCATTTGATGTTTGGTAACATTGGCACCAAGTGGAAGCGCCCACACAGCCTACAAAGAGCGGACTTTGTTTCCTGACCATACGTCTTTCTCTGTGTCTGACCTGCTGGATTTGTACTCCTGACTAGTCCCTGCTTCTCTGTGTTAGTAAGGATTAGTGAAAAATTCTTACTTTATTTTCTTAAGAAGCTGGGGGTTCTAGAATGATTTAAATTAAAATAAAATATTATTTCAAACTGTGAATCTTTTTAGAGATTTATAATATAGCATAGAAGTACGTGAAAAATTATCTGTCCATGTAAGCAAAAATTCTCTGTAACATCTCTGATTGTATGCTATGTAGTTACACTTACTAATCATGTAATTGCATATTTTAATTATCACGTTTTACTTGCCTTCCTACCTGTATTTAAATAATTATAGTAGTATAATATATAATTACAAAGATATAGTTCAATATCACATTTTATTGCTCACAGTGAAAATATTTGTTCACTAAGATTATACAAAGCAGACAGTCTTTTTTGACTCGCCAATAGAAGTAAAAATGGTTTTAAAGTCACATTTGTAAAATCAGTTTATTTCCGGTACAAAGTAAGCTATACCTTATTTTTGGAAATAAATTTTATTTTGTGGGTTTCTATTTCCAAAACAAGTTATTAACCACTTTATTTATCAGATTTTTGTTAAGTCATTTTTTTAAACTGAGAAGGTAACGAGAAAATTTGACTTTCCGTTGTGGACGAATATGCTTCACTAAAAAGAATTACAGCTAATAATCTGTCCATATTTAACACTAGCTCAGATTTTTTTTTTTTCACGTGATTATAGTTGATCTCCCTTCATGGGAATGGCAACTTTGAGAACAATGACTGTCTACGTTGATCATCATTGTGTCCCTACGGTCAAATCACTACCCGGCACTGAGCAGGTATCCATAAATATTTGGTGTATAAATGAAATACTAGAAATTAGCATCATTATTATTATTGTCTTTTATTGAACATCAACTCTATGGCTTGTCCTTTTAGCTAGGTAATTACATGTCTTCTGTCCTCATCACAGCCTAAACAAATAGATATTAATCATTGAGGAACCCTAGGCTTAGAGAGATTGAAAACTCACTCCCTGTACAGCTAACAGGTCCTTGTCTTCCTGCTCCAGAACCTAGGTTCTTCCCACTAAGCTGTGCTTCCTCAAAGTCTCATATTTGTGGGGGTACAATAGGAACATGTGAAGTATTCAGGGAGAGAAGAAAGAGGCATTTTGAGATGGACATTTAGGAAGATAGGAAACTGAACTGGAAATAGACAGTTATTCCTTGTAGAGCTCTCCCATTAAAGAACTAATCAGAAGGAAATGAGGTTTGATTTTGTTTGCACATAATTTAAAGCAACTGGCATCCAAGTAAAGCATGATTGTTTTGCACCCAACTAACCTATGAACCTAAATGCAATGAAAGTTTTCAGTCATGAAACTTCCCTTGTTTTGAACTCCTCTAAATTTGCATAGGACTAGTTAGTTCTTAGATTCACTTGCTGGTTAAGAAATCCTTCTAGGTTTTTTGTATACTCCTTACCTCGATTTATCTGAATACACTCTTCCCTTGTTTATCCTCATGCGTATCTCTGCATGGATTTCTCTTACTAAGCGATATGAGTGAGCAGTAAATGCTTGTTGAGTGATGAGTGAACAAATTAGTGAACAAATGACAAGAGGCCAGAAGTGTCTTTCATTGTTTCTCTTTGAACCATCTTTTGTGAGCTGTAATTCGGATGGAAGGAACCATTCATTTGTATCATAAGGTCAGAGATGGAAAAGGAAGATATCAAATCAAATGAACTTTTCTCTTGGGATCCTGATCTTTCTATATGATGCTATAGCGGAAATATATTAAATGCTTCTGGAGTATTTTTATCCCAAAGCAACATTTACCATCTTCATTTCCCAAATGTTAGACATGACTGACAGTCTTGAAATACATATTCTAATATTTGCAGCAAGATATCTGGGGGAAGAAAGTCTCTACCTTGAAGGGAAATACAAATTTATAATTAAATTGAAAAAAAACCCTGAAAGTATTCGTCCACATTACCAGTTATCATTTGGTCATTAATTGAGATGAATTAATACATCATGGTGCCTGGCCCATAATAGGTACTCAGTAAATGGTTCTATGACTGAACTGAAAGACTTTGGCCTTAGGTCAGAGAGCTGTTTGAAGAGACCTGAAGAAACTAAGCCAAAGTTTAAATAATTTGAAAGAAGGTGTTTAGGTACTGTTAGATAAAGGCTGTGTAGACAGAGGGAAAGAACAAGCAGTTATAGTCAAAGACACATGTTTATTTACACCTGGCAGCTAGACTTCCTCAGGTGTTAACTCTTAGAGTGATGTTTTGTTTGTATTTTAAAGAGAATGGAGGAACATCACTAAACTGAGATCTCTCCCAATCTAGGCCAAAAAAACAAAGAAGTCCCATAAAAAATTGTATTAAATGAATAAGTTCTCAAATCCACTTTATGAAGGCTGTATTCTTTTTACAACTGTTATTTTTTATTTTGCATAGATACAGAGAAGCAGGTGTCTCTTAGTGTTTGCAGCACGTGTAATTATTCAAATATCTAATATAAGAATACCTGGAGTTCATTTTTTCAGAACTTCATTAAGACAGTTATGTTACCAAACTCAGGTTCAGCTGCTCGCCACTTGAAAGCTGGTACTCAAGAGACAAATGTTGGTTGGAAAACGAAAGATTGCTTTATTCAGGAGGTTGGCAACCTGGGGAGAAGGCAGACTTGTGTCCTGGAATCAACTCTGAAGATTCTGCTCGGCCATGAAAGTTTTTAAGGGGAAAAGGGGGAAGTTAACTCAGTTAATCATCGAGGTGGAAGGTCAGATTCTTCACCGTCTCCTGCTGAGTGCAGGCTTGGTGACTCCTTGTGGTCTTTCTTGCTATCTTCTTCACACACACAGCTGGCAAGATTTCCCTTCAGTAAGGGAAAGCTGGGGAAAAGATCGAGTCATCTGTTAATTATTCTTCACTTCTAATTCTTTAAGAAAAGAATCAACAAGTTAGGCATGGCATTGTGTGATCAAAAGATTTGAAAGTTGTGCTTGGGTTAGAGGTTAAGCCTGGGGGCATCTGTGTAAAGGTTCATTATAATATTGCTTTGCTAATGTGACAAGACAAAAGGCCTCTTTCTGAGAGCTGCTTACAAAAATCCCCACTGCCAGTCATCATTCCATTTCTACCGGATTATGGGTGAAGATCCATCTTTTGTAACTCCTTCATGCTGACACAGGGCACCTTATTCTTAGAGTGGAGGATACCGACATGGGTCTATAGCATCTCTTTGCTGACAGTTTTAGTTGCCTGCTTACTATAGGGGCAGAGCAAGCCACAGTTACTTTGATGCCCACAAAGATACAGATTATGATGAGCGATAGTGTTGACCCCGTTCTCTTGGGACCAGTCCTCGGACTTGTGCCGGCCGTAGATTCAGTCCTGCTCAAGGTGGAGCAACTCATGCGGTGGCTGCAGTCTGCTCATCATGCAGTTAGCTTTTTCCCTCTGGTGGCAGTTACACTGTCTGTAAAACAGCTCAGAGAGGTGCATCAGACACCGAGGGACTGTGACTCTGTTGTCCTGGTCGTTAACTGTTTGAGCCTGCTCCTTTGTGACTCGGGAAGGCCTGGGAGACCTCGCTTCTCTGCTAACAAGAGGCGGTGGCCTGGGGGCCTTTTTACTTGGAAGGGCCCTGTGGGGTTCTGCTTGGTGTCAGTTCCTCAAGTGTAACTATACATACTCAATACAAATAAGATGTCTTAACACCCTAAGTATTAACTTCAGCCCATTTTCATTACAGAACTAATAGAATCTTAGTGAAGCTGAGAGAATCATTCCTTGATCTGGTTTCTTTCCTCTGTTACCATTGTTGCTCTCCTTGACTTTTTGACGTCTTTGTCCTGTTCATGGCCAGTGAAGCTGTGGGCTGAACTGGTTTTGATGTAACACTATTCCTGTAAGTCGGCTTAAAGCATCTTTTCCATCATAAATGAGGAAACCAAGCCATAGAGAGGATTAAAAGCAACCACATTATCACGCTTTGCAGTGACGCAGCCTCTGAGACATAGCTCTAAAGCTGACTCAGAGCTGACACACCTAACCATCACTGTCCTGAATTTTGATCAGTGGTAGTCTCTGACCAGCTATTTCTTCGTCCTTGCGTCTTTCTCCTTCCCAAAACTACGCAGATAGGAAATAACGTGGCATGAACCGAGGTGCATAACGCAAGCCAAGCAGCGAGTGGCTCGCGGCAGGTGCTCAGCAGTGCCAGTTCCCTTTCCTGTCCCCAGCTGCCACCTGCGCCAGCTTACCCTTTTAGTGAGACGTGCAGATGGCTGCTTCTCTCGAACATCTCGAACATCACTGTGTAGTTCTGCCCCGGGCTGCCAGTGAGAACGGAAAAAAAAGAAAAGCAGAAAAGCCTGCAGAGTAAAAGACCATGTCGGTGAATCTGGAGGAGGAGACTGGACCGTCGGCACCATCAGACATTTCCACTTTAGGAAGTTAGTATTAATCCTTAAAGCTTTCTTCGTTGCAAGAAACAGAAACCCAATTCAGCCTGCTTTATTCTTAAGAAGAAGGAAACTTTTTGGCTCAGAAAATACAGTGTTGGACCCAGAGGCTTCCGCGGCAGTGGCGTTGGGACCAACTCTAACTCCTGTCACCCCTGGCTCTGCTTTCCCTGGGCTGACTCCGTCCTCAGGCAGGCCCCCCGCCTTACGGAGGCAGAACGGCTGTGAGCACCGGAAGCTTATCGCTTACCTCTGGAATCCTCCCCCTCGCCCCTCGAAAAGAGGAATCTTCTCTTCCTGATTGTTCCAAAAATATCCTAGAATTGATTCTTCATGACTGACTGTCATGTCCACGTCTCTGAACAGAGTACAGTAGACATGGGATGGAAACTGACTGTCCAGGTGTGGACTGGGGATGTGGACGCAGCCGCACCACACCTCGTTCTCTAAGGATGGGAGAAGGGTGTTCTCGTGTGGAAAACACCAGGTACTACTGTCAGAAGAAGAAATAGATGGTTTTACCCGAGCAGGAGATGTTCACCACCATCAGCCTAAAACCAGCCAGTGTTACCTTAAGAAACAAGGCTTATATGTATAATCTAGACTCTCTTGACCTCAGGATATATAGCCCCCCTTAGAGTTTCTTTTTTTTTTTTTTTTACCAAAAAGAAAATTCTTACATCATTTTTGAGCATGCATGATATAGTTGGACCATAGGACATGCTTAGTAAGAAAACTCAGGAGGTTTGGTCTTTATATGGGAAACTGCTTCCCTCTGCCCAGATGGAATACTGAAAATAGAACTTATGAAAGAGGTTTTACCATTTTATTCAAATGAAACTTGGATCTTCTTCACTTCCACTGCATCATTTACCTGGAAGGTTTGTATAGTGAACTTGCAGGTCAGATTATTATGTGCTGTAATGAGTTATTCAACCCATTTTCCTGCACATCGTAGGGATAAATAAATATTTGCATGGATTAAGAAGAGAATTGGTTTGTCTCTGTATGTGAGCATCTAACTATTGCCAGTTTCTGAGGTACATAATTATGAGGTTGAACAAAATACGGAAGCTTAAATTTCATGATTTTTGTTTGCTTGTTTTCTTAATATAGGCTGCCTGGTAGAAACTTGATGGGGAAAAAAAAATGGAATGATCCCTTTTCTCAGACAAAGGACTTTTTGTATTTTCAGGCAGTGAGAGACTCAACTTGTCAGACCCCTAGTGACTCTCAAGCCTGCACTTTTTAACTGCGATGACAGGACATCTGTATACTGTAAATTTGAAACTGCAGGGGAAGAAAACCAGAGAGCTGCGGAGTTGTCGTAGGAAGACAGAAACCCAGTCATTTCTTACTGCTGGATTGTCTTGAGTTCAGTGGAATCAGAGATTAACAAAGCAGTGTAGGTTTATTGGTGAAATAAAGTCACAATTTGGAAGAAATTGATAGAATTTTCAGTATAAGTCACGTTTTTCTTCTCTGTCTTAGAAGATCAAAGCTTAGAATGATGGAAGTCATGACAGTTCAGTGGTGTGCAGAAGGAGCTGGTGGGTTTGAATCCGATCTGCTTATCAAGGAAAGAATTTCTTGCAGAAGCTATGGATATATTGGCCTCCAAACTGCAAAATTTCCAGCACTGGAGCCAAACCCTGTGCAGCGTTTGGATCAGTTAGAGTCGCAAGTGTCGTGCCCCAAGGACACAGGACAGCTTGGCCTCTTTAATACCGATATTTTTTGTTGAGCCTCGCCAGAAAATCAAATTACCATAACTCTTTGTGGGAGACTCTATTTCAGCCTCGTTGTTAGAAGCTACAACAAGAGTGGATTTGGGGGTCATTACCTCTGGGATGGTCTGAAGAGAGAGATTGTGGAAGCTTACATACTAAATGACACTTGGAGGCTTTTTGAAAAATAATTTCATCTTCAGCTACATAGTCCTTGAAGATAAGTGCTTCAAATGTTGTGGACAGTAGATCCCTCACTGCTACAAATCAGAATGCTTTTTTATATTATCCATTTCATTAAAGGCTTATCTTGAATGTTAAGTAAATAAAGTACTCACTGAAACCCTTTTACCACCAGAATGTTTCGAGGTATCCTCATGAACTAGACTCAGAATCAAAAGACTAGCGGTGTGGTGCAGGCACTGTGCACTTTATTGTCATAATGTTGACAAAATGGGTTTACTGCTTAGAGAGGAGTAATCACCACTGTATTACCAAAGGAAAAAAAAAAAAAGAAGGAAAAAAACAGGCTCTTATTCGTCACTGCTATCAATATAAAACTTCATGTTATTCTACCCATAATCATGTAGTGTTTTGTTGAAAAACCAGGGACTCTAATGCTTTGGGAGAAATTGTTATTAGAAGATTCTAAGCCACATGAGGGAAGGGAGCAGCTTGAAGCCACATACCCAGTGGCACCCAGTAGCCAGTCATAGAGGTGGCATTAGCTGTGGGTCCTTTCACTTGCTTTCTGTTCATCTGTCTCTTTCTCCTTTCCGTTTCCTGATTCCTTTCTCCCCTCTCCCTCCCTTCCTTTCTTAAATTTCAGTTTAAAAAGCACCTGAACCTCTTTGTGTTTGTACTTTCCTTATCAGTCTTAAAAAAAAAAAAACCAAGGAAATGTAATTCTAATTTAAGCATGGAAACTTTTTAGGTTGAGTCTGATATGCTAATTTTTATCCTTAGCAATCTTTATGTTCAACATATAACTCAAAACTAGGTGCTTATATAAAAAGTAGGGACTGTTTCAAAAAGCACAATGAGCAGAGATGTGCATTCATTAAGGTTTTATATAAATACGGATATAAAATAAATTGTAGAGACAATCAAGAAATCAAGTCTCCCAGGGTTATCTATTGTCATTGTTTCCCATGCATTGAAGCTCTCACCATGGCCATTACTATAAAACGTTCCCTAAGTACATAAAGGCTCTGATCGTTAAGATTTTTATTGCCAGCCACACATACAGAGCTGCAAATTGCCTTGTTTCAGATTTATTATGTATTACTCCAGAAATTCTATAAAGATCAAAAGAACTGATTACAATGTTGACCTTTGCATTAACTCATCTGAATTTAAATTCGAGTGTTTGATTTGGGAAAATAAGTCCATTTATCATAGGTCTGCTACTGAGGGGACTGTGCGGCCCTGATGGGGAGTGCTGAGACCAAATTTATTTATTGAGCGTGGGCTTGAAAATTGTTTGTAGGACAAGAGGAACAAAAGTTTGACCTGCCGTTGTTATAGTATCAGGGGAACACTGTGGACATTGCCCTGTTCAAATTTCAAGTAGTCGGTCCGTTTCAATCTTGTTGATAGCATCTCCACATGTTAAACGGAACAAATATATACTGTTCTAAAAATATAAACTGTTCCTTGATTTAAAATTAATGATGCTTTTTTTTTTTTTTACTGAAAAAATAACCATTATTTCCACATAGAGGTTACATTTTGGAGGAGTATTGCGATGCTTCTTATTCTGAAATTAGCCTTTATATTATATTTGAACTCACACTTGTCATTTTTTTTTCTGAATTGCTAAGAAAAAAATATCTGTCGTAATGTCTTCCTAGGGAGAATTATGGATTTTATTCACTTTCACCTATTGAACTATTCAATTTTCACCACACAAAAATTCTCAATTTTAACCCATGCCCTCACCCTACCCACATTCACTCCCCAGACTGCATATCTTGTCCATATTGATAAACCTTCTGGTCTGCCTCTAGATGGGCAGAGAGTTCTAGAAAGTGATTTGATAAAGGAAGAAGTGATGGCATTCAGCCCAAGGCGTGGGCTTGGGTCTGTCCCTAAATACCCATGCTTCTTGTTAGCATAGCTTCATAACAGTGTGAAAAATGAGGGTCCAACCCTGTTAAGCACAGTGATGATGGGCATAACTTGGCCCATAGTGACCTGCAAAGCCAACTGGTAAAAAAGCACATGATGTGGGTTAGGATTTATGCCCATCTTAACGGTTAAGGTTCAGCTCTTCTGCTCTTCTTGGCGATTAATCCTCCAACCCAAGTCACTGTCAGAATGGAGAGGCCAGGGTACTACCCATTTGCTAAGTTTCAGTGGGCAGACTGGAAACAATTACAGTAGACCCTCGACATTTGCAAGAGATTTGTCCTGAGACATTCATGGACTGCAAATGGGAAAATGTAACATAGCATATTATATTCCCTATAAAATCCAGCAAAGTAAAACTAAAAATATTAAGTGACCCTTAGGCCATTAGTGATTCTGTAAACACAAGACCAGAGTTTATGGCTATAAAGTGAATTCTGCCTCCAAAATAAACTTGACACCACATAAAAATATTATTTTAGTAACATTAACCCCAAATGTATAGAATCTCCAAATCATAAACAATATTGCTGTAATGACATTTAGGGATGACATTGAGATATGAATGCTCAGTTTTTTGTTAAGAACTTGCTCCATGTGTGTGACCCACATTAGAGCTGCTACAGAATCATGAATGACCGTATCAGATGCCTCTGGGACTCGAATAAATTCCCCTGCAAAACTTCTTTAGTTCAATTTTTTTAAGGATGTAGACTTTTCAGTTATTTATACCTACATGAGTCCATCTAAGGCAGAATCAATCTGTTTTATGATGAAAAGGTAGGGCTAAGATAATGCTTTTATATTTATGTCATCCTTATACAGTCTGAAAACAGAGGGTCCTGGTAAGGGACACATAAAGTCTATGTGACTAGAGCCCAGTGTTCACATTTGAAAGAAATAAATCTACAAACTATTTAGATATTATATTCTGATTATTGGTTTTCTTAAGTTTTTTAAGGGTGAAATTCTTGAAGAATGAAATTCCTTTATCACTGTCAACTTGAAATTCTTGAAAGTATCCAAATTATTAAATAAGTGAGAAAGTTGTATTTACCCTATTAATTTAAACATTTCCTTTTTTCTTATTTAACTTAAATGGACATTGAAGTTCTAAATGATTTAATTGTACTTTGATGAATTTGACTCTTTTGTTCCACCATTAGTATATAAGTTTGAATTGGTTGCATTTATTGTGGTGATGATTATTTGACTTCCTACATTTTAATATTTTGAGTAATGTCAAGATACTATAGTAGTGAGAAGGTGGTGTGGGGGTCACTGAACAGGGTTTTGTAGAGAGAGTTCCTATGTTCTCTACAAAGCAAATGGCCTTATCTGTTCTTTGTCCATCTCAAACCTCTTAAGTTAATCAATTTCAATTTAACAAATATACGTTGAATGCTACTATGTGCCATTTATTGTCTTAAGTAACCCCAGGTACAAAGAGTAATTGAAACAGGCCCTACTGTTGAGGGATTTGCTATCCAGCAAGGTAAGCATGTATTTAATGTGGCCGGGTAAGTGCTTATTAATGGAATGAACAAAGGATGGAGGAAATTCAGAGAGAAGGAAAAAGCCAAAAAGGACTCCTTTTCTTTTCTTTCTAATCTCTGTGAAAATAATCTAAGAACTCAACTTAGACTGACAGAATGCTTTTGATGTAAAGGATTTTAGAGAAAATACTGGATTTTTAAAAAACAGATTAGAAAATTGAGATCCAGGGACCTGAAGTGACTTATCAAAGCTCATACATCTCACTCATTTTTCTTTGTAGAACAGTCATTGATTAAGGATTTAGTATACTGATAGAGGTTGCCATTTAGGCTAAACTGTCCTAATGACTAGAGAGCCAGCAGTGAAACTCAAAATTGTATAGTATTTTCCATAATTGCAGTATGATTTCAAAGAGGAGAAAAAAAAGTAGGCTGATATAAATGAGGAATGCATTGTAGAACATGCCAGGAAATTGGGCCTTCCGTGTAGCTAAGGTTTGGATAGGTGGAGAATTTAAAAGACACAGTGCAAATAAAAGAAAAATGAAGTAAGAGGCTAGAATGAATTTGAAGCATGAGTGACAGTTCCTGGCAAAAAGTCTTGATGAAATATTGTGTGTGTATGTCTGCTTTGTGCGAGAGTGATGTGCTTCCGGTTTTCCTCAGCTTTCTCTCTTGTGAATCCTTAAAGAAAATCTGTGGGATCAGAATTAGGCCCAGTTGATGGATGAGACTAACTGAGGCACAGAGAAATTATTAGCTAGGTGACATAGTTAGTATGTGGCCTAGCCAAGATCACTTCATCCCTGCTGCACAGTACTCATTCTTTGTTTCTTCCATATCATGATGTTAGTTAGATGAGTCCCACATTTCCTCATTTGTGAGACTAGAAAAATGTCCAACAGCCAAAAATAAATAAGTAAACAATAAATATAATAAAAATTGAACTTCATGAAGAAAAGCTAATCTAAGAGGGCTGATAGTGAATCTGTTGGGATAAAATGAGTCTAAGGTGATTCTAGCATTTGTAAAAAGAGACATCCAGAGGGTTACTGGAAGGGTGGGACTGGTTGTTGGACGCATGGAACTTCAGATGAGAGGCGGCTGTATATGTGTGATCAGTCAATAAAAAGATGATGATTTAAGCTACAAGGGTTGATGTACTTTTCCAGAAAGTTTAAGTACACAGAGGAAAGAATGAAGGGCAAAGATATGACTCTGGAAACACAGGAAGAGATCGTTTGCATTAGAAGAAATAAGTGTGTGGAGATATGATGGTTTTGTTTTGTCTTGCTGTTTGGCAGGGTTTTCTTTGCTTTTTGGTTTCTGTTTATACTGATGCATCATTGTCGTGAACTACCAAATTGTATGTATACTTTAATTATATCTACCCTCCAGAAATCTTTTCATGCATAATGATAGACATGTGGGTTTGAAATTTTATTAATTGTATAAGGAGTTATAGTGATTAACTATGCAAACATAAAATTCTACAGGGTTTGCATTAAACCATGCAAAGAAAGAAGGAAAAAACAAAACTGACATCTGAAATCAACAGAGGCGATGAAGTGACTCAGTCCTAGAGTTTGCGTTAGGCCCCTTACTCTTTCCTTGTTGGTTTTAGTTCCAATTCCAAGTGCACTGAATACCCACCTAAAACCTGAGTCGGCTGCCCATTCATTCATTCAACAAATATTAGGGGTCTTCTTTTAGATACACCAGATGCATTTTGAACAATCTTTCCTTTTTGGCTTTGACTTAATTTTACACATTAGTCTAAAGAGAAAATAATAACTTTTTCCTTAGCAGACTGAAACCCCAGTGTGAAGAACCCACCCACTCAAGCCAAGTAGGTAGATACTAGACATTGAGGTAACAACCTAAAAAAAAGTTATTTTTTCATTTGGATTGATTCAGTCAGGGACCGATTGGAACCAAAAACCAGCAACACAGGAGTGACTAGCCCTGACAGCAAGATCTGAGGTGGCATGGCAAACCTGTTGGTGAAACAGATTGGGGCTGTAAAATGTAGATTGTACCACTACTAATAGTAGCCGGCGTTTATTGTGTCCTTACTATGCGCTAGGCATTCTTCCGAGCATTTGACGTGCATTAACTAGTGTAATTCTCAAGTGATGGTTCCCAGGTGATGTTGATACAGCTGACCTGGGGACCGCACTTGGATGATAGTGGCACGCAGCAGTATTTTTCCAAGTGTGATCTGCGGACCCCTGGGAATCCCCTGGACTCCTTCAAGGGGTCCACAAGGGTAAAACCGTTTTCATAATAATACTAACACATTATTTGTCTTTTTCACTTCATCTTTTCACAAGTATATGGTGGTATTTCCCAGAGTCTCCGGGAAGTGTATTATATATTCTTGGGTTTAAAAATTAAAACAGTTTTAATTTCCAATTCAGCAGATATCAGTAGGTAAAACCACCACTCTATGGAGTCCTCCATCATTGTTAAGAATATGAAGCTTGAGACCTGCTGGCATGAAGAAATGAGCCGCATCTCTCAGAACAAGGTGTGCTCTGGCTCCTTCCTGCTCTCCGACCTTGCGCCAGACTGGTCTTCCCTTGGACACCCCGACCTCCATTCTGCTCCTTGAGCATCTCTTCCCTGCTTTCTCTGTGCTATTTTCTTTGACTAGGAATGTTCCCACTCCTCCTCCCCTTGGCTTGACTGCTCCATCTCACCCCTCAGGACTCAGCTCAGCTGGGGTTCCACTTCCCCACCACCTTCTCCTTATTTATTTCTTTCATAGAATTTACCACCAATCAATAGTATTCTTATATTTTTGCTTGTTTTTAATTCACTGTATCTCCCTAGACCCAATTGCAGGGCCTAGATCAATGCAGGGCCCTCCTCAGCCTGGTCCACCAGGATATCTCCTCCTTTTCTTTGACCAGGGCACGTTATAAAGGCTCCATATTTTCTTTTTTTTTTTTTAAATACCTTTAATTTTATTTTTATTTACTTTTTTTTTTAGGGGGGAGGTAATTAGGTTTACTTATTTTTATTTTTAGAGGAGGTGCTGGGGATTGAACCCAGGACCTTGTGTATACTAAGCATGCGCTCTACCACTTGAGCTATACCCTCTCCCCGGCTCCATATTTTCTTGTTGAGTAAATGAATCAGACATTTTTGGCAAGAGTGGCTCTGCTACTTGTTAAGCAGTTGGTCTTAGGGGGGTTGTTTCATCTCTCTGAGCCTCATTAATGAGCTTGAGGTAATAGTTAGAATCTTGCGGAGTTGTGAGCAGTAGAAATACTGTACATGCAGCTTCTAAGAGTCACCACCGAGAACGTGCTCAATCAGTGTTTGTTGAAATCGATAATAAGGGATACTATTTACTTGGTACAAACTGGGTTCATCACAGAGGATGAAAAAAAAAGAATAAAACAGTATCCCTGCACTTGGAGTTGTTCACAGTCCGGTGTAGCGTGCTACTTGGCATTCTGGTTGTGTAGCCAGTCCCGCAGTTGGGTTGTAGTAACGTCATGTCAGTGTTTCACAAACTGCCCATCTTAGAAGATGCTGTTTCAGATCCCATGCGGTTTAATGTCTGGGAGCAATTCAAGAATAGCTAGTGGTTCATTGTGTTGATGGTTAGATGCTACCATGGCTTTATAGATACCTTCTTTCCAGAATGAACTTTAAGAGCATATCCTGCCATGTTCTCAGAGTATATGCTAATACTCGACAGCCTCCGTTTTGTCTGTGAATTCATTTAATAGTATGGCTACCCCAGAAAGATAATGGAGCAGTTTTCTTTCTTTTTTCTGACATTCTTTTTTCTTTATTACTTCTGACCAACTTGAGTGAAAGTGTTCCAGGAATTCTTTAAAGATATCCTTAGCATCTCTTTCATTTTCTGTATTTTAAAAATTCTGAGCTATTCTTTACGCAAAATACCTAGTAAATCATATTCCTTTTTCAGTTGATTCTCTGCATACTTCCTGCTAAGTTTTGTTTTTTGTACTATTTGATTTTATGAACCTGGTATTAGAAAAGTTTCAGTTACACAGATGGCGATGTGGTTTCTGAGACAAAATATCCAGATTTTTGAAAGACTATGGTATTTAATCTGTTTGTGAATTCTTTCGAGTATACCCTGGGTAGTTTTACGACTATCACCAAATCCTGATCAGCTGTCGTGAACAATATTTTTGCTTTTGATTCCTTCAGCACATGGTTCAGTGTAGACGAACGTACCAGATTCTGTTGGTGATACAACAGTAAATTAAATGGTATCCACTGCTTTCAAGAAACGTGTATTCCTGTAGAGGAGACAAACATATAAATTCTAACATTAGGCAGCCTGTTAAGTGATATAAAAAAGATACAAAGAAATACAGGAATTCAGAGTGCAGAGAGAAGATATATCTGTTGTGTATGGATCAAAGAAACCATGTGTGTGTGTGTTTGAATTAGGGCATGGGGGAGGTACATTTCCTTTATGACTTTAATAATATTTATTCGAATGGTTTGCCAGTTCAGGTTTCTCTCAGGCCCTTAGAATTGGCCAAGAACAGCAAAAAAGCTGTAAAACATTCAATTTAAGGACCATTATTCTAGATAAGATACTTAACTCTATTTTATTTCAACTCATGACCTTTACACTAATTGAAAAGCATCAGAAAAGCACCAGCTTATGTAATCACTAATAATGTCTTTGTGGAAATTACTGAATTAAATTTTGTGATGTAGACTGGCTACCTTGTTTGTGGTTTTAACTTAATTTGTAAAGTAACCTTTATAATTTGGTGTGTTTTGTATATTAAATATGTATCAGCGTTTCTCATATACTCATGAGGAACAGTTGCTCAGTTGTTTCAAGTACTTGTTTCAAGTAATTCACTGTTTCAGATAATTCACTGAAAAGTGGTTGCTGCTCCCAATAATAAACATCTCCAATTGCACCGTTGCTCTGCGTGCACGCCCCCCTTGCTCCCAACTCCCACCAGTCCTACAAAAGCTCCTTACTCTCACATGCATCTGTTGTAACATTTGTCGTGTCATCTTATTATTGAGATTGTGTCTTGCATTAGACTTGGAGATAATACAAATGATGAGAAGTGATACTCTGATCTACGTGTTTTACAGATGATCTCATTTAATTCTCATAACAGATCTATAAAACAGGTATGACTTTATCCCCATTTTATAAATGAGGAAGTTGAGGCAGACATAGAGCTGAAACATGGAGGAATCAGGATTTGGATCTGACCCCATAACCCACACTTTAGATCATTACACTGCTCTGCTCCTAAGAACTGCTTTATACTGGAGAAAAAGAGAAAATGGATGAAATCTCTAAATTCTGGTTTATTGTTTTAAACCAAGTGGGTGATACATCCCACTGCAATCCCAGCATGGACAGCAAGAATTACTGGTGGGACTCCACAATGCTTTGTTTTCTAATCTTATTATGAAAGTGATGTCTTTGTCACAGTTGATTTTGTAACTTGCAGGTTGAAAAACAGGATATACATTATGTGGAATTTTGCTGTAAAATAATAAAAAAGCTTAAGTCAGCCAAGTATTTAATGCTTTTCTACTTACTGATGGTTCAAACAGAGAGATTTCCATCTATTCTAACGTCAGGATAATTCTTCTATTCATGAGTATATTTAAAGAGCTGCTGTCAGTTTGTAAGTGCAGTGGGGCAAAGAAAATACAGCTTCTTTATTTACTGTATGTGCTATTTCTCATGAGTTTTCACTTACTAGTACCAGGTGTGGGGACAGTGGGGGCAAGGGGTGCTTGGGTGGGGGGTGCAGGAGTCGGGAAGTGAAACGGATTTGCCAATTACTGTATCTCAGTGTTTATTTCCTCGGGCAGCTTGGTCTCTTCCTAACAAATGCTTGGTCTTGCGTCTCTCCTCCCCCTCCCGTCGGCTTCTCTCCGAGATGGCGGTAGGAAGTTTCTGTGCCCCGGGGGTTCTGGAGGAGAGGACCTTGGGTCCATACCGCATCCTGCTGTCCATGCACTACTCTTTGGTCCTCGCTGACCTCTGGCTGGCTGGTCTGATCTGAACTAAGGCAGTTCATTCACTTACATAAGTCTGGTTCTGTTCGGCGTTTGAGGTGCCATGGTGGTCCCCATTACTGAAGCCCATGCATTCCAGCCGTTGGTCTCTGATCTCCAGGTCCTGTGCTTCGCCGGGTCCCAAGACTGTGTTAAATCCACCGATCCCTCCATTAGGTTACCGACACTCCTGGGTCGCCTGTCTAGCACACTCAAGCCATGGGGGACCAGCAGCATTCTCTCAGGCTATCCATCTGACCCCCTCTTTCCACAGATGCAGTGTTCTGTCTGTCTATTTGAGTTTGGGCAGAGTGCCAGCTCACATGGGGGGCTCTCCTGGAGACTTGCCTCCTCTCCAACTGTGCCTGAGATAAGCAGACAATCCTCAGTTCCTCCACACTTGTCCGGTCTTGTCCCCTGCTCTGCCCCACAGGATTAAGGGCAGTTAGAATAGTGGTTAATATGTTACAGCCTCAGTTCTCTTTCCATGCTCTACAGGAGCGAGAAGGCAGGAGCCGTAAGGCCTAGCCACCATTGGCAGAAGGGGCTGCCTCTTCATGCTACATGAAGAGGAAACTGCTTGCATCTACCAGACTCTTGATTATAGGAATCCAGAAGCACCAGGGACTGGGATTAACTGGAGGTGAAAATACAGCGATTTAAAATATGAAAATACCGTCTCCTTTTTGGTTTGTTTCACTTTGATCTGAGGCATCCTTCTCTTACTGGACTCTGACAGTATCAGCTAGCCAGGAAAATCTACCTCCATTTTTGGAGACTTGAACATAGACTATTTTACAGAATGAACCAAATTCCTAGATTTCTGAAACTTTATTACCTATCCAACTTTTGTGTCCATCAGACTTCTAGTCTAGTCAGGCTTTTTCCTTCGTTTCCAATCTGAATGCCCTTTTGATCCACACCTTGTATGTCTGTTTAGCGTAGAATTTCCCTCCTTCCATCAGCTTAAATTCTTCCCATTTCCAGCAGTCAGTTTAAGTCTCTCTCATCTCCACCAAAAAAAAACGAGGGCAAAGTCAGGCTTTAATGATCTCTCTTGTTTTAACGGGCTGTTGCAGTTATGACTAAATGCACACAGTTTAGCAGTTGTTTTGTCTTTATTGGTTTCATGTATTTTAAGTTTGTAAAATATTTGCTAGCAGGGTTTATATTAGACAGTTCTTTAGAATTTTCTACAGCACCTAGCAGAGTGCTAGGCATATAAAATAGATGTTCAATATCTCCTCTCTCTTTGTGAATTTCTAACCCACTGAATAACATGTATTTTTTTTTGGTTTTAAAAATGTATAATTTAATGGATACAATTAGCATTATTATTGTTATTATTATTATATTATTATTAATTAGAGATTGAGCCTGATGCATGTAACAGCATGTTCAAAGAATGATGTCTTGAACAGAAGAGGGTTTTGTTTTGTTTTACCCCCCATGTCACAAGAAGGCATGTGATGGCTTCGTTATCAAGATAAACGATGGCAGGGTGGAAACCTTTGATTCTTTTGGTCTTTCAGTCCTGGTCAAAAAATGGATGTTGTTGCCTACATCGCAGGCAACCTGAAGTACAAAGAAGGGCACAAAGGTACATCCCAGCTAGTAAATTCCATTGAAAGAACCTCCCTTAGAAGCTGGGCCTTACCTCACGTGACCACGTCTGGCTGGCTGATTGATTTTATGATGCAACCCTAGTTAAGCTAGATATTTACTTCTTTCAACTTAAAGTTAATTCTGTTAATAAATATGCCTCAATCATGAGGGTCTGATTTTGTGATTTTTTTTTTACTTGAAATAACATATTGGCCAAAGGATATTAAAGGTTATAGGTTATTATTTGTCATTTGTGTAGCCCTATTCATTGAGACAGATAGTATGCAATATCCTAAGATTTGACTGTTATTTATTAACTAATAATTTGGTTTATTTTTAATTCATTCATTCACTCATTTATTTATACCTTAAAGAACAGTTTGCATATGTTTGTACTTGTAATCTTTTTCCTTTCTCAAGTAACAGCTATATGTATGTGTGTGTGTGTTTTAAGTTATAGACATGTTTTAGTGCAATTAACAAAGTCTGATAATCAGATCTTGAGCTGTATTACACAAGATTGGGTGGTTCCTTGCAATTTGCTTATGGAACACAGCTTGTAGAATATAATATTTTAAGTGTGGAATATAATATTTTAGCAAAATATATTTGCTAAATATAAACCATGTTAAGATAATCCATTTTTCAATGTGGAGACTCTCAGTGTTTTTCTTATAAATTACTATCAGTGTATCCTTGGTATTCTTAGAAGCAATCTTTTAAACATCAAAACCAGCAATAATTTTTTTTCTTTTGATGCAAATTAAAGTTCTGTACAACATCATTGTCAGTTTCAGCTAGCTTATGAAATAAGCTAGTATATAAAAACAGTTTGCAAAATAAGAAAAATAATATGCAATTCAAAAGGGCTTATGCACCACTGATAATGTTGTGATAAATTATCAAATAATTAATGAGGAAAGAAAATAATTTTAGCTGCTGAAATGTTGGTCATATCTTGCAAGTATCAGAATAATTTAAGAAATTTATAACTAAGCACTGAAAAGTTTTCCTATTCTGCTTGTATTCTGAACATAAAATTTTTAATGTTTGGGGTTAAAATTTTGTTCTATCTTAATTTTACATTATCAATCATGTTTATATTGTAATTATCTTCACTGCTATGTTACCTCTTGACCTTTTCTACTACCAAAAAAAAAAATCTTCTTACATGTACCAAGCTTTTCAGTGTGTTGTAATTCTCAGTAGGAATGGGAATTATTAAGTATCCTTTTTCTTTTTAAGTCATTCTTAATATAATAGACTCTATGTAAGTTAAGCTCCAGGAAGGAAGCACTTTGTAGCTTGTTTTCTGTATATGTGACTCCTTTTTTTTTTTTTTTAAGCTTCTGCAGAATTTGGAGAGATGGGATGGGAGGCTTCAGAGCATCCATTAGAATTTTTATTTATTGTTTGAAATTCCTTTAAATAGTTGAACATAATTTTCAAAAAGCGTTTTTGAATGTCCAGAGAGATAAAGAGATTTTTATAAACAAATTCCCTGGCAGGGGCTACATTACGTGCTATATATTTCAGGCTAATAATAAGGGCTTACTGTGGGTCAGTGTGTCATATCCCAGTGGTGTCTGGTGAGATGGAGGGTTATCTTATATGTCAGCTAGCTAACCCTGTGAACAATTCTGAGCAGGCAAGATAATGGGACTGAATTCTGAAATGAGGGTTGAAATATACTGGAATATTGTCACATGTGAGAACAATAACTTTTTAAAATAAATGTGGTCACCTTTTGACATCATTAGGCATATTTGATAATAATTCTTAATGGGGCATATTTTAAGTGGATAGCTTGAGCAGAGTATGAAGTGAATCATATATAATGGTATGGTTTAAATAGATAAATAAAATCACAAATTCTACCACACATAGGAGACATTTATTAATAGAAAGCTGCCAAGCAAAAATGGAAACATTTTTTTCTTCTCCATTATGATTACTGAATTAAGATTACCTAGTTAATAACTGGTCAGGTTTCAAGTTCTTAATTGCTATTTTAAGTTTTGCATATGAAATTACTTCTAGCCAAACGTAGATGCAATGATAAGAGAAGTCTGTAAAATTGTTTTGCTTTACTGTGTTTCCAAGATAGTATCTTCATAAACCATTAAAAATGTTACTGCTTTTTTTAAATTACCAATTTTTTAAAAGATGTTTAATTCAGTCTTTCTTTGTATTTCCCTGCAAAAGTCAGTTTGCCCAACCTAAATATACACTTAATTTTGAGAAAAAGTTTGTGTGTGTGTGTGTGTGTGTGTGTATATGGATGTGTAAACTGAACCACAAAATATTTATTTTTAAATGTAGATGTGAATTGCTTGGTATGAATTCAATTAAGATAATCCACATTTACACTCTTATGGCTTATAAATTAGAATTTTAGAAGATGTATAGATTTTGAGTGTAATCCAAGTATGTTGCAGAGGGATGAGATTATGAAGGTTTTACATCATCTTAGGCACGTTTTGTTTATCACTTTGGCATTTACTCTTACAAAAGGCAGATCTTTATGCATAGTGGATTTTGTATAAACATATTTGGACACATCCTTATTTTCTTGAAGCCCATAA
Organism: Vicugna pacos; assembly: GCF_048564905.1. Classification (NCBI taxonomy): domain Eukaryota; kingdom Metazoa; phylum Chordata; class Mammalia; order Artiodactyla; family Camelidae; genus Vicugna; species Vicugna pacos. The sequence goes on from NC_133009.1 coordinate 27,365,497, forward strand.
TATTGCAAGCATCATAGGTGAATGATTTAGGAAGCCTTTGGTCAGCCAGCAGAGGCCACTCACAGCTTGCTGCTAAAACTGGACGGCAAAGTGAAACTCTTTCTTTAATCACTATTGGCCATCATTCTGAGCTGGTTAATTTTTAGTTTCTTACTCAAAAAAATAAGTATTACCATGGAACAGTGTGGAAAAAAAGTTGTTGATGTATTTGTTTTTTAATTATGTAGTGATTAATCTTTTCTATTAAAACATTTAGATCATTCATTATTAGTGTAGACCAGAAATGAGAATTTATGCACTTAATAATTAGAAGTATTATTATTCTAATAGGCCAATAATTCTAAATTCTTAATTATTAATGCTGACTTATTTTAATAGGGGGAAAACTGTTTGAGGTGAAGATTTGAAACAATTACATTGTTAAGTTTTAGACTGAAAAAAGAAGAATCACTAGTATTGTCATATATATACACACGTATGTATGTATGTATGTATGTGTATTTCTAAACCTTAAACAGCTTAGGAAAACTTGCATTTTGAGAATTCTTTTAAAGAGATGTGTGTATGTGCTATTATTGCTTGAAATTGTGCTGAGATTATTTCCGGATTACCTGAAGTCTGTCTTCAGCCACTCCTTCATGTGATGCTGGCAGCTGAAAGGTTAGCCTCCTTCCTTTGACACCTACGATTCCTGCTAGAAAGGCTAATCCTCAATTGAAAGGAAAGCCGTGTGCTTCTTGTGCTTTATTACCTGTGATTTTTTGATTTTCTTTATAAAACCCTTCCGGTTTGAAGGTGTAATCTCACATTTACATTGTTATCTGCTTTTAAAGGGAAAAAAGAACAGTCCAAGTTCTCTAATTTTCCAGGTCCTGTCACATAATCGCATCATGAGATGCTTGCTCCTCTCTCGTGCAGTTTTTAAATGTTTTATTGCTTTGGCTGTGATGACCAGTAGTGGAGCCATTTGATATTCTTGTTAGTCCGTCCTTAACATGTGCTGACAGCCCTGTTTGAGCTGCCATGCTCACTCTTGCCTATATTTAAAATAGCCCATAGGTTACCCTGAAGTTACAAGGAAAGACCAGAATGTCCTTGGATGTGTATTTCTAGGCTGAAGATTTTCTGGGAGCATATTCCAGATTCAGGCCAGCATCTCCTGTGGCAAATCGCCAGATACAGAAAACACTTGTTTTGGTGTATGGTCTCCTTTGTGTGGTCCCCTGTAGGGGAAAAGGTAGTAGGTTGTGAACAGGACAACTTAGGTTCAAGACGAGCCCTGTTTAGTCTTTGCAATCCGGGTGTTATGTGCCCTCAACTCAGTGGGTGTTCGTTTCTCCATCTAGTGTCTGAGGATAATGATGTCTGCACTTCAGCCACCTTGCCTGCAAAAACTTACCTTATGAGCAGGCAAGTCCTATGAGCAATACGAGTGTCGTCAATCACAATAATATTTCTACTAATTATATTAATTCTTGATCTGTCGTGGGTAGTCACTATGACACTTTCTTTGTTCGTTTGTTCATGCTACATCCTTCCAAGAAAGATTAAAAATCGCCTAGTAAAAATATAATGGATCAATGTGGGACCTTTAACCCTGACAACCTAAAATGCATCGGATTCACTCGCTGTGTTACTTCCATTGCAATATAATTTAGAAAACATTGGAGGCTATGAATGGTAGATGCTGCACAGATCCTAAGAAGAGGTGTTTCCCCTACAAGTCTTACCAGTGTGAGCTCTGCTAGCAGGAGCAAGATTATTTGTGAATATTGGTGTACTTAAAGATACGAATCATGATGAAAACCAGGTACATCATTCTGTAATGGTTCCAGATTTTATAAAATCCCAAATTTTGAGGCATTTTCTTAGTTGGAATACCAAGGTATGGTGTACAAATTTAGTATTTAGTACAACAATTTTTGAAATCTCAGGTAATTCAGTTGTCCTCAGAAATAGATCGTCTTCCTTCCTGCATATTCCTTCCAGGAAGACATTTTCTAAAGCTAGAACTCCTGGCAGGTAAGGACTTGACAGTGAGCTCTCCCTCATGTCTAACACCTCGTCCCACACGCGTCAGGCATTCTGCACACACCTATTATTTTTTAGTTTCTTGTAGCCAGTGAAGAGGATTTTTCATAGTCTGCTGTATAAATTCACATTGTCTTTAATAGAAATCTAAACAAATGATGGTGAAATATGAATTAGTGCATGAATTATTTACTGATCTTTCTTTCTTAAAAGTATACCTTGGAATTAGAGGAGTCCCTTGCAGAGGACTTTATTATGATTTCAAAAAGATTTGTTCAATATAGCAATATAACTGAAATCACCCCACTGAATGGGAACTGTATACCACTTATTATATAGTAAATTTAAGCATTATTTTACATACACAGCAGGTAACTAGTAAATACTTACTGAATTGTATCAAGTAGAGCAGTTTGGGGTTTAGAACAAGGAGCAGTCAGCTACTGCTTAAGGAGCTCGAGAGAAGGATCGCACTGGGAAGCAGGGATCAGATTAAGAGGGCTTTGAATGCGTTTCTCATTAGTTTTAATTTTGCTCTCAGTGTAGAGCTATGGATGGCTCTGGAGTGAGAAAACTGACATGTTGAAAAGCAGCGATTTAGAAAGATGAGTTTGGCGAGTTGGTAAGATGAATTGGAGCAGGGAGAGAGAAACTGCATACAACTCCTTTCTTGGAGGTGATTTTTCCTCCCCTTACTCCTCTTAAATCAGACAACCAATTTGTTTCCGTTTAATCTTACAAACGATGTCCATAATGCTACCTGAATTGTCACTTTTTTGTATTTGCTTTAAAAGTAATTTTAAAGTAATTTTTACTTTTTTGTATGCTGCTTTAAAAGTAATTCTAATGTTATTTTCTTGAGTGTTTTCCATCCCCAAATAGATTGTGCCTTTTGTGAATTCTGACCATTCTGTAATATTATCTATGAAATAGATGACACCACAAAATACTTTATTCATTCTCCCACCTATCTTGTAACAAATTTTTGGAACACCAGTTGAAATCTCAGGTACCCTCATTTGAAATACTTTCAGAGAATCTTTCTGTATTCTTCTGAATGTGATTAAAAGATAGACATTTCACACATTCATGTCAACAGCTATGATTTAAAATCAGTTACTGTGAACTATTTAGAATATTATTTTCTTGGACTTGTTCTTTAATGAAGATAAGTGTACAGAACAGGAGCTACAGTAAGTTTCCTTCCACTTCTTTGGTTTCCTCTCCTTACTTCTTACCCCCAGGGTTTAGGCCTCTTTTTGTTGAGTTGTTTTCCCTAATATCTGTCACATGTATTTGACTGACGTATTTGTTGAATGTACCAGGGGGCTTTGTGCAGGGCTTGCTAAACTTTAAAGTCCTGTTTCTTTCTTCAAAGAAGTTGAGTCAAATTAATAATGGTCCTTAGAGAAGCAGGAAACTTCTGGGTCCTGACAAACTGGCAGGGAGGCTCAGGCAGTGTCTCCCCCTAGCCTGGAGGCCAGGTGGATTTGATTGACCAGGTCTCACAAGATTGCAAAGCCTTCTTTTGAATGGCAGCCCGCCACCCCAAGTGTTTGTCAGTGTAGGCACTGAAGCAGAATAGCATTTGGAAAGCAAATAAAATATAATTGTAAGTGAGAGAAAAGTTGGAGGAGAATGGCTCTGCTAGAGGCAGGGAAGAAAGGATGGTGGCTTCTTGCACTTGTCTGGAGACACGCCATGAATGTACAGAAGGACTCTTACTCCTTAAGAATCTAAGTAGGGTATCATCCACATTGAACAAGCTCATAATTAATCTTGTAAGACCATTGTATCTCAGATGACTTTATCTGATTTGGGAAGTACTTCATTCAGCCATCTAATTGTAGAAGAATGGGATGGGATGCAGTGGCTTTGATAATAATAAAATGAAAATGATATATAAAACCAACTCTTACGTTTGTCTTTAACGGAAAGCCATAAAATCAGTGTTAATAAATCAATGATGGAAAAATAAGAAATTTCTTTTAATGGAGCTAATAAAATTGAGAAAAATAGTTCTTTTGTCATTGAAATCATTAGGCTGAATTTCCCTTACATTCGTACTTATTGATCTTACGAATTTTGATAATGGTACTTATACAGCTGTTATTAAATTTTCATCTGTCGCTACTGCATTCTTATTTTCTAAGGTTGATAACTTGATTGTAAATAATAGTGGTAAAATCTGAGACCCATGTGGTCTTTTAGCATTAGAGTTTATTTCACAATCTAATAAAGCTAGAAGTTGATGTAAACACTGTATTATCCAGAGACCATTCGTTCCTAGCTAACTTTGAGGGTTTTCTAAATTTAATAAGTTGTGTAATGATCATAGGTAATGAAATGAATTATGCCTACTTTATCTAGGGTTGCAGTCTATTGTATTACTATTGATGTAGTAACATTTAACAAATGAATCATAAAAATTCAGGGCATATAGTGTGATGTTTAACATTGTCATCAGTAAATATTGGCTAATTACATAAATGATTGTCTCCCGCGTATTAACAAATAACAAGAATTGGATTATGGAGATGCTATCTCTCATGAAGAACAAAATACCTGTTTCCTATCTAAGCTTGTGAAATAAAATCTACTTTTTCTAACAAATTTTACTATGTGAATATCTTATTGGATATTTAAAGAGATATGAGTTTTTAAATTTGTTACTTCTTTTTAAGACATTTCTGAAATAACTAGAAAGCATAAAATAATATGCCTTGGAGATAAAATTATCACCATACTTAATTGTTTACTGGAAATTAATACTTTGACCACATGTTTTAAATTGCTTCATTTTATTTTTAGGAAGATTAACCTCAAATTACAAAGTTTTAGAAAGAACTCTATAAGAATGTTTCTTGACACTTCATGGTACTTGGAAATATCTACTAATTATCAATCACATTAAAAACATGTTTTCAAGTTTAAAATATACTGAAACTTCAGTATAGTCCTGATTTCCACAATCTGAATTCTGTGTTAAGACCTTAGTCTCAGATTTTTGATAAGGGTGTCACTAAAATAGCAGAAGATCCCATTGTAAGAATATCTTACTCCTAAGACAGACCAGTGTAATTGACCTGAGGAAGATCATCAGGTGTGGATCTCAGTGTTTATTTCATTAAAAAAATTCTAAATTATGCTCGTTTGCATATTTTTCAAAGTAAAACCAAAATTGACTTGAAATAACAGTCAAGGAGATTCACCTCTTTTTTTTTTTTTAAGGGCCAGGTACTAAGTAAATACGTAGAGTCATTTAATCATGTACATTTGATATTGTAAATCTCTTGTGAGTTATTTGTAGCAATTGAATTGAGCTTATAGTTTATATACATGATTTCTGAGAAATACGTAGTATGATTATTTCTGACTAGATTGAAAGCTTACATTTGTATTGTGGTATAAATTCGTTATAAATTCTGTTTTATTGTATTCAGTTGCATTGTTTTCATCAGGCAATTTATCACATGGGTGTATGTGAAATTTCTTCATTTATTAAATTTCAGATTATGTATTTCAAGCCAGAGAAAGACCTAAACATTTTTCCATAAGTATAGCTTCGGGTAAACAAGCAATTTTAGCCCTGAAAATAGCTTCTGCTTCTGTCAACACGTTGTTTATTCTTTCTCTGAGATAAAAAGTTCAGTTTTCTGATATTTGTACCAAGATAAAGTCAGCAAACAAGATTAATATAGTGTGGAAAAGGTTGTCAGCAGCCCTGGCAAAGGAAATAAGTTGCCTGTACATAGAACATACTGTAAACTGAATAAAAGTGTCAGGTCCACCATGAGATAATGTGATCATGGACCTCTAACAAAGCATGACATAGGCACAGTGGGCTTTTCTCAGAGCCACAGTGTAGAGAATGGATTACTGTGTTCCAGGGATGCCCGCTGGAATAGCATGAAAACCTCATTTTGAGATGCATGCAGGATGTAGTCCTGGAGTTGGGCCACATGTTTACCTGTGGTGCTCAAACCGTAGGGTTATTAATGTCATCATCTGTGCATATTTGCAATATTTGCATTTCTTGGAATTTCAGTGTGTGCTGGCATCCTTGTTACCCAAGTGATACAAGATGAAATACGTTTTTGAAATGCTCATTTCTTTTCAGGGGCTTTTTTTTTTCTTTTTGCCTCATTGTGCCTTTTTTGATTCTATAGGTTAACATGGCACTTCTAGAAGTATAGGTTTTTGTTTTTTGTTTTTTTTTTGTAATATGGCAGAGCATGGCTTAAAGCCTTTTGCTGTTAAGTTTCTGTCCTGTCCATTGTGATGGTAGATTCATTTTTGCAAGGTGCTGTGTTTATGTTCCCGCTGAGAATTCTCTATAAGAAAGTTGTGAATTTAAAACAAAAAATTCTTTACAAAAATTTTTTAAAGCTCTGGGAATAGCTTACACTATTAGAAAAAAAGTCAACCTTTAATTCTTCATCAGATTTTTAATTTTATTTAGAAACAAAGGAATAAAATGTTTTCTCTTAAATGAAATTACATTTTGTTCTATGTAAATATACAGAGAATTCCTAACTTTATGGGGAAAACTATAAAAAGGACGATTCTCTATTTCCTTGACTTAAGCTTCTGTATGCATTTAAATGTGTGCATTAGAATACGTGTTTTTTACATTTGGGAATTAGCTACAAATATGTTGGTCCTAGGGAATATCATCTTCTCAAGACAATCTAATTAACTAAAGCTTTTTTTTCCATATAATTAAATATATTTGCAGATGTACAGTATTTGGAAATGAGAGTGGTCTAGTTCTTAGGAAAGATGGGTTTTTTCTATTATAATGGCACTTTTTAAATAGTCTTAAAATTCTAATGGAGAAACTACACTAGACTAAAATAAGTAGTGTATTCTTACCAGGTATTAAATTATATATTTGGTCCATGAAGTTGTGCCTTAGAATTTGAGAATTTGAGAATTATTCTCCATTCCAGAGTGGATGTCCTCAAATGAAAATGTCCCTGTTATTCACTGCCTTTTTACATACTCAACTGTGACCTATTTTTGGTTTTTAATCTGCTTTCAGGTGACCACTCCTGGGCCAGTCAGTAATAAGAGAATGGTTCATTTTTCCCCAGATTCTCATCACCATGAGTGAGTATGCATTGTATTTGTATCATCTTGTTGGGCCATTCTGCATCTTCCTTTTGGGAAATTGGTAGGTGTTGCTAGTGAAGTGGTTTAATTTGTATCTACCTTAAATAAAAGTAAATATTGTATACCAGTGACAGTAGTGCAAGAACAATTTTAATGAAACCCATGGCAGAAATTTAAAGAAAGGTTTTTTAAATGGTCATTCCTTTATTTTACTTGGGATAGAATTTGAAATGCACGTGTAATTGAAATTCATATAGTATCTTAAAACATTTAAATGTTCATTACATTAAGTAGCATCAAGCTCTCCTACTCACCCATCCTTCCTTCCTTCATCCCACAACCCTTTCTAAAGTACTGAAAGGAAGAGTAAATGATTGTTTTTCTCATTAATTCTCTACCCTCTGCTCCTGCACAGCATGAACTGTGAAGGGACCAGAATGTATTTTCATTTAGCAATAAAAGAAACTAATTTACTAGGTCATTCCAGAAAAGTAAAGCTTTAGCTTTTGTGAGCTATTGGGTGCATTTCTAGGCATTAATTCTACTTCTAAATACATCTTTGTTGGAAAACCTTAAATAAGCTATGTATTTTGGCTCATTACCATATACCATAGGCAATACACAATTTTCTTTTAGTTTCAGTTGTACGACATAGTGATTCAACATTTATATACATTACAAATTGATCCCCTCAGTCTAATAACTGTCTGTCACCATACAAAGTTATTGCCATATTACTGTGTAGTATATCCCTATGACTTTTTAATTTTATAACTGGAAGCTTGTACCTCTTAATCCTCTCCACCTATCTCACCCAGCCCCCACTATCCTCCCCTCTGGTGACTACCCGTTTGTTCTCTGTATCTAGGACTCTGATTTTGTTTTGTTTTGTTTGTTAATTTGTTTTGTTTTTTAGATTACGCATGTAAGTGAAGTCATATGATATTTGTCTTTCTCTGACTTATTTCACTTAGCATAATGCCCACTCCATGTGTTGCAGATGGCACGATTTCGTTCTTTTTATGGCTGAGTGATATTCCTGTGTGTGTGTGTGTGTGTGTGTGTGTGTGTGTGTGTGTCTGTGTTTGTACACCATATCGTCTCTATTCATTCATCTATTGATGAACACTTAGGTTCCTTCCATATCTTGGCTATTGTAAATAATGCAGCAATGAACACATGGGTGAGGATATCTTTTTGAATTAGTGTTTTCATTTTCTTTGGATAAACACCCAGGAGTGGAATCGTTAAGATTGTATTGTAGTTCTATTTTTAATTTTTGAGGAACCTCCATACTGTTTTTCATAATGGCTGCACCAGTTTACCAACTGTGCACAAGAGTTCCCTTTTCTCCACATCCTCGTCAACACTTGTCATTTGTTGTTGTTTGTCTTTTGATGATGGCCGTTCTGATAAGTATGGAGGTGACATCTGATTGTGGCCTTGATTTGCATTTGCCTGACGATTAGTGATGTTGAGCATCTTTCTTGTGCCTTTTGGCCAGATCTTCCAATGAAAAATGTCTATTCAGATTCTCTGACCATTTTTTAATGGATTGTTTGTGGTTGGGGTTTTTTTTGGTTTTTTGTTTGTTTATTTGTTTGTTTGTTTTTTGATACTAGGTTGTGTTAGTTCTTTGTCTATTTTGGATATTAACCCCTTCTTGGATTTGCAATCATTTACAAATATTTTATCCCATTCAATAGATTGCCTTTTTGTTTTGTTGATGGTTTTTATTCTGTTTCATTGATCTGTGTGTCTTATTTTTAACCAATACCATACTGTTTTGGTTACTGTAATACAGTATATATATTTAGCATATATGGTTTGAAGATAGTTTGAAATCAGGATGTGTGATACCTCCAACTTTCTTCTTTATCACTATTTTTTGTGATTCCATACAAATTTTAGGATTTTTTTTCTATTTCTGTGAAAAATGCCACTGGAATGTTTATAATGGTTCCCTTCAGTCTGTGGATTGTATGGGTATCTGTGAGTAGTGCGGGTATTTTAGCAATATTAATTCTTCCTATTCATGAACACAAAGTATCTTTCCATGTGTCTTCTTCCATTTCTCCCATCAGTGTTTTATAGTTTTGGTGTATAAATGTTTCACCTCTTCAGTTAAATTTATTGCTAAATATTTTATTCTTTTTTGATGCTGTTGTATATGGAATTGTTTTCATAATTTCTCTTTTGGATAATTTGTTGTTAGTATATATAAATGCAACAAATTTATGTATCTTGAATTTGCATCCTGTAACTTTACTGAACTTGTTCATTTGTTCACATCAAGGGTTTTGTGTGATTGTTCCTGGGGACATTGCCAGTGGACATAATATTCTTGTATTTTTAATGTTTTTTAAAACTCCAACAATCGAAAGGTCATAATTTGTTGTAATGATGCTATAATTAAGTTATGGTAAATGACAGCATTTGTAAATTTTACAACCAGAATTGATTCATAAAATGAATAGAGTCCCAGCAGTTTATGTTAGCATAATTAAATGGAAATGTAATTCTGAGTTTGCTTATTAAATTGAAAATTACTGGGTTATGAGCACTGTTACATTTCTGTCAAAATTGGTGTAAGTCTAGAATTACATGAAATATCCATTAGAATACAGCACATTTAAGGCTTTCTTGCTGGTGGCAAATATATTTCTTACAGCACGTGCTGATCACATGAGAGCATGTGTATGTAGTGAGGTTCCTGCTAACTCCTTTTCTCTTTCCTCTGCAGCCATTGGTTTAGCCCTGGGGCTAGGACAGAGCATGGCCAGGTAAGGAACATTCTAATCCAAAAGGAAATTACTCAGTCTTTCAAATATTTAACTAGCTCCCTTCAAGATAGTAGTAGATCAGCTTTATGAGAAAGGTTATAAATCCCAGTTTACGTAAAAAAGAGTTAATTGTGCTGGTGCTGGTGCACTGACCAGATGAAGGGTCCTCAGTAAGCCTCAGCGTTCTCCCTCACTGCCCCCTTCCTTGGTCACACATGTCACCTCCATGGAAAGGCTCGGGAATTCACCCGTTTGTAGGACTTCATCATTTATATCAGTTTTTTGCAAAATTAAGTTACCAAAATAGTACATATGTTTAAAAAAATTGCTTTCTATTAACCAAGATTAGCCAGCAAGAGAAATACTTTTATTTTTGAAGTGTAGAAGGTGGTAATAGTTTCTTACAAGTTTATGTTTCTAGATGAGATGTGGGCTTTTTTTTTTTTTTAATTTCTTACGTGTTTCATGGCAGCACAATGATTAGTTGACTTAGTGAGAACTTGACATTCATTTGGGTTAACTTTACATATAAAATAAGTAGTGTGCTTTCTTTGTTGAAGGTACTAGTTCTCTCTCTCTGCAGCATGGTAAGGTAATTTAGGGCTTAAAATTTTGATAAGTTTTAAAGCATATATGTTTTAGGCTTTGCATTCTTGCTCAGCTGCTTTTTTTCTCATTATGGATTATAAAAGTCATTTTTTAAGTGGGTCCATAATAAAATATGTAAGAAATACCTTTAAATATATGCGAATGAACAACCTCAAATCCATAGAGATCATGTCTTCGGAGGGGTAGGTAGGTAGCGGATGAAGAGGGAACTGGGCTTGGTGATGGTAATTGGTCACATCATTATACGTATTGGTGACGTTTTATTAAGCTGGTCTGTAGTTGGTTATATATCCCATGGCTCATTTTTCTTACAGAAGGAAAGTGCCAAATACTTCATTATAAACTATACTGTATTTCTTAACACACATGAACCTAATTAAACTATGTGAATTCAGTTTTAATGGGTTTTTTTTTTATAAACTTGCCTTTTTCCATGAGAATGATGTGCACCTTTGACTATATTTCTCACATGAATAATAGAATATATACCACTATTTCTAAAGTTTGGGAAATTAGGCTGTTACATCTGCAATGTATTTATCTCATTATTCAGAATATAAAAATTAGACTTCCTGCTTTCCCGAATGGCTCACGCCCTCTGTGTAAATAAAATGCTTACAGTAAGATTCTGCTTCTACTAGTAAATCACATCAGATATAGTTCACCCCAAAATCAGAATTTTTAAAGATTATTTTCTACCCTCTAGAATTTGAGCGAAACTAAAGCAATGTTATAAATTTGTGCTTTAGATTATAGTGTAACCGGTCGCTTCCAGCCAAACTCTTTTTCTGCAGTTAAACGGTAACAAAGAGCTAGTAGCATATAGAGAAGAAAGTTGATCAGTTTTTTTTTTAATTTTTAAATCTTTGAAACAAATTTTTGAATCAGCCTTTTGCTTAAGCTTTGATACACCATTTCAGATTTTTATCTTGACTCGATTGGTGATTAGTTAATAAATACAGTTGATTGTTGTTATTTGTGGTGGCCGTGTTCTATAAAGTTGATAAGAACACTTAGAGTCGCAAATACTGAAAAATTGCTCCCAGGGAAGATACAAGGTTCGGTTCCTGAGAGCCTCTGGTCACAACATTTTCATTAACTAATCGATACACAATCCTTGTTTGAGGTGTGTTTCTGTTTAAAGACACCTTGTTTAATACTTACTATTGATTCATTAACACTGAACTCATGCCAGCAACACTGTAACTTATGCCTGAAGGAAGCTTATCTGATGCACATGTTTTTTTCTGTAAGGCCCATCACAACCTTCTTGCACTGGGGACCACTAGACGGCACTTCAGCGCTATGCTTGGGGGCTATTTTAAACAAGGAAGATAGAAACAAGAACACAAAAATGCAAAAAAAGAAAAAAAAAGTAGCATTGAATGAATCATGAAAATGATACTTGTTTACAGTATGAAAACTGTAACAAGACAGACATCACTCTATCAGTCCTCAGCCAAGAACATGCACTGCAGGGAAGCCAAATTTATCTCACCCTGATGTCTGCAAATGACTGCAGAAGCACCAGAAGTACTGATTTTGGTGTTACAAATATTAGCAAATAGGTGAATTCGCAAATACAGAATCCATGAATAATTAGGAATAATCACACAAATCTGTATGTACTCAATCACATGCACAGTAGTCACATTTTGAGGAATAAAAATTTCTTATTTCAACTTAGACCTATCATCAGCACAGTAAACTACTGGCTACACCTATGTGCAGGTGACAAAAGGCAAGACCACGAAGAAGTTTAAAATCCTTCAATATATTGTTGAATGAATGACGATCAGCATGCATGATCACCTTTTATTTTCCCCATACCAACTTATCAATGTAAAGAAATGATAATATTAACCCCACTTGTGAAACCCCAGCCCTCACTGCTTTCCCCCGTCTTATGGTCACCCTTTCTGTTCTTTAGTGCTAGGTCCCATTTCCAATGACACCACACGTAGTTATCAGTTCTCTCATACACATTTAGGAAATAACTATTATCCATCAGCTGTTATCTATCAGGTACTCTCTATTTTTACAGAAAGACATATTTGTAAAAACAATGTAGCTTTTCCTCTGAGGTGGTTAAAATCTGGGGCAGGAAAGCAGTAATTATAGCATGTTGATAAATGTTTGAGAAAACCACAGAGAGGGCACTATAGAGGCCACAGAAGACAAATGTGAAAGTTGGTCCAGCTATAATGTTACAGTCCAAACTCGTTCTCTTAGCCGCACGACAGGCCAATAAATTGGGAGACGAGGTGCTGGGGCAAGGAATAGCGACTTTATTCAGAAAGTCAGCAGACCAAGAAGATGGCAGACTAATGTCCTGGAGAACCATCTTTCCCAAGTCAGAATTTAGGCTCCTTTTATACTAAAAAGGGGAGGGGGTATAGTTGGTTGTTGCAAACTTCTTGGTGTTGGAATCCTTTGGTTTTGCAGCTGTCCACCTAGGTCAGATCATGGTGTCCCTGCAAACCTCCAATAAGACAAGTGTTATTTTCTATTCTGCAACTTTTTATCTTTATGTAAATGGGAAAGTGTTATACCCTCAAAGGTCAGAACTTTGAGAATAGGCTGTTCTGTATATTTCTGTGTAGGCTGTAGGCAGCAGGTGCAGAACCAGAGCACAGGGTTAGAGCTAAAGGAACAGATCTAATACAGAATCAGATTTACTCTTCCCTACTACAATATGAAGCCTCAGTTTTTCGTCTTTTTTAATTCTGAGGCTTTTCCTCCTTGAGTATCTTAATGGTTTGACCTCTTGACTGAGTTTATAAGTATCTTAAGACAGATCATTGTTTAGGCATTACTTAATTCTCCTTTTAAAATAAGGACAATGAGAGGCCATGTGTGGAGAGACTTGAAATTCTTTTGTAGACATTTGAGGGGTTACCTGAACACTCTTGAAATTGAGTGCTTTCTGAATATCAGGTGGTAGAAAAAGGGCTGCTGTGGAATAAGAAGTCTGCCCCTTGCTTCTTCCTCCTGTATTAGCAACTTGAAACTTTTAATAATCTTTCTAAGATATCATGAGTAGCCACAGAAATTCTCAGCTCCCTTTCTGTAACAGGAAGAACCATCATCCACAAGGAACACTTCTCTTCCTGACTTCATTCAGCAATTTTTAAAATTGTGTAAACCTTGTAAACCTCACATTGTTCTAGGTTTTGTGTTGATGAACGTTGATGTCATTCTTACGTGAGTCATTTTTTAATATACATCTGCAGGTCACTAATAAGGGAATTGTATCTCCGTTTGGCCTAAGTCCAGCAATCTGAGAGTTGCAAGGTAAGAAGCACTTCGCACCATATTAAGAAGTTCTGTTATTAATCAGAGTTGACGTTGTTGAGTCAGAACCCTGAAAATTGACCTCACTTGTGACACTGATAGGAGTCCAAGGAAACAGGAGAAGTTAGCAGTGAGAGGAATGGAGAATTTCTTAAAATCTGATGAACTACTTGTTATCAGAGAAGAGTTCAAGGATTCTCGTGTCTTTTATCATGAATTCCTGATCTGATTCTCCCCCTCTCACCCTCACCCCTTGCCCTTGCCCTGCCACCTTTTTTTTTTTTTTTTTTTTTTTTTTGGTTGCTGTTGTTTTTTGGGGCAGAGCAGATGCATGTTGGGAACCTTTCAGATGCAAACATATGCTTTCTTTTTTAATAACATTCTAGATTAAGTTTTTCATCTTTACCCCTTGGAAGATCTAGGTTCCCATATTAACTTGTTAGACTCCTGACCCTGAGATCTAATTCTGTATTTTTTTATCTGAGCTGGATTTTAAATTTGTCAAGTTACACCTAGGCTTATAATTTTATTGATAAAGTGAGGTGACTTTATGATGATTTTTTTTAATATAGGTGCTTTGTATTAAATAATTCCAATATTTGTCTCTTTTTGTTTACAAAGCCCATCAAAACTATAAATTTGAGGAAGAAAAGAAAAGAATCTAATAGAAGGAGCTCTAACATCAGAGTTCAGGGAAGTTGCTCATTTAAGTTCATCCAGGTGGCGGATGAGAACAACCCAGACCTAGTAGGTACAGCCTAATATTTATTTTGGTCATTATAGTTTCATTTTTTTAAACTAAACTGTAAAATTCTTTTCTTATTTCAGAACATTATGTTTAGGATTTTGAGTTCTTTGTTTAAACTGCTTTAACACAAATATCAGAAATAGTGTTCACATATCTGTCTTTTATCTAAAAATTAGAAAAGTTAAATACTACTAGGAATTTAAGGCAGAGGTAGAGATTTTATCATGTCACCCCTAGCTATCTGTGTCACAAATGTTGGTTTGTATATATTTTTTTCCAAAGGCACTAGACTTAGAAATGCCAAAGTAATTAATTTTTTTTAATTTCAGAAACAATTTAGTTTTCATGGTACGAAGTGTTTCTAAATTGAAACACTTTCAGATTAATGGACTTAAGATAAGTTGTTGCTATTTTCTGTGAGTAGTAATAATGAGATATGGCTTCAGCTACATGTCAGATACTAGAGCTCACTCTATTTCTTTATTTCATTCATTCATTCATTCATTCATTCATTCAACAAATATTTACTAAGCACTAAAAACGTTCCAGACACCGTATTGTACTTTGAAGGTGCAGGGAGGTTGAATGACTGAAGCAAAGGGCCAGAGATGAGCAAGAATATGGTACACACTCAACACCAAACAGTTCAGAATGGCTGAGATATTAGAAGTAAGGAGGTTAGAGCTGGGGGTAGGAGGAATCATAATAAATTGTGAGTGTAGAAATGCAATCAAATTATGAAGGGCCACAAGAGCCTTGTATAAGATTTTGGGTTTATCCGAAAAGAATAATGTAATCAGATCTAGTCTAAGAAACTGGCTGCAGTGTGAAGAATGGGTTAGATCGGGGAGAGGCTGGAGGCAGGGAGGCACTGAAGAGGCTGGCACAGGTGAGAGAAAATGATGGTCTGGACTAGGATGTTGGTAGTGAAGATGGCAAGAAATAGATATTTAAGAGAAATTTAAGGTAGACTTATTTAGTTAAGACTGTCCTGAAATAGTGATCTAACTACATTCTCTGTGATCTAATTTAAGTTCTGTTCCTTCTCAAAGATGGTCAGATATGGCTAGTAATTGATTCTAAATGATGTCATTAAATAGTTCAAAGCAGTTATTTCATTAAAAGTTCTTGATACTGGTCAGAAAAAAGCCGCTGACAACCAGGCCTATTAATTAAAATCGTAATTCTAGCATTTGAACCGTTTACTCAGCACTTTCTATGTTCCAGCCGTAGTGCTAAATGTTTGACATGGTTTTCCTCATTTGACACTCATAGCAGTCTCACAGGTGGACATTCTCATTATCTCTACTTTCCAGGACTGGGACTTAGAGATGTTACACAGCTTGTAAATGGTAGACCCGTTTTTAAAACCTAGTGACTTGTTTTAGTTACGGACACAGCTGGGACTAGAACCCAGCTCTCTCCTGCACTGTTGCGTCTAAGATTCCTATTTTTGTTAGAGTTAGTCCCTAATGTGCTGTACAACTTCACTTTAGCCCAGTCTTGCATATAATCGCATTTCTGCATAAAAAAGATAAGCTACAGTTTGAATGCACATATGGTAGGAAATATTGACTCCTTGTTTTTTTGTTTTTTGTTTTCCTTTCCAATTAGTTAGGGTAAAGCAAGTGTGAAGGGAAGTGGATGGTGAGGCATTTTGAGGAGGCAATCAAATATATGTTTTTTCTAATTATTTATTTCCAAGCTAATAATTTCTTTGAAAAAGAATGTTTTAAGTGGGTTTCTTTACCATGTTAGGCCAGTAAATACAGAGAAAGTATTTTATGTCATTGTAGGTGACAGAGCTTCAAAACAGTCATAGCTGAATGCAATGGTAAAAATATCTGGTTAAGAGAGGTTACGTTACTTTAAGCAGGACCACTCCAGAGAACCAGAATTAGAACTGGATTCCAGGCCTCCAGCTCTGGGCTATGTATTAGGTGACTGTAAGAGCAGTTTAGCCATCAGGAAAGCACTAACAGCTCTTACTAACATTTTTATAAGTGTGTCAGTGGCATCCCTAGCAAAAGTAGTTGTCTTTGTTTGAAGAAAAATCATTTTAAAAAAAAAAGTGATGCAGGTGAACAGTGTCCCTTTGAATAAAAAGAATACTTTTCTACTTCCAAAATAATATAATGAAAATATTTTTATTTCTACAACTTTGTCTTAACACTTTGGCTGCATCAGCTTCTGAGAGATAACCGAGCTGAAAGAGGACACAAGAAAAACTGTTCTGTGAAAACAGCCAGCAGGTAAGCAATTTAAAATCTATTTTCATTCTGATTATTGAATCACCTGACTTTTTTTTCCAATACCAGTATGAATATGGTGAGTTATTGTGGAGGTGTCTTTGGTTCTAAAGTGCCAGCTTAAAATATTTTATGTATTTATTAGAGTCTATTTCAGGATTGCTAATAATGAATAGGAAGATACCATTTTATTTGTATTTTTTAAAGCTGATGGAAAATAAAGAATGAATTTTTAGAAGAAAAAATTTATGTCTCCCCTAACTAACGTATTTTTGATCAGGATTTAGAGTAATTGTTTTATTTTTTAATTATAAAAAATAGAATTCATATTTTGCACAAAACCTAAATGGTACTTAAATTAATGAGAACAACATCCGTATTCTAATAGTACATAAATAAGTATGTAGATAATACACTCTTCTTTAAAAGTGCTTCTGGCTTCTTACTCATTTTCTATTGCTGAGCCAATGTTATATATATATATATTTTTAATAGAAAGAACTAGCCCCAGTTTATTGTTTTAGGTAATACATTTTCAGATTTTGCATGTGGTATTTCCAAAGACTTCATTTTTATTTAGGGGAAAATGGCTGTCTGAGTATTGATCAGAACTACTGCAATTTACACTTACTCAGTGTTTAGCCAGATAATCAACCTCAGCAACCACCTCTGCATCTCACGGCTTCCCACTGTTAGTGTGCTAGCTGCTGTGTTTAACACTCCCCAGCAAGCAGTGTAGCTTTAAAGTTCCATGTTGTACAGACTAACCCCAACTGAGACCCCACTAGGTATCCACAGAAGCGAACTTAAATCCAGTCTAGCAAAATTGTCAAAATTGTCAAATATAATAAATTGACCATCAGTGATAGTCAACATAAAACTAATACAGTTGCCCCTAAGAATGTCAGAGCCTAAAATCATAAAGTATGGATTATATAGATTTTATATAGATTATAAATAGCTATGGATGACATGTTTAGAGAAAGAAAACGAGCAAGCATCAGATCATTACTAGAATTGATCAGACATAATTGAATCAAAAACATACAATTGTTAAAAATGAGAAGTGTGATTGTTGGAGAGATATTTAGTGAAATGGAGATATATCTGAAGAAATAGTCCAGAACATAGCATAAGAATATAAGGAGATGGAAAAACGAAGAGTGGTTAAGAGACACAGAAAGATCAAAGATATATTTAATCAGAGGCCTTGATGGAGAGTATAGGAAGGCTGAAACAAAACAAAGCAAAACATGAAGTTGAAGAGATGTTGGCTAAGAATTCCCGAAACTGGTGAAAGTTATAAATCTATCGATACAGATACAGAGGGCACAATGAATACCAAGTAGAATAAATAGAAATCCACACCTAGTAGTATACTGTAGTAGACCAGAAACAAAAAGATCTTAAAAGAATCCAGAGATAAAGGATGAACTACTATAGAGGAAAGACATCATCAGGTTGAGTAGCAGTAGTAGAACCAGAAGACAGTGGACACATCTTCAGAGTTCTGGGTGAGAATACACTGTCAGCCTGGAACTTTGTACCTAGAAAAACATCTTCTGTGTATGATGATAGAGTAAAAACTGTTTCCAATTTTCAAAAACTAAGAAAATTTACTACCAACAGACCTCTGCTAGAAGAATTTTAGCTTTAAGCTTCCTGAGGACAAGATCTTGGCTCTACTCACTGGTGTATCCCCAGCACCAAAAACAATGCCTGCTACATAGGCAATAAATATTTGTTGTGTAAAGTATTTTTTTGATTGAAGTATAGCTGATTTACAATGTTGTGTTATATCCTGGTGTGTGATTGCGTGGAGACTAAACAACATGCTACTAAAAAAGTAACGCGTCAATGATGAAATCAAAGAGGAAATTTAAAAATACCTTGAGATGTGACTGTGGAAACACAACCACAGAAGATCTACAGGATGCAGCAAAAACAGTCCCAATGAGGAAAGTTCATAGCAATACAGGCCTTCCTCAGAAAAACAAGAAAAATGTCAAATAACCTAAGATGCATAAAATATTTGTAGGATGAAACATTCTATGGCAGCAGAGTGCACTGACTGAGCCCTTATCTTGGCCTCTATGCGCAGCCTCTGCCATTACAGTACCTGACTGCTGAGCTCGGCTTCACCACTCACTAGCTGAGGAATCCTACACAGACTACTTAGCCTTTCTGTCCCTCAATTTATGTATCTGCAAAATAAAGAAAATGGTGGTACTTACCTAATAACGTCACAAGGAATATGAGTCAATGCTTATGAAGCAGTTAAAATGTAAGAGTTTAAATAGGAGCTGTTATTAAGTTTTGTATTGTTGTTTCCATCTGTGTGCTTCCTAAACGTTTGTTAAATATAATTCTTTATCATAGTTTTCTGGTACATCATTTACGATGTCAAATCATTCTGTAAAACGAAAAAGTACAGCAGGCCTCAGCCCTGTTTTTCCCTATTCTCTAACGTCACACTCCAAAGAAAACTGCTGTCAGCGCTTTTAGCCATTTCTTCCCGTGTTGACCTAAATTACATGCTTATATTACTATTTCTTGATAGTTTTAGTTTACTGTTACCTATTGACTTCCTGCTGTGTGCCCTACACACACACGCGCGCGCGCACGCGCGCTCTCAAGCTAAACCTTGGGGCAGTGCACCTGAGTGATGAATAGAAGTACCGCTGACTTCTGGCTTTATTTCTTTATCATGTATCTTTCTCTTAAATTCCAGACTTGATATTCAAACCTTTTTTTTTTATTTCAATATTTAAATAGAATTTTATACTTCTCAACATTCGAAAGATCTTTTTCTCTCCCTTCATTTAAAATTACAATTAAATAGTTTCACATTGTTGCTCATATCAGAACCTTTGGTTAGCACCAGAAAGCTCAATACAGCCTTTCCAATTGAAAGTGTATAAAACATACATTAAGCAATGCCTGATACTAAGTGATGAGCCATTCTTGCAAAGATCCTACTTTTTCAGCATACTTTTATGTTCGTGATTATTCTTTATTGTTCTAAGAATATACAAGAAGACTGATAGTTTATAGCAACTTCATTGAGTTTAGATCATAGTAAGGCCTTTCCTTTTAGATCTGTTTCTTTTCGTTTTTTTTTAATTTGCCCTGTTTCCTTACTTAGGTGATTTTTGTCATTTATTTTTGTGAAGCATCAAGGTTAAATTATCTAGCAGTATGATGTGTAATTTGAAATCAAGTAAAAACATTTTTATTGCCAATATTGTTCAATTCTACTTAACATTTTTGAATGTCTTTTAGAAACGTGTTTGTTAATTTACTTAATTTTTAGAAGCATTACATTTTTCATCTACTTAGTGTCAAATGATTTGATAATCCCTGGATACTTTGTGCTCTTAATTTCTTATGTTATCAATTAATAGTGAGGAAGAAAAAATAAACTTTTTTTTTCCTGTCCCCTTCTTGCCTGCTTAGCAGTAAAAAGGGTCTTCTAAAATGAAAAAATGGCAACAGATGTAATCAGAGAATCAAAACAAAAACACACACATCAGCCCTCTTCCATCAGGTTAGAAAGAAGATTCCTACTTACGTTAATACAGAGCACATTTTGTTCTCATGTTGTGGTACAAGTCACTGTATTTTGTTGCAGATGTAACAAATAGAATTACAGCTGTTCTTTATTTGATCTTCTAAAGACCCAAAGATGTTCAAAGATTCAGTTTGCTCAGTCTTCCCCATAGTGTCATCTGTTATTTGGGAAGGAGACCTAATTTGCAACAGATACAAAACTATTTGTCATTTTGCACGTTTGCCAAAAATAAATGAAACTATTAATTACTACATTTTTGAGCAGCTGTTAATAAATTGGAATAAGATAACTGTTCATTAGAGTACTGGTTAATGACATGGACTGTATTTGGTTAGTGTTGCTTTTCACAGAAGTGTAGCAACAAAATTAAATGTATCAGCAGAAGTAAGTGATGCTTTATTTTAATTTTTTAAATAAGAATTATCTATTCTATGTTATTAAATTTAAGATTTAATTTAAAACAAATCCTTTGTCATATCAAAACTAATGATTCAACATCATATTTTAAAGCAAGTTATATCACTCAACAGTTTGTATTTTGTGTACTTTATATTCCAAAATAGGCTTGCAACTGCTTTTAAATACTGATTTTAAAAATAAAATTTCTAGTCCTTTATCATTTTTTTCAAACCTAAAATTAGCATTAAATTTTATTGTTCTAAAAAAAACTTACTCAAAAGTGTCTTTTAGATTATTTTAATTCATTCATCTGTATGTGTGAATGAACAATTGGGAAGTATTCACATATTCCCTGTAAGTAGAATGTATATATTCCACATTTATTTAATTGTAATACATTTAATTGCATATGTGGTCTAATTTTTTTTTAATTTAAATAGCTTCTAGGTACAGAAGTATTTAGAGTAGAATAATTGGAAACATACCACATATGCAACAGAAATGCTTTCTAAGGAATTTAATTAATCTGTTTTACTCTATATGACCAAATAGTTATATTTTAAAAAGGCTCTATTCTCAGAAAGTCTGTTCTCCTGCCACCTGTGCCTTTAGCATCCTGAAATTCTTAACTTCCTTGACATAATTATAAACTAATGATTATAGAGAATTATTTTAAATTGTGATTACACTAAATAAAATTAATTATCAGTCAGTTAGAATTTTAAGAGATTGCTTTTTGGTTTAATGTGAATATCCCACACAGGGGGAAAAAAAGGATTTGCCATTTCGAAGTTATGTAATGTGTCCAGTGTGTGGTAAACAAAAAAGCAATCAAGTGCTCCCTGGTGAAACATTCGTTACCATGTCCTCTCTTTCTTGAAATCTGACAGAGGAACTAGGTATTTTCAAATGACTTAAAGGATGCATAGTCTCTCACCGCTGGAACAGCAGGTGAATTTGGCCGTGGTCACTAATAACGGAGAATAGTTAGCGTGTGAAAGCTGTTCCAGTGACCCGTGGCTGAAATAAATAGGTCGTCTGAAGTCCACCTCCTTTAGGACAGGTGTCTGTTTCACAGTTGGCACTCTGCAAATTGGGCCTTTGATGAAATGGCCATAGACATGGAACTAACCTTCAACTCTCAGAGACGGTTCCCCCGGGAGATGGTGACGGTACACCTACAGGGCCGTGTCACAGCGGCTTGTGTTGCTCCTGCTGCCTGGGTTAGAACTTCTGTGAGGGGGGCGTTTGGGGATCTGTTCATCCAGTGTGTACGTGTGCCAGAATACCTCCCAAAACAGCAAGCATTCCTAACTTGTTTTAAAAAATTGCTATAAAAATTAATATCCTAAATCAGCAATACAATGAACAAGGCCACTGCTTGATAATTTGCACCTTACAGTCCCCAGAATAAATTTAGTCAATCCATCTGCCACATAGAAAACACATTCCATTTAAAATACTATTTTGTGTTTCTAGAACAGACATTACATCAGCTCTTGATTTTGAGGTATGTAACTGCTCAAAATATAACAGGAATCACCTGCAATCTAAAAATATTAGTGCGTATATAGGTAATTAGAGTGTTTTAATGTTTCATCTAATAATTTATACATATATTCAAATATTAAACTATTAACTATCGCTTGTTTGAGCTAATTTTAATTACCTTTCACTGATGAGCCAGTTTAAAAATAAATTCAAATGTCACACAATAAAGACTCACAGAGTTTGAACTATATTTTTAAAAGAATCAATTTCTTTGTGATCAGTATTTTTCCTCGCCCCTTCTCTGTAGAAACATTTTTTCGTCACTCTGTCATGATTTGTTTGCGTACTAAGATATTGTTGGGAGTTTACCTTTGTTTATTTCGTATACTTTTGATCAATTCCAACTCATGCCCAATTATATTATACTAAATTAACATAATTCAACAGATGTTGATATTTAAATGTTTTCTGGCATTCAAATCTTGGACAGCTGTCTTCGAGCTTGGGGAAAAGGCAAACATTTAGAGTTAAATGCTGAACATATGCTTAAATTACTAATTAGAAAGATGGAATAAAACCTATGCATTATCCTTTCTGAGGACAATAAACCTCAGACAGGGATTTCTGTCATCCTTTTACATCAAGTTATAGTCCAGGGGTGTATACAGACTAGATGACATAGGCTTCATGGATAACTTAATTTAATTTCAGATTTGATCACTTACAAATCATGGAAAAATCTCACTAAGATGTGACAAACCTGTAATGACTTCAAATTGGCAGTCGTGAGAGTTGAAAAGATGCCTTTTCACTTATAATTCCAAGATAGTAAAAGCAGTTTTTAACAGTATTCTATTTTGGAAAATGTCATCATATGCAGAAATACAGAGAAAAACAAAACTCACTGTACGCATCAATGGGCTTAGGTAACTGTGTGTCCAGCCTTGTTTCATCTATATCCCTACCCCCAAGCCCGTCTATCGTATTATTTCAACTGAAATGTATCAGTATGTTTCTCTCAAAAACAACAGCCTCCTAAAAAAACCAAGTACTACTATCACATCTACTAAGAAAGCAGTAATTCTTCAATGTCTATGAATGTATGTATATGTGTGTGTTTCTATACAGTTGATACTCAGATGTCTACAGTCATTTCATGATCTTTTCTCTTACTCATTGTTTGAATTGGCATCCAAATGAGATCTGTTCAAGTTGGTTGGTATCTATCTCAAGTTCCCGTTGACTTATGAACTCTCCTCCCCCTTTGTTTTTTCCTTGAAATTTTTTGTTTGAAGAGGTCAAGTTGTTTGTCTTGTGCAGTTTCCTACGTCTGAGGAATGTTGCTGATTTTATCCACATGGTGTCATTTAACATATTCCTCTGTCCCTTGTGCTTTCTGCGATGGGCATTTCGATCTAGAGAACTGATTAGATTCAGATTCAGATTCAGTTTTGTTGTTTTGTTTGGGCAAAACTGTTTCAGAGGTGGTGGCCTGTACTTCCCCCCTTCCATGTCTCCTTCTGTGGTTTATCAGCCAGAAAGGTCATTGCCCAGATTCGTTCAATAAGGCTTACAGAATGGTGGTGTATTAATTCTGTCATTTCACTTTGGTTTATTAATTGGATTAATTCTGTTTAAAACTTAGCCTCTTCAAATACTTGATTACTCTGAGACACAGATCATGGAGGAAAAACAAGACAAATACTTGATCCTTTCTCTTCAGTTACCAGTTTTCAAAATTAATTGGTTCCTTATATTAAGCAGAGGTGACCAGCCCTAGTCCCCTTCCCCTGTTGGGGGTGGGAGGGGGGCAGTTTGCAGTCGGTCCTCTGCTCTGCACACTGCTGGAGTAAGCTAGGAACCTCCTTGCCCTTCTCATCCCTCTCTCATTCAGTTTGAAGTAAATCATTTCTCTGACGGTACCTTTAGGACAGTCCGCAAATTCATTCTGTTTTTCCTATACAGTTTTTATCTCTTTCCATTTTTTTTAGGTCCTTGTACTGTATGTACATTATCTGAACATATAGCCATCCAATACCGTACTGTCTCCTTAGTTGCAGTACTAGCCTTGGTTTTAGTCCAGTGCACTTAGTTTTAATTCTATAAATACATGTATTTGTAATGATCCCTATCAAGTGCACTCCAGCTGGGAACTCCAGTTGAACTGAATTAGGAGAATCCTGAAGTGCTCTTCCTCCTGATTATTGAACATTAGGGTTCATGGAGTCATCACAGTCCTCCTGGTGCCTTACCCAGCTATTACAGTGTATTTCACAGTCTAGTAAACGTTTACTAACAAATCTGAAAAAAATTTAATGTACATAATACTCATTCATCTGCCAAAAACTATTATAGAAGAAGAGGAACTGAAAGTAATCCTTCCACAAAGTTTCACTTAGTGAAATGCAAAATTGCGTAGAAAGGAAAACACCTTCCTATCAAGGTGCCCGCATGGACTTTAAAAGCTGGTTTACACGTACAAGCTTGATTTTGCAGATATTTATATCCGGAAGCCCAAGATACGGCCCAAATAAGTCTTCTGTTTCCATAAGTAAGCATTTATTTATTACAGAAATTGGAACTTCAATAAAAATATTATCATAAAACAAATTACTATAAAAACTCTGGCATGCCCTGTTAAATTTCATTCAATAGCTATTTAGTAAGTGCCTGAATTGGCAAGGCTTGTAAGAGCTAAGGGAAATTCACTTAAAAAAGTAAATCAGATGTGGACCCCACGGTCTTCAAGGAATATACAGTCTAGCTGGAGTATTAGTTCATATGCATACCTAGCTGTAGTTTATGGTGGAAAATACTATTTTCTCCAAGGAATGAGGGACTATTCTGGCAACGGCCATCAGAAAAGGCAGCATAAAGGAGGTGGCATTTTTAACTGCATCATAGATTCCCAGTTGAATTCCACCAATAAGCTATAATGAAACCTAAATTCAGTAAGTTTGTGTTAAACGATAATGCTACCTGACATGTTCCAACTCCTTACAACTTTCAGAAGTTTAAGACGTTCTGGCCCATTATTGAACTATCCAGTCCTCATTAGCCTCCATAAAGAGGTAAAAGTGGGAACCGCATTTTCCCTTGCTCTTCAATAGTCATACTCAGCAAATGTACGTTACAGCACATAGAATTATGGCATGACCCTAAGTCACCTCCCACCAAGCAAAGTGACGGGACACTTTACAGAAATCAGAGCTGAGCTCAGTCTTAAGCCTGTGTCTGCCAACCCAACCATGTGAGTCAATTGTAGACTCTGTTGAATGATCAAAACCTCTCAACTTCCAGAGCTTGGAAGTTGGATCTGTTGGAAATGGATCTATATTTGACTCCATCCCTTGATTAGAGCAGTAACTTTCTGACTATAGCTGTGATCAAATCAAGAATTATATTTACAAAACATTATGGACAGGCATTTCCCACTGAATTCAGTCATCAGATTAGTCGATACACTGATTAATTCAATCAAACAGGCAGCTTCATTCTTTTTTTTTTCTAGAGAATTTAAAATGATTGTGAATGGACAGATTTGTTGAATTTATTAGCACTTGATGCAGACAAAGAGAAATCATATCCTCCCACTGCTTCATATGTCCAGGCTCTCGCCGTACTGAATTGCTCACAGAGCCCCAGATACGGCCTCTCACATGGGCACCTCCAGGCATTTGTGCCTTTTCAGACATGTGCTCTCAGCTAGGGGCCTAGAATGCCTTACATGCTGGTTTGGAATTGAAATCATTTTCCCACATGATCGGTAGACTTTAACCCCTAGCAAATGAAAGCCATATCTTTTTTATTTCTCAATCCTGTTTTATGGCATAGGGCATGGTGTGCGTTACAGTTTCAGTAGGCGTTTATTAAATGGAGTATAATAAACTAAGTTGAATGAAGTAGTGTGATATGGGGGGGAATGATTCTTTTGAGGCAAGCATTCGTTGGTTCAAATATGAGCAATTTATTTTCTGTTTATGTGATCTTTGACAAGGAACGGTTTCTCTGGACCTCAGGTTCTTCAGACCTTGTAGTGGTTTTTGTAAGGCTTAAACAAAATAAAGTCTATGGAGATGTTTGGCATAATACCCATAATATAGCTGACACTCGGTAAGCTTGGATATTCCTGGTAATTCAGATAACAAATTCTAAGACTTAAGAAAATGACATGTATTCAAAACAATTTTTAAAATAATAAAATGTGATCTCTGCCCTGCCCTTCTAACTCCATCATTCCCTGAAGCTGGTGAAAGAAACTCAGCACTTACGTTCCAAAATGTTACTGCACGTAAAGCTTGGTTTAGAGTCAGAAATAGCCAATTGGAGAACACAGTAAAAAAAATCAGTTCAACAAACATATTCAGATATGCTGCACTGGATGAAGCAGAGGGGAAAATGAATAATACATGGACTTCACTCAAAAAGTTAAGAATATTAGAAATACCCGTAATTGTATTAATTATTTTATATGGCAACAATACCTAAGAAACATTTCATAGTGTCTGACCAGAGAGAGAATGTGGGATTATATCTGAATCTATAGTCTGATCTGATTGGTTTTATTTTTTTAATGTTAAGATGCAAGATGCTATCAGGATCAACAACCCAATTTTTAAATATAGACCCATACATACCTTCTTGCACTTAATGGAGATAGCCAAAAGAATTACGTTTATTTTTGGGTAATTAATCTCTCCTAAGGGTCAACACTAGCTTTACCATTTTTAAAGAAAATTCGAAGGAACTTACTGTTGAAACTCTATATACTAAGATTCAGATTCCAGAAATGTAGAGTTAATAGCTAGGAGTCAAGTAAATTAGATCAATATCAGTTTACTAAGTGCCTACTATTTCCTAGGTGCTATGGTGTGAAGAATAAAAGAATACTCCAAGATGCCTCAGAAATCTTAGAATCTGCTTGGAGAGACAATATCAAAATTTGAACTCAGGCGAAATGAATTTTCCTCAGTTTCCCCAAAGGGTGGCCTGCTCCTATCGCTGTGTGGATTTATTACACCGTATAGTAATGTCTTATTCATGTGTGTCTCCTGCGTTAGGCTCTGAGCCCCTTGATAGAAGGGGCTGCCTTGCTGTTCCTTGTTTAGTGTCTAGTAAAATGTGACTCATAGTCAAGTTTTGTTAATTGTTGAGTAAGTGTCTTTGAGTGAATTTAAAGAACAGTTTAAGAAAAGTGTTAACGATAAAAAAAATGCATGACTGACTGCCAAATGAAATGTTCAGGCAACATTTGTTACAGTAGTTTGATTTGTTTTAACTCAATAAACATTTATTGTGCTTCTAATCTATGATGGAGGCAAAACTCAGTGCTGCAAATTAGACTTGGTACTTGGCTTCAGGTTGTTTCCAGTGTATATTTTAAATGACAAGCCCCTCTAATCTGAAAGCAACTTGAGGTCATACAATCAGATAACTGTAATGACAGAGCTACCTTGCACAGATTGATGAGAAATATAAAGAAAAAGCACTTGGAAAGATAATGAGGTTAGGAAAGTTTAAAGAAGAGAAAGAACATTGTGATTAAAATGCACCGGAAGAACTTTGAAGGGAGAAAGGACAGGTTCTCAAAGATGGCGGAATTAGGACACATGGAAAGAAAGTTTTTTCAAGTGGGCAGGACACATTGCTCACGTGTTAGCCCTAAGACGTGGACTTGGTGACTAGCAGTTCCTTCAAACAAAATCTGAAGGAATTAAACAAACATGGAAAGCATGGTGTCAGTACCATGGAAGCTAAGATGTAATGGCAGTTCTCCCAAATAGAGTTTTAGAAACCTTCCTGAATAATTAGCTCTCTGAAAAGATTGTCTTTTCTCCAGATGTGAGAATTTCCTTATTCACATACATTCAGAACGTTCTAAAATCTACCTGAATTGCATAAAGCAACCGCCATCACCTTTCAGGTCCCATTTGTTTAGAATAATGAGGAGGTACAAAAAGAAGCAGCATTTAAATGAGCTGTTAGGGATATAGAAGTGTGTGTTTATTAACACAGAGAAGAATTGATATCATTAGAACAACAGAGCTCGGGGCTTTAGGTAAAGCATGGAACACATCGCAGGGATCAAGCAGGGCATCTCTGAAGTGGGAGGTGCCGATTGGTGGCCTAGAGAACACCTGTGGCAGTGGGCTGACCTCAGAAAGTCAGAGGGTTTCAGACTGGCAAGGCTCTCGTGGGTTTTTAGCGAGTTTTTGAAATGAAAATGAGTGTTTTATTCTTACGTGCTGTGACACATTTAAGGCAAGCAGAATCAAACACTAAGGAAAAATTTAACTTTCCTATTACCTAACCAAAAAACACCTACTTGTTGTTTAGAAATGGCCCTCATTTATACCCTTAATGGTAGCACATCGATAGTGTTCCGATGTAGTGAGCTTATACTGTCGTGTATTTATTTAGTCCTAACACACAGTAGGCGTTGTTCTGGCTGTATTATATATACCGTCACGTCCCCTGGACTGTGTGATCCTGGGTAGATCACTTTGCTTTTCTGTGCCCTGGGCTTTTTACCTGTAAGGTGGAGGTGATAGTACTAGTAAAATGAATAGCTGACAGTTGTCGATCCCTTACTTGGCGCAGGCACTGAGCCAGATGTTTTACACGAATGACCTTTAAATAAAATCTTCAGAAAAACCTTTGAGGTAAATACTGATCTAATCACAGTTGCTGCAGGTGAAGAAACTGAGATAAGGAGAGTTTAAGTAACATGCCGAAGGTTGGGAAAAATCCTTCTCAAACTTCAAGTATGGTGACAGGTTGGCTCTTTTGGAGAACTAGTTGGGAAAACAGACACGGCCGCGTCAGAGGCACAGAGGCTGTCAGGGAGTCGGGAGGGTCAGCCCTCAGAACCGCGGCTCCCTCTGACACCTCGGCGTCCGCAGCGTGAACGGTCCCACCATGCCTTTGACGATGAATGCCTCCGGCTGCCTAAACCGCTTACAGTTATCAATTCTGTTGTTCGCTGTCTTCCAGTTCATCTTGGTATCATTTGTACTTTTTATTGTCCCATGCTCATTGTGAAAATAAAGTCCAGTATAAGTGTGAGGCATGAAGAAGGAAATTCCCCCAAAATGCCATCACACTGGAGATGATCGTCACCAGGATTTTGGATTCAGTTTTTCCTTCAGAATTTAAAAAAAAAAAATTAGGAGGGGAAAGGTAATTAGGTTTACTTATTTACTTATTTTTCAAGGAGGTACAGGGAATTGAACCCAGGACCTGCTGTATGCTAAGCATAGGCTCTACCACTTGAGCTATACCCTCCCCCAGCCCCTGCCACCAGTATTTTGTGGCACAGTTTAACATCCCTTTCTCCAAACACCTATGCATGGTCATTGATCTGGAAATATTTAGGGTATTATAAAGAAAGTCAAGCCGGATAAGCAGAAGGAAGAGGGTAGCGTTTTAGAGGGAACATGTGATAAGTGCAGATACTTGGATGAGGCTTTTTTTTAACTTACATTATTAAATTCTATTGTTTGTGATGCTGTAAGTAGAAAAGGTGGCCTGTGTGTACAGAATGGTTTAAACATTCCATAGAAGCTCTAAGATAGATATTTTCTATTTTAGATTATGAATACTAATTTGGTGTAAATCTACAGAGTCTAGTATAATGTCTCTGTTAATGGTTCAGAATCAGATAAGAATCATGGACCCTTTTGCTAAAAACGTATGCCGACACACCCTTTGCAGGTGATTTCATGAGGTTCCTGGACCACCTGAAGTCTTCCCCCTTCTCCTCCATCTCTCTCCCTTGTTCAGCCACCACTGGCTCTGCTCTGAGGAGCCTAGAGAGTCCTCGGCTGGCGGGGCAGTGAGACCGGTGCCCGAGCTCCCCAGGAGCCTCCTGACCCCCAGCCGCCCCTCCCTCACACTCGCCAGGAGCTCCGGGAGGGAAGTGCTTCTTGTCGCACAGCCTGGCACAGAGGAAACGGAGTAAACATTACTTCCAGCAGCAGCCGCCTGTTACCTGTAACAGGATAGAGCAGATTAGGAAGAAGTAGGTCTGGACTTGAACTCCAATGAGATGGAAGAGGCACTGTCAGGACAGATCCATCTAAAGCTGTTGAGAGGGACTGCACACTGGCAGGCCGATCACTGTATCCAAGCGGGTGGGGCCTCAGACAGCAGGGAATGGGAGGCTAAAGGACGCAGAGTAAAGAACTGCCCCAGCAGGTAGGCAGTGCTCAGGCGTGGGGGCCGGCGGCAGCTGACGCTTGGACAAGGTCAGCCCGCAGCACTAGAGAGAGGCATTTTAGCATCTGGGGAAGTCCAGGCAGTGACCTAAATCTAAAAGAGCTCAGCTGTCAGAAGGTTTATGATGGGACAGGATACGTCCAGAATAGAGCAAGGGCCCAATGACCAGGACACAAGTACTGCATTCAGTGCACTGTGTTAAACGACCCCTTGGCTGAGGTCTGGACTGTTCCAGAGAGAGGGGAAATGGGCTTAAGACAGAATATGAAGTCCGATGACCAAAGCCATAGACAGAGAACGCACCAGAACCAAGAATCGGGCAGGGTGTGATCAACGATACCAAATGCAAAGGGTTCTTCATGCAGCAGAAGGGGCCTGGAAGGACACCACCATTGAAAACAATGGTAGTTAATGCGATCCTGGTAGTTAAGAAACATTTATGCTCAACGGGACTTGGTACTTAACATGCATTTCAGAAGGAGGGAGCTGGATCCTGGTGTTTTCACGTTCGGTTAATATGTTGAGACGTATTGACACCGAATATCGGGGGCACGGAGAGGGTAATCTGGATCTAGAAGGGGAGGCTCACGTAGGGCTGGATTTCCACCGACTGCTCCTCCAGTGACACCACAGACCCGCTTCATTTCTGTGCAGCTGATGCCCTGTCCAGGCTTATATTTTTCTAACTGACAGTGAGTGTTCTTGCCAAATGCCAGGGCCCATAGTCACATCTGTTTGTCTCCCCTCTGCAGCTTGTCTGAGGCTGCTTGGGAACACATTTTATCCAGGGGGCAGCTTTAACTAGGCCTAATTCTCTGAAAAGCCTCTGTTTGTAAATGCGCGCGTACAGGGAGGAGGCAAGTTCCTGTTTTCTTCTCTTTAATGTTATTGCGTTTGACACTGCCTGCTTCACCCTTGTCAGCCCGTGTCGGGAGCCCAGTTCTCAGGCGAGGTGGTAGGATTTTTTGTCTTTCTCTGTTTTGTTTTGCTTTGTTTTTTGGTTTTTTATTATTATCTTTTTTTTTAACTTTTTTCCCCCTAGATAAAATGCTCTGTTTCCTACCACCGCATCATTTAAAGATGATGGAATAAACCAAGCAAAGTCTGTTTCAAAAGCAGAACAAAATGATTTCATTTTGAGCTCTGCTTTCTATTTATATTTAAGGGGAAAATTCTCAGAATCAGTACATGGGAAGCGATGTTTCAAATCATAACTAAGTGACAATGCTTATCACTCCCTAAGGAAACAGCATTATTTCTTTATCCTCCCCAGTGAAAGATGCGTGTATATTTATCCCTGGTATTTTAAGGTGTCAGTAGTTATAAAGGGATCAGGTTTTGACTTTCTCTCCTTTTCTTCATCCAAGCACATGCTGTAACTGAAATAAGTAGACTGATAGCGTTATTGGTAGTTTCCTTACAGTTACCGAAGGATCTTAACAAGTTTTTAATAGCGTCGGGTCTGTTTCAGGACAGTGTAGTGTCGTTCTTCAGAACACCGCACCACACACACAAAAAAGAACAGAAAACCAAAATTGCCATCTCTCAGCTTGAATAATATTCCAAGTGTTCTGCTTTGCAAAGACCAGTGACTCATTTAGACCAAAGCACCTAGGCTGCCTTGGAGACATTCATTGATTTTAAATTAAAAAATAACTGCTCTGTTTTACATTAAGAGTGACAACTAAATAACAGAGTAGACCTTATTTAAGTTATTTGTAGCAACTCCACTGCACCTGTCTGAAGGGAAGGGGGGAGGACACTTAAATGAGGTAATCTTACTGATCAATAATCCAGATCTCTCGATGCGCTGTAGCAGATGGTCAATTCTTGATAGAATTACTGAAATACAGCTCGCTGTTTTTCTTACGGCTCGGGTCTTTGGGTTCAGGGTACTGACTTTATTAACTTTAACTTTATTCTCCTTGAACGTTTGTCTCTTTTTCCTTTAATGTAGCTATGTTTGGGAGGGGGAGGGAAGTTGAATAAAAACGTTATATTCTACTTGTTCTGTAAAGGTAGCCAGAAGGGAGTTTTCAGCCCTGCAGATGAGAAAAAGGTTTAGAAGGAGGAGTTGTTCTTGGATTTTGTTTTTCACCATCTTTGTAAACAGGCCTTCCTCATAAATTTTAATAGCATACAAAATTAATAAAGTTTTAAAGGCAATATTGACTTGGGAGAGTGACTTTTCAAGCAGTGAGAAGCCTCCGGTTTCATACGACTAGTACAAAGATGATGTAGAAACCAGCCATGTTAATTAATAGTCATCACTGGGCAGCTCCTATGTGTTGGACCCTCAAATACTTCTAATTATTTCCAAAAAGGAACTTCTTAAGAAGGATGCTCCTGGCTACCTTTTTTTAAAGCTTAGTTTGAACTTTAAATAAATCTAAAAGTAATAAAGACTGGCTTAGTTTTTAAAATAATCCAGAGTTAGGACTTTTCACTGACTGCCTTCTCACCCCTGCCCACCTCCTCACTCAGATATGTTAACACAGAGCAGTTTCATTGCGTGGCATTTTTGTATTATTCCTAATTATAATAGTGAAAAATAAACTGGGAGGAACTGTGTGTCTGGACTGTTCACAAACCTAGTTACCCTCTCAACACCAGCTCATCTGCATCCCATGAATCTGCCCAACTTTAGTCTGCTAAATGACCTTGAATGCCTCCACATCAGATATGAACTCCAAATCCTTCATGGGGCGTATGTGGTCCAGCCCCAGTGTTCTTCTTCCATCATATTATACAGTTCTTTCTGTAAACAGTGCTTCCCAGACATCCTGAACTACTCAAAAGTCTTTGAACGGAACAAACTCTATCATTTAGAAATACTTTCAGCAACAGATATAGAAAACCTGACCAGCAGTGGCTTAATCTAAGAATATAGATTATGTTATAACAAGAGGATCAGAAGCAGATAGTCCGTGGATTGGTTTTCACAGCTCGACGCCAGAAGAGCCACACTGCAGAATTCAGATTCCTACCTCATTCCCCTTTTCAGAATGTTACCTTCCCCTCCTCCTCAGCTAGTTCTGGTATCTGAGCCTGTCTGGCAGATGCTCTGGCGGAGGTAAACTACTCCAGCCTTTTCCTAGGGGGAGGTTTCAAGAGGGATCAGAGATATTAAAGGATAATTTTGTACCAAAGGGTAAAGTCGTGTCTCTTTTACTTATGTAAAATGAATGTGTGTGTGAGATTTTATTTAACTCATTGATTAATGAGGGAACCAGGCAGATGTTATAATGGGTTCAAAGAAGCACAAATGTATATGGAGTAAAAGATATTGAATGAATGTGCAGGTGGATGCAAACTGGGTTTTCCATAGAAGGGAGGATCCTCCTTCCTCAGGACAGAATCCATTTGGATTACAATAGACAATTATTCCCACTGCTTTCAGATCTCTGTAAGAATTGTCAGATAGCTCCCGTAGAAGCAGAATCAGGTGACTAAGGAGCCATACTCTAGAAGTATGATTTTCCATGGAAGCACAGATTTTTCCCTACAAAGAAAAATGGTATATTCAATAAACATGTTTAGGATTGTTATAAGGACGGAATTATGTAATCTCTAGTAATAGATTATAAAGTTCATGGTGCCGGCCATTACCACTGCTGTCCCTGATTATTTCATGTACTTACGACTTAATCTCCCCATTTGGACTTAAAACTCTTCCAGTAATAAAAATTGAAGATTCCATTTCCTTTGTATCTGCCGTCTCCTTTTTCCTACTCTCCTCATTTGCACCATCACTGTGGGGTCTCATGCTTAATCAGTAGTAGATACTAGTAAGTGCTTGCTGAATAAGTGAATTTATTAATTTTTATAAAAAAGATGTGTTTTATAAAAAGGATGAGATTTAATTTTTTTTTTAATTTCTATGTAGTTTTTTAGAAAAATCGATGTGTAACCATTTATGTTTTCTTGGCATTATAAACCAAGACTGCACCTCAAAATCCAATAAAAATGTTATAGTCATGCATGTTAATAAACATTTTGACATAGATATGTGTACGTATTTGTGCAAAGTTAGTCATTTATTGAATGAACTAATTTTTTAAATATTTTAATAATAATAAAGATTTATTCTGTAAAAGAGAAACAGTATGCACTCAATACAAAGAGAAGAGAACTAGACAAAACTCGTTTGCTTTTACCAATGTTGATAGATTTTCACAGTATATTTCTTTGGTTATATATACTTCTTGGATTAGCCAGATCATTAATTTTACTTTACTTTGTACATTATAGAAAGAATCTATATTTAAAGTAATTTTACTACCCAGCTCCAATTTTTTATTATATTTAAACACCTAAGTATAAGTGTGTAAGTATATATTTTGAGTTTTACTTGAATTAATTTTTTCTTTTAAATTTTTCTCTAATAATCTTATTGTTCTGAAATTGGGTTCTATAAAACTTCAGGATATTACCAAACATCTCCATGAATTACTAAAAAAATAATGCTTTCTAATAAACATGCTTTGTTTATTTCTGCTTCGTGATCCCGGGGCACTATCCCAACCCCATCTCAGGGATTATGATCCAGGCAATGAAGACAACAGTCTTCTATAGCTTGAAAAATTTGAAGATTTTTAAATCTCTTCCATCTTCTTCAGTTTGTCTTGATTTCCAGTTGACCCATTTCTAATTTTTCCAGAACTCTTAAATTTCAGGGTCCATGATTAGACAGAACAATCCAATTCTGACTAGCTTCAAAATTAGCAGATCTGCTTCTCAGTTCTTATACATCATGTCTTTGAAATGTTATCCTATATCATGTTGCCCCGTTTAGTATCAGTAGAGCAGCATTAATGCAGTCAAATTATGTTTCCTCACCTAGCTAATACATAATTAACTAAAGAGTTCTAATCATGTGAATTATAAGGAAGAACATCACTATTTCCTTCTATTTTTAAATGTTCCGAGAGAATTCACTGCCGCGTAATATCCTGAAAGAAATTGATCATACTTTTCCTGTAATATATGTTGTTCTGACAGTAAAGCATTAGTAACCAATTGATACCTAGCAACAATATTGTGATCTCTTTAGATAATTAATCTTAGCTATTTTCCTGTCAGAAGCAACAGTGCTTGATTTTATGTTGAGCCAGAAAGATTGCCAGTTTTGAAAATTAAAAAGCATTCCTTTTATATTATTCATTCCAGTAACAATTTATGATGGCACATTTAGCTGCTGAACGCTTGTCAACAAACGTAATTATGTTTCGATATAAACAAGATTGGTGGTTTTACTATGCCGCTCCATCTTTGTTGAGAATGTTTTGATTTAGGTTCAGATTATACAAGCTGTGTATTTATGTGTCATTTTTTTCCCCTCCTTTGTTAATAGTTTTTTCTGATAATTACTTGTAGGCAAACAAGCATGCACTTAGGATCCCTATGCACAGGAGATATCAAACGGAGAAGAAAAGCTGCACCTTTGCCTGGACCTACTACCACAGGTAAAAGACAAGGGCTCGGGGCAGAGCACACCTACAAAGTTCATAAAGCATCCAGAGTAAAATGCGGATAATCCTTAATCACTTGCACTGAGGACGAGGCACAGTGCCAAGAAACTAAAAAAGCAGATCATCTGCCTTCGGTGTCTGGATGTGTTGTATGTTCCTTGTGTAGGTTTTTCAGGCAGCAATCACAAAAGTATCTCCTACACACCTGCCCAAATGCAAGACTTTGTATAGGTCTTAAAGGATACAAAAACCTCAAAGGTGGTGTTTTTGGCCTCAAGAAAGTTACAGACTTGTTGGGAAAACAAGGCATAAGTAGATGAAAAGGTAAATCACCCCAGAAGAGACAAATACTAAAGAATTCGAAAGTACTGAAGCAGCCTCAAAACCCAAGGCCCATGTTGTAGCAGGCGGCCACCTGGCCATGAATGTGGCCATCTGATTTCCAGTCCCAGGTGTGCAGCAATCTGAGATCCATCTTTCCTGACTTAGACAGGTTAGCATTAGACTAAAAAAATTTGCATCATTTCCACCTCAAAAGCCACATCATTCTAATAGCATGTCATTCTACTGAGCATGGTCCAGGGAAAACCACAAGTGCTGAGCACAGAGAGGTCGTTATACCAGAGGGGACAGGAAGCCTTCCTACAGTTGGTAATGAATGATATGAATAAGATTAGCATGCATTGCAAAATCTCATGCAGGAGCAGTGTTGTAAGGGAGGTAGAAATAAAAACCTGTGATTGGATGGAGCCAACTGGGCATTAAAATGTAGACACCCAAATAGGAATAAACAACAATTAACTGTAATGGGTTTGTGATGCCGCAAACTATGAGCAAATGTTTTCTGTGTAGATACTTGATCAGTTACAATGTTGCTATTATAACATTGGCTTATTGCCTGGGATCCTTAACCATTCAAATTTATAAATGGTCTCTCTTAACTTCATTTGGGAAATGTTTTATAGAAAGAGTGATTTTTTTTCCATGATTAATTATAGAATAGGAAAATAAGATTCATATCAACGGGAGAGTAAGCAGTGAGAAGGGAAGGAAATACAGAGAGATACAGATATATGTAGATACATAGGTATTTCTTGACATGATGATTTCAAAGGAAATAAAAGATGTGAAGCTTAAATTCTCTATTTAGGAGACCTATCCCTAATAGTTCAGCACTGGAAAAATTAAAGAATAACTTAAAATTGGAGCACCCATAATACAGTTGCTCCATCCACATAAAGTGCTACATTATGAAATTCTGCGTGTAGTTGTAAATGTAACATCTGATCTTCATCCTCAACTTTGTTGAATTTTCAGAATTTGGAAGTAGGAAACACCTGTGTGCAGAATGTGTTTGTATTTATGTAGAATAATATTTACCACTTAATAGCGTACCTGCTGTGTACCAGAACTTTATTATTTGATTTTATCTTTGCAGCAACTTGATAACATAGGTGTTATTATCACCACTTTGCCCACAAAATGAAGTTCGGAGTGTTAGGTTCTTCTTAGCTACCCAAGAGGAT
The DNA here is from genome assembly GCF_048564905.1 of Vicugna pacos. Lineage (NCBI taxonomy): Eukaryota > Metazoa > Chordata > Mammalia > Artiodactyla > Camelidae > Vicugna > Vicugna pacos. The sequence continues at coordinate 27,403,001 of NC_133009.1, forward strand.
ATAATGATTAAAGGCCAAAGGGAGGATTCAAGCCGACAGCTGCATGACTCCTAAACCCATGTTCTTTTCATGACAACATACTTATGGCCTTTCTGTAAGAATATATATGTAAAGACCATCTTATTCCATATGTTTTATGCAATCATATATATGGATATAGACTATTATGCAGTTTATATAATTTGTTTATATTTATACAGACTATTATATATCTTAAGTGCCTTAGAAGATGTATCTAAATTTGCTGTGCAGAAATACAGAACATGCATCAGAGGACTTCAAATATATCTCTTCTTACAGGAACATAGAGCCACTTTTAGATCGAATACATGTCATAAGTTCTTCAATTTAAATCTTTCACAAGGCAAGTGTAGGACTCTTTAATATTCCCATTCCGGTTGAATGGTCCCCTGAATTCTCTTATCTTTCAATGATTCAAACACTGGTGGCAGAAATAGTACAAGAACAATCTTGGGAATGTGACTGAAGTGCCTCAGAGCCAGCAATAAGGAAGAGAGAGTGTCCGGGTCAGGTCCGAACACTCTGCACATATGTGAAGTGAGGAGGAAAATGCCTAATGGTTGGGGAGAGGATAATATAATTATTTCTACAAGGTGATTTCGATGTTACAACTCAGTAGCATCAGAGGAAGTCATTTATACGGAATGTGGGTATAAACATTAAACTTTAGCCTAAAACATTCATAATCTCACGGCAGCGTATTCCGGCTGGGATATTTCAGAACTGTTGTGCTTCCCATAAGACTCAAGATTTTGATTATATTACTGGACTTTTTACTTAAAAGGATATAATTCATAGAAATTTAATGCATTTTTGTAATTACTCAAATAGTATTGGAGTAGGAGACTTATATTACTCATTTTCCGCGCATTTTTTTAAATCCGCACATAACTGTTCCTCTCAGAGAGGAAGAGAATGAGGTTATTTAAAAGTCCTCAGTTTTAAAGAGTATCTTCTAAAACTAATGAACTCTAAGGTGAAGATTATCATCCAAATACAAGACTCAAGTCAGAAATGCTTTTGCATAAATAAACTTTGATAATGAGGTTATGAATCCTAGATCATCTTGTCTCTGAAAATTACGGTTTTCAAATTCTGGAATATAGTCAGTCACATAACAAAGAGTCTTATATTTGCAAGCTTCTGAACTTGAGTTAGCCTGTAGAATTAAAGAAACTATTCTGGCTATTTTAGAGGCCCTTGCAGGCTTCCTTAAAAAACACACATTAAATTAAAATATATTTTCACAGTTCCTTCTACCTTTAGTCAGCATTCAGTCTAAGCTGGAAAAACACAGGAGAAGGTAACACTCTCATTTGCAGTCGGGAATAAGAGTTAAAAGGCTGACAGCTTGAATGTTGTTTAACGATCCCTTCTGATTTATATGTGAAATATTATGTGGTCAAACAGCAGGTTTTGAACAAGATTTGGCAAAAATTGTCAGGAAACTATACTTAGGCACTTTAACACCCCAAACTGGGTTTATACAACAATTCAAGATGCTAAAGATAAACACTTCTGTATTGTATTTATAATAAATAATATTGTATAAAAGATTTAAAGCCCCCTGTGAAATTAATAACCCCAAATCTGATCATCTTTACCTGCTGGTGTATTGAAAATTTTACTCGCCCTGTTGTAACAATAACGTCAAAGCACAATTTGAGTCCCTTTTAAGGCTGTAGAGTAGCCAGCAGTGTTATCGGTTGAACATTTATTAATTGTGGCAGGAACACCGAATTTATTTCAGTGCTTTAGCTTATTTACTGCTCTTTCACCTTTGTATTTTGTATTGACACAGTAAAATGAATATTGATAAGGTTAGGTATTGATTTTTAAATGTATGGCTTGTTCTCTGCCTCATTCAAAGTCACATACCAAAAGATAGTGGATGTCTCAGTAGCAAAGGCTGTAGACTTACTATTATAAAACCAAGAACTGTTGAAGCAATAAGGTTTGCCAGGAGAATGCATTTTATAGTTTGAAAAATGTCATCTGTAAAGGTGAAGAAAAGCAGTGAGCAAAAATAGGAGGAATATTATCAACACATTTTTTAAAGGCCGTCAGCAATGTTGGTTATGGTCTTGTGTTTTTGGTAGAAGTCATAGCTTATTGAGGATTTGATAGTAAAAAGATTTAAATATGTTTATTGAGATATTGTGGCTACCACATTTTTTAAAAAATATTTTGTCCACTATGTAGTAATAAATTCATTGTTACCCACAGTTAGTATTTGCTGTTGCTATTTTGCTTTCATTGAAATATTTTCATAGGGAAAATATGCATCATAACTAGTGGACCATTTTTCTCTACATTTTAAATTATGCAGAGAGATGCCGACTGAAGGTCAGTATTTCGGTATATACATTGCTCCAGGGTCACTGTGCCTTCATGACGTGTAAGTTCTTGGCAAGAGGTTGCATTACAGCTTTCTGTGACTTTTCTGTTCTTTCCTCTGCTTCCTACTAATATTTCAATAATAAAATAATCTTTAGGAATATATAAAGTAATAAAGGCAGGTTGCAAATTATAACAGGTGAAGATTTTTAAAAGGTGCTTTTTTAATTGAAGTTTAATTAATTTACAATGTTGTGTTAGTTTCTGGTGGGTATATAGCATAGTGATTCAGTTATACATATATATTTATTTTTTTCACATTCTTTTTCATTATAGGTTATTATAAGATATTGAACGTAGTTCTCTGTGCTGTACAGTAGGACCTTATTGCTCATCTATTTTATATATAGTCGTGTGGCTAATCCAGAATTCCTAATTTATCCCTCTCCCTCTTCCCCTTTGGCAACCATAAGTTTGTTTTCTATGCCTATGTGTCTCTTTCTGTTTTATAAATAAGTTTATGTATATCTTTTTTTAATTTAGATTCCACATGTAAGTGATATCATATACTTGTCTTTCTCTGTTTTACTTAGTTCACTTAGCATAATGCCCACTTAGTCCTTCCATGTTGCTGCAAATAGCAAAGTTTTGTACTTTTTTATGGCTGAGTAGTATTCCTGTGTGTGTGTGTGTGTGTGTGTGTGTGTGTGTGTGTGTATGTGTGTTTATACACACCACATCTTCTTTATCCAGTCATCTGTCAGTGGACATTTAGCTTGCTTCCACGTCTTGGCTATTTAAATAGTGCTGCTATGAACATTGGGGTGCATGTATCTTTTTAAATTAAAGTTTTCTTAGGATATATGCCCAGGAGTAGGATTGCTGGATCCTATGGTAATTCTATTTTTAGTTTTTTAAGTAATCACCATACTGTTCTCCATAGTGGCTGCACCAAATTACATTCCCACCAATAGTGTAGGAGGGTTCCCTTTTCTCCGCACCCTCTCCAGCATTTATTGTTTGTGGACTTTTGAATGACGGCCATTCTGACTGGTGTGAGGTGATACTTCACTGTAGTTTTGATTTGCATTTCTCTGATAATTAGTGATATTGAGCATCTTTTCATATGCCTGTTGGCCATCTGTATGTGTTCTTTGGAGAAATATCTATTTAGGTCTTCTGCCCATTTTTTGATTGGGTTGTTTGTTTTTTGTTACTGAGTTGTATGAACTGTTTATACAGTTAAAAATTAAGCCCTGGTCAGTCACATTGTTTGCAAATATTTTCTCCCAGTTCATAGGTTGTCTTTTTGTTTTGTTTATGGTTTCCTTTGCTGTACCGAAGCTTGTAAGTTAGATTAGGCCCCATTTGTTTATTTTTGCTTTTATTTCAATTGCCTTGGGAGACTGGAAAAGGTGAACTTTTAATTAAAAGTCATACTGAGCATCATTAGGAGATATTTGGGGTACCCAGGCTCCTTTTCAAGGTGCTGTATCTCTTCATTTGTCCAAATCTATCTTATCAATAATTACATTTTTATTTTCTTTTATTGCTGGATTTCTTTGACCACTATAGGTTTTCTTATCTCTTCCAGGATTTTAAAACAGGCAGTTTTTTTGGAGGGGGGGGTGGCTTATTGTTATTAATTTTGAAACCAAACTATATCCAAACATATCAAAAGCCTAGGTAATATATATCTCTCCCCCTTTTGGATCACCAGACTACCTTTCAGTTATGTGTCTCAGAGTTGTCAATAGCCCTCCATTGCCATATGGTACAAGAAACACTTAGACAGAGGATAAGCACACATATTAGATAGAAAATGATTGCTATTCCAACTATTTTTATATTTATAATCTTTTATGACTAAACAGTTTGAAAATACTCCTGGAAATGCTTAATAAAAATACTCCTGGACATTTCATCTAAAGAGAAAAAGACTCTCTCTTTAGATGCGTAGTTGTGACTACAGGAAAGAAAGAGAGAAATGGTCCTAAGCAGCCCCCATGCCTATTCCAGCCTCAGAAACCTTGAGGCAGGTTGGTTTGTGCCCTCGCAGAAGGAGAACCAAGCCAGGGAGCTGGGTGTAAGGCTCCTTATCAATCCAGAACCTCTGAAAAGCTCTACCTTCAGAACAGGGCATGCTAGAAACAAAACTCACCCACAAACACAGGGAAATAAAAAATCGGGTATCTATCTGGTCTCCAAGTAGAAAGCTCTCTGAAGATTTGTAACCAAGAGCCTACCCTCATGTGAGTTTCTGGTTTGAAATTACACTGAGCCAAAAATGATCATAAAAACTGGTCTCTGAAGCACATGCGGAACCACTCTAGTGGGGCCTGCCTTCAACCCCAAGCCTCAAGAATCAAGTGAAACCTACAGAAGATGACCTCACAAATCAAAACTGAAAGAATTAGTTATAAAAACAGATGCAGAAACAAAAGGGAATAACTGGAAAAAGGAAAGACACGTATGGTAAAGAACCAAGTAGAATTTTGAGATTATTTTATTTATTATGAAAAATCTTGAAAATGATAAACTCACTGGACGAGTTGAAGAGCGTATTAGATACAGCCAAAAAAAATCAGAGAATTTTAAGAGTGATCTGAAGAAACTACCTGAAAGAAGCACAAAGGGATAAAAATATGGGAAATACAAGAGAATAACCAAGGTGCTTGGAGGAGCATGAAGTTCAATACACATCTGATAAATCTTCCAGAAAAAGTAGGAAGAATAGGGAGATATCCTATTGCAGGAGAATGGAGACAGAATTCAGTGATAATGACAGAATTTTTACAACTGAAGATAAACTCGAATCTTCATACTCAAAAACCAGAAGTCTTTATGGGGAAATAGTAAATATAAATAAAGTCATACTATCGTAAAACTTCAGAACACCAAAGACGAAGAGAAGAACTTAAGAGCAGCTTACTCACTATGTGGTACCAGTCAAGTACTTCATCTCTCTGAGGCTCATTACAATTCCTCCCTTGCACAGTTGTTAATAAGGAATTTAGATGGTGAAATGTCAGATGCCTAACAAGTAAACCACATGCCAGGTACGTGGTAGGTAAACCATGAAGGGTCTTGTTTATATTATAGCAAAGAAACATCCCTGTGTGCCTTCAGAACCAATGCAGTTTTAAGACTTGTTTTCGTTTTTTGAAAACACTATTCTTTGATCCATAATCATTCCAGAAGAAATATATTTCTGTATAACCAAAACATCAGTTAATAAAAACACTCCCTTCTCCAAACATGTCAATACAGACCATGTCTTTCATTCTCAACTATGCAAAGTTTTTAATCACTTTGGAAGAAAAAAAACTAATTTTACATTTCATTGTTTAGAAAGAAAAATATATGGTATCACTCATATGTGGAATCTAGAAAAGAAAAAAGAAAGAGGACACTAATGAACTCATCTACAAAACAGAAACAGACTCACAGACATAGTACACAATTTTACAGTTACCGGGGGAAGGGGATAAATTTGGGAGTCTGAGATTTGCAAATGTTAGCCACTATATGTAAAGATAGATTTTAAAAACTTTCTTCTGTATAGCACAGGGAACTATATTCAATATCTTATAATAACCTTTAATGAAAAAGAATATGAAAACGAATATATGTATGTATATGCATGACTGGGACATTGGGCTGTACACCAGAAGTTGACACATTGCAACTGACTATACTTCAATTTTAAAAAAAAGAAAAGAAAAAAAATAAGTGCCTTGTATTTTTAAGCAGTTAACTGTTTGAACTGATTTGAACAGAATTCACATGAAAAACATCTGCAATTTTGCAGAGTGTAAAATGGTCTGAATTAGGCTTTTCCATATTAAAAAATGAAACAGTTAAAACATTTGACAGAGTAGTACCACCTACCACTTGCTCACGTCTCAAACTGTGCTCAATGCTGTTTCTTAACAGCAAAGGTCCACGTCCCTAAATTAGTTACTGAGAACAGAGGACAGTATTGCAACTTGCAATTTTAATGACATCACAAACAATAACAGCAGGAGCCCTGCTCTTCAGCTGGCTGGCAGAGTGATGGGGAGAGAGGACGGGAAGAAAGACGGAGCACAGACCATGAAAAGCCTTCTGAATACGGGGTCGGGCCTGAAGCGAGTGCCCTCGCTGAAGCAGCATGTGTCACCTCCCCTTCCATTGGCTGTTTATCCAACATCAATACAACACTTTAGGAGCCAAATTACTAAACAAGCTGCCAATTAGGCCTGCAGTCAGCTGGATAGATTAGCAGCTAAGAGAGGCCGATACAAGATTTTCATCTCTTGAGCCAATTACGCAAGTGAATTACCATCCACAATACTCTTTGGAAGATTTGAGGGGGAAAGGACTGACTCAGCTGTAACAGAGACAAGAGACCCAGTACAAAGGGGGCCGGGAGCGGGAGCTGGCAGAAGGGTTAGCAGGCTACGGATTGCTAAAATTGCCCGAGCAGGAGGAGAGCCTCCTAGGAAAGGACTTAAAGGATTTAGCACTGCCAGGAGCCAAAGAAAAGGAAATTATGGTTGTTGGATGCTGTGCTGAGACTGAGTTGTTCCACTCCCATGTCTTAATCTCATAAAAGAAGGATGAGAGACCAACAGTAGATCTCACTCTAGAGTCATTTTCCATGAAAAATGATGTATCTGGTTTTTTTTTTTTTTAAGTTGTATAGAAAAGCCATTGTTTTTTGTTTGTTTCGGGAATCCGTGTTTCTGTGGGGAAAGATTTAGCATTTGAGAAATTAAATATTCTTTTTTTTATTTTAAAGATAATGCTTTGTTTTATTTCATTTTTATCAAGAAAAGAAATGAAACCAGCATTAAAAAGAAAGAGAATGAAGTCTTTTCTCCCTATCTGAAAACCAAGCATGGGAGGACTAGGGTACCCACGTCCGGGCCACCATGCTTGAAACACCAGCATTTTTAAATTATAATAGTGAGTCAGTTATTTGCTCTTCACTTCAAAACCGAGAATTGACCACAGTTTAGCAGTTTTCACGGCGATGTTTTAAATTGGCCTTATATTTTTTTTCTTAACTATTAAACATATTTTAAACCTGAGCATTTGTGTATCAAAAATATGATTAAGCAGATGTGCAGGCTAAAGCAGCATTAAGGCCTCTGATCTGATCTTAGCTTATAGATGGAATTAAATTAATTCATGGCAATCGCTAAAAAATTAGGGACAGAAGGCAAAATGCTAGTACACCATTTAACCTGACATACCTGATCAGCAGCTGTTCTGAAAAAAATCATATGCCTTGGTGGTCTGCCTTTGTTGTCACCATTATCATAATTCTAAAATAAAAACTCAAATCGCTGTTTTGTTACTATACTAAACAAAAAGCTTCTCTTTGTTTTGTTTTATTTGGTAAGAGGATGATTTTTTATATTTTATATGTATTTATATGCATATTTTATAGTTAAATATATATATAAAATCTTCATATAGGTGTATTTTGCCTTTGTCAGGAAGGAGGCAACTAATGTTAGTCAAGAACTTTTCTTTGATACCAGCCATTCAAGCAGTTCGCAGTTGAAGGTTTTCTCTATTACATGTGAAGATACTTGTTTCAGTGAGCCAAGAGCCAGTGTGACAAATCCAAAACCACCTCATTATTGCGGCAACCCACTTCTCACGCCCTGTAATGAAGTTAGCAGATGGCAGCAGTGTACTCTATTCTCGGTCTTAAAATGCACCTAAAATGGAGAATATCAAAATGTTCAAGAAAGGTCTTTCAAAAATCAGTTGAAGATTGCTCCGTAGTTTCAGTTATAAAACTCTTCAGTTTTAGCTATAAACTCATCAGTTCAGTTGTAAAACTCGTCCTTAGCACTTTGCAGGTATAAGATTCTCTAAGTTAGAATCATGAGGAACAACCCACTTGCCGTTCCCCAGAAGGACAGATGAAACCTAGTGTAACTTCAAGCTTGACATTTCTTTTATTATTTATTATCATTTTATTTTTCACTGTGAAAGACTTAACACCAGAGAATACGTGGAAATGTGTAGGTGCTGTCCTCTGTAGTCCCGTAGGTAATATTTATGTTACTGTTATTGGTGTTCAAGGATCCTTCTGGTGCCTCATATCACCATCCTAAACGCAGTCTTAGAGGAGTAGGACCAAGAGTCCCCATCCTGGGGGGTGGAGGTGGGGGGGGTCGAAAGTGCTGTCACAGTCCCAAATCAGGGATGGATGATGATGGGAAGGAGGTGGAGGGAGGATGTGGGTTGAGATCAGAGAGACATCTAACTCAAGCCTTTGAGAGTAGTGAGTGATTTTGTGAACAACTGCCCATTTCAACCCTCAGACCGTCTCGGAAAACACAGCCCACATTTCAGAGCAGAAATACACTGGGCCCAGGACTGAGATGGTGTGCCGCAGGCCTCTGGAAAGTGGGCCACCTGTCTCCCTGGAGGCCTGGGGAGGGAATGGCTGGAAGACACTAGCCCTATAAGTTCGTGGCCTCCGAGTCCTACAGCGGCCTTTTTGGGAGGCCCTGGTAGAGGAGACTCTACTGAATATCTTCTCACTAAGACAAAGGTTGTTTTAAGATAACTTTACCCCTTTTCTTCCCACACAGCCTCTCCTGTTAGGTTGTTTGGTCATCACTTCCTTAATTACCAAGGAAGAGTAACCACAAGAAATGATCCGGTAACTGAGTTTTGATTGCTTTGTATCACGCCTGTCTTACAGACGAGAAGACAGCAGCCCGAAGAGGGCAGATCACTTAATCAGCTCCTGAGTGGTAGAGTGAGACTCTGACCACGACCCTCTTTCCATTGATCCCTCTGCTGCACCAAGCCGCTCATCCAAAGATGAATAAACAGCCCTCCCGGGCACCTTGCTTGAAAGAGAAACTTAGGAAAATGTGGTTTTCTTAGCCTAAGAGTATCTTCACCTGAGTTCATACTAATGGTTTGTTTTTTTTCTTTTGGTCACTTTGTAATTTCAGGATTAGTAGGAGAAAACGCCCAGCCAATCCTCGAAACCAACATTGGAAACCGAATGCTGCAGAACATGGGCTGGACACCGGGGTCAGGCCTCGGCCGAGACGGCAAGGGGCTCGCTGAGCCGATTCAAGCCGTGCAGAGGCCCAAAGGGCTAGGACTCGGATTTCCTCTACCAAAAAGCACTCCCGCCACCACTGCCCCCAGTTCAGGAAAATCCGCCTAAGCGGAGAAGCACAGGAGAGATGTTTTACAAGTCTGATTTGCTACACGCATCTACCCCATTGTTCTCAGATCGCAACGTAGCTTCTGTGTTCGAAGCAGAAATCTGCCACCGCCTCGCCCCTGTCGCTCTAGCTTCCTCGCCGCGCCGAGTCCTGCCACAGTGATAGAAATGGGATTTCATCACAGGTCATGGTGCTAAAGTAAAAGCCTTTCTTTACCTTTTCACATTTTTCAGTGATTCCAGCTCCTAGGTATGAAGAACAGCTCGTTTCTCTTATTTATTTTGATCTCATACATCAGTAATGTCTAAAGCTTTAGCGTGATTCACTTGTGTGTGTGTGTGTGTGTGTGTGTGTGTGTGTGTGTGTGTGTGCGCGTGCGTGCGCGCGCATGTGGTACCCGAGCTCATCCAGAGGTTTCTGAAATGGGATCAGCCAGAAAGGGTTGTGTCTCACGTCATCCCCGTCTGTTGTAACCGTAGACACCTATCACCACAGCAGTGAAGTCCCAAGCAAATCTTTGTTTGAGAGGCTGGTCAATTTCATATTCCCTGAAATTGGCTTTTTTTGTTAAGGTGTCACCCGGGCGTCTTCAGTCCTCAGACAGTGGAGTATGAAGTTCACAGCTGACAAACAGCAATTAATGTTGCCCTCTGACATTTTGACAAAAATAAACCTCATCATTGTGATCACCAGAGTGCCCTCAACAATTACTTTAATGCAGATTTTATCAATTTTACCTCATTTAAAACATAAAATAATTATTGAAAGAAAAGAAGTGTATTTTTTAAATTCACCATGACTGAACAGTAAATTCTGTTCATCCAAACTTACTTCTACCTCTTTCTTCCCAAAGGGTGATATTTTTTTAAGAGCAACTCAACTGTAGTAAACTGATTTTAAATTTTAACTATCGGAGTAAATTAGAGTACCAAATCAATTTATTTGAAGATTTAAATGGCTCTCCCAAGAATTCAGAATTCTAGCAATGATCCAGACCATTTACAAGGTGAACAAAAAAAAATAAAGAATGGTACCGCTTTGCCCTTTCTAACATTTAAGCAGTACTTTAAAACCAAGCGAAACAAATCGTTCCTATTATGTGCCTAGTCTTGTTATGTCTGAATCACCTGCTTCACTACGTCGGATTCGAAACTGCTCTGTTTAGATGTTGCTTAGTTACCATCTTTCTTCTTAAGGACTAATATTCTCTTTGTAATGATCTTTATTGGTTGAGTAAAGGCCAAGATAACACAATGTGAATCACATGTCTAAGGGTTTTGGGGTTTTTTTTTTTTAAGCTTTGCTTTTCTAGAGTGTTAGGTTCACAGCAAAATTAAGGCAAAGATGCAGAGACTGCTCAGCCACCCTCTGCCCTACACATGCATGGCCTTCCCCATGAACAGCAGCCCCCATGAACAGCATCCCCCATGAACGGCATCCCCCATGAACGGCATCCCCCATGAACAGCGTCCCCCATGTACAGCATCCCCCATGTACAGCATCCCCCATCAGAGTGGGACATTTGCTACAACTGGTGAACCTACATTGACACGTCATCATCCCCCAAAAGCCACAGTTCATACTACAGTTCACTCTTGGTGTTGAACATTCCATGGGCTTGGACAAACGTGTATGCACCATCCATCATACAGAGGCGTTTAATGGTGATAAAATTCCTCTGTGCTCCTCTAATAGGTTTTTGAAAATTTGTAAATCCCCAAGACTTTTTTAAAGAGGGGAAAGGAGATTAGTGCATGTAGTAGAGCTGTCCCAGGTGGTCCCTGAAAGGAAATACTGCCAGTGAGGGAAAGGAAGGTCGGCCTGCGATGTGAAAGGCTTGGTGATTTGCCAAATTACACGTCCCTTTTAAGAATTATCTTCTTTCCTAGAGGTATTGTGGTCAGAGGACAGGTTGCTTAGGGAACTAGACCACCAGGTGAGTTGCTCTTTTAGCACATTCTTGCTGGATGAAGTAGCCCCTTTGTATGATTATTTTCTACATGTTCATTACTTAGAAATTTGCCATTTTTAAAAAACGATTTTTGTTAAATGCCCATTCTATCTACGTAAGGGGTCAAGGTTGGAGGAGATTGTCTATATTTTGGTTTAAAACTTCTTTATGGTCATGTATCACGAGCTAGGATCTGTTCAAAAGTGTTTTGGGTTTTTTTGGTTTTTGGTTTTTAACTAATTCCACTGCCTGAAGATCTTCTGAAATCCTAGCATTTTGAAGAGCCAAGTTTGGAGCTACCAGTAACACACAATGAAGTTACCATGAGACTGACTGACCTCAGGCTCCAAAGGACCTGGCCCACTCTTTTCACGTCACCACGTTCTGACCCTCATGGTGAGAAAGAGCAGAGCACAGAGCAGGCAGCACAAGGGAATCCCTCAACTAAATACCGAGCTTTATGAATACTTTCTGCTGTCCTCCTGGACGGTACTAGTCTTCTGAAACAACCCCTCTGAGCGCCTCCTCCCTGAGCTTGGGTGTGCTCCGTCTCTGCCCTCCCCAGATAATTCATCTCTGTAGTTTCACTCAATAGAAGAAAGGCCTCAGTCTTGATATTTAGAGTCCTCTAAGTAGCTCACAGACGACTGAAAATATTTCTTGCTCTAAGGAAGTGTTTAAGGAGATCGAATCCGAGACTCAGTGTTCAGAGCAGAGCAGAGCAGTGGCGATGTCCCAGGCTGCCCCGTGCGCTCACGCAGACCTGTACCAGGAGCACATGTATCCCCTCCCCTTCTAGTCCTTAAGGGAAATCACGGCACACCCAAAGTCCTGCTTGGACTGGAACTTTATCAGAGAAATAAACACAATGGAAAAATGGAATTTTTAATGTCAGTCAGACATCTTTTAAGATATGAAGTTCACTAATGTATTTTTTATATATAGTAATAGCTAATTTTGACCAGTTACTATGACCATAGAACTCAAAGCATCCAAAGGAGTTCATGCTTTAGAATATATCAATCATATCTCTTTAAAAAGATGGTAAGATTTTTCTCTTCGCTTTCATAAAGCCACTCTTCTGCAGTTTCTAAAGCCTCATGTCAAATTAATTGCTTGTGCTCAAAATGTTAGAGAGTGCATAGGCCCCTCCATTACCTTCCAAATCATCCATTGCCCAGCAGCAGCCAAGAGAGGCTGAGCGTGGCTCTATTAGCAAATTAACTTTTTGCCTTTATATACTTGTTATAGTTGATATTGACCAGATTGTGTCCTGGAGTCATTTCCTTCCTTCCTTCCTTCCTTCCTTCTTTTCCTTCTTTTTCCCTAATGTTTAAGGCTATGTTCCCCTCAAATTCCTTTGCCTTTATTTTTAAATTTTATGGTACCCCTTTAAAAGAAAATCCATTGCTAACTGAAATTTACCGATTAGTTGATCTCAGTGTTTAAATACATAGATTTTTATAACTCATACCGTGGCCATCAAACAGAAGATAAGACAGTAGGGTTAAAGGTATGATATGCCTGATGTATACTTAGAGGTGTGTTTACAGGGCACATATGTGTGCAATATACAGACATGACTGCAAAATACTGCATTTTATTGATATGTTTATTTTAACACTGTGAATTGATATTCTTGCAATTAATTGAACTGACAGTTGCTTCTCTTCAATCTGTTTTTGTTTTGAGCAAATGCTTCACAAAAGAGAAAAATCACTGTTGACATGCTTCTTAAAACTATTTCCTCCTGTACCTTTTCTTTAAGAAAAAAAAAAGCGATCTAAATTGGTATTGTAAAATGAATTTGTTTAGCAAAGAATATTTTGGATTTTTTTTCTTTTGGTAGAAAGATATATTAATAATGCAACAAAGAGTGAGAGAATAAATGTAATGCTTAAGAATGTTATTTATAAGCAGTCCTTGTCTCTGTGCTTTAAATGTTTCCCTCTTAAAGGAATAAAAAAAATAAAGTGGAAGGACTTCAAATGTTTTTAATTACTACCCATTGACAGTTAACATTTAGCAGTGCAGTTAAATTCATTGTTAATCTTTAAGCCCTGAAAAATTTCAATACTGTCCAAAAAAAATCTACAGAAAAAAAAAATGGTAAACGTATTTGACTCATTTATTCACAGCTGATTGTGACCTGTTCTACCACATTTTCCTGTTTTTGTTTTTGTTTTTCCCTGAAGCTGGACTAGACCAACTGGCTTCAGGTCTGTCACCATTCAAAGATTCTGATCCTGAAGTAGCAAGTGCAAGTTCTCTCTGACAACTTGCCAGATGTCAATCAGCAGTGTACGTGTCACGGTCCCTCCACTTCCTTCTGGGAAATTGTGCCTCATAAACTTGCTCCGATCCTTTAATTATTTTATACGAATTAAACTGTGGAGATCTGTTTGCTGTAGGAAGCATCTCACTACGTTGACAAAATTTTATCTTTTCTCCCAAAAAACTGAGTTGTGAGTTGTTAGAGTTAGTAGATTTTTTTTTTAATCCAATAGGTATTAAATACTCATTTATTTAACAGGCTTGCAGTAATATATACTCAACTGACAAGTGGACCATGAAGGCGCCTTCTGCTGGGTTCCTCCTAAGCAAAGACTCATTACTTTACACACCTGACATTTTAAGTAGATCCAGATTTGTCTCTAGCGAGTCAGTGCCATTAGCTGCCAGGGGTATGATCTACTATTGCCACTTTTAGTTTTATCTGTACATTAGAGTTGTCTTCTGTCTTTGAATTGTCAGACAGTTTAAATCATTCTCAGATTCACAGACCTCACTCCTCTTGCAGGATCAGAATGTCCTGTGTTTCCGCCTTAATCTTTCAAGGATGAACTTACTTAACAATTGAAGGCGATTTTTGTGTTTCTTTAGGTTTTTTTTTCTCTTAGTTTGAATATTCAAAATAAATTACTAGCATTTTAAATGTGTGTTTAATACTTGATCTTTTGGCTACAAAATGGTACAGACAAGACTATTATGACAGCATCCCAAGCAAAAAAATAAACACCCAAAATTATTTTCCACCAGTTTTCATCTTCCTATTAAATTTTAAGAAAATGTTTATTTCTTCCTGAAGGCAGCATTCTTTAATAAAAGCAGAAAGGATAAGAAATACTATACTAACTCATTATATGCAAAAAAAAATGCTTTCCGAAAGCAAACAAATTCTTGTATCTCTTATTGAGGTGAATTTCTTCAAATCCCAGAATTTCATAGCTATGATGAGCAAAAGATTTTGGTGGGGGTGGTGGGGAATTAAGGTTTTGTTAGATGGCTGTGTGGCTAATCTAATTCTAAAGCCTATAATTGATGGTGGAAACTGTAGATAACCCACGTTTCACATAGGAGGTAAGGAATTCACAAAACAATTTTTTAAGTGGATGTGAAGCCCTTGGGAACACACATTAAAGCTATGAAACTTAAAGAACAGAACCACAATATTCCTAAAACAATGACCGTAGTGTCTTTAGGTTCTCAGCAGCCAGCCCAGGGGTCAGTAATCCGTGAGGCTAGGTTCTTGACCCACCCCCCATCCTTAAATACCTGTCCTTTTATTGTACCACTTCTGATTCCTTTCCACACATTTTGGTCTGCATCACGTATTTTAGTATCACAGGACAGCCTTCCAATATGAGGAGACAATCACAAGCACCCAGGACACCCGCGCGTCCTGACTCCCATCCCATTGTGTTTCTCCATGATGTCCCTTAACAACTCAGCTAGAAACAAGCAGCAGATTTCGTCCCCACTCAGTGAGTAATTGTCTGCGCCGCAGTGACAGATGTGCAATATAGCAGCTTCTTCAGGAAAAAATTAACAGTTTGTCCAGCATGTCAGCTCGCTCTTTTTAGTGCTTGGGAGGTCTTGGCCCCATTATGGATGATTTAGAAATTGAGGCAAGCAAAAACCAGCTGCCTGCGCTGAAAGCCTTCGTTAGTCGCCCTCATCTGCATTCCAGGACTCACTCACGTCGAGAAATTGGTGGAGCCCCTCTGGCCACGCGATGAGTAGGGGCTGACAGTGCCTTGATTTGTTGAGAGAGAATAAATGGGTTTTTCAGAAGATGAGGAAATATCACCATTACTGGCCAATTTACAGCATTTTATCTGTTCTTCAAACATGTCACTTTTGTTATTGTTGCATGGTAATTACATAGTGAAACGGAAAGAAAACAAATTCAGGTTACGTATTCAGATGGATTGCAAAATCATATAATCCTGATAAATGCCCATTTATGATACACATGGATGAAAGGTTCATTTTAATTCTGAATGGCCAGCTCAGCCATAAATAGGATATAGGATTAAATTCCAGGGAATCTGATTACATAAAAGCAAATAGTCTTTCTCTTCACTTTTTCAGATCCGGGACATTCAGGGAGATACCATGAGTCATATTCACAAACAGGACTTTGCGGAGACAATACCAAAAGTAAATTCAGAATTGCATTCTGAAAAAGGACGAGAGCTTTCCGTGAGGCTAGAGAGTTTTCTTGTTCTGGAGATGAGTCCATCCTAAAGGCTTCTCAAGAAGCAAGTGGACCAAGGCAGAAAGATTTCCAGTTCAGAGGAACAGTTCTACATTCTGAACTTTTACTTTCCTGGTCACGTCTGCAATCTCACCAAACACTTAGATACTAGAAACCAAATGCTTTTTCTTGTGTTCCTCTTTCTAAGATGATTTCTCCCCCTTCCCCAGTCCCTGTTATTGTTAGAGTGTTGCCTGTCGCAGTTTAGCTGAGCACACAGATAATAAAGAGCATGGAGATGAAAAGGAACAGGGGGCAGCACCCCACGACTGCCACTTAAAGTGTTGGGTATGTCAAGTGATGAGTCTTTGCTTAGTAGGAACCCGGCAGAAGGCGCCTCCATCGTCTCTTATCAGGTAAGTACATACTACCGTGAATCTGTTAAATCAATGAGTATTTAGTACCTGTTGGCTCCTAAGTTTGCTGTGGCAGGGAAAGAAAGAGAAGAGCCGTGCTGGTACTTAACTGCTTTGACCCAGGGATGACACGTGTCACTTCTGTTCAGGGTCCACTGGCCAGAACTGGTCGCCTGGGCCCAAGAGGAGGGCAGGGAAGCAGCAGGAAGTAGGGGGCTCATGGACATTTCTGAGCACTACGTCTGCCATGGTTATGTATGGCATGGTTATACTATTCCTACCCAGTCCTAATATGACATGTCCAGACTGTTCAAAATCAAAGCAGCATCTACCATATTTCATTGTGTCTAAGATGCCATCAAGTTTAAGATACACCTTAATTTTAAGTGGAAGGAAGGAAGGAAGGAAGGAAGGAAGGAAGGAAGGAAGGAAGGAGAAAGAAAGAAAGAAAGAAAGAAAGAAAGAAAGAAAGAAAGAAAGAAAGAAAGAAAGAAAGAAAGAAAGAAAGAAAGGAAGGAAGGAAGGAAGGAAGGAAGGAAGGAAGGAAGGAAAGAAAAAGAAAGAAAGAAAGAAAGAAAGAAAGAAAGAAAGAAAGAAAGAAAGAAAGAAAGAAAGAAAGAAAGAAAGAAAGAAAGAAAGAAAGAAAGAAAATGCTGATAAATCATGATCCCCTACCCATGGCAAGATGCCGCCATCCCAGTCTCAGAAATACTAAAATGTGAGAAACTAATTAAATATGCTCATAAGTATCAAATGAATGGCGCAGAGAAAAAAATTCTAAGGAATATCGGGGAAGGCTGCATGGGTAGGTAGGATTGGAGCTGCTCCTTGAAGAATGATTGGGTTTGACTAGAAACAAGGAGGTTCACTTGTACCAGTAGCTGTGTCTGTTGTGTTGACATTCTGTGGCATAAATGGCACAAGCACTGGAATTACTCCAGGCTAGTGTCAATGCCCAGCCCTAATGCCTTCTGTATATTTGGGGGCTAATCTCAAAAGTTTCATGCTTTTTTGCTTAAGTTAGAAATAACAATAACCACCTCACTGAGTTGTTAGGGTTAAATGTAATAATGCACATAAAATACCCTAGCAGTGTCTGGTACACAGTAGTTGCTCTAAATCAGACAATTTTTCTTTTCCAGTTTCTAATACAGTGATAAGTTGTTCTTGTTTGTTCACTCTTCTGGTTGAGGGGAGGAAGTCAGAGTGTTAATATATTTTTAATTTGCTAACAGTTCCCAATAAAGACAAATGATATTAAATAATCTTCCTAATTTCATAGCCATCAATGGGCATATTCTTAATAATTAACTTCTGCTATGACTCCAAGTAATAAGGTTTTTAAAAATCCATTCAACTAAAACCTGTAAACAACAAAAATACACAATTCAGCCACCTGCACTCAATAATTTCTTACTAGCAGAATGGAAATCAACCAGGAACCACTGGCCAGTCTCGCCAAGACCTTGGAACCGCCATGGCCTCTCACACCTCTATTCTCACAGAAGGGGGAGATACAGAACCCACTGAGAATGCCATTGGCCCAGGACTAATGCTAATGCTATGACAAATCCCTTAGAGAGGCTTGAGATGCTTAATTTGGGATTCCGTCTTTTTCCAGAATCTTTTTGAGGACATATTCTAAAACAGTGCCAAACCTCAGAGCACATAGGAATCACCAGGAAAGGACTTAACATATTGAGATTCTCAGACTCCATTCTCAAAAAGGTACCTGAGGGTGAGTATGCAGTGGAGAAAGACTGTCCTGGAAGAACCAAATTAGGTAGTTTCCAAACCTTCGCCCAGCCTTCTCTGGTAGATCCTCTTGGGTCATCTGCCCCAGCTCTCTTCTTCTGGGATCTGTTCTCAACACACCACCACCCTTCCATCCTCTCCCTAAGACAATTCCCAGGAATTTGGAGTTAGACCTAAAAGGTTTCATTCTAGCCTTGGTGTAACGGGTCTCCTGAATGGAGAAGCCATTGAACTGGGCAGCAGAGGAAGTCGGTATGTAAATGAGGCAAAGGATGGAGAAGAAGAGCAGAGGATGAAGGTGGAAAGGAAATCATCTGGGTTTCCTACAGCCCTGGAGCCTGGTTTACGCTTCCTAGATGTTCTCTTCAAAAAAGACCAGAGGACCATTACTGGGGGAGTGGAGGAAGCAACACTGTTCTGTAAGAGAGCATGACATCTCTTTGCACGGAACTGGTCTCTTACGTTATTGGGCAAAATACTTAACCACACGGGTCTAAATATCTTATTAGCAAACATACAAATCAGAGGGTGAATCACTCACATTACACAAAGGTTTTTCATGTTATGAAACAGCACAGGGTCCCTTTAGGTAGCATTTTCTCAAGTGCTTATTTGCAGATCATTAAATACTTAACAGAGGGAAAAAGTAAGAGCTGAAGTGCTTAAGCCAGTATTTATTAAATATCCATCATAGACTCAGATAAAGCAAATCTAAAATCATAATGACAGTTCATTGTCCAGTTTTCAGATTTTTGTATTAGGAGACAGGAGCTAAGATAACTGCCTGTCCACATTCATACAGGACCCCTGAGCATTCTACACTGACTGTAATTCTCTGTGGGCTGAGCTCCAGTCCCATAAGACATCCTTTTATCTTATAATAAATATCCCCTTTTGTACAAGTTAACTTAAGTTTTCTGTTATTTCCAAGTAGTACTAATTTTCTGCTGGATGTTGGCTAAAATGTAACTGTATTGTAAAAGGCTGAATCTACCATAACTAGACCAACTGAATTTTCTCGACGGTGCAGTCATCTAAGAGTTTATAATTTTAAAGGAACGGTTACACCTCAGAATGCTTTAATAAAGTTCCACCTTGTGGCAATGGAGTATTTTACACAACTTGGCCTCAGTTTTCTTTTTCTTTTTTTTTTTTTAAACTGAGTCCAAGTTCTAACCCAGTTATCAAACTCTAACCCAGTAATTTCTATCAATAAAAGTCCCATTACTTCAAGTGACTCTCATAAGACTGGAGAAGAATTCTAAACATTAGTTACTTTACTTTTCGGATATCTTAATGAATATAAAACATACGATATTTCTTCCCGAGCTGTTTCACGATTTTTATGTGTCACAGAGCAGAGGAGAGCATAGCAAATCTGTCAATTATGGTAAGAAGCTACTTCCTTCCGTCTTTCTATCCCGTCTTACAGCCACTTGCTTATCTCGCTCTCGGGCTACTGAACCCTGCTGCTGGTTGTTGCAAGACATGGCTGTTAAAATGGTTCCCTTGGAACCAGTGGCTTCCCTGTTCACCTTTTATGGTCATGACCTGCCTCTAGCCTGTCAGACAGGAGTTCCAGGGCCTCCTCTAAAGGAAGAAGGCAACTTTGAAAAAAGAGAAGTGCAGAGAACCCTTTAACGCTGATGATTTGCTTGCCTTTTATATCTGGGATACAGTGGCAAGTAATATAGCAGGAGGAACACTGGACCAGGAGTTAGAAGATTTAGACTCAAATTTGCTCTATCCCTTACCAGTCCCAGGCACTCACCTGACTGTGCTGGGTTCTGGAACTAGATTTATAAAAAGAAGATGTTGTCTGGGAAAAGGATTTGATGTTTCTGAGTGCCCGCTCTGTGCCAGGGATGTTTTACGGAGTTTTCCTGTGAACGTCACAGAAAGGTATCAGTACCTCTCACTGGTCCTTCTCTGCTGTAAAGATTAGATGACACTTAACTTCGAAAACACAGACTAATGGAAAAAAATTATTCCTGAAGTAGCAGAAAGCCCAAATGATTTCCTACTTAAGGGCATGCAATGTTATTGTTTACAGGTAAATTACTAACAATTTAAATTAACATTGAATAAAATTTTATTTAAATTAATTAATATTCAAACCAGTGTTTAAATGCAAACAGCATTCATATAGTGTCAAGTTTTGAAAAATTTTTTTCCCAAATACTTTATTTCCCTTGTAACTTCTTTCTGCTATTAATTTACTTGATAAAACTACCATTATAAGATCATTATAATGCACAGGCATCCAAACCCACACCAAGTCTTAATAACCACAACAAATGTAACTCACATTTGACAACGTCTCCTGGTATATGTCTTACGACACGTAACAAGACACAAGATAACACTAACTTGACAATATGATCTTGGGCAAGAGAGGATGTGTGATTTCCCAGAACAGTGAAGAAGAAAGAGGTTTTTTTCTTTTCAAGAACTGGCATTCAGCGTAGTGACCTTAACTCCATATACAGTTTGAAGAATTGGAACAGGTTCAGAAAACAATCAAGACAAATGATTAAAGGCTAAAGGCACTGACTTTAAGAAAAATGTAGGCGATCAATAATGCAGAGTTTGCTAAATAATGACCACAGGGAGGGTCTAATAATACCCAGAATATTGTAAAGACACAAACATCCAGAAGAAATATATTTATTTCAAGAATTACCTTTCAGTTCTAAAACAGGAAAAGTAGGGTTTGATTGATTTAGAATTTTTTTAGAAAGGAAAATGGTGCTTGAATAAAAGGATACAGAAAGGCATCTGTTTTGATGGAAAACATTAAACTAATCAAAGGAGGAACTCTTAGGAAATCCCAGTCTGAATGAATTGAAGCCCTCTGTGAATCTGCTGAGGGCTACAGTGCAGCCCAGCTTGGGGGTGATGGGCAGTAACTTTCCAACACACCTGAGACTCCAACCTCTCTCCACTTTCAAACCACATTGGCAGCAGGTTGGGCCAGGACAGGGTTTTGGCACACCTTCACCCTGGGCACGGGCATCCTGGCCATTCTTTTGTTGATGCAGAGCACAGGGTTGGACTGTGACCCTTTCTAGTTCTACTCTTTAATATGACTTTTGCAGCTGTGAAAATAACCAAAGCGCCTCACAGGTCATTAGGCTAGGTAAACTGTTCATTTCAGAGCGAAATGAGACCAAGGATAATCACATTCTGCCAGTACAGAGTGTGTCCACTTCCTACCGTCCAATGAAATGCCACTTGCCAAGTGTTTATGGAGTATCTACCGTATGCTTAGCACTGAGCTGGTACTGTGAAGATCCATAAGAATTTCATAGTGCACTCACTGGCCACAAGGGATTTGGAATCTTTTTGGAGAAATCTAACATATACTCAGAGATGACATTTAAATCTTTCATAATAAGACTGGCACAGGCACTGGCCAATGAGCGTGGATACAGTCTTACCTGAATGGATGCCAGTTATAACTATTGATAAAGCGTAATGGTGCATGTTGGTAAATACCAGCCTTACATATATCTGATTTTTATTTTAATTGAAGGGGAAAAAGAAAACTATGCCTAAAATATTCTGTTGAATATAATCAAATGCCAATATACGTGATGGAACATAAATGCTGTATATGCTGCCTTTCCCTGTCCATGGCAGACATCATCGATCAATAACTGCTCTTTTATGATGAATCCCAGTACAGAGTCCTTGGCAGTGAAAGGTAAAGTCAACTCTTGTGATGAAATTCATTCATGATGTCTTTAGAGACACCATAAGTGTTGGTCACAGAAGGGGGATAATATCAAGATACCCCATTACACAAAGCTCTCCAATGATACTTTCTTGATACTCTTCCGGAATCCCTTCTTGCTTAACTCTTAGGTAAGTGAATCCTTCTTCTTTCAAATGTGCACATACTGGTTTTTCTCATTCCCATTTCTTTGCTTATGGCCTTTCTTTTGTCTGGCTAAAAGATTCCACAGTAATCTGGGTCCATTTAAAATCAGGTTAAGTCTCATCTCTTTCCCCAACCTTATCCTCGTAATATTGTATGCACCTTTTCTAAGCACTGATTAATAGAATAAAAATAATATTTTTAACTTCCTTTAGGTAGGGATTCCTTTTTTAATTATTCTCCCATCATTTACTTTGTATCTATCTTAGATCCTGATGTTTTTAAAACAAATTTATTGTGGTATAATTTCTGTACAGTAAACTACACATATTTCAGGTGTACAATTTGATGAATTTTGATAGATATGTACACCTATGAAATTACCACCACAATCAAGATACCTAATATTTTCATCATTCCCCCAGAGGTGCAAATTTCCAATTCCCAATTTATCCCTTCTCACACCCTTTACCCCCAGGTAACCATGAGTCTGTCCTCTATGCCTGTGAGTCTGTATCTGTTTTATAAATAAGTTCATTTGTGTCTTTTTTTTTTTAGATTCCACCTATAAGAGATATCATATGGCAATATCATATAGCTTCTCTTTCTGGCTTACTTCACTTAGAATGATGATCTCCAGGTCCATCCCTGTTGCTGCAAATGGCATTATAATAGATCCCTATTTTTATTTTAAGCTCCTCAGCACAAAATTATAACCCACTGTAAGTTATACCGTATACAATGATAATTGATCCATAACTGAAATTTGACTGACTAAATGAATGAATAAAAAAAAAGAAAGTCCACAGGCCCAAAGGCTATTTGCACAAATTAGGGATGTTTAAAAATTGCCTCAAATTCTTGAGAATGCCAAAATCAGAATGGCTGTTTGCCCAGTTTTATTTAAGGGAAAATACTTTTTCAAGCAAATGCAGTAAAAACGAGTGTAACTATTTCACAGAGGCCTGCCTCCGGCCGATTTCCTTAACTAAGGAGAAAAGTTCATGGAAATCCGTAAAGAAGACGTCTGTCAGAGGTGACAGGAATACATGAACTCACTTCCCCTCCAGTGGGTGTAATCTCTTAGTGAAGCCAGCTGGCGTTTTACCAAAGTTGTCCTGGTGTCAGGCCTGCTGGTGGTAACTGTGTTCTTCTGATTTAGAAATAGAGGATTGACTCAGAGGCGTCTATGAAATCATTCTGCAGGATGGTAAATCTCAACTTCAACACTGAAGTAAGAGGTGAGCCATTAGCCCTGTGCTTAACTGGATCTCGGGTTGTCAGTGCGGCCAGGGGAGAAGGTCACCAGGAAGCGAGCTCTTGCTCTCTGCTTGCTGCCGCCGTCTGCGGAAGGCGCTCCCATCTGGGGCCCTGTGTGAATGAGTGGTCCTTAAGTCCACAAAGTGGTTTTTGAAATCTGAATAAGAGCTCAGCTATCATCTACAAAATTGTGGCTCAACGAGCAGCAATTATGAAGAGATCCTGTTTTCCACTTTGTCTTATTGGCAAGCATCCTTCGCGAAACTGACTCTTTCCATAATAAGCTGTCATCGGGACAATTGTTTCGGAATATGGTCTCCGCGCTTGATTGCAGGGTCTGCCGGCTTCAGACAGTAGGCATGTGATGCTTAAGCTTCTTCACTTATTGCCTGCTGGTGCACAAATACAGGATTTGGCAATTTCGCCTAAAGCCTTAGTCTCTCCTGCGACACACACCCACTCGGGGAGGGACTGAGGATGCAAGTTTCCACAGGCTCTGAGACAAGAGGAGGCCGATAGAGCCGAAATCAGAGCCGAGGTACGGGCCCGCCTCATGCATAATCACCCCACAAAATACAGTGTGATGGACCCCTTGCTACAGCTGAACTCTGGACTCCCCGCCACCGAAATACAAATAAATAAGTAACGGCCAAAGCCTCATAACTGCTGAAGAGAAGCAGCTGGTAGCCAAAAGACCACTTTAATAACAGGAATGAAAGTAAAAGCAAAGCTGAGTACAAAAAAGGCTTATATCTGCCTGAAAAAAAGAAGAGAGAGAATTGATGTAACGAAGAGGATCAAAGCCACTTCTGTACCACGCTTCCCTGTAGCAGAGGAAGGCAGGAGAAAGGAGGGCACTTCAGAATCGGAAACCATCCTGACACTCCCCGGATAATAGCGCACAATGTATTTTTAAAATCCCTACGTGAATATTCTCTGCTAGGATAGGTATAGAGTTATTTCAATTTCCTCTTGCAGTAGAGGAATCTCTATATAACAAAAATGTTGACGGAACAGCGTTCTTTGTATGGGGCATCCATGTTGACCCTGCTTGACAGCTAAGTCCTCGTTGAATTTTGTTAACAAAAATGCTTTGCTTTACTAATAACTGCATTCCCAGGTCCTTCCTGATTTAGCAACCTGTCTATTTAGCGAGGCTAGGGTCACTTATGCAATTTTGATGATCTGTGACAGGATTTGAACCCATGTGTGATATAAACAATGATTTATAAAACTTGGTATGTTTGTAAAACTGCGTGGGCAACATTTGGGGCTACGTATCAGTGTAAAATCTGCCAGTGTTGGGAAATTTTGGAAGATGTCAGATAACTTTGTTTTCTTTTATAACTTTCTTTGCCCTCACGATGCTCAGCCTTATGAGGAAAGATAAGAGTAAGATTGTAAGATGCAGCATGATGTACTAGAAAAGGAAGCCATTGATGGTCAGAATCCTGGCCTCACCATACCCTGAATTGTCTTGAGAAGCCTGAATCTTTTGAAAATTCGATTTTCTGTTTTATGGTCCCACTTTCCCAGTGGGTTGCAATTAAGATCAAAAGACATAACATCACATAAACACATAATGCTATATAATTGTACAGAAGAGTTTATACCAAGTACCCCCCAAATTTATATAAAGCTATAGATGTTCAAAAATTAAAGATACCTGTTTACCAAGGTGATCAGAGGAGGTTAGTTTTCTGCTGAACCTTGAAGAAAGTTAAGCCTTCCATACACAGAGATGGAAATAGGCATTGCAGGTAAAGGGTACAGAGTGTAAAAAGAGATGGGGAAATGTATGTATGGCTTGTTCAAAATCTAGAAAGTAGCCTCCTGCAGAGAGCATGGGATATATGGGGTTAAGAAAAGTGTCTATATTTTAAATGGAAAAACTTCCCATCTTTTCATTTCAAATGTTATTTACAGCAATACCAACAACTCATCTACCACATGTCACATCTAAATGGGTAAATATTTACAGCTCAATCTGTATTTTGGCTTTTTAACACAATAGTACCCACTGTAGACCATAGTAACATCAACCATAAAAAATACAAAATAGTTTCCCAATTTCCTTTGCTGTTCTTTGCTATAATGGATGATTTTTTATGTTAATGTTTCTATTGTTTTAATATTCTGGCTTTTCTCATTCATATTCTAAGAGATTATTGTTAGTGCTAACTCATTTGATTTATCATTTAGAGAAAGCTCTTGTTCAAAAAGTCACACTGGATATTAAATGATGATTGTCTGCAATGACTTCCTTCTCAACATCTGCAAAGACAATTTTGTCTTTTCTTTTTCCACTTAACTCTGAATGAGAGATCTTAAATATACATAAATAGGCTGCATATCAGCTTACAGAATATCTTCTTAAAACCTAGGATGTTAAAAGACAAAGTTTCTAGTGCTTATTTTTCTGGTTGAAGTAAAATACACACATGTGTACCAAGATAACACTGAAGTATGATACATACAATCTCTCCCAAAATGCTAGTTAATACTGTATAATTAAAATATTTCTCTTCCCTTTCATGTTATTTTTATTTTATATTTATAGAGTTTTATAGTTTATCGACTGCTCTTAATTTCAGAGAATATTTATTTCTTCTTGACCACAGAATCATGAAAATACAAGCAAGAAACAATGAAGTTACTACTTTAAAATAAACTTTAAGCTTGTTAATCCCTCTTCCAAATGGAAATACTTAACATTAGAAATACGATGTGACAATTCCAACTGTATTTTTAATGTGCATTTTGCAGGGTTCATTCCTAACTGTTGGCTGGGACTTTACAACACTGAAGTTATGGTAAATAGGATAATCCTAAATTAAAATGACATCTCAAAACAATGTAGCATAAACAAAACATAATTATTTTATTTTATCTTTAGAAATGACACTATGGACAGCAAACAATTCAAAATGTTACCTTCTTTGGTTTTTTTTTGCCACCTTGTGATAGTATTCACTATTTTCCTGGATGCCAACAAGACGTTGATTCATCCACTCCATAAACATTTATTAACCACTACTGTATGCCAGTCACAGGACCAAGACCTGGGTAGGAGAGGTGGAACTATAAAACTTAATAAGCTATATTCCTTGCCTTGGATAATCTCAAATAACAGTAGAAGAACCAAGAACATAAACAAATAATTCTAAAAGAATTTGATCCAAACTGTAAGATAGGTCCGTACAGAGCATTACATAAGTACACAGGAAGGAACAACCCCCTCTGTCTTCATATGAGATGACATTTTAGCTGGATCATAAAGAATGAGTGGGAACCTAACAAATAAAAAAGAAGATAAAGAATTACTCAAGGAAAAGACAATCACTCAGACAATAGCACAGAGCCGTGAGAGCATGGTGTATTTATAGGAAGGCTAGATTGCTTGGTAAGAGGGTAGAGTGAGACCGGAGAAGAACCATGTCTTCCAATCTAAGAACACTAGATTTCATCCTCTAATCTGTAGACAGTGGGGAGTGGGAGTCAATGAAGTTTTCCAAGCAGAGAGATGACAGGCTGATCACACGACAACCATGGCCGTGGGAAGGGCTGACACGTACAAGGCACAGACGCTAGTGCAGGCATTATTCTGCATGCCCCATGTGTTATAATATGATTCGTTCCTATGACAACTCCTGGCAACATTTCCATAAGATTAGTACTGTGGTACCTATTCTACAGATAGGGAAATCGAGGCACAGAAAATGGAAATAAACTGCCAAAGGTCACTACAGGCAGTCCATCTGTGATTTAAGCCCAGCAGTCGAGTGCTCACACTCCCAACCACTGGAACATAATGCATCATCACGCTCTCGTTTTAGAATAACTGAGCAGTGGTCAGGAAGATGGATTGAGTGGGAGAGAGAATGAGTACATTTAGGAGACTGTGTATTCATTCAGTAAATATCGAGAGAGTGCCTACAGTTTGTCAGTCTCTAATTTAGATGCAGGAAAAAAACAGCATTGGACAAAATAATGTCCCTCCTTTCACAGAGCTTTTGTAGAATAGTCTGAAGATGGTGAGTGTCTAAACTAAGCTAGAGATAATGTTAGATCAAGGATAGGGAACCAAATCAAGAGGTAATTAGGTAGCATCAATGGACAGGCCTCGGTGACATATGAAAAGTGAACAAAAACGGGCGGAAACCCAAGAAGATTCTTAAAAGAGAGTTTCATAAAGTGGGTCACTGGTTGGATAGTGATGCCCATTTAAGGCAAATCAGTTTAGGAAAAAGGCAAATCAGTTTGGGACATACAAATAGGGATACGGGTCCAGAGACCTTTTTCAAATATTTTTGAGTAAATATTTAAAGATATTTTCATACTATTTTATACCCTTGCCAACATAAAGAGTTCTAAGAGTTATAATGTGCAAATAGCAAATCAGCATTCTGTTAACAACATATGCTTATTAAGTGTTTACCATGGTCAAGAACAGGGCCGGGCACTGGGGCTTGATGGCGAGCAGGGCAGACCCGAGGCCTGGCTTTCAGCTTACGATGGAAGACTGGGCATATGCCTCTGCTTCAGGTCCCATTAACATGGATATAAAGAGGTATTTACAAAAGAAAAACAAAAATCATTAGCAATGCAGGAAAACAAGAGAGGAGGCCCTCACTGGACCAGTGAACCTTAGGGCCACCTACATTGCTGACAGTGAATGGGATCAGATGGACAGAAGAACTGCCGAAGAAACTGCAGCCCAGGCATGGGGTGGGGGGGAAGCACGCTTGTCCAGGGGAGCACCGGAGAGGCTCTGGGGCCCGAGTTCACAAGCACCCAGGGCCGCAGTGAGCTGCAGCCAACAGACAGGTAAGTCACTTAACTCGGCATTTCAGACAACTGCACTAGTTGCTTCCTACCCGCCAGACGGCAGCAAAACCAGAAAACCAGGTTCCCTGACCTGGAGAAGGTGACGCAGTTCCCTGAGAGACCTGGGGCCGCCCTGCAGCCCTCCTCCCAAGAGAGAAGCCCCCTCACCTGGGCTGTCCCCACCCACCGGCTCACTCCGCCTCGTACGTGGAAAATGGCCCGGGTCAGCGTCCTCTGCAGGGACACAGCTCTCAAGGGAAATGATGCACGTAACTCTGTGCAGAACGTACCAGCTACCGACGTGAACCAACACAGCTCTCCGGTTGCAAAGAGACAACCAAGGATCCCTGACAGGGTGGCCAAGACAAAACAAGCAATTCAAGCGTGGTGTGCTGGTGAGGACCATGGATTCTGGGAGCAGACTGCCTGAACTTAAATTTCAACTTGGTCACTGACTAGCTGTATGGTGTTTGGTAAGTTACTTAACCTCTCTTTGTTTCAGTTTCCTCATCTGTAAAATGGGAATAATAATAGGATCTATCTTAGAGGGTTGCTATGACAAATAGATGACTTGATATTTCTAACTATGTTCAATAGTGTCTGGCACATAATAATAAATGTATAACTATGTATATATAACTATATATGTATATGTAACTTTATAACTATGTATATTAGTTAAATTTTAAAAACAGTGCAAATGATCCCAACAGGCACGGATATAATTTAGGCAACGAAAGAAAACTTTAAAAATATTTAAATTAGTATCTCCAGAGGCATCTGAAAGGCTTTTGTTACCATAAAACATGAATGACTTGCCAGAAAAAGGACCAAAGAACAAGAAATTACACTTGGAAATTAAACATACAACTGCCCAAATTAAAAAAAAAATTCTATAGTGGAGAAATTAATAAACTGATCAGGGCTGAAAGGAAAGAGATGAAAATATATAAGAAAACTTAAGAATAAGGGAGTCTAGATTTATATTAAAATTAATTTACTAAGAGTTCCAAGAGGAGAGAATTGAGGCAATGGAAGGGAGATAAAATCCAAGAAATAAGAGAAAGAAAATTTACCTGGGCTGGAAAAAAAAAACAATACACAATATAAATCTTCACGTGGAAAGAATTCACTGAGTGCCAAGCAGGACAATACAGAAAATACTCTTCTTTGAAGGGGTGAGGGGGGTGTATGCGTGGAACATATTATCTACAAAGGAACATAAATCAAACAGACATCAGACTTTTCATAACAACTGGTGAATGCTAGAAAACACTGGGGCAGTGTTTTCAAAGTTATTAGAGAAAAAGTTTTGAACCTGGAGTTCTTCTAGCTAGTAAAACTATCGGTGAAAAGTAAGGGCAAAATAAAGACATTTTTAAACATGCCGGAGTTCAGAAAGCATACTACTTGTGAACGCAATAGAAACAAAAGTCTTTTGAGCTTTAAAGGAAAACAATTACTTAAGTAGGTCATCTAGAAGAATGAAAAAGAATCTAAGGAAGGAGACATCACGGGATAGGAAAACAGGGAAGGAAGTGATGGAGTCAGAAAGATTACAACAGAACCTACACGGAAAGATTTGCCTTAGTGAAGTTTACAAGAGGTATGACTGCATGATTTCATCTCTTCTAAATGTCTCCGTCTATACCAGTTGGTCCTAAAATTAAATAAACTTACATGCCTATAATATTTGAAAAGCTATTTTTTGTTTTCAATTTTTAATCAATCTGTAGACAAAACTTGGAAGGTCTAGTAATAGTTACAAAATGCTAATTTCCTCACTTTCCTTATGGCTAGTTAGTAGATACCATCTAAGTTGACAAACTAAAAAATAAGCAATGAATATACTGCTAGTAAAAACAGCATGATGCTAGAACCTGGGCCATGGAGATGAGACAGGATTGCAGGACATTGGGTTAGTTGTTGTTGAGAGACTCAAGATAACTTTGGGATATTGTTGCTATGTTGGGGGAGGTTTAACATGACTAGGGAGACTCACATAAATAAAGGACACCCCCACCTCCTCTGTTGTCACACAGCTGCCTCTTTCTCATTCTTCAGCTTAAAGATCTTCCTTAAAAGTTCTTCCCAGACTATTCCGTCTAAAGTGGCATATTATTCTGCAAGTGCCTAATCCTGGGTAAACAGATTTTTGATACCTCTTACATAAATCCAATGTCTAGAGAAAACGGCATAAGGTAACGTAGGTGTTGCCTGATCTGATTCTTCTTCAACAGCAATGAATGAAGTGATGCCACATTATGAGTCCACTTTATTCAACCAAGTTTTTACATCTAGGACCAAAGAAACTTAATTCCATAAATCTGAGAACATTTCCTAGATGGTGAATATCTTCCCGATTCCTTATAGTCACTATTTAGGGATGGTTATACACCTGTGATAGCTCAGAAAACACATAAAGAGTCATCCTGGTAAGGAACTTAGATGAATCAAAACGGAGTTTCAACCCATTAGTAAATGGCAATGCCAAAAACAGCTACTACAAGAAACTGGGGTATCAGTTGAGTATTGACATCAGTCAGTAAGTTTTACAGAGAAAATGCAGATGTTCAGTTAATCTGGAAAATCAATTATGAGGGCTTTATAATATATATATATTATTGTCTATAAAAACTGTATATCCATTTTATTTTACTATCCATATATTCTATATTTCACTGTATGTAATCTATAAATTTATAGTTATTTCAAAGAGAACAACCCTTGCTTAATGGTGAAGCCACTATTGACAAATAGACTGCAAACTGAATAAGCTCTATTTCTGTTTCAGTTGTAATACAGGAGCCTTCGTGCAAAGTCAGAGACAAAAGGTGAATAAGGGTCTTCTTCCAGAATCAATTTCCCTAATGGGTAACAAAGCTATTCAAACCATCTCTCTCACTTGTGAGTCAGAGAATTTATTTTCTCACAGCTGATCCACATTGAATGAAAGCAACATCTCTGTGTAAATATAAACACCTACAAAAGAAAACGTGCCAGAGGTCATCCCTGACCGTCAGTATTCTGGAAGGTAGCAATTTGTCAGAGCAGTTGTTCATGCAGAGCAGAAGGATGACTCTGAAGGATTAAAACAAAAACTGGGTAAGCATGGTGGGATAAGAGGCATGGTGAACATCTAATATTAGAACACTGTCCAAAAAGCAAGAGAGATGAGTGGACTGAGAGTCTTGAAAGAAGGAGGTTTTTTCCCCTAAGGGAGAGATTTGAAGGAAGGAAATAAAAGAGAATGGGCAACACCAGCTTTAGGGTATTTTCTACTGGCGGCCATAACATGCAGGGCAATAAGTGCAGTACACAAACCAGGCGGCCTCATATGAAGTCCCAACTCTGCCATTTTCCACTTGAAAGTCATTAGGGAGTGCCTTCACCTCTTTTAGCCTAACTTAGACCTGACTACCAGCACGGTGTAAACAATAAATAAAAAGAGTTGACCAGAAACAGGGGTTGCCAATGTTTAGAAGATAGAAGCCTCTTAGATTCAACAGAGTCCAAAGATCAAGACAGCCTCACTGGTGGCTGTGGAAATGCAAATCTGAACAAGGAGGTACCAGTATTCATCCGTCAGATGAATGAAAATGGAAAGAACCAGTAATGCCCAGTGCTGGCAAGCATGCAGGGAGACAGGGTTTTTCATACATTGTCGGTGAACGGATGTCACAGTTTTGGAAGGTATTATGGCAATATCTTCTAAGATTTAAAAACGGGCATTTCCAACCACTCAGCAAATTTCACATCTGGGATATAAAAGCAATGGTACATATCAAATAAGTTCAAAGGTGTACTGCAAAATTATTTGTAAACACATAAACGCATAAATCCATCAATTGAATAAATTATACTGATATGTCATTTAACACTAAGTATCTCTTGAAAGTCATATAAGGGTATACATGTTTGAGTTTAGAAAGGTGTGCATGATATATTGAGTGCATGAAGAATAACCTTATTTATATCTTTATATATATTTGAATGAACACGAGGGGAAATGGGAAGTGAGGCGGGTACCTCCATCATCTCGGGGTAGGGGAGGTACAGCTAGAGTGACGGTGAGAGTCTACTGATTCCTTCATCCTTTCATAAAAGACATTAACTTTTCCAACCCAAAACACATTTTTAAAAGGAAATAAAAGAAAATCCATTATAGTTTTTAAATTACAATTAATTTGATGGTTTACAATTAAAAAGTTGGAGGATTGAAATGGGATCAAAAAAAGCTGTCCTAACATAATTATCAAAAATGATCTTTAGGATATATATCTGCAGTCCTTATGAAGATATTTATATATTATACAATAAACAACAAAAATAAAGGGCAATTTCAAGCTTTTAATTTGTGATGTTTCATGTTATATCATTTACTAGCATTACATTATGCCTATCACAAATATCTACCAGAAAGATTAAAAAGAATAGTAATGCCATCATTTAAATGTGCCTCTCTACTGTTGATAGTTTTTTTTATTTTAAAAGCATGTTCCACCTAATAGAAAAGGCACCACATTGTAGAAAACTTTCAGAATATGAAAAAGCACAAAGAAGAACACAAAAATTTCCTGCATCTTAATTTCTTTATCCATTTTTTTCCTTTGTAGCATAGGATGCATCCTTCTGGGAATCCATCCATTCATCCATTCATATCTATGTCTCTATCTGATTGATAGTTCATAATTTTTAAACCATCACAACGTCACATATAGCTTAGAAACCTGATTCTTTTCACTTGAGAATACCAGAAACAATTTCTTACTGTTGTCTCCTACAGTATCATTTTTAGGGGCCACAGAGCATTCCTTTGCATAGACGTGCAATAATTTATTCAGCTAGTCATTTATGACTAGATATTTGGGCTATGTTTACACAGGAAAAAAAAATATGTGCAGCACTTCCACCTGAATTTTTATGAATGCTTTCTAACAGAGCTTTTAATTACTACTTTTTTGGGTAAAAAAAGAGTCCTCCTGAGTCTTAGATGGGGAAAAACAAATGGACATGGTGGCAAAGAGGGTCCCTGGGTCTCCAGGAATGCCAGAGGGCAAAGCTGTTTGAACCCTACCAAGACCAACGCCACCACACTGAGACCTGGGGCAAGGATGCTAGAAGATCCTATAGCCAGCTCTTCATTTTGCAGTGGACTTGAGTGAAATGATGATGATTATTGACCCAACAAACTATAACTGCCTTCCCTAGGTCCTTGGGGACCTTTGTGCAAATGTGTATTTAGGGACTTTTCAGTATGGCTTTATTAATAGTTGGACAGTCCTCCCAGCTCTGAAGGAGACATTCATTACAAATTATAGTGTAAATTCTGTGAGGGTCTCACTTTATATACCCCAGGTATTGGAGACTGTCACATCAGCACTGTGGCCCTTCATCACAGCAGCAAGTGGTGCTCTAACTTCTGAAGGACGCGTCCATACTATCCAGAGCAAACTGGCAATTTTGTCTGAAATCCGTTGCTCCCCCTACTTTTCTCCCTTGAATTCCTTCTCTAAGACGTATAAAATAACGTGTGTGGTTCCTTGGTATCTGTATCTCTAATTTTTCTGATCCACTTCTGTAGATTTTAAAACTATAGTAAACCTTTTTGCATATGTAATAAATAGTCTTTACAATGACTAAAATAAGGTTCGGTGAATATATTTCTGCAAATCTTACACTGTTCAATAGCTCATTACTGATAGTTCGACTAGTAAATGAGGAACTTCGAATCCTCATCACTAACTTTGCAGGCTTTACGAGGTTGATGGCATATTTTCACTGACACATTTTCCACTGCCCCCCCCCCCCCCCAGTAACACTGCAAAAAGCAGGAACCAGGGCAAACTTTCACTGCAGTCTCACCCGGTGCCCAGCGCTTTCTCCTTCACAACCAAGTTCCGCTGAGACACTTACAGGGGCTAAATTACAATGTTTTGCCAGCGTAGATCTCATTTTGAGTTATCTTCTTTGTTCTACAGACCTAATCTGGAGGCCTGAACTTCCCAGGCCTGTGATATGTCGCCGGAGGAGCACACAAGGGTTTAAACTGCATCTTTTCAATGCGTTCTGGCACCGCCGCCCGGAGCCAATACTTGCTTTTTAACTGGCAACCTGCCTCCCACGGATGGAGGGAGCAGATTGCCTCTTTGCTGAATACTTAGACGAGGTACTGATATAACAACAGTGGACAAGCAGCTGGGAGCGGGGCTGTCAGCCTGTCACACACTGACAAATCTGTTGTTCATATTCAGGCAGGATGTGTGTGTTCGGCCGCCGTCAGTATCATCCATCTCGCGCGGGCGGTGCGAGGGAGCCCCCCCACCCCGCGTGCCCGTGGACCGCGCTGTCATTACATCCCTCTGAAGAAGCTCAGCTGAGCAACTCGTTTGCTTTTTTACGCCGGGGCCTGGCAAATGAGACAAGTGAGACAGCCAGCTCAATTTTTGTTTCTCTTTCTTCGTTCAGCATAGCCTGTATTGCCATTTCACGTCGCATACATAAAAGCATAACTCTCAACAGCTCCAAACTGCTCTTCTGAAAATCCGCGAGGCAGAGGAAGGGCAAATACGACGAATATTAAAGTGCTGTTGTTTGAGAAGGGGGAAAAATCATTTGAAAGCAATGTGGGCTGAGTTTTTTTGTTTCAGGGTTTTTTGTGGAGGTTTTTGGGCAGAGTTCAGGCAAGGCTGACTTTCAGAATGATTTCTAGCAAATTTCCCCCAGAGCCACTGCATTTGTAACACTCAGACTCTCGCTCTCTGCAGATTCATTTCAGGCTGAATGTGGAGCCCACCTGAGACTAAATTTACAATTCCCAGGCCAAACCATATCTAAATTTATACGGGCCCCTGTAAATCAATGAAATATATTTTCTTTTTTTTTTTTTTAATGTAGGCATTTGGAGGAATTTAAAGGTGATTGAGGCTATATCCCAGAGTTTCTGATACAGTGCTGTTTACCATTTGTGGGGCCTTACCTGGAAAATTTAAAAACAAAATTCTGGCGATGAATTATTGATTTGCACCAGATAAACACTGTGCATACATATCCTGTTGTCTTTTTCCTTTTCTAACCACAGCTGCCTTTACTGCACTGGAAAAAAGGAGACATATCCCATCAGAGTGAAGATTGCAATGTAGTGGTTAGTAGACTATTTTGTGTTTTTGATTCTCAAATTCAATTATCAATTTTTTTTTGCTGTTCCCATTGTCAGCCTAAGAGCGCTTTCTTCTGATGAAATTTATTTTGCAATATTTCAGATCATCTGTTTCATAAGATCCACAAAACGTACACCAACTCAAAGAGTCAAAACAACATTGGAAAAGATAAAACAAATCAAGCTGAAAAGCCATATGACATTTTAGCTTTAAAATTTTTCATATTCCCAGTGTTATCAGCAATACATCATTGCAGTTTGTAATTTAATTCAAAGAAATCTTTTTGGTTAAAGTTACTTTTTGTCAGTAAAAAAAAAAAAAAGTTAAAGCCATAGCAATCATACTGAGTATTTATTGAGTTCTCACCATTAGATTTATTTATTTATTTTTTTGCTGTATTGATATTTGTTAGGAAAAAAAATCTATTAATTATGTAATTGGTAGAGTTACAGATAGAGGAAAACAGCTAACAGTCTGAATGAAAAAAGCCCCAAAAGAATAGTTTCCAACTTCTGTTCACTATTTACATTGTATATGATACTCATATAATTTTTCTTGTATAAACAGATAAATTAAGTAGTGATTTTTACTACTGATTTTCCTAAAATTCTTTAAATGACACAAACTTTCAAGGATTGCCAAAGAAGCAATATTGTTAGAGTAAAACTTTTACTTAATGATAGTAAGTTAAAATTAATTTTATATACATAGGATGAAAATAACAACAAAAATACATATAATAGTCTGTCATTTAGGAAGTACAGCTCTTGGGTCTGCTTCTAGAGCAGCATAACGTGAATGTACCTTTAACTGAGGAAATATCTTTGATTCCTAGAAATATTATCCCCTCTATTTACCTTGGTTAAGTATAACACAGCTTTAAGCAAGTATTTTACTCTGTTATAATATGTTTCTCACATTTTTATGGGTCTGAATGTGAAGAAAAGTGAAAAGACTCTATGTTTAAATCAGTAGTGCAGAAAAAATGTGGGAAGGATTGATTCATACTTTGGAAATAAATTTGTCCTAATAGAAAATAAGCCATAAATATTCAAGAGGCCAAGTAACTCTTGTCAACTTTAATAATATCCACATTAACTCCCCTGTACACTTTCACATTTTAAGATTGTGCTTATTTTTGAATACAATAATGACATAAATTCCCTGTCCTTATAACATTTCTGGGTGCTCTTCATTCTGCCCCGAGATTCCAGTGATTTCTGATTGACAGAAAGATTACCTAATAAACCTTCACTACAAACTAATTAATCACTTTGAATACAACACTAAATTGGCAGGCATAAAAAAGCAAATGAGATGGGTGTTGAAGACCATTTTCGAATGACCTTAGTTAAAAGCCAAGTACGGCCTTAATTCTTTTTTCCCTGTGCCTTCTTCCTGTCACAGGAACAGATTCAAGTGTACCCTGGCATCCTTCTCCCCCCAACACTGCCCGCTGCATCCTCAGAAACATTTAGCTTGGAACACTGGGGGATGAAATGTTCCCAGGGATCAACAAGAACACAATCGTGTTGCCCATTGCAGAATGCAATGTCAAGGTCTCGTGTAGAGTCCCAGACCTCCCAACTGCCCTGGCTTCTACAGCACTCCTCGTCCACATTACTGTAACAGCCTGATGGCTTCTTATATGTCTGTGGGTTCCTCGCAGGAACATCTTTTATTCATTTCCTCGGCACGTGGCATAGTATTTGGGCACTCAGTACTTGTGTAATAAATGCATGCCTTCTAGAACAAAACCTGGCGCCTTTCAGTTACCCTTTTGCCTCGAAAGGGTTATTTCAAGTTGAAAGGTGTATTGTCAATTTTGGCTAGAAAGACAATGTTCCTTCATGGAATCAAGATCCCTGGCCCATTGTTTTAAAGAAGAAGGAAAAAGAAAGGCTTAAACGGGAAAGAAAAGAAAGAAATATCGTGGTCAGTCCTGACCATTTGTTATCCATGTGGTCTGGCCAGGTAACTGGAGTTTGAGAGAGGTTGTTACACATGAACCCATCAGTTTCATTTGTGTGCCGATTTGGTGACATAGGTTCCCCTTGGGCTTTTCCCCTTCCTCCACATGCATCACCACAAAACACATTTCATCACTTTGGTCCCACCAATCTCTGGGATCAACAGCTCTGTTAAAGGAGAAAAGATTTTCCCATATAAAGCAGAGTTTTCTTAAATCCATTCAAGGCATATATTTCATCAAGTCCCTGGTCCACTTTCCTTTGCTGTTTATCTCAAATGGACCGGACACCGTCCTGCAGAAATCTACCTTATTTGCCACCATCCTGAACTTTCAGCTCACTCAGAGACACGAAGAATGCCTCCATCTTTTGTGCAATCTGTGCTCTAGGATCAAAATACCGAAAGTGGCAGTATAAGGCCCTACAGGAGCAGCAAGAACAAAAAACATTTTATAGATTCTCTGTTTCTACTTGCAACAAGTAGCCTCTCAAGGTTTATCTGATACTCTTCTTCTAACCTCAGGCCTAAAAATAAATGAGGATGAAAAATAAACACAGGACAGTCTAAAGAAACACAGCCCTGATAATCTGTTACTTTGGAAGGGCTCTACCCACCGCTGGCTCTATCCTGAGCTGGTCCCTGTCGATCTCCCTGTGTTGCCCATGGTAGCTTTTGTCTGCTGTCCTCGGTCATGGCTGGCTGCCTGTGCTGGATGAGTGGGTCCCAGGATCAATCTGTTGAATTCCAAACACAGATATCCCTCCTACCAGACAAGCTGTGGCTCCCTGGGATATTAATGAGCCCCCAGCTATTTAGTGGGTTCTCTCTTTCCCATCCCTGCTCCTCTGCCTCCGGTCTCCCATCCTGCCCCCCAAGCCCGGCTCCTTCAGCTCCCTCTCCTCCCTGCTTCTATCCGAGCAGCTCAGAGACAGAGAGGGAGAGAGGAATTATTTATTGTGCGTCTGTTTAAAATGAAAGGCTTTTACATTTTAATGAGCACTAAATAGGTGCAAGGAAATATTGTTCATTAGCTGTAATCTGCGGAATTGCTTGAGTGAACTTCCTTTGGAGGCTGCTTTAAACGGTTCACTCAAGTAAAGCAGTTTGTATGGTAATTAAGGGAGCATTTTGCTGTCAACATCTGTGCTGCTATTTATAACAGGGGAGGGAGCTCACAGCTCCACCGGAAGAGCAGGAAGGGGTAGGTGTTGGGAGATGCAGGTGGGGTGGGGTCGATAACTTTGCTTGATGGTGGCACAACTATTTCTTCTTGGCACTTTTACAACCACGACAAGCTCCTTTTTCTTGCTTTCCTTCCACTCAGCCTCTAATAATTCTTTAAAAAAAAAAATTCTTTCCCACTCTTCCTGGCTAGGAAGAATTATCTCTCTGACATCTCTTCATCAATCACATTCTTCACTTGACAGCCCAGGCAGGAAGATTCAAGCTGCTCTGGAGAAGCAAGTGGTCTTCAGCGTTGTCGGATGGTTTCTTTCTGTCTGCCTTGCATTCTTCCTCTTGATCATCCTTCTACACACGTACGGTGGCATCAAGAACCATGGAATTCAGGGCAGACAGTGATCGCTGCGAACTACCTTGGATCCTTCAAATTCCTACTCTTGTAGGGAACCAGCCATCTCTCCGTGACCACAAGGTACTCCCAGCAACAAGCTTGATTCGATGTTTCCCTACAGTCATCTGTAGGACTGTCTGCGTTCTCCCCAACAAAAGGAAGGCCTGGCCCTGCAGATCAAAGAGACTCAGGATGGAGTGCTGATCTGGAAAGTTCCAGGGGCAGACAATGGGGGCAAAGATGGTTCATCAGAAAGGTAGCCTGGCTATGCTGAAGCCAGGACTGGGAAAAACAAGAGCAGACAATCGGCAGAGGCAAACAGCTTGTAGAAGAGCCATCAGTGAGAGCCGGTAACCCTGCAGTCAGGCTGGGATGGGCAGTGCTCCCGCGCTTCGAGGGGCTCAGAGAGGCAAGTCGGAACCACAGGTCTGGGTGAAGTGGAACTAGTGAATAGAGGGATTAAACCAGCGATTTTTGTTTGGGGAATGAGACAAGGACTCAGTTCCCGGGTCCAGTGAAGTATAAGGTCTGAGTCGAACCAGTGGTCATCTCAATGGGATATGTTATCCCTGCACAACTGGTAGGTCTTTTAAAACCTTCTCCCACTAACGGCAGAACTATTCCAAAATTCTTGAAAAGAACAGTTATTTTCTTCAGCTGTGAAGGTCATAGCTATAAAGGGACAAGGAGTCAAGCAGATCTTAACTGAAGGAAGACGACAGACCATTTACCAACGAGCCTGGGATTCTTAAGTGCAAAGAAAATATTCTGTTCATTTGTTCTGTATTCTTTCTTTCTTTCTTTGAGTAGGGACTCAAAATAAAAATCTTCTGAATGAAAGAATACAAGACTGAGGATTCTGCTGATAACGGAATGACATAATAGTGGAATCACTGACTTGAAGTGAGAGTGATAATTGCCAACATTCCTTCTCCTGGGGAAATTTCATTTAACCAGTGAATTAGTCAAGAATCAACAGCCTTAAAATTGAATACTCTTGTTCATCCCATTCAAAAATTTTGATTTGGAAAATATACTGAGAAACTCACATCAAGTGCTCACGGAAAGGGATTGTATGTTGCACACAGAAGCTCTACTTACTTTTGACAAACCTCATCATAACTCTGAATTTCACCAACTCTCTCTGTATGAAATATCTTCACTTGTTATTAAGCACAGCATTTTACCCCGATGCTATTTTCGTCTTGACTGTATTTGTATTTGCTTATTAATTGACACTTGGATCCTGTATTTTGTCCCAAGGCAATTGCACTAAGAGACTAATTTTAAAGAGTCAAATAGAGACGTAAACAGATGTAGTAAACTTCAAATGATTAAAGATAATTCACACTTGGAGATAACATGAATAACTCAAATCTACAAGTGGCCCCAAGTTACTATCAGTTTAAAATAACTGCCTTGCCTTACTTCATCAGTACAGTTAGAATGGGAAATGCTCCTGTCTGAATGTTGTCCTTTTCCTCCACGAAAGTTTCCTCTCTAAGTGAAAGATGATAGGAAAATACTGAAGAGGAAGCAACAGAGGAAGAGAAGAATGAAAGGAATTAGCATTGAGTCATTTTCCAAGTACTTATACAAGTGTTATCCATAAGCCAATATATGCAATATTCCTTTGTAGGGTATGAGACAAGAACTCAACCACTGACCTAGTGGAGCCAGAGTGCCTTCTCCAAGAGTTTTGATTTTTCCACAAGACACACTACCAGCCTGCAGACTTTATGTTAAGCCTGATCCCACATCTCAAGAGGCTTTAAGTGTAGCCATGGAGAAGAATTAAAAAAAATTTTTTTTTGTTTTCTTGTTTTTTTAAATCTTTTTTTTTGGGGGGGTAGGTAATTAGGTTTATTTATTTATTTATTTTAATGGAGGTACCAGGGATGGAACCCAGGATCTCATACATGCTAAGCACACACTCTGCCACTGAGCTCTGTCCTCCTCCCTGGATTTTAAAGAAATAAGTACAATGGAGTCTTCTAGATTCCATCATAGGTATGTGTATTGGATGGAGTGGGAGGATAAAGAGATAACTGTCAAGGAGATTCTATCTGGGAGAAAGGGATACCAAGAAAGTCCACAGAGTGAAGATGGGTTGGGGCAGAGGTACCACGAGCGGTGAGGGTTAAGGTTAAGAGTCAAGGAGGCATTCTGGGAATTTCACTCTCACTATAATATGTAGATGATGGAGAATCACTGAAAACTTTTAGTAGGAAACAAACGCTATCTCATTTGAATTTCAGACCCCTTGGGATCAATGCATGTGTCTCTCTTTGTCCTTTTTCTCCACCAATTCAATTTCTGCTTATCCTTCAACTCTGTTCTCAACACTGAGGTTCATAGGACCCTCACAATAATCCCTTTATTCAGAATTCCTTACGCACTTAAAGAGAAAGTCCACCATACTACATTTTAGCTGCTTACATGACTTTCCAACTATTGCATTTAAATTCCATTAAAAAGCAGAACAAATTGCAAGTCCTAGGAGGATACACATGATCCTTCTCCCTGGGATGCTCTCCCACGTCACTCTCTCTGGCTATTGCACATGCTTCCTTTCACTCTAGCCTTTTCACGGGAAGCAGTTGAGTTAGATGCTTCTCTGTGCAATACGCTTTTCCCTCACAGTACTGTAATGGATTATTCGTCTCTTCCAGTAAGACTTACAGTTCTTGAGGCCTGAGACTCTGGCTTATTTTCTGCTTCCTATCCAAGGGTTAGTAGATTACCGAATATAAAGTTGGCGCTCCATAAATATTTGCTAAATTAACAAATAGAATTTGTGGCAGCATTTTATTAAAGACTGAATTCAGATGATTGTTGAAGGAATGATGGGCAGCTATTTTTTTTAAGAAGTCTTCGTTTTCTCTCTTTTTCTCACACCCCATATTTGATCTTTCGTAAGTCCTATTAACTCTGCCATACAGCACGAATCTTTTTCTCTAGAGCCGCGTGGTTTATTTTCTCTGCTTCTTGCTGCTTACCCGTGCCGTTATTGTCTCCACTAATTTCTCCTGCAAGGTTTGGTTTCCGCTTACTTACCCTGCCATGTTCTGGTTTGTTGTGGCTCCAATGGTAACCTCAAATCTAAATGACATTTTCATTCCAGTTTTAAGTATCTTAATTGGAGAGAGGGAAAGAGAAAGGAGTGAAAAAGAAAACAAACAGCAAAATCCGATTGGCTCAGTTTAAGCTAGATA
This sequence comes from Vicugna pacos, assembly GCF_048564905.1. Classification (NCBI taxonomy): domain Eukaryota; kingdom Metazoa; phylum Chordata; class Mammalia; order Artiodactyla; family Camelidae; genus Vicugna; species Vicugna pacos. Next base: position 27,445,040 of record NC_133009.1, read on the forward strand.
CTGGTTACCCTTGGGGTCACGTACCTACTTCTAGTGCCACCAGCTGAAGCCAGAGAAAGGTATAAACAGGGCTGCCGAAGCCCCCCCACAGGGGCTATAGGCTGGGAAGGAATTTCAAAGAAGGCAACTGAAGGCGATGATAATGGTTTCTACTACGTCTCTTTAGATCACTTGATTGAGCACCTTTTATGCATTGTGGGTGACGAGTCTTGAAGAAGATGAAGGAGAAACAGAGAAATCTCTCTCTCTCTCTCTCTCTCTCTCTCTCTCTCTCTCTCACACACACCAAGGCAATGGTTTTAAACAACCTTCTGTCTCCCTTTTCTGTTTTCCATAGATTTCACCTTGCCTTAATAATAGCATTCCATATGCTCTGGTTTTATGGTAATGACAAGGAAAAGGAAGGAGAAAAAGGAGATATGAATTCAGATTATTATTACGGTTGAATGTTGGAAAACCAGCTGGCAAGTTTTAATTCACTGCTGTTCATTAATCAGGTACCGCTTAGATCTCAAATATGAGATTTCCTACATGCATATTCTTGTACAAGGTTAGGAGATGAGCAGGATAAAGGCAAACATTCAATGATAATATAACATTTAGCACTGTCTGGTAAGTTACTTTGTGAATATGTTTTAAAACCTAAGAATTTCTTTTGTTTCTTTCTGTCTAGAGTTTTCATTACAAATCTGTGTATTTGCCATGGAAGGCAACCAAATACTCTAAAAGAAAAATATTTTGATCTCCTCAACCTTGGAGAGTCGATGCAGGGAAAGAGGTTTGGATTTGGGGAGCCGAAAGTAAGAAGTAGAAAGATAGAATAAAACCTGGCGTGGGAGTGTTTTAGGCTCAGGGAGAGAAGCCAATGATCAGAGGTGAATCGGGGGTCTAGAATCTGGATACAGAGTGCAGACAAGCAAGGAGGGAGGCTGAGAGTCGGTACCTGCAAGCAGGAGCGTGGCAGGCATTCTCTGCTTGGAGATGGGACACCTTCTCCGCTCACGTGTGGACTACAGTAGGTCTGGACTACAGGCAGAAATCTAGCCAAGACCCAGAAATCTAGTCAGAGTGAGACTGAATAAAGAGATTAAGAGTCTGGCCAGCAAGTAGAGGGCACTAGTGCAAAGGAAAGTACTTCTAGTCAGAGGGTTTCTGAACAATAGCTGTAACTGCTCTTGGCGTAGGGAATAAGAAACCCAGAGAGGATGAGGATTCCTGGGATGGGGCTGTGGGGGCAGCGATAAATCCAACACTTTTCTATTAGAAAAGGCTTAATCTTGCTTATACCCTGACATAGATCCTGCAGGAACAGCTAAGAGTACAGTCCACCCTTTGATCCGGACAGACACATGCCACAAATACAGAAACATTCAAGAGATGGCATATAGTAATACATTTGATATAATTATTGTTGTTGACTATAATAATTTACGGCATCAGCTTCGGCAAACATCTTGCTCATCTGAGGACAGTTATGTGAAATATTGTTAAAGTTAACTATATGAACATTCTTGAGCACAGACTTTCTTCCTTCACATCTTCAGAAGTTTGACTCACTTGCTTTAAAATACTGCTCTCTATACTTTGCTAGTAAGACTATTTCCTGCCCTCAAAAAGATGAAAACTTGATAAATTTTTCTGATTTTTCTTAATATTAAAGTATGAATCTGTATTTTTACTTCAGGATGAAATTCAATAAAATATTTAGTATTTTCCTTCCGGAACAAGGAAAGGAGAACATTCTTCGGGGAAGAGAAACCTTTCATATTTACCAAGCCCTTTAGTAGGACATTTACTAGATTAGATAAATGATCACAGTTTAAACATCATGTTCCATCATCCTAAATGTAAATAATTGAGCTAATATAAAAAATACATGATATAAATATATTGATCCATTAATTTTACAATAATGTCAATGCAATGTTTATATTCGTGGGGTTATAACAAAGATCTTTTCTCAAGGCAAAGTTTTTTTTAATGATAAACAACTTGATGATTATAGAGTGAATGTATCCTCTTTAACAAGAGATTTAAGCAACTTGCTTATTTTGCTTATGTGTAGGACCTTTTGGATTTAAAATATTCGAAGTACCTTAACAGGGGGATAAAATATCTTCATTTAACAGAAGTTGATTAATTTCCTTCTTCAAACCACTACATGCTTGTAATCATATCTTGCAAAGAAATATTTCATTAAAAAAAAAGCACTCAAAAAAGTGAGCTTAGGCTATGGAATAAAAAAGAAATCAGAATGTAATATATGTAATCTGGTGTTTCCTGAACACTGTAAATAAAATCTGCTCCAAAATGGCACGCTCCGAGCCAATGAAACTGTGATACAAAACAGATATGAAAGAAATAAAATCTATAGGAAGCATGATCACTGTGCCAGTTACAAAGATCTTTTCAAACACGGTTGCATCGAGAATTACACTGTTAGCCTTAACTACTCTGCTAAATGTAATTTCAGAGCAGCTTGGCTATGCTGGGACCAATAATGTTTCAGCAGATGTTAACAGTGAGGGAATTTAAAGATTACAGAGTTTCACGGGTGCAGTAAAGCTGCAGTGGGAACAGAAATATTACCGTAGCTGTTATGTTCCGAGTGCATCACATTTACTGACAAGTAATACATGAGTGATAGTGAGGACCGAGGGAATGGAGCTTTATACTTACTGGTCAGCAGCATATAAATTCCATAAATTAAACAAAGTTTTATGTATTCTTCATTTCTTTTCAGACTGATCTTCCTCAGAGGGCCTTTGTTTCATGTTAATTCCATCATCAAAGCTTTGTTCAGCCATACTGTTCTCTTTAAAAATGTCTATCCTCATTCAGGCTTTGCTTCCACACAGACGTCTCCATTATTTTTAAATTTTGGAGTGATGTCCAAGGGAACTTCAGGTAACCTCAACATTTGTGATCATAGGCTCTATCAGTCTCCCTCTCCTTTTAGAAATCCCATCCTTGTCCATTTAAAAGAGATCACATTCAACTTACTTCTCCCCTTAATGGTCTAAAAGGAACAATACTCTGATCTCTGAAGATGTGAATGGGAGAAAACTTGGCTAAGGGCATTATCTTTCTTCACACATAATCTGGGGGTCAGGACAGTAAAAGAGAGGGAGAATGTTCGTCTATTTACCTGGGGACAAAAGGAGAATGGGCATAACGTTTTCTGTATTCCTTCGTGTGACTTCCAGCTTCTTTCTTTAGTGGAGCCAGACAATCAGCCAGTAGACAGCAAAAAGTTCTTGATGGACCAAACTTATTGGATCCCAGTAACCCCACTGGATTGCAGGACAAACCCAAAGTTAGATTATAAGATTGTGAGAAGCAAGAGTGAAGATATACTTTTATAGTACAACCAAGTCAGCAACAGTCTAAAAAAAATTAGACTGTCTTAATGTTGGAAGTTGTAAGACTTAAACTAACAGTGTTTGGTGATGTCCAATAGACATACAATTAGCCCTGTACAAATCCATTTTTTCTAGTCATCTAGACCCAAAGAAATAACTTCATATGTCTTGGCCCTCACCTTACCTTATTGACCAGACACTGGAGTGGAGTTTTCAGATAATATGTTCCAATGGACATTCCCATTTAAAATCTCGAGGTCAGCCATGCCCACGTTGAACCCTCACCTGGCCCCTCTACCCTCTTCTTTCTCCTTCATGGATTTGACTTTAAGTGTGTGTGTCTTTCTTGATAGATTGGGAGCATGGATTGTTTTATTTTCTGTTGTTCTTCCACCTACAAGCACTTAAACAGTGCTTTGCAATAGTAAACAAAGAAATAATAGAAATAAAGAGACAAGAAGACATTACCAAAGACCTTAGCTTTAGCTATCCAGAAAGTACATGCATTTCAGGAAATTGTGTTAAAAGTATTCTGGAGTTACGTGTTGTTGTGGAAACCTGTATTTCTAAACTGTAAACAGTAGTCTGTTGGTGTTTCTACCATAAATATTTCTTAACATTTAAATAAACCTGTGAGGTAAAGAGCTGAAATAGACATTAATTGGTCACCTGATCATTTAGTTCATCTTGCTTTTTTGGTTCTTGTTGTTTTGCTTTGGGTTTTTTTTGGGGGGGGGCAGGAGGCTGAGGATTTTTTCCCAGAAATTCAAGAAAGGAAGTTTTCTCAATAACCCTCCCTACCAACCATCATCCAACCATCATTCTAGCTTCTCAATGGTTATGGCCGAAGGAAAATTGTACCTTCTTGGATATGGAATGCAGGAGATAGTGACATTATTATGGTTTCAGGTTTCCTTATTTGAAAAATTAAATAAATTGTTTTTCTGAGTTCACATTTCTGGTGAGTTTCACAAACAGTGAAGGGTCTGAAATTTTACCTATTTGTAAGCTAAGAAGTTAGCCTCTCCTGGATGCTAGAAAACATGGGACTCCTGGATCAGAGGCAAAGGGTTGTGTTACCAATGGCAAAAGCAGCAGCCAGAGTGTAGCAGCTGCTCTAGGTCCCTAAGTCCTAATTCTCACAAGGCAATATGGCCCCTGGACACACAGTGGGTCACATTAGGGGAGAAGGATTCGGAGTTTCAAACATGCCCTTTGCTCTGGAGGGACAACTTCTCTCTCTCTCCCAAGGCTGTTCGCTATACAACGTGAGAAAACAGAGTGCATCTGATCTCAAGATGTACAAACTTGTGAAAGGTCCATGGAGGAGTGTCTCCCAACAGGAACCATTCTCCCAGCAGGGATCATCTAGACGTGTCAAGTTGTTAACCTCGGAAGGAGTTTTACTGAAACATCGCTTTCAGGTTCGCACGGGTAGGTCCCCAGCAGCACTGGGCCGAGCACAGGGCAAGATGGCAGCTAGTTCCCTGGGGCTTAATCCCTCCCGCATGGGCTCTTAGATCTTCTTTCAAACAGATTCTTGGTCCATCGCAGGACGTATAAAGGGTAGAAGTTACACGCTATTGAAATATAAGTGGTGAAAGCAGTTTTAATTTTCTTGCTGGCGCTATTATCATTTAAGTCCTAATAATCTCTCTCAGGCACAGGCCTGGAGCCTATAAATCTGCACAAGTTCCATTAGCAGCGCAGTGGAACTTCTCCTCAACAGGGCAAGGCGCTGGTAGAAGCAAACAATACAAGTCTCGCGTGCTGCGTGTTAAGGAGGGAGACACCCACACAGCCGACGACAGACTGAGAGCCTTTTTATTTTGATGGTACTGTTTCACTGTCGATCATAAACTTAGCGAAGCAGGCTTCCTCTACCCTGCTCTCCTTTTATTGGATATAAATCACCCCTGACAGGAAGTTTTATGCCGAAATCCGTTTACCGTCCTTGTTGGGAGTCTTTAAATTAATATTTATAAGCTGAAAGAGACCTAAAAGGATGCAGCAGTAAAGTAGCTAAATGCTTCAGTTTGGCTTGAACTGATTTCCACTCCTTGACCCTTGACATTTGTTAATTACTCCTGACACAAGATGTAGGGTCAATGCCGTCCCTCTGCCTACGAATCCCTGGCTGTGGTGGACGAGATAGGAGTTCAGAGGGGTTTCATCTCTGGGCTACATGTGATTTCTGAAAATCTTCAGTGGGCAAGGATCGAGACAGAGGAAAAGATAAAATTACAGATGAGTTAAGCAGTGGCTAAAAAAAACAAAACAAAACAGGGCTTAGTAAGAATGGTTCAAATTGAAATTGTGTAAGGATGGATCTTCTGAAGTTCCATAAAAATTCATAACTTATCCTAAAGTTACCATCAAATCAAACATCAAGCTAGATTAATTGCTGAATTTTCATGGACAACATTCGCCTCACACCGTGGAGCAGGCCATGTTGATTCCACGAATCCATCCTTCATGGCTGCCTTGTGTTACAGCCTCTGTTACACCAGCCTCATTGTGTCCACCCCTGTTTTGTTCAAGAGTCTACACCATTCTCCCTCTGCCTAGCCATGTGCTGCGGGCAGGCTGGCCTCAGCTGCACTGGGGCAAGTCTTGTAGTCTGAGGCAGTCATGGTGCAGGCATGGGAATGGGACACAATTCTGGCCAATGTGATACGAGGGAAAGTTGAGTAGGATCATCTAGAAAATGCTTCTTCACTTTCAAGAGACAGCATGAATGGTGACCCCCTTTTTCTGTTGTCACCTCTGGAACTAATGTGGCCCTCCTGTCACCTATCATTGTACGCCACCTGTAGTCCCAGACCAATCAATTCGACAGCCTCCTCTACATCTTCACTTGCATGGTTAACAGACCCCTTACACACTAGGAATGCTCCTGTCGTAGGGCCTGTGTAGGGAGATTTACTGAACTTTATCTTATATTTGTTCCATCAGATTTTTACATTCCTCTGATATTTACAAGCGTTTTTTTTTTCTTTTGATAGCACCCTGCTTGTGTGTGTGTGTGTTTAAAATATCTTCTCTAATCTTTCTGGGGATATTAGCTGTAGAATTTTGAAAATGGCTTCATATGTTTTATAGTTTTTTCCTGTTCCCCGCATTGCCTCTCTTCTTTCCACTTTCCTTGTGATTAGTCTCTGTCTTTCCTGTAGACTTTTCTCATATGTCTGGTGATCCCCTAGCGGCCTGTTTATATTTCAGAGTGAACCACTAGGCAGCTCATTGGAGGCCTCTTGGGGCTTGTTGGTTGGTGGGCCATAGGGAGACCCAGTGGGAACAAGGCCATTTCACTGGGGATCCTTAATTACAGATTTTTTTTTGTCTTTTCTCTTGGATTGCTTATATTCCTCAGTCTCCTGCCTGGTGGGCCAAAGTCTGCCTTTTGGTCATCAAGCAAAAGGGAGCTGTGGTCTCGATGTTCAGCATATTTTCAATGAATGGCCCATTTTTTAGTGAGAACTTCCATCCTTGCCTTGTAGACTGGTGCTGCAGAACCCAGAGTCTCTCTGGGTGGGGATTTAAGAGAAGGGTCCTCAGGACTTCTTCTTGGGGTGGCAAAGTACTTTTGCCTGGCTGGAGAAGGGATCCGGGGGTTGAATTGCTCCTTAAGGAAAATTTCCACAAATCTTCCTTTTATCATTCCTACCCAGCATTCCCGACTTTGAGTTACTTGCTACCTTTAATTCCGGAGGTAAAATCAGACAGTCTTCTCTGTCCTCATGACAACTCAGGTTTCTGCTTTCCTGGATCTGCCAAGTCAGTGGCCATTTCTCCATCCGTTTTCCAGTTTCTAAAATACCAATTCCTGTTTCCTCCTAAACCTTCTCTCTCACTTTCTCTGTCTGTGAAGATTTATGCCTGTTTTTTTTCTTTCTCCATTGCCACTTTAGGATAGTTTCAGAAGGAAGCTGAAATAAACAGGTGTGTTTATACAATAGATCTTCTTTTATTACATATTTGACTTGGAAAACATAGAAACTAAATCTGCTAAGTAATATGCATCATCCTTCTGGGTAATGTTTTTTGTCAAATGCAAACTGTGATGTGAAATAATGAGATTGGCTTTCTGATGTGGTTCATAATCTACCTCCAAAGGCAATTTTAAAAAGTCAGTGTCAAAATGTTTTGAGCAATAGCTATCTGCTTAGAATAATGTCTAACCTCCAAGAAGACTACTTTGTAGGGGACAATACTCCTTTAGATATTTTAATTCTGGTTTTGTCTAAACATCAGTTTTCTACTTTACTCAAATAATGCTTCAAAATTGCTCTTTAGGTGTTTCTCTTGGGTGTCTTTTGTCAGTGAAATCATTAATTCCACCAGGGAGTTCTACGACTCTCTAAGAGTGGCTGTTGGACCTCTCTTATCAAAACCACTTGGGACATTAGTGAAAATGCACTTTTCTGAGTCCCAGCTCAGGCCAATTGAATCTAAATATCTGAAGGGTTCTGGCCTGGAATAGATTCTTTAAAAGCACCCCAGGAGATTTTTATGGACAGCAAAGTCTGAGACCACCGTTTACCTTTTCACTTCCTCCTCTACCCCCTCCCCTTACATTTCCAAGATCAAGGGTACCAACAGAAGCTCACATACCATATGTCTAAATATTTTAAAATCAACCAATAAAAGAAGTTATAAATCAACCTAAAAGTTATTAAAAATAATGCTGTTCTCTTACTTTTACAGGTATCCCTTCGTAACAACTTGGAAGGACAATTTCAAATGTAGCATTCTCAGGTTTCTTGAAGTTCCAGCCAGAACATGGAAATATGGAGGGAGCTGGTCCCATCTCGTTGCCCCCAGCCTGTGGCCTGTCCCCTTCTCTTCCCATCCCAGCTCAGATGCTCCTTGTGAGCAACCTCAGGAATACACAGAGGGACAGCCCTATATCCAAACAGGGCTCTTTCACAAACAGCATCCTGAGGACCCAGGGGTGAGGACCTCGGTGGTACCGTTCATCCCCAGGAGGTTGGACCCTAGGAAGAAGCTCATGCAGGTCCTGAAATTTGACTCAAGACCACCTGGGCAGACAATTCTGGGGTCTTCAGTACCCAGAGCATGGTGTAGAGGGAGGGGCGTGGACTCAGTGTGACCCCTTAGACCCCACACCTGGGGTGGGCTGTGGCCAGAGCAGGAAGGAGCCTTTTGCCCGCATCTTGGGCGGTGCTTCTCCTCCGTGCCTGGTGCTGTCACACCAAGTGTTTAACCAGATGCAGCAGAAGTGAGCTGCAATCAGATGTATCTTGCTACGTGATCTCAAAGACCCTCAGTCAGGCGGGTGCTCTTTTAATCTTTATAGAGAGAGAAACACAGCTCACACAGGTGTGTCACCAAGAAAACTCCCTGGCTGTCTGGACCTTTACGTAGCATGCCGGGGCAGCCAGCTAGCTCAGGACGTTCTGAATGACAATTTAGACTCAGACTCCTGGGAAAGGCCCTGCGTGACTTGAACCCGTGTAGAAAAATTCTGACAGTAGACACCCCTACAAATGCTGATGAATGTGGACTGGTTTCAGAACACCCAGCCTCTGCGGGAACCTGGAGGCTTTTTCAGGCTCGGCTCAGCTGATTTGCACTTCTGTGGCATATCAATTCCAGCCAGAGAAGGCATTAGGCATGTCTGGCCTCCTGAGGTACAAGGATTAGACGAGTCTGCTCTGTCCAGGGAACCTAACGGAGGGACTGTGTTGTAACGCTTCAGAGTGAGAACAGACCAACTTTTGCTGTAGGACTGACCCTGGGGATTTCTGGGTCACAGCCCAGGGGAAAAGAAAGGCCTTTTGTTATTTGGAGGGAGAGGGTTCCCATCATTGACAGCAGCTCTCTTCACCCCTGAGTTTTATCCTCATCTGCAATCTTGCCCCATATATTTCTCTAGGTGTTAGTCTAGCAAAGCTGGGTCGGGGGACCCCAGAACAAGAGCACGGAGACAGGACAGCGTGGACACCGGGTGGCTGCCCTGGAGAAACTGCACGGTGTTCTAAGGCTGAGCACTCACCCTGAGACCAAGCACTGCATGTTTGGGCTTCCTGACAGAAGCACCTTGGGTGCATCATTTAGGGTTTTGGTGTGTCAGAGACCAGGATTCAAATCCTGAATCTTCCCCTCACCAGCTGATGCCTTTGGGAAAAATACCTAAAGTCCCAAACCTTCTATTTCCTCTTCTGTAAAATGCCAAATATAAATACCCTCATAGCAGGGAACTTGAATACAAAACAAAGTCACACAGGCGTTCCCAAAGAGGAGGGGATGTTGCCTGTTTGTTTACTACTTGTAATCTCAGCACTTAGAACAATGCCTGGGACAAAGCAAGTGCTCAAGAAATATTTATTCAATACATGAATATAGAAAAGTAACTAGCAGTCATTGGCATATGGTAAATAATAAAAATAAACTTCTCTTTATCTAAATTTCATTTAAAGCTTTATGATGTCACTCCTGTGTGTGTTTATATAACCCTCATAGATCAGTACCTTGACTATTTTAAGAATTGAGTCACTCCTCTTTTCTGCAAATAATGATATCAAGGTTCAATATAGTTGAAAGTCCAGTTGAATTTTAATATGGCACAATTTTCATTTGCACTGTGATTTTTAGGTCTGTTGCAGATACCACATAGAGCTTTCTGAGCAATTTCATCAGCATTGTCTGTGATTTGTAAATTATAGTAAATGAAAGACAGTGAATTAGATTACAGTTTGCTTCGTACTGTGATAGAAAGAGCATGCGATTTAGTCTCTGATGACCAGAGCCCACAGGATGTACCACACGGGGGCTGTGTGATGTTAGGAAGTCACTTAACCTCTCTGAGTCTTATTTTTCAAACATGTAAAATAAGAATGACACTACTCATCTTACCTATAGCTCCCAGGATCACTGGGAAGAAAGAATGAAATATGTGGAATGGAAGCTAATACTCTTATTGTGTCTTCTGCCGAGTAGGACTGGTGTGAAAAGTGGGTGAAGGTCTGTACATTCTGCCGCTGGGTTGCCTTGAGGGGGAAACACTGAGGACCCTTTTTAAAAAATTATTTATTTATTTTAGAATTTATTTTATTTTATTTTTTGGTGGGAGAGGAAATTAGGTTTATTTATTTGTTTATTTTAACGGAGGTTCTGGGTATTGAACCCAGGACCTCGTGCATGCGCTCTACCCCTGAGCTACACTCTCCCCGCACTGAGGACCCTTTTGACAATGAAGTCTGGGGACTGGTGTTGAGAAGTGGCTTCAGGATACAAGCCTTTTAAGCAGTTGTCAAAAAGGGAGGCGAGGTCTGAGGCTATCCAGAAGGCAAAAAAAGCAGATTACCGGTGAAAAGCTTTGGAGACAACCGTGAGTGGAGCCTGTGTGGGGTGACCAGGACCCCATGGTGGTGCTACCCCGTCCCTACGCCAGTGACCTCACTTAATCACCTCTGGGCAGACCCCGGGCTTCCTCTCCAGTGGCGCGCCCAGTGTTGTCACTACATGGCTTAAGATTTATTTAGCACCTAGTGGTGACAGGCGCTGTCTCCGTTTGCTAGGGTGGCTGTAACAGAGTACCACACACTGGGTGGCTTAAACAACAGAAATTAATTTTCTCCCCACTCTGGGCCCGAGAAGTCAAGGTCAGGGTGTCGGCTGCATTGGTTTCTTCTGAAGCCTCTCTGTTTGGTTTGTAGATGGCTGTTTTCTCCTTCCTCTCTCTTCGCATGGTCTTTCCTTTGCAGGTGTCCGTATCCTAATCTCTTCTTATTATAAAGACACGATTTGTATTGTGATTTACAATAAGAAATCTATATTTGATCTTTGTCCCTGTTTCTGGCACAGAGCTCCTAAGATACTTGAAATTTTCTAAAGGATGAGAGCAATGAAAATGCCTTTTGTCATATTAATGAAGTGACTTGTACAATGCCCCTAGGTCACCTAAGGATGGCGGCTGGTCACCAGAGGAACCAACCGAGCGAGCGCTGGAGACTGAGTTTGGTGCCCAAATGGCCAATGATTTAACCAATCCTGCCTCTGTAATGAAGCCTCCCTAAAGCCCCAAAAGAATGGCATTCAGAGAGTTTCCAGACTGGTGAACACGTGGCGATGTGGGGAGAGTGGTGCACTCCTAGAGACACGGAACCTTCATGTCCACTCCCCATACCTTGCCCTAAGCCTCTCTTCCATTTGGCTGTTCCTGAGTTGCATCCTTTTGCAATAAACTAGTGATCCAGGGAGTAAAATGTTTCTCTGAGTTCTGTGAGCCACTCCAGCAAATTAACCAAACTCCAGGGAGGGGGTCCTTGGAACCTTCTATCTACAGCCCATGGGTCAGAAGCACAGATAATAACCTGGGGTTTGCAATGAGCCTCTGAAGGAGTAGAGGGTGAAGGGACCTGAGCCTTTAATCTGTAGAATCTGAAGCTATCTCTGGGCAGAAAGCATTAGGATTGAGCTGAATTGTTGGATACCCAGCAGGTGTCCAAGAACTGCTTGGTGGTGCTGGGGGAAAACACCCCAGTACACACCTTCACACACGCTGGAATTGGTAACCAGAACTTTCACAGCCCTTATCAGGTGCTTTGCCCAATGTTCCGAAATGTCTTTATTTTCCTCACTGAAGAAAATTTGGAAATTCAGAAACGGGAGGATGAATCAGTTGCCCAAAGTGACACAGAGTTTTGAAGTCCTGAATTTAAATTCAGCTTGCATGGACCCCACCACTGCTGACACCAACGAAGAGAGTCCCCACAGCACTCAAGGCACTGACTGTCTAGACTGAAGAGCAGAATGTAAATAATGACTCCCTAGACTTCCTCTTTGCTTTTTCAAGCAACTGCTCCTATTTCCGTACCTGAGCTAAGCGGGATTAGAATCCTGTCATTGATGAGACTTCCCTGCAAACCTCTGCCATGCTTGCCAATGTGGCTGCTCTGTCTTAATCTCTTCCCCCTGCCCCGTCCTTTACCTCAAATTTCCCATTGTCTTAGCAAATGGAATGGTTTTTGTGGTCAGTGCTTCTGAGGGATGTGTTCCATTTCTCTCTTGTATGAACCCATTTTTATTCCTGTTCTTCCTTTATTTTAAGGGACTGTAATGCTCACAATGTTCTCACCTCTGGTGCAAGTTTGATAATTTTCTTTTTTTATTATCTATATACTGTACTTAGCAGGAATGCACAAAGATCAAGGCCAGACTTGTAACACCCATTAGCATTAATACTAACATTGGACAAATAAGAGAGGCAGTAAATGAATGTCAGTGAGCTATAAAATACATGACAGTGAAACAGTCCTTTCAGCCACCTTTTATAGACAGAAGCTGGCCACCAGAAGATGTATAGGCCTAATAAATCAATGGGAAGGAATTTCAAATGGATAAATCAATACTTAAGCAGTCAGAGAATCCTACAGGTGTATGACGATGACCCCCTGGGGCCTTTACCCCTCAGCCAGAAGGTTTAGTCAAGAGAGTTTATCATGACAGATTAACTGAAATGATAAATACCTCTGTGGAGGAAGCGTGTGTCATTTGCATTTTTCTCCAAACCACCCTTTACACAATGGCACTACAAACTGGCTCTTTAAAATACAAAAGAACGGTTTCCTAGGAGAGTACAGTTGTAAATCCATACACCTCTGGTGGAGCGCCAAGGAATTAGGTTATTTGCATAAGTACTTCCAGGTGTGACTAGTGTGGGACACACGCAGGCTGGTCACTGTTTGCAATCATGCTCTGGCGGTTGCTGAGACTGTATACTAATCCATTCTTTCTGGAATATACTGTGGCAACATCTGTAAAAACACTAATAGCATTTCATTGGTTATTTTATCTCTAGGAAGCTAAATTAAGAAACTAATGAGATGTTGAAAAAGATGTTCACTTCATTGTTATTTATAATTAAGAAAGTAGAAATATCTTCCTAAATGTCCATTGGTAGGGGAATAAGTAAGTTAACAGTGATACATTCATAAAAAATACTAATATGCATATAGTAAAGATATATCATTAAGTAAATTTAATAATATGAGAAGATGCTTATAATTTAAAGAATGATTTAAAAACAGACTATAAGACTATATTTATATACACAATATGATAATTATATTTTAATTTTTTTAGTTATCAGAAAAGACATTAAAATCATATCCTTGTGTTGTCTGTCTTTATATTTTTCTACATTTTTCCAAATTTTCTACAAGATCTGAATTATTTTTATAATCAGAAAAAAACCCTTCCTTTAGTTAAGTCTTTATCTGTTGATCTGTGAATTCCACTTCAGAGAATCTATCTTAAAGATAAGCTCCAAAATATTTTTAAAAATCCATTATTCACAATGATTGCTAGTGTGAAAATATTAAAGTTTCCTAAATGTCTGACAGTAGGCTGAGTAAGAAAATTGTAATAGAGTTACATAATAAGATAATAGAAATCCATTAAAACTAGTTTTGTGAGTCTTTGACAATATGAACAATATATTAATGTTAAGTAAACAATTACTATATAATAATGTATATATGGCATAAATAGTCATAACTAATAAAAGATGTTCCAGAAGGCTAAATGTGGTTTACTATGTGGATAATAAGACTATCAATGTATATTTAGTCTTATTATTTTATTTTTCAAATGTTCTATCACAAACATTTAACATTTCTAATTGGACACTAATAAGTGAACTTTATTTTATTATTTTAAAATCTTTCTTTGGGTATTAGTCTACTGTTTGATGTTGCCTTTCCTGTATAAATCACACCAAGACTCCTCCTCCCCAAGACTCATGTTTCATTAAAATACTGTAAAAACTTAGACACTTTTGATGCAGTCTGAGTGTAGAAAACTTCTAGATTTTTACAATTTTATCCACTCTTTTTATGTTATCTTGCCTCCTTTTTAACCTACATTTGTAGTGACTTCGTTAAGTTTTCCAAAGAATTAACTCAGTTTGTTTTTAGAAAGAACTTTTTATGACTAATATTTAATCCATTTTTACAATAATAATTACTTTCTATTTATAATGTCAAGTGCAACTTGCATAACACAGGTTTGGAAAGGGACACAACCAATTCTTGGTAAGCATCCAACTCAGCTGGGAGGGTGAGGGTGCTCAGGCATATTAGAGAGTAGCCCACACCTTTAAGGAGACCAGGTACAGAGGGCAACAGTCAGCATTTTTACAGGGAAGTGGGGAGCATGAATTAATTTGGCCACTGAAGTGGCATGATCACTGAACGTCTAGCCCCAGTGCTAGAAGCTAGGGGTATAAAGATGGGTAAGACTCATGTGCTGTTCAGTTAGCATCACCAGTTGACACCTGAGGTCAGGCTGAAGTCCCTTAATTCGCTCACTCCAACAGTTGAGCAACGTACACTTGAGCCTCCTCTGAGACTGTTTGAGAAATACATGAAGAGATGCTCAACCCCATTAGTTATTAGAAAAATACAAATTAAACTCAAGGAGATACCACTACCCACTTGTTAAGATCATTACCATTTTTTAAAAACCTGACCAGTGCTTATGAGGAAGCGTAACTACTGGAATTCTCATGCATTGCTGGTAGGAATGTAAAATGGTACAGCTGCTTTGGAAAACAAATGGCAGTTTTCTATCAAACTAAGCATAGGCTTATTATATGACTCAGCAAGTGCCCTCTTAGGTTTTTCACCAAGAGACATAGAAACATGAGTCTACATGTCAAAGCACATTTAAATGTTTGTGGTGGCTTTATTCATAGCAGCCAAAAATCAACACAATTATTCATCGTCTGAGTGGATAAACAAACTGTGGTATATCCATACAACAGAATGCTACTCTGATATGAAAAGGAAGGAATTACTGACATATGAATTTCAAATGAATTACACCAAGTGAAGGAAGCCAGACTCAAAGCTGTATACAGTAAGGGCCTATTTATGTGACATTGTGGAAGAAGTAAACCATAAGGACTGGTTCCCCTGGGGTCACAACAGGAGATGAAAGAAGAGAGAGAAAGGGAGAGAGATGGGGGAGAGAGATCTGAATTGCTATCCTGTTACAGCAATTTTTCTGCTTCTGCTTCATCTATCAATAAAATGATGCTTAAGACTAAACTCGACATCGCTTTTAGAATCCTAAGTAAGCCTGGAAGGAATGTGGGAAGCACACTCATTGTATAACCAGGGAGGCTGAGTTACCCTTCAGCCAAGACGCTATGTGTGATATAGTTTTAATCTCCTTTTTAAGGAAGAAAGTAATAGGCCTAGCTTTTTAGAGCGTGAATAACTAAGATGGTTTTGAATTTCTGGGCTCTCTGGAGAATTGAGTCTGAAAGGTTAAATATTGACTAAATAAAGGCCAAAATTGCAGAGTTACTAATAGACTGGTTTAAGACTCCATGGCTACTAAAGAAATTTAATTTTGCCAGGTGAGCTTTAGACATACACTATAATACTAGACAAGTAACTAAAACTAGTATTTTGACTGTTTTTTTTAATTTAAAAAGTGTAATTACTAAAGCAATCCTGAATGTATTCTCATTGTAAAAGAAAATCCAAAGATATAGAGATTGTATCTTCTCAATCTCACCCCACCGAGCCCGGTTTGCAGAGGCCACCACTGTTAGCAGGTGACAGTGTACCATGCTAGACTGCCCTAGGTGTTTGCAAATGTATGTCTGTACTTGTAAGTGCATTATTTAGTATTTATGCACCCTTTTGCTCCTTTAAACATAAATATATACATTTATACCAACACATCTATATGTAAATCTGTTTTGTTTACTTCTGTTAACATTGATAATCTTGAATTAGGTGCACTATTACCCAACATACTTGTAACTGCTGACAGTGTATTGAGGGTGTATTTCTGTCACTGTGCATAGATTTCCCTTATTCTCTTAAATATATATAGTTTTTCATAGTGTGGATAATACTATGGTTTCTATTTGCAAGTGACTAGTTTTATTTGAAAAATTAGTTTGTGAACATGATAAAAAAGATGTCAAACAGTAACAAAAAGTCTATGATGGAAAGTAAGTCTTCCTTTCACTCCAGATATAAATCTTCTTGTAGACATTCAAAGGCATTCTATGAATATATAATAATATACAAATATATACACATATTAAAATATGAATACACACATATGGATACGATATGCTTTATATATAGTATTGTATCCATGGTATACTTTGTTTTGTGTTAAAAACACTTGTGTGTGCACATGTATGTGCAGTAAGTAGGGTATCATATATACCATATATAATATATAGATTATTTTTATAAACATAGCAAAGATTATGTATAATCTAATTATAATCTAATTATACACTATATATGATACAATCATACAATTATATGTAATATTTTTGAAAACTAGAGTATTCACTACAGCCTCTGAACTTTGCTTTCATTAGCAATTTATCTTGCAACTTGTTCTATATTAACACACATGGATACATCTCATTCTTTCATACAACTACGTAATATTTTCATTTAGATATATATAAATGTATTCTATTATCTTCCAGTGAATGGGCATATATGGTGTTTCCCATCTTCTATAACACGTAACATTCCAATGAGTTTTCTGAAATTACAATGTTGCATATATGAATGAAAATTCCCAGAGGGGGCATAATTTATGCACCCATTCTCCTACTGACATTTAGTTAATTCCAATATTTTATTATAAAGGTGCTCCAACAGACATCCTTCTACATAGTTCTTAGGGTACAGGCATGACTGTTGCTTTAGGGAAAATATCAGAGTTGGAATTGTTGAAGGTTTTTTAAAATTTAATTTAAATTGATACTTGCAATTTGTCCTCCAAAAAGCTCTATTGCTTCCACCAGCCAGAAATGAATAAATTTTACCTGTACACGTACCATTACATAGACATTTTTTTGACTGCTTGATTAGTGGGAAAAGTGATCTTTACTGATAGTTTTCTTTTCAATTTTCCTGACTCCTGATGAGTTTGAGCATATTTTCATGTGGTTATGTTATTTGTAATTTTCTTTCTTGTAAGTTGCTTGTTCCTGGCCTTGGACTAAGTTTTAGTGAGCTGTTTGCTTTTTATTGCTTCATAGAAATTCTTTACATATTTTGGATATTATTACTCTTTATTCTATATACACTGTAAATATGTTTTTCCAGCTTTACTATGATTTTTTAATACACAGAGGTTTTAAAATTTTGATTTAGTCAAATTGCCCCATTTTTTTCCTTTACAGATTTTATATTTTATGTCTTGTTTTAGAATGTCTTCTGTACCTTCCCCCGTCCTTTATTTACTTCTAACATTTTTATTTTTAACCATTACCTCTTTAGTCCATCTGTAAATTATTATTGTGAGTCATGGAGGTAGTGATCTAACTTTTTATTTTTAAAATGAACAGTGAATAGTTAATCTTCCAACAGAATTTTTTGATACACTCTTCCCACATTGACCTAAAATTCTACCACTATTACATATTTCCACGTATACATGTATCTGTTTCTGAATTCTCTCTGCTGTTTCATTGATCTATGTTTTCCTGAACCAATACTGTGGTGTTTAATTACTAAGCTTTTAAAAAATATTCTGAGATCAGGTAGAATAAGCTGCTGCCTTTCCCTGAAAATATTCTACTTAAAAAAATTCTTGGGGTTTCTTTGGCATCTGCTTTCTTTCAGGTGAACTATAGAGTTTACAAACCCGATTGATGTATTAACTGGGGTTGCCTTGGACTTAAGGGGTAATTTTTGGAAAGTACTATCATCATTTAAACAGAAAATTATCACAGGGAACTATATTCAATATCTTGTAGTAACTTATGTTGAAAAAGAATATGAAAACCAATATATGTATGTTCGTGTATGACTGAAGTATTATGCTGCACACCAGGAAACTGACACAACATTGTAAACTAACTATACTTTGATAGATAGATAGATAGATAGATAGATAGATAGATAGATAGATAGATAGATAGATAGAAAATCATGATTTTTTTCCTATATATATGTAATCATGATTTTTAAGAGTGCAGGTAAAGAATTTCCATACTGAGGAAAACATGTGATCAGGTTTATATCTGTATTCTTCATTTTGCACTCTGTCTTTCAGTAAACTTTTCAACACGGTTCTTTTTATGCTTCTCACTCATAATACCCACTATGTAGGAATCAATTCTAATGCAACTTTATAGTCAATTAGAAATGAGTCTAGGAAAACAAACATTTGTAGCTAAGGGAAGGCCAGGTCACGTTCAAAACTGGTCTCCTTTCCTTGTCGCTCCAGTGCTTAACAAAATCTCTCTATGATGTCTATGAGTTAACCTCATAGACATGTTTTCCCAGCCTTGTGTGGGAAAGGCTTATTCATCTAGACTTCATTGTTTTAGGTTTCGGTGGTAATTCAACTTTAGCTGGACTGATGGTTCACTTTTGCCCTACTTAAAAAGAAAGGTTTACTTAGAAAATTAATAGTGTAAATAGGCAGTGAGCATGTTTAAGCCACTTTGAACACTATTTTTAAGGGCTTTAGCAAATTAATTTTATGCAAATGGTGTTGCTAATGCTATTGCTGCTAATCTGTTCATTAAAGCCAGAGGGAGCAAACTTTATTTTGGCAATTAGTTGAAGTTACTATATGTATTAAAAAGCACTAAACTACATTTCTTTTAAAGTGTACTATAAATTTAGACTTTCCCCTAGTTCAGACCTTCCCCCCGTTACGTGGCAGGAAATGATAAGCTCAGACTTTTGTCTTTGGTTGCGCTGCTGGGAACTACTAACATACAGTTTCACAAGTCCTCTGACTTCAGGAAGCATGTATTTGGTCGGCTCATACCAGTAACTGAAAGACTCACCTGGCAGGAAGAGCATCTCTGCTCTTCTGACTGAGAGAAGCAGGGAGACTGCACTGGTCTCTCTTTCAAAGACAGAGAAGAATTGCCATTACTTAATAGGACAATGATGTGCCCTGATCCATTATCAAGTGTCAAGTTGCTGTTGCAGTCAAGTTCTTTCCCTGCTCTAGAAACGCCATGTTGTCTGTTAGTGTTTGGAATGAGAGACACGGCAGGTGGCAACTATCGACGTAACCTTTCAGGTTATCTATAGGACACTGCGTGCATTTAAAGGGATAAAGTTGACATTTGTGGTTATGATCATTCATATTCTTGTCATCTGTCCATTGATCTAAGACACTGGTCACATCAATGTCTAGAAGCCCACTGACAAATGTGACATCTAACTGATAGGCAAAAGCTCAAGTGAATTTTGCCATTTATTATTATAATTATTGTTGAGTCAATTTTCCTTTTCCCGATTATGGGGGCACAGGGTAGTGAGCTGTCAAAAGGAAAGATATGGCTGCCTAATGTCACAGCAAGTTATAGAAAATATTTTGATGTTGAGAAAGGTTGTCTTTCAGCTCTCATATCTGCTTCCTTTTCTACTATTTCCTCCATAATACGATTTTTCAAATGATGAAACTTATGATATATTCTAGTGGGGGTCACATTGTACCAGATGCCTTATATATCTCATTTCTTTCTATTCCCAGTTGTATTTGGTATTTATTGCTGTGTAACAAATTACCCCCAATTTGGTGGCTTTAGATAACAAACATTTATCGTGAACCAGTGCCTGTGGTCAGGGATCCTGATGCAGGTTACTGGATACCTCCGCCCAGGATTTCTCAAACAATTGCAATCAAGATGTCAGCCTGGAGACTCTCACAAGGCTATATTCCAGGGGACAACTTGGGGCAGATCTGCTTCCAAGCTTACTCACATGGCTGTTGGCAGCCTCAGATCCTTCCTGGCTGTTGGCGGAGAGACATTGGTTCCTCACCACATGAGCCTCTCCATAGGGCAGCTCACAACGTGACAGCTGGCTTCCCTTAGAACAGTGAGCCAGCAAGAGACTGAGAATTAATGCTTGAGGTGGAAGCCACAGTCTTCGTAAACTAATCTCAGAAGTGACGTCCCATAACTTTGCTAGAAGTGAATCTCTAGGTCCAGCCCACACTCAAGGGAAGAGGATCGTGCAAAACTGAATACCATGAGGCAAGGATCATTCAGGACCATCTTAGAGGCTGCCTATAATACTAGGGCAAATGGATAAGGTAGGTATCACATTCCTTAGGTGTTTTAGAGATAAGGCAACTGAGAATTACAGCTACTTGTGTAAGAACACACAGCTAATATCCTGGAACAGAGACTTGAATCAGATCCTCCTGCTGCTCTCCATGCTTTTCATCACTTCACAATTCTGCCTGTCCAGATTAGGGATACATGACTCACCCTCGGGTGTGCCAGAAAACCAGTCCTGCTTGTCTCAGGAAAGGGTGAAACAAACACCTTCTGGCTGCTTCCTCCCAGGACCAAAGCACTAAAGCTTGAAAGTAAAACCTTTAGAGTCTGACGTGACTGGCTTTGCTGCGCTGCTGTCTTTATCGCTAACTGGCTCTGTGATTTTATTCATGATTCTTAATATCACTGATCTTCATTTGTTTCTAATTTATCAAACTAAAATAAAATCACCTATATTGTAGAACTCTTTAAGATAAAAGGAGACAACCTATACTGATTATACATACATTAATATCTCTGTCTGTCTGACTATCTATCTATCTATCTAATGTATCATTGATGATCAATTAATTTCCTTGCTCCCATACCCTGCCCCTAACTCTGGACATTCAGCAGACAGAAATATTCATATTTTCTTCCAGCAAAGGAGCTTTTCTTGATCAACAAAAATCACTTAGATGGCTACTACTGCCTACATTTATCCTCAAACCTTTGAAGATATTCCATTTTTCATTGGTGAGAATTTTAAACTTCTTTACCCAAAACCTTCACTCATAGTCAGAGATATAGATTAAGGCACCAGGCTGGCAGACAGTTGGAGACCGTGCTAGGACCAGCTGGGTCATACACAAGGGTTGGTGCCTATGGAGGAGAAAGGCACTTTAGATGAGAGATGAATCACACTTTTAGTGCTGCTTGTGTCTCCCTCTCCCCTGCGTATGTCTCTGACTCGAATACCGTGGGTTGGATGCTGCTGCAGTTAAGACAGAAACACAGTCCTGTTCCAGCCCCCATTCCTCTCATGTCTACCTCAGGCTACTGCTATCTGGAATTAAATTCTTCTGATTCTTACTGAACCCATAAAATCCAGTTCTTTGTGATACAACTTTGCTGTCCCCAACGTCATAAATCATTCCAAAGGCCAGACTCACAAAATACCAAAAGGGGTGGAAGCGAACGGATGTCGAGGGTAATTTCTGTGTCCTCTCTCTATACACTTTTTGTGAGCACGGACATTTCTTGGAGATATTTTGTTACAGAAGAATTTCAACCAAACATTTGATAAAATGTGTTTCGTTCTGCAGCTTATCTAGAAATAAGAATGCTGCTGGTATTGGATGGTTTCACACACCTAAGTGTTAAGAGATTAGCTGCAATGTATCCTTGGGCCGCTTATGATCATTGATTTTTTTCCTTAAGCTGGTTTTTCAGGAAAAATGGTGGTCGGCTCCATTGCCCCAAAGACTTAGGGACAACAGACACTCTGTGGATTTTTAAATGGGACTTATGTACTCGCTTGTATCTTCTTCAAACTGTCATGAATGCGACGCTAATTAGATTAACTGACATTTATAAAGCAACTACTATGTGAGAAACACTGGGCTAAATATTTTCATCTGTATTATTCAATACTCTTAACAATCCTAAGCATTATTATCATCATTATCATTTTTTTTAATTCAGGGGATAAGCTTAAGGAGATTAAATGATTTTCCCAAGGTTATATGGACAGAAATTCACAGAGCCAAGATTAGAACTTATATCTTCTGACTCCAAGTAAAAAAGCTCTTTCTGTCCTATGTCAAACTTGGATAGGAAAGTGTGGTCACCATTTTTAATAAGTTTGCCATTAATTACATAGGATAAATATATTTCAGATGACATTGATTCTTAATTCACATTCCAAGGAAGCACTTTCACGGGCCTTATTGTTTTGCAGGGGAGCAACAGGAACTTCTATTTTAAATTTCAAATACTCTGCCAATTTCCTTACCCAAATTGCCTGCCATTAGAACCACAAGATTAGCATTCAAGGATGAGATGTTCCCTGGGATTGAAACCAGTCAAGGCTTGAAAAAAAAAAAAAACATAGCCAACTCTTGACTAACTAAGATAATAGGGCACAGGAATTGCGTGTGTAGCTGAGGTCTGTAGCGAATCCTAATTTTTTTCTTTAAATTTTAGCTAATAGTTTTAAGCTTTTTCTAAAAAAAAAAAAAACCAACTTAATTTTTTCTCAGTATCACTAAGAAGAAGCAAAATTAAATATTATATCAGTTAGAATTAGGTTCTGCTATGGCAAAGAGTACTCCCAAAACAGTGAGTTAAACAGTCGATTTCTCTCTCTTATTAAAAACAATCTGGAGATAGGACCAGCCCAGGCGTAAGATGGTGGCTCCAGGTCATGAGGACCCAGGCTTCCTTTAGAAGCCACATGCCAGCATCCCTAGGGTGTGGCCTTTGTGCACCTGTCCAGGATGGACACCAGCAATAACCATCACAGACACATTTCAATCAGCAGGATGCAAGACAGGAGGAAGAGAACTTTATCTGCCTTTTAAAGAGACATCCCAGAAGTCACACAGACACTGCCCCTATCCAAAGGTGAGGAGCTATAATCCCAGGGGAAGCTGGGAAATGTAGTTTCAAGTGAAAGTGACAATATGTCTGACTGAGAATAAAGTTTCAGTTAATTTGAGAAAGAAATTGAGGATGTATCATTGGTGGCAATGAGGACCATCTACCTTAGATATTCAGCTACTTTCAATTTCTAGGGGTACCTCAAAATAATAGTGTCTGATGAAGTGGTCAAAAAGCTGGCAATCAGAAGGAGAAGTCTCAAAGACAATGTGTGTATCACTTCCTGGATAACCACAAGTAGAATACAGACTCTCTGTATTTAATAACTTTCACTATTGGAAAGTGCAGAGATGAAATTTTGCACAGAATAAGGACAGAAGAAGAGCCAGACCTATGATCCAACAGACTCTGACTATGGCAATAAGAGATGTTTGTAAAAAAGAAGGATCATTTCCCTGATGAAAACCTCAAAAGTCTGTCCCCAAACATCTCAGCTTTCTCCCTACGTGGCCTGGGCATACATGAATTGACTGAAGCTACTTAATCTTCAATCTATCTCTTGGTGTAATAAAAATCTATGACCTGCTATATAAATTAGGACTTGCTTTGGTTGGTCAAAATTTCTCTCTGTCAAGTTCAAGTGCCTCTCGTTTGAGCTACCTTGTGTTCTAGGCTGTGGTGAATGAATAAGGTTTGGATCATTCTAGTTAGTTTGTGAGGAAAAAGTCATGTACTGCCCCTGCCCCACACCTAGTCCTAGTCGGTCCTGGCATTCCCTTTCCCAAAGGAAAATAACATAAGTCTCCATTATTAAAAAAAAAAAAAATGGCCTCCTGATCACCAAGCCAATCCCTCTAGGTTTCTTTACTAATGTTTCTTTCCTGCCCCAGCTGCTTGTTTTCCTCACTGACAATGCCCTGATCACCACAGAAATTAACAGTCATAGAATAACCACAACCAAGTAAACATGAACACTCCAGACACGGCTCTTACTAATTTTTCTTGTCTTGGCTCAGTAGGAACCATGTGACAATTTATCTCCCTGGGTTTCAGTTAACTCAACTGTAAAATGAATGAGCCTGGGCTAGATGGTTCCTAAGATCCCTTCCAGCCTAGAAGTCAGGGATCCTGTGACTCTTGACATAGGGTCTGACAAAAATGTTTTCAGGAAACTCCATTCTTCTAACACTACAATAGTGAACAGATACATCTGACCCTAAAAATGACACAGAGGCTCCACCCACCCTCTGCTAACTGCTAATGGAAACTCAACTGTCTAGCCACCTTGTGGCCCTAAAGGTACTACATTCTTTTCTCTCCTCAAGAGCAAAAAGAAATTACTCCAGAGTCTGATTTACACACAGTCAATTCTCAATTAGCTTAACCAGGGAGGTACAATGGCATGGAAAAATATGCAATCCACTTAATTAAAAATCACTCATATTTAGTTTTGGCAGTATTGCCCATTTGATGAAGCACTGATTTCTGCATAATTATATAGTCCTCTGTCGAAAAAATTACACATCTGCATATTCTGATGCATCCAGAAATGAACGCAAGCTGGAAGAAACTAGCCACGAAATGGTGATAGTTAATCCCCAGGTAGATAATTGAGAATGTAATTGTATCTACCGCATTCTATCAAGAAGGACTTGGAAGAGTTCACAAAACTAGATACGACACCAGGTAACGGAGAATTTATTTCACTCTGTTCAAACAAACCCTCATGCCAGGGCAACTTACACCCTCAGTGAGGTGTATTTGTCTTCGGGAAGTTTGCAACTCATCAAGATGGACTCTCGGTATGTGTAAAACTTTTACAAATAAGGATAATAACAGCTCCCCTGCTGTATCAATAAATCACCCCAGTTTCTATGTGAGAGACTGACAGCAGCTGTCAGATCACAGTTTCTTTGAAATGCCTTATAAATACCATCTAAAGAGCCAGATTGTTCTTTAACAGCCTTGTTATCCTAATGAAATCACTCTGCTTCCTAATCTTTGCTCCAGACACCACCAAGGTTGGGCAAAAGCAGCCCCATCTCCCCAAATGACTCTAAACACCAAGTTTGGATGACAGATTCATGATTGGATCTGCCTCCCCATTAATTTATTTGCAGGAGACACCTGTGCCAGTAACCTCGTTAGGGCTTGGAGCTTGTCCCTAGAAAGGCATGCCTTTCCTCTCGCTGAACCCGCTTCCCATAATTCTTAATTACTCTCTATTGCCTGGTGGGGAAAAGGCACATGACATGGAAAATTTTATAGGGTCTAATCATTAACCAGCTCTGTTCTTGAGCGGAGTTCGAGTATTAGAGAAATGGTCTGTCTCAATCCCCCTAGCTACTTTTCAAAATCATTGGCCAAAGGAATTTTCCACATGCATTTTCTGCTTGAGAGCCATTCCCTCAAAGATAACAGCAAACACTTTCGGAGCGCTCAGCGTGGTGTCAGGTGCTGCTCTGAGCCCTTTACATAGAATCCATTTGACTCACCAGCAACTCCATGAGGGAAATTGTTGTTACTATTCTAATCTCACAGGTAAGAAACTGAGTCACACAGAAGTATTGCTGTCCCAGGTGTTAGAGCCAGGACTCCCAGCCAGTGTCTGGCTCTGACAGTCGTGACCTTCTTCCTCTAGACAAGAGTCTTTGCGAAAGAGAAAAACAGCTTGTGAACTTAGCCTTCTTTGTTTTTGAACATTTATCCAAACTGCATTGGGGCTCTGAGATACCCCTTCAGCATCACTAGATCAAACTGACCAGCAGTAGGATAAATAGTCTAACTTAATTCTAGCATCTGAAATTCTGTTTTATGTGTTAGCACTTGCCCTCTGGTCCTGCAGTTCTCAGCCTTGGCTGCACAGCGGAATCACCTGGAAAGCTTTTAAGACTCTGGCTGCCCAGTTCCCCCATCCCCTATGCTTCTATCATCTATGTACCATCCATCCATCTCCTCCTCCATTTAGCTCCATCATCCACCTGTAGCTCTAGCTCTGTTATCTATTTGTACTTATCTCTGTCTCATCCACATCATCCATCTATTTATCTATCTATCTATCAATGTCATATATCAATATATCACAGTATCAGACAATGGTAATGCTATGAAGAAAACTAAAAACAGGAACAAGAATCGGGGTTGATGGCAGGAGGTGTTATTTTAAAGGGGGTGTCACTTTTGAGGAGGTGACATTTGAGCAGAACCTTGATTGAAGTGTGGGAGCAAACCTTGCCAATGTCTGGCAGTGTGAGTGTTTCAGGCAGAAGAATCTGCAAGTGCAAAGGTGCCAAGCTGGGAAGATATTGGCTTAACGGCTTAATCTGAAGCACAGCAAGGAGTGCCCTTGAGTGAGGTGGAGACTGGTGGGGGATGAGGTTGAAGAGCTGGCCAGGCACTGGATTGTGGGGGCACTTGAATGTCATGAAGAGGAACCCGGATTCTATTCCGAGTGTACAGAAGCCCTTGGACTTTATCAAGCAGGAGAGTAGCATGACCTTACGTACTTTTTAAAAAGATCACTCCAGCCATGTGTATGGAAACTGAGCTGGAAGGAGGAAATGTTGAAGATTGCACTCGTTAGGCGGTGTAGATAGTGGTCGTGGGCTGCGGGGTGAGCAGTGGAGGGAGGAGAACGGGTAGGGGACTTGTTGATAGATTGGACATGGGCTAAGAGGCAAATTGAGGGGTTGAGAATGTCTCCTAGGGTTTGTGCTTGAACAACTGGATAATGTTATTTACAGAGGTAATGTTATTTAAAAGGAAAGAAGACTGGCGAGTAGGATGCTTATGGAGTGGGAACAGGAACGAGTTTGTTTAAGACACAATAAGTTTGGTTTTCCTGTTAGACATCCAAGGGGGACCTTCAAGTGGAGAGTTGAATAATCAAGTCTGGAGCTCACGAAAGAAGTCAAGCATGGAGATATAAATCTGGAATTCATCAGCATACAAATAGGTGATTTCCGAATTCTTTACAAGCCTCCTAAATCACATTTAAAAAAATACATTCACTGCTTAACTATTTTGCTAATGTATATTTCTAGGGGCTTTCATCAAACTTAAATATGACCAAAACAATCATGAATAATTTGTAAGCACCTAGGTTCTCCTCGTTCCATCCCAACTTTGAAGTAAACATATTTATTTCCCCTTCAAGTTCCAACCCATTTTTCCCAATTCAACTTTACTTTCCTTCCTTTACCTCCTCTTATCTCTCCTGGGCCATTCCCACCCCTTCCAAGTGGAATGATTTCAGAAGGGAATTGTCTTTTACAAAGACACTAAAATCCTTCAGTGTGAGTTGAGCTATGAACGGCTAGGGATTGGGGTGGTTCAGTGAACTAGTAACTGCCTTCTCACCTCTGGGACCCACGTTCTAATACAGCCTTTGATTAAAGTGGCTCTAAATCATCCTGATTATCATTGCCCTTATTATAAAGTGCGCACCACTCTAATTTGTGTCGAGATACTTTAAGAAGTTTTTTATCATTCATGTAACTGCCTGCCCATGAAACGCTCATTAGATTTGCTCCCTTACAGCGTCTACATCTGAGTGCATGTGTGTGAATGGCCTGATGAGAGAGAGAGAGATCTGGCAGCCATTTGTTTAAAGCAAGGCCTGCAGGTGGAAAGAACCTGCTCCTCAAAATAATCAAGGACTATCTCTGCTTCACTACTTTCTCCTCCTCCTCCCTCTTCTCTCTCCCTCTTTCTATTGGCATGAGGTATAGTAACTTACTATGTCTTATTGCTAAAAAGGAAGTTCAAGAAACAGAAACTAACAATTATCTACAATTCCAACTCATTTCTAGACTATTTTCAAATGTCAACCAAACATTGATAGGAAGCAGATATACTGATGACAGACGAAAGAGTAAAGATAATTCCAACTGAAATGAAAATTTATGAAGTGTTATACTGAGATTCAAAGATCAGTGGTGTGAATGGAGCAAATGGGTGGGGTCTTGGCTTGATAACTAGGGAAGTATCTGGTGGGAGACATTCATTGGCCCAGGCTCTGAACGGGCTAATAGCATTGGAAAGCTGCTAGAAATTGCCAAGAAACAAGCTTCATTAAGGAAAGCACAGCATCCAGATCAAAAGAAGTAAGTGTCCATTTGGGCAAACAACATATGGATTTTATAGGCATGTTAGCGCCACAAAGTATCGACAGAATAGGATTGACTTCATGAAAAATGATGATGTAGTAAAGAAGGCGGAAAATCACATCATATAAGAAACCGATGAAGCCGTGGATGTCTTCAGCCTGTGGGCGAGGTAACAACAGGAGTGGGGGAGGCTTGGGGGAGTTGGGGTATGAAGGCTGTCTTTAAATATCTGAAGGACTATGAGTAAAAGATGGATGAGCCTCCGGTTGATGTAACTGTAGAGGACAGAACTAGAAACAATAAGACACACCTCTGAGGTTCTTAACCCTGGCTGCCCCTCAGAACTACCTGTAGAGCTTTTAAAATGAAGATTCCTCGGCCTGCTCCTGACTGATTCTGACTTAGTGGCTCTTAGGCGGGGCCTGGTAACCTGCAGTTTTGAAAACATCTAAGGGACAACGGTGCTCACCCGGGCTTGAGAACAACTCTAAGGAGGCAAATTTCACTTTTATGTGAGCACTAATTTTCTATTCATTTCTTACTGTTTCAAAGCAGACACTGAGGTCAGTCCACCCTGTGGGGAGAGTAGGCCCTTTATGGGTAGCAATGTCCCAGCAGTGACCAAACAGTGAAAGGAAGAGGGATCCTTTAGGAGCAGGTGGTGTTCAGTGACTTTAGAGGCCACCAGGCACTTTAAGAACCCATTAGCTCCATGAGGGCAGGAGTGGTATCTGGTTGCATTTCTCCCCAGGGTCTGGGACATTGGAGGTGCTCAAACATCTGCTACTATTACATGAATGAACACACGCAAGTACCCTTGAGCCAGCAAGTCACAGGGACAGAGTGGCCAGAGTCTGATTCCTAAGACTCATTCCTACACCCATGCTACCGCATACCCACACCTCCTCCCTCTCTGCGGCGTGTTCTTCCCTCTTCCTCCACACCGGCACAATGAAAGGTCCCAGTATATGGAAACAATGTCACAGAAGATCAAAATCAGCTGAAACATAGTATAGAGGGTGACATGCATGAAGGTGGTTTTTCCAGATAGAAAATGAAACACAGGTGCCAATTTGTAGCAGTTCCTGTACCTATCCCACCCCTCTACCCAGGCTCACAGCTGCCCTCAGTCTCCACCCACCAAGCACCTGCTCTAAGCCAACCTTCAGCTTTAATTTTTCCACCTGCCTGTGCCTTTGAGTTTCCAAGATTCTTAATATCTATTCCCTTCAGAAAACGACTTTATAGGGCTTTAAAATTTTCTAACCTCAAGATCCGTCGATTCAAGCAGGAAGAAACCACAGTGATTTTTGGTGCACTTTTCAGAACCAGAAACATTTCCCCAACAGCCACTCCACCCACCATGTTTATTTCTACTTCTGTGATTTTGTAACTGTTCTTTCTCCTTTTCACAAATCCAAATGTCACCCATCTTTTTAAGACTCAACTCAAAGTACACCTTCCTCGTGGAATTTTCCTGGACAACTCCAGAATTTGCTAATCTCTCCTGTCTCTGAACTCCTATAATATTTATAGCCTCATCCTGCCATTTGTAGTTTAAGCCCACTCCTTTCTTGAAACGATGTCTGCCTGTTTTAGCCTCTGAGAACGTAGGCTGTATTACATTTATTGGTATTTTCCAGTGTTTTAACCTGGATTGACATAGCATATTTCCTCAGAAAATGCATGCTTGTTGATTTCACGTTGAGATTGAGTGCATCAATCTGGTTATGTTGAAAAAACATCTGACACTGGACTTTCTTTGCTAACTTCTACATGAAGAGAATAAAAATCCAACTTTCTGAATTATACGCAGCCTCAGAGAGCTGTGTGTGTGTGTGTGTGTGTGTGTGGTATGTGTGTGTGTGTGTGTGTGTGTGTGTGTTTATACGTGCTGTGGTTATGCCCAGACTCCCCTGCCTTCCAGAAAGTTCCATGTCCAATTCTGACTCATCTCCATTCTCACCACAGGCCTCACTCTCACCCAGGGCTGCAGAGGATGATGAACTCCGACTTGTCAGGATTTGTTATTTGCTAACAAAATATTCACACCTTTGACAGAGCTGTCAGATTTTTGTCTCCAAACCAAATGAGACACAAACTGATTTTCCTCCCTCCAGACTGGAGGGCAGTGCTTTAAATCAACTCCCAGAAATAGTTCAAGTAAGTGTCTATGTACCAACAAAAGCCAAAGGAGGATAACTCTTCATCCATAGTCCATCAGACTCCTAAAAAAGGTGTCAACACATTTAAAAAAAAAAATTGCATGTCCTTCCCTAGAGAGGGACAGTGGAGATGGTAAAGGGAGCATTCAGACCATGGGAATGCTTAACACCTTAACAAATGACACGGAATCATCCAAGCGTGTATTTCTACAACGAATAAAGAAGCTAAATTAGTAAATATGCTAAAGAAATACCCTCAGAAAATTATAGACCAATCTGTGCAAGAAAAAAATAAGAAAACACTAGCAGTAGTCAGTGTTTATAAAGTTAAAATATACTCTCAATAAGACAATAGGAGTTGAAAATAATAAATAGTATAAGGTACACCAAAATAAGTGGCAAAGAGGCAGAGGAACGTCGATTTCCCAGCAACTACAGGCTCAGATCAGGGCGTCTAACTTTTAAAACATCACATAAAATAATACTCGTAATGATTGTTATTACTAATAGCTACAAGGTAAACAGTAACAGGACGACCTCATCTCTTTGAAGAAAGATTTTATGTGGGTAACCCTGCGAATAGAGAGCATGCAATACGCCCACCCTCCCTGGCCACCTTCGAGCCAAAAAAAAATCACTCTGAACTAGCAACCCTCGGTGCTCAGAGCCCAGCAGGGCCTGGACGGTGGAGAGAGCTGGTGCAAGGCCTGTTTCCTGGGTAACATGTGGCCTGCAGAACATGAACCAGAGACAAAGGCAATGCTGGGCTGCGTGAGTGTTCTTCTAAAAGGCACCGAGGAGTTCTGAACAAGCAGATTGCGCGCTGTCAACCCCGAAGCTGGAAGAGCACACGCTTTTGAAATTGAAGCAATGGGGAACCATTCCTCAACCAGGAATTGGTCACTTGAGCTGGCATGTCACTGACGCGCAGGGCAGGCGCTGCCGTTTCTCTAACCTGTGTGGAACTGTTAATGCCTAAACTACACCAGAAGCAAGAGCTAGAGCTCACGGATGGATGCAACCACGACGAGGCGAAGGGAAGCAGAACTCATTGGGGAGGATCAGTTACCGGAGAGGAAAAGTAAGCAGAGCGCCCAGAACATGAACTAGAGCTTTCGGGGGAGACAGAGGGCAACCATAGTAGCTGCAGAAGAAAGATACACGGATAAAAACGTATAAAAAGCCTTAGTCATGGTGTAAACGTCTCTGGAAAAAATTACTTATCAAAATGTTTTAGAAGCTAGTAGATCCAGGAGCCCTAATACACAAATAAGAGGAGTTCCAAAAGGGAGGGGAAAAGTAACAGATGAGTGAGGAGCAAAAATTAAGCACACAATAGAAGGGAAAAGGCTTCAGTGTGCATAGTGGAAGTGTTTACGAAACTCTAGGAAGGCTTGGTCATAAAAGCACATATTTAGGTAAAATTCCCGAGCCCCAAGAGAAACTTTTCAACATTTTAGACCGAATAAAACAGGTTATTTATGAGGAAGAAGGAGGAGGGGGAGGAGGAGGAGAATGAGGAAAGGAAGGGGAAAATGAAGACGGAAGAAGGAAGAAGAAGGGGGGAAGGGAGGAGGAAGAGGAAGAGAAGGACTGAAAACTGGAAGATTTTTGGAATCATAGTGATGGGCTACTGGGTGTAAAGACTGTAACCCAGGAAAATTGTTCCAAGCCAAGGTGATATTCACCTATCAGGATAAAGGAAATCAATGTGTAGATATGCAAGGGCTCAGAGAATCTTTCCTCCATGCACTCTATATGAGGAAAGTACTTACAAAACGACTAACCAAATAGCAAATGAATCAGATCAGAGATTTTAAGATAGAAGATAAAGAAAAGAGAAAGTTTAAGTGATGAACAATAAACACTGTGATCTATACAGTTAAGTCCAAATGATTAATGATGCAGTAACTAGCAATGTGTGATATAAATGCTAAATAAGGATTTCTAAAATAGAAATGACATTGTATCAAGGAAAACCCAATAATTACCTAAAACAAAAAGAATTAAATTATTAAAACAAAACAGGAGTTGGTGGGTATAGGAGAAACGGGGAACAAAAGCATCCCCATTACTGTGTTCATGGGAGGTGGAAGCTGTGCTGTGGACTGGGTAAGTGAAAACCTTCTGAAAGTTTCCTCTTATTGGGATGGGCGGGCGCAGTGAAAGAAGAAATAGAGGGCATAATAATAAGCACCTTGTTTCCGCAAAAAAGTATAGAGCCTGTTAGGAATGGAAAGTAGAATGATAAAATCTGAAAATAATAGAACTTCTCAATTTAAAATTGTGGAAAGAAGAATGAATAGCAATTTGATCAAACCAGAAAAAAAAAAAGAAGATAAAAGGAAAAAAATAAATAACAAAGTAAATAAATATCAAATAGAAATATGATAGTAAGAATAGTATTAAGAGTGTCAGTTGTTACACTAACGATAAACCAGCTGAATTCTAGTGAAAGAATGTCATGTCATGCTGGGTTGAAAAAGAAAAACTCATTCATTTCATTTATAAGACATACCTTTTAAACAAGCAATTTAAAGATCTTGAAAGCAATCGGATAGACAATATTAAAGAAGGAGCAGGAGGAGAGAAGGGGGAGGGGAAGAGGAGGAGAAAGCAGACGCGACATGATCGTCAGACAAGGAGAAAACTAAAATTCAAAGAACTAAGCAGAATAAAGAAAGACAGTGTGTAACAATAAAAGGCAACTTGAAAAGAAGATGTAACAGTAATAAACCTGTGGGTATCAAACATCAGAGCAGCTAAATATATAAAGCAAAATATCTAAAGGAATAAGTGCTAAAAAATATTGTGGGTAATTTAAATATGCATCTTCTAGAACTGAATAACAATAGTAGACAAAAATAACTAAGGACACACATCAAAGAATGGAAATTACAATCAACCAACTTAATGTGCTATGAATAGAGAACATACACTGCTTTTTTATTTCCCTGAAATATTAACAAAAACTAGTCATGTCTTTGAGCAAAAAGTGACTTTTAAGTCTATATCCTCTAATTATAAGCCAACACGATTATAAATAAATCATAAAAAGATGACCCTCCCACCCCCAATTCTCCCTTCACTATTGAGAAATTTTATACTACTGTCTTGGTTGGAAGAAGAGTATTCTGAAAGCAATGAAAAAGGCATATTTCACAGAACACAGCTGTAACTCTAGGAGAGTTTACGGCTTTGTCACCGGATTGTGAAATTTCAGGTGATTTTTACTCTCTTCTCTTTAGCTTTATTAATTGGTTAGCTTTAAATTTTTTTTTCATTATGAACAGGTGTTGTTTATATAATCAGAAAAAGGTGATACGAGTTTTATTGTGGAGAAAAGAGGCTTTATGACAACGAAATGAAATTTCCTTGCTCCCACACTTTGCTTTTGGTTCTTGCTGAGAAAATAGTAAGATACTTAACACGGTTTATGTCAGATTGCCAATCAACAAAAACTGTATTCCTGCCATGGATGATTTAACGTTCAGGACCATAAACTTATTTCCAGATTTTTTTTTGCAATATATGCTAGGAGCTGGGAGCTAAGATCGACTACCATTTATTGAACACTTACTATATGTCTGATCTCTTAGGCACATCACCTCAACTATTTCTTAGGTAAGAATAATTATCTCCATTTTTAAGATGAGAAAATAAACATACAACTAAACAGCTTGTGATTTACACGATCAATATTCAGATCTAGTCCTGAGCTTGTACCATTTACCATTATGCTCTATCACTAAGTTTACAAAAATAAACAGATACAGATCTTTGCCCCTACTTGCCTGCAGTTTGTCTATTTATCTCAAGAGGAAGCTCATAAGTAGACATCAGCTCATTTAATCCTCATAGCATCCCCATGAGGTAGAAATGTCTATTTTTAGAGATAAGACAATTAAAGCCCAGGGGGAAGTTAAGCTCTTTCCATCACTTCACAGGGTATAGACAAGTGACAAGCCTTCTGCAGAAAGTTGTTCCTGATCTCAGCAGCACCATTTTGTTCTGCCTGGAACATTTGCACTTTGAGGTTTCTCATGGATTCATGCCTGGAAGCAGTCTACCTACGGGTTTGCAACTCCAGAAAAGTTCTAGACTCACCCTACACCACAAAAGTGAATAATCAGGCTGCAAAAAGATTCGTGAATTTCTTCCCAATTATCAACACCGCCCTAGACTTCATAAACCATCTTTTCCCCAAGAGCTTGGAGGGTTTTCTTGTCATTGGAATCAATAGAAACATGATTCTTCCTCTCGTGCAGAGAAGGAAGTTTAAAATATTGAGTCTCCAAGAAAAATAAAATGTCCTTTCCTATTCAAGTATAATTCAAATTTCTCTATCCAGCATGAAGCATGTGCTCAAATAGAAATCGACCAAACAGGAGACTCCCCTGCTGCCAACTGACATACCTCAGGTCACAGATGTCCTACCCATCTGCACAGGGTGTCCTAGATTTGTTTTCCTTGAGAGAATACTTGGGGAAAGGAAGTGAGGGATGGAAGCTGGTTAAATACCGTTTCTGTTTCTAAAGACTTCTGTCTAGCTATGGGTTATTTGTGGACAAGCCACTCTGTGTCCATGAGGGGTTCCTCCAGCCTCCCAGTCCCCCTCCCCTGGCCCAAACCCCTCCCCGCTCACATGGTCTGAGGACCGTGTTCATCACCTGGAGTGAGAGCTGACAGGAATGAGCCCAGGCAGGGAGCAGCCAGACCCGCACGCATTGTCATGCATGACTGGCCAGAAGCCATCAACGGCAATTAAACCCGGAGAGCTGGCGATCTTTTTGGACAGGTTCAAGGTCCCCGGCACTGCTGGGATTAGATGTTTTGCGCTGTTTCCCTGTAGCCAGGATGTGACATATTCCTTTCCTCTTGCTCTTTTCTCATCTCTGTTGTGCTGTCCTGGCCACTGCCTGATTATCCAGCACCGACATTTCAATAACTTCATTTCAACAAGAGTTTGGTTGAAGCAGATGCAAAAGTAACCAAATCAGAAGTGGCTCTAATTCCAGGGAAATTGTTTTTCTTTTTTTTTTTCATGTTATATTATTTAACAGATGCATGCATTTTAGCTTAGTGGGTATAACCTGACAAGGAGAAATCCGGCTGCTATTTTTCTTCTTTGTGGTAATTTACATCCTGAATTGGATTCTGCAATTTGGCTTCTGTAGAATGCTGCTGTTTTTAAGAGAGCTAAAAGAATGCTAAGCTGTGCTTTTTAAGCATCTTGGGTCACTTAATTCTCACAAAGTTTGAGATCATCAGGTTGATACGGTTCTTAAAATGACCAGTATGTAAGTTAGCAGAATTATATTTATGAAATTGGCCTTGAGGGGTGAGTATAGCTCAGTGGTAAAGTGCATGCTTAGGATGAACGAGGTCTTGGGTTCAATTCCCAATACCTCCATTAAAAAAAAAATTTCTCAGTGTATCAGGGTGGGTGTAGCTCAGTGGCACAGCAAATGCTTAGCATGCACGAGGTCCTGGATTCAATCTCCAGTACCTCTGTTTAAAAAAATAAAAAAGTATTAAAAAAAAAAGAAATAAGCCTTGTAGAGAAAAGAAACTGGTTCATTTTAACAAGGTTAGATACCTAGTTTGCAGTATTGGGGGAAAGGAATTGACGAAGAAAAGGAATCCTGTCTCTCTAAAGATAAATCAAAATGGAGGAAGGAAATTGTCATTGATCTCCTCCCTTTAAGATCTATCTACAATCAAGATGAACTTTCCTTGGTTTGATCATTCCTATTGTTCTTCCATTAATTAATTCACAATATTTAGAGAATTCCCTCTATGTGCAAAGTAGGAAGTGTGTAGAGTAGGGATAACAAAAAGGTATAATTCAAGTGACACCATAAGCCCCAACAGGTGTCAGGAACTGTCCTAGGCATTGGGATGCAATGAAAACTAGAGTCCGGTGCCAGCTGTCAAGGAGGGGATGCCGGCAGGTCTTCACATAAGTGCAAACACGAGGACCTGAGAAGCGGGCTCCCGAAAGTGAGAGTCAAAAATCACAAAGTCACAAGGGCCTCTGGCTATGGAGCAGACAGAAAACAAATACCTATTAGATGCAACAAAGCAAAATGACTTTATAAGCCTGTAACTGAGAGGGGAAAGGAGAGACTAAAATGGAACTAGCAGGTAAGAGATGATCAATTAAATTAAATTAAAAGCACAGTGTCCATTTTTACTACTTTAAGATGTGTAAAATATCACTGGTAGAGACGAGTGTGCTGTGCATTGTGCTATTACTGGGAACATTAAAAAATGATAAAAGCCGTGCATTGCTTCAAGGCTGACCTCTCTTAAGTTTTTAAATATTGAGATCTCCTTTGAGGGTTTTTTTTTAAAGAATTGAATTCAGAAGTTTGGGAAGGTCCCATTGTACTCTGTCTGGCTCTGAGTCAGGAAAACAATGCATCTAGTTCATGGCTCAACGTATTCCCTTCTGCCTCTCTAAAGCTTGAGTTGAAAAGTAAATGCTGTAGACAAATTGGAGGCTTTTCTGGGGGTATTCCAAGGATAACAGACTTAAGCTGTTTGAAAGTGAGATCACTTACATTTTGATACATGACAGAGACTCTGCTTCTTGCTGAGGAGCAGTCCCTGCAGGAACCCTTGCATGTGGGACCCATGGTCTACATCTCCAATATGTGGAAGGAAATAGGAATTAAACTGCAGTCAATCCAAGGGAAAGAAGCAGAAGATAAGAAAGCACATAGGCTAACCCTGGTTTGAATTTCAGTTCTCAGCCTTACTGTGTGGTTTGGGGCTAGTTCTTAACTTTTCCAGGCCTTAGTTCCCACTTCTGTAAAAGGTGAATATACCTAATAATAGGGCAATTGTGGTATCAGAGATATGAATGTGAAAACTGACGAACACTTAAAAGATGATCAATAAATACCATGATCATTATTGTATTGTGTGGGTTCTAGTGACTGTGGTCTTGGAAGAGTCTAGATTTTATTTTTTGTGCACAGTTGATAGCCATTGTATAGAAAGTAAGAAGTAAACAAACAAAATTGGATACTGGCTTTACTAATTTATAAGCTTTACTTAAGCTCAGTCTTACAGTTTTGGAGTCCAGCCTTCAGGAACTGTCTGCACATCCTTAACTTCCTAATTCCTTTCTAAACATTTTTTTTGTGGCTGCTCCCTTGAAAAGTGTCTAAGGAGGATTTATTTCTAATGCACAGGATCTAAGGAATTAAGCATGCCAGGGCATCAATACTAGAAAATCCTCTTGCCATTGATTTTTCCTCTCTGTGAAATAGGGATAAATGGGTCACCCACTAGTGAAGTGCACTTGTGAAGCAGTGAATAAAAATGACTAGAAAGCAAGGTAGAAAGCATAGGGTATATCGGTTAGCTTTTGCTGTGTAACAAAATGTCCCAGAACTTAGTGACATATTTATTATTTATTTTTAACATCTCACTAACATCTATGGGCAGATCATCCAGGCAGAAAAATCAACAAGGAAATACAGGCCTTAAATGACACATTAGACCAGATGGACTTAACTGATATTTATACAACATTCCATCTGAAAGCAGAAGAATACACATTCTTCTCAAGTGCACATGGAATATTCTCTAGGATAGATCACATGCTGGCCCACAATGCAAGCCTCAGTAAATTTAAGAAAACTGAAATTATATCTAGCATGTTTTCTGACCACAACATTATGAGCTTAGAAATCAACTACAAGAAAAAAACTTCAAGATCCACAAACATTGTGTGATGGGCCCTGTGCCAGGAACTGGGGAACAGCAGTGAACAAGATGGACAATATCTAAGTTGTACTTGGTAGATAGTGTGGGAGTGGGAGAGAGAGAACACATGCAGAAGCAAATCAATCAACACGATAGTTACTGATCATGTTCAATGTCATGAGAGTCATAAGTAGGGTGATGAGGTAGAGTAAGTGCATGGGTGGGTGAGTGGGTGTGTGTGTATCAATGGCTACTTTAATTATTATAACCATGAGGGTCCTTGGTGAGGATGTAACATTTAAATAAAAAACCTAAAGAGGAGAAAGAGCCTGACATGTAAAGAACAGATACAAAAGGATGTTCCAGGCAGAGAGAACAGAAAGTTTAATAGTCTTAAGGTATAAACGGGTGGTGGAAACAGGGAATTATGGTGGGGAAACTTCATAGCACTACTATGAAATTTTGTAAGACCAAAGATAAGAGCCTCAAGCGTAGACATTGTCCATGAGCCAAGCTCTTAAGCACTTAATAGTCCTATCAACAAAGACTAAAATAAATCCTAAAAGACACTCAAGGCAGTTGAGAGACACTACAAGATTAAGTTCTACCTTAATTACATGCAGTGCCAATTATTAAATAAAAAGGTGTTGGGATACTAGTCTACAGAAACCAATATAATCAACCAGATAAAGAACACTGTGATGACCTCAAATATAAAACTGCAGAAGATAGGCCTAGGAAGACATGCAACAGTGGGTCAAGCTCATGAAACTGGAGAGAACAATAAAAAAAAAATCTAACTATATTTGGAGACAGGAGGACAAAGACAAATTTGCTATGTTTGATGTAATATTTCTCTGGTAGGTTACAGAACACAAGCCAAATTATTCAATACCCATTTGTCCTCTATCTTTTTCATCAAATAGAAAGATGCTCAGAAGCTAAACATGTGGAACAAGAGTGTGGAAAAAGACACTGAACTCCAAGACAGAGAACAGGGATGGAGATCTGAGTGCAGGTGAAGCAGACATAGGACGAGAACAAGCTGAAGTATCAGGACCATCCTGGGAAGGACTGACACAGCAGCGGACAGCTATTTTTTGGCAATATATCCTTATTTGTATTATGAGCCTCTATTATTGTGGTTTGGGTATTGCTAAAAAAATCAAGGGCAAATAAATACATTCTGTTGAACAGAATATTTAATGGCACTATGGAATCATTTCTACTGTGATAAGTGTTTGCATTCTCTTGTAACCTCTTTCTCAAAAAGTGTCTTTTCATTTTTTTCACCATTTCTCACAAAGCTTAGTCATTTTCTTTCAAGACTAAGGTAATTGCTTTGAGCTAATTATCACTGTCACCATCATCATCATCATCACTACCATTTTCAACAACACCTTTATAGATGACATGATGCTCTGGCACAGTTCATTTTATATGATCTTTACATCTACTCTGTAAGACAGGCAGAGCAAGTATGATTGCACCCCATTTTGCAGGTGAGACAGAGGAGACTCATTACATGTGAGCAATATGTCGTGATAGTAGAGCTGGGAAGTTGCATATATATATATATATATATATATATATATATATATATATATATATATATACATACACTCAAAATCAAATGTTTGCATTCCACGTCCAGTGCTCTTTATCCTTAACCATCTTGTGCTCATTAATTTCAGTGCATATCACTCTTCCTCAAAAAAATGTGGAATAAATAATTCACAAGTTTTAACTTACGAATGTATCATTTGTGTACAGAGGATTTGTCTAGGTTGCATTTGAATTTCAACAGAAACGAGCTAATGTCCCTGATTTTTCTCATTCTAATGCACTTAACACAGATGCTGTTCCTCTGATGAAGACAGTTCTCAGGTCTGATTTTGCCTCAACTGAAAGGTTCGGGGGAGTCCAACACACGGAGTTAGTAGCATCCTGTGACCGTGTGCTCTGTGATACTGGATAGCCAGTGCCTATGAGCGCCTGCTCACAGGGCTGGAGCTATCAGGTCCTTCTCAAGATAAACATCTTAATAGAACAGGTGTGTAAGATCTCTATTATCACTCCAGAGGAACCAATTCCTAGGTAATCCTCTGCATTTGGCTCATCTCACCAAATCCATCTCTAAAACACAACACTGTTCTCATGCAACCAGATAACCTGTAGGGGAAAAACTTACAACTGAAAAAGGGAAATGGAGGAGAGACTGGCATCTCTTGTTAATTTGATAGTTACGTCTGAAACAAACAAATCACAGGCCTTTGAGATGAGTTATTTATTTTGTCTCTGATGCACCCCTGGCTTAGAATGAAAGCAAATGGACTATTAATTCTCATTTGCAACACAAGTTTGATTCTGATTTCCTTCTCAATTTACTTTCATGCTTTGTGGTGGTGTGGATGTATGTTTGGGATCTAGAGATGTTACAACAGAAAGACTGGATTCTATTAAAACAAATGCTTATGAGGTTTTTTGTGTTATTTTTAGATTTTACCTGTCTTTTGGTAAATTTCCTATAATCTGTAATATATCAGGAATTTGGGGATACCTATTCTTTTGAAAAGTGATCCCCCCCCCTTTTAAAGAAGTTCTGTGTTCCATTAACAGCTAGATTGGTTCCACAATGTCTCTGTAATGGCTTTTTGCCTCCTGGGAGATTTCTCTCTATCTTATATCCTTAATTAATAAGTTCTTTACCAATTGCCACACAGTAATAGAGTATTCTTTTAAGCTTAGCAAATGTGTTTGGTACTTGTTAACTCATTCTAGGTCTCTATCCTGGAAAGTCTGTGTTGATACCATGGATGGAATTTCTGTGCCCATGACTAGGTGCTCCAGTCCTAAGAGACAAGGATGGTGCAGCTGATTCCCTGGCCTTCTAGTGAGCTTGGGCAGGTAACCCACGTGCAGATGGGAAAGGCTAAAGAGCAAGTAACAGCAATAGCTACTGGAAAGCAAACATTTAGAAAATCACTTAGAGTCTTAAGAGCTCTAGAGGAAAGAAA
The DNA here is from genome assembly GCF_048564905.1 of Vicugna pacos. Lineage (NCBI taxonomy): Eukaryota > Metazoa > Chordata > Mammalia > Artiodactyla > Camelidae > Vicugna > Vicugna pacos. The sequence goes on from NC_133009.1 coordinate 27,486,041, forward strand.
AAAAACAAAAGATGACGTTACCCGTCCACGGTCATAACGTATCTCATTAGAACTTCTGAGTGGCCGGAAGATGTAATCCAAGGGATGTCTCCCCATCATCGACTCACTTACTCATTCATTCATCCCTCATACTTTTGAGCAGTTACTCTACGTCAGGCTTGATTGGCAAAGTGGAGTAAGACACAATTCTTACTCTTAAGAAAAAGGTCTATGTTAGGGGTCTTCCAAGAAGACCAAATGAATAAGAGAAAAATGGAGGGAAGACATTTCCAATTGAGTATTTTCAGATGGAGTAAGAAAGACTACACCACCCTGTGCCCTAGATTCCACATATAAGTGATACCATGTGGTATTTTTATTTCTCTTTCCGGCTTACTTCACTTAGTATGACAATCTCCAGGTCCATCCACGTTGAGGCAAATGGCATTATTTCATTCTTTTTTATAGCTGAGTCATATTTCTTTGTGCACGTGCATGCGTGTGTGTGTGTATCACATCTTCTTTATCCAATCATCTGTCAATGGACAATGTCTTGGCTACTGTAAATAGTGCTGCTATGAACACTGAGGTACATGTATCTTTTCAAATTAGAGTATTCTCTGGAGATATGCCCAGAAGTGGGTTTTCTGGATTCCATGGTAAATCTATTTTTTTAGTTTTTTTGAGGAAACTCCATACTGTTTTCCATAGTAGCTGCACCAAATTACATTCCCACCAACAGTGTAGGAGGGTTCCCTTTTCTCCACACCCTCTCCAGCATTAATCCTTGTGGACTTTTTAATGACGGCCATTCTGAGCGGTGTGAAGTGACAACTCATTGTATTTTTGATTAGTATTTCTCTGATAATTAGCAATATTGAGCATGTTTTCATGTGCCTATTGGCCATTTGAATGTCTTCATTGAAGAAATGGTTTTTTTAGATCTTCTGCCCATTTTTTGATTGAGTTATTTGGGTTTTTTTGTTTGTCTGTTACTGAGTTGTATGAGCTGCTTGTATATCCTGGAAGTTAAGCTCTTGTCAGTCCTACTGTTGGCAAATATTTTCTCTCATTCTGTAGGTCGTAGGTTGTCTTTTCGTCTTGTTTATAGTTTCCTTGGCTGTGCAAAAGCTTATGAGTTTAATTAAGTCCCATTTGTTTATTCTTGCTTTTATTTCTATTGCCTAGTAGACTGTCCTAGGAGAACACTGCTATGATTTGTGTCAGAGAATGTTTTGCCTGTGTTCTCTTCTGCGAGGTTTATGGTGTCTTGTCTTATGTTTTTTCACTCTATCCTTTACATAGCCCCCACCGAGACTTGTCTTTCTTACTGAGAGCCTCCGATCCAAAATCTTTAATGGATCCCATGCCCTAGTGAATAAAGGCCAATTTGGAGCGGCATTCAAAAGCATTCTCAGTCTGGCTCCATTCTCAGTCTGGCTCCAACCTGTCTTTCTAGTCTCTTTCTACATTTTCTTATAAATCCTGTGCTCCAATGGCCCCAGTCATGCCTTTTACAGACCAGCTTTAAGTATTTGCTCATGCTTTCCCCTCTGCTCCTATTCAACAATATCTGCCAGGTACCATCGTATTTGTTGGGGACACAAAGTTGACCAAGATGGCCAAGGTCTTCAGGATGATGTGCTAATGCAGAGCCTTTGGCCAGTGTTCTGTTATTTAATATATATTTAATATGTTAATATAAATACTATTTTTTCAAGTCCTATGACCCAAAAAAGATTGGGAAACATCATTCCAGTAAGTGATTTCGAGTACCTTTTACTTCCTTTACTATCAAAATCATACCCATTCTTCAATCAAAGATGAAATTCAATCATTGAAATCAATCATTGAATTCAATCAAAGATCAAATGCCAACTTTTCTATGGAGCTGTCCCTAATTCCCCTCATTGGTAATTTCCCAGAAAGGAAATAGAAGTATGCCTGTGTTAAAGTCCTATATACATTCATTCTATTAACAAATATTTATTGGCCTCCCACTATAAATGCCAGGATGGATCTCAGTTTTAGGATTACAGCAGAACACACAACCATGAAGAACATACAACTCCTTCACTAGAACATAAGCAGACTGAGGGCCGGGACAATTGCTTAGTCATCTTAGTATCTTCAACTATTTAAGTGATCTTTTGAGTACTTCGTTATCGTCTAGATTAATTCCACAATATGTTTACTTAATATAATGTTTTATAATAATACTAATACTAGTGGTAGAAGTGGTGATAATAATAATAACAGTAACAATAATATTAGTAGGAGTAATAATGGTTTTCCATGCCATCCCAACACAACACATCTTATCACAACAATCTTATGAAGTGGCTATTTTTACCATCCTCAATTTTCAAACAAGAAAATGAAAGTGTGAAATTGTTAGCTAACTTCCTCAAGGTCACTTAGGTGGAAGGGAAGGTGGCACACATTGTCCCATAGCTGCCTCATGAGTTGAAGTGCGCCACGTAATTGATCATGTCTTGAGAACCAGGTGAGGTTTACAATATAATTGCTGAGAAAAGGCTGGCATGTTTTAGTGCATTTTGGATCCAAATAACCAAAAATGTCTATGACCCCTTTCTCTGAAAGTAAAATCTAGATCATAACCCTAGGGAACGGAACAATAGAGCATTTGCTAATTGAACAGGAGAAACAAGAGGGTGGATTGGCAACACCCAAACAGCAGGGGTTCCACTTAGGGGTCAGTTCAGATCACTTGCCAAAAGAGTGATAAAACTGACTGTCTAAGTCGAGAGGGTTGTGGAGGCTTTATACCAAGAAGTCAGTGAATGACACCTGTAGTTTCATCGCACACCTATGGGGAGGGGATCCATCAGGGCATCTCCCAAGGCCCTGCATTCTCCAGGGTTCTGCTCCACTAATCATGGCTCCACCACCTTTATGCGGCCGTACAATTCTCCTGAACATAATACATGGGGCCGTTGGGTCCACCCATCTCTGCCCTCTCACTGAGAGGCAAAATTTCTTCAGAAAAATGCCGTGTCAAGAGCAAAAAGCCACAAACACTAAAAACCACAAGAAGACATATGAAAGGACTAAATTTGCCGGGGAGATTTGGGAGAGGGAGGCTGTAATTACCTGAGTTGGAACATGGCCAGCAAACAAGGATTAATGCAGAAACAGAAAGCTTCCATTCTGTGAGACGTTCCAAGCAAGCCTTTGGGACCAGACCTGGTCGGGCCTGTGCTTTATGATGCGCTTGATTTCTGCCATCCCCGGGAACACAGTGGCCCTTTGCTGAAACATTAGCTCCAGAGCGACTTAAAAAACAGCACTGCTTACTAAAGCAGCAGCATTATCAATTACTCCGGACAGTCCAGGAAGCAAAAGGGATTTAAGTGTTGGCAGGATTATGGGACGCAGTCCAGTGCGTGAGAGCGAGGAAGGGAGGCAGTGCTACTGCAGAAGCACAGCAGGTTATACTCAGAAACTCCCTCCTGGCTCCCAAATCTCGGCCCCTTTCTTCCCTTTCCACACCCGCCGGTAGTTCAGGCTTTTTGCCCGGATTATTGCAATGCGAGCACTAAACTCTAGGGGGAGCTCACGCCCCCTTGGTGGGTTCGGAGGAAACTTGGTGCTGCTTCAAAACGCGCGGTTAATGAGCGTTCCGGCAAGAACCAAAAAATTGACGACTGTCCCGCTGTCCAGGGTTGTCATTGAATAGTTCCATCTATCGCACGCTGTGACAAAGCGGCCTGGGGCTTCTACAGGAAAGGCAAAAATAATTCAACAATTGAAAACAGAGGGCAGGTTAGGAGGGGCTCGGAGTTTCAGTTTGGGGCGATGACAAAGTCCCAGAGGTGGATGGTGATGATGGTTGCACAGCAGTAGAAATGTACTCAGTGCCGCCACTGTACATGTAAACATGGTTAAAAACGGTAAGTTTTGGTGATGTGTATTTTACCACAATTTAAAAAATGTTTTATCCTGGATTTGGATAGATTCCAAGATTTAAATTTCTCGTGTATTGGAATGTTGGCATCTTTAAATAAAGCTATGATATCACTCTTTAAAACACACAAATGGCATTGGAGGTGTACAGATAGACCTGGATAACCACCCTTCAAATCTATCTTCTTCATGGTATATGTGCTCAGAAAAAGCCAAGATTGGAGTCCACCACCTCATTCTGCAGAGGAGGAAGCCAGGACCAGCACGATCACTCTAAACCTCAGTCCACTGTCCCTCAGTCCTGAAATATTTGTCTGCACCCAGGTGCCGTTCTCCATTTCCACGCTTCATTCAGGCTGCTACCCAGCCCTCACCTCCTAGGGCTTTGTGTGGCTAGCTTATCCCTTCAAGATTCAACTCAATTGTCAGCCTCTCCCGGGGGGACGGGCTAGATACCGCGTCTCTGTGCTCACCTGCGTTTATTGCCTTTCTCACTAAATTAGACGGTAAACCTCTAGAACGTGAGGACTGTCTCTATGTCCTCAACACACGAGGCAGCATTCGGCACATAGTAAGTGCTCCACGCATGTGCTGAGCTCAACTTCACATCAAATGAATCCTCTAAACACACCCCATTCCCCAATCCCTGCAAAGATACCAGAATGGCTGAGCTTAGAACATGACCCATCCTGTGCTAGGAAGTCCCTGGGGAAATACACACGCAGGAGGACAAGGGTGGGGAGCAGAACCAAACACTCAGACCCTAAATATGACTCTAACCAGGAGGATTAGCCATCACAGAAGGACAATCCCCCACCACAGGACAGAGTTACCCAGGCTGTTTCATTCACGCCTGCATCCACTTGATGTCTCTCACTGCCCCACAGAACCGTGTGTCGAAGGCCTTTGGTCACAGAGGTCTTAGTTAGCAACCTTTTGCAAAAGCACAGCTGGGTCAGGTTTGGGAGGAGTGGGGGTTCCCTGATGACAGAGAACTGCCTGCAGTGAGTTGTCCAGCCTGGACTCTGCCCTCCTTCTCCAAGAACAAGACACCCTCGCCTTGTTTCATGTCCAAGTTCCTTGTCCTGAAGGCAACCCAGAGGAAGATCTAGTGCTTGTGATGCTTGGCGCAGAGCCAGGCACGACAGGGCAAATGCCGCTGCCTGCCTGAGACGGGAATGTGGGCTGGGGACTGAATTCTGGAGCTTCTCTTCTGGTCTTCTCCGGGCACTTTTCTTTTCTGCTGCAAATTCTCCAGTTTATGAATTGACCAGGTGTATCTTTCCTCAAGACAGAAGTGTACTGCAGGCTAGTCTGGAATTCCTGAGAAGGCCAGAAATAAAACAAGAAACTTGGCCTGGTTCATTACAAAGGGTACAAGAGTTGAATGTTCTGGGTTCTCTTCCTGGCCCTGGTTTTCACTTGCTAGGTGACCTTGAATGCGTCACTTAAGCAGGCTGTGTTTTAAAAATGTGTTTACATGTGCTTAAACCAGATAAGCTACATGGATGATTCTAGCGTCATGATGAGAAAAAGGTGATAATTTCTCCAGAGTCTTTTGGGGAATAGGCACAATGTAAAACCCAGCTGGTATGAGTCTCCGTTCTGAACCTGATCAGCAACTTACAACCTTGGGAATTCACAACCATACACATGTGGGAGCTGAAGTCACCAATGAACTTTCCCCTCTCCTTTCTCTCACCCTGTAGCATGGGTGACCCCCCTTCATCAAGGGGTCACATGACTAAGGATAAAGTACTTAGCTTCCGTTAAGCCTGGATGTAAACAATTGCTCACAGTGAAACCCAGCTCTCCCTGGTGAGCCGTTCATCATCAAGTTCATTGGCCAAGATGAAGTGCTTTGGGGAGAGGAGTCTGCTGCTCAGGGCCTTGATTCTCCCACTGCTGTCGGCTTGCAGCCAGAGCCAGTTCACAGTTGCCTCCGGTGCCAGGGTCCAGTCACATCTGACGCTACTGCAGTCTTGGTCCCTGTGCCCTCAGCCTGGGTGAGACTGCTTAATTTTTCGTTGCTGGTCCTTCCCCATCACTTGGGAGTCTGGGCCCTGCAGATGACTCTAAAGAGGATCTAAAGAGCTATACGACAAACTGCTCAATGATGCTCTTGGGGGCTGTGCCTGCGTGTGGCCCCCAGTGATAACCAGACAAATGTCATTTAGAATGTGTTCAACAGAAAAGACACAGTTTCGTTAACCACATTCGTCAACGATCAAGGCAGCCAAAGACGAGTTCAAGCTACTTAAGAAAATGAAATGCTTTTCAAAAACTTCTCCTTCAAAGCCCTGACAGTCAGTAACAGGTAATGATGCATTTTGTTTGTTTGAAGCTGTTTCCCACGTGGCTGGTGAATTCTGCAAGAGCGGGGACCAAGCGTGTTTTGTCCTCCTTGAAGTCCAGAGCTGAGGATGCTCATGGTTGTACTCAGCAGGATAATATTTGGTGAAAAAAAAAATTCAGAAATGTTCAGAAATCTTTATTTCTCCTTTTACTTCATGAGGCGTTAACATAGGCAAAGGAGCTTTCGTGATTATCTTTAGCTTCCCTCTTTTACTGATCAAGAAATGGAGTCCAGAAGAGTGAAGTAACCACCCCATGGTTATGTAACACAGCGCTGCTTCTAGGAGCTCCTTCAGATTATTCTATTTTGCTCCCTCTGTGTCCCCAGGGCTCAGATAATCCCTGGCACATGGTAGGTGTCAAGGTGTAGTTCCAGAGAGCACAGTTTGAGATTCAGTGCTCTGATAACACCACATTTCTTGCATTTAGCTGAGGCAACATATATTTAACCAAAACGACATTTGGGACTTGCTTTGCCTCTGCCCCGGCATGCCTTCCATGCTCCCATGTCACCCACTGTACGCCTGGGGCGCTTACTCTATTAGAAAGCAACCTGTTTTGCCTGACGGTCTCCCCAACGTGACCCCTTTCCACAGGCACCCCAGGAAAGGCACCACCGTCCTCATCTCCCCAGCAGCCTAGCACCGCGCCCGGCCCGGGGCAGGGGCACCGGGGATGTGTGTGTGGGTGAGCGAAGAACTAGTCACTGCACGCGTCCCTTCAGACACGAGAGCCAAAAGTGGGGTTTCTTCACGCCCTCATCCTCAAAACTGGGCAGACACCAGAGAATAGCTCAGGATAATTAACATCTCGGGGAGTGTTTGCAAGAGCGCTTGTCCCCTTACACCCTAACCACACATCACGTGTGTTCAGCGAGGGAAGGGACCGGAGGAACAGGGTGCAGGGAGGTGTGTGGAGAAGGAAGGATGAATGTAAATGAGGCGACTTCCCGGTGCGGAGCACCTGCTCTCCGCACATGGCTGTCGTTTGCGGTGAGTGCTGGAGGCCCGAGGCCTGCACTCCAACTTGAAAAGTGAATCATTTACAGCAGAGTTTCTGCACAGGCTTCAAATGCAGCAGCGAAATTCTGGAAAATAGGCTGAAGAACCGTGCCCCCGCCTCTCACGTGGGGATGGTGAGGGCATAACCCCTGGGAGAGTCACCGGGTACAGAGCCCAGCTGTGGATGCTCCAGACGTCAGGAGTCCCGGGCGTGGACTTCGAAGTCAGCCCATGTCATATCACGCCCCTGCTACTTTCAGACTGCGTGACCAGAGCAAGCGGCTCGCCCTCTGCGCTTTAGTGCCTTCAGCAGTCAAACGGCGCTAACGTCGTGGCCAGTCTGAGGGTGAGGTGAGTGCCGGCGCAGGGCAAGCATGCGGCGGATGATGAGTGGACAGCACTTCTGTTATCCACAGGCAACTCCATCGCCCTCCGTACAATCGCCGGGGTTATTTTACATACATCAGGTGGGCTATCAATATTTTTAATTAAAAAAAAATTAAGAGGACTGCGATCAAATGATCAAAACACAATTCCACCTTCCCAGGGCAGGTGCAATGACGCGAGCCCTCAAGGAACGCGCTAGTGCATTTATTTGGATAGTGTGTCATTATTTTGTCAATACGAGAGTGAAAATTGTCCCTCAAGATAAATCCAGAGTTGAAGTAGAAATGGAAAATGACCATGTGGTTGTTAGTAGTAACAGCTCCCATTTAATGAGCACCTAGAATGTGGCAGAAACCGTGCTAAGAGCCGTATAACTCTGATTTCCACAAATTCCTGCCGAGGGTTAGAAGGGACTGACTTATTCTTATTATGAGGTCTGCTCTTTGAAGGCGATCCTGTTACTATTCTGTGCAGTAGGTGTCATGATCGCCCCATTTTGGAGATGGGGAAGCTGAGGCTTGGAGACAAGGAGGTCAGGAAAGAGCCCACAGATGAACACATGTGCCAAAAGCACGTCACCAAGGTGGCATGGCAAAGAGTGCTTGGGGCCAAGACTCAAACCCTGATCAGCTGGCCTCACCCACAACCCTGCCGGGTTCCCATGTAGATTGTGGATTCATTCCATCACCCTTAAAGTTGTGAGTCTTGGTTTCTTAAATCCCTAAGCTCTGCCTACTTCACAGACCCATTTAAGGAACACTGAGTGGAAACAGCATTATGTGCTAGGCTCTGCGCTAGCCGCAGTGGAGAGTTTAATTATGGGCAGGTCTTGATTTTGTCTTCAAAGCAATCGACAATAACAAAAGGTAGAAAAAGAACCAAAACCAGGTTCAAAGTTAGAATGTGGGCAAGGAGCAGAAGTGCTGAGTAAGAATGCAGCAGCGTCTAGCTTCCAGATTGGAACTTTTTCCTCTAACCTGGGCCTCTTTTAACTCCTGTCTGAGCGGTACAGTTCAAGACAGACTTTCACCAGGGTCTGGGGCGGCCAGGCTGGATGGGCTGCTTTTAAATCCACAAACTTCCCCGCATCTAGCCCGTCAATCCAGGACGTCGTTTCTTCCCAAGATATCTCAGACGTTGCATATCTAAGTTGGAATCAGAGTTTCAACTCTGTCGCTATCTTCCTGGTAGGCTGGCTTCTCACCTTTTCCCCTCTCTGTCTTTTAAAAATGTCAGCCTCTCATCTCGGCTGTTTGCAGCGTCTCAGGAAACTCTTCTCACACTTTACTCACTTCCTCCGGGTTTCTGACTTCAGGGCGCCCCGGGCTAAGGCTGGCTGGTGAATGGAGGGTGGATCAGACTGATTGGCAAAGCTTTTTACAATGCATTTTTAACACACCTACTATGTATAGAAGGATTGAACGCATTCATTTGATGTTGTTATTATCAGAAATTAGTATAGGATTGCCTTTTTTGTGTCTGATTTTATTTTTACTCAAACACTGGTTTCAGTTAGAAATGAAGGCAAAAGCTTCATTTCAGAGAAATGAATGAAGGTCATGGTATAAATGTCATGATATAAATTTCAGTGAAATAAATGAAGTCACGATATAAATATAAATATCATGGTATAAATATTTTTAGAAGCCTTGATATAAATATGTATTGAATATCACAGCACGTCTTTCAGCTGATAGCCGTGGCCTGAGCGTGGAGCACCGTGAAATGCAGGAAACAAACCCAGAGGGGTAAGAAACATGCGAGGGAAGTTTCAGTGTTCTGGGGGGGACTGGGACAATATCAAGACAAGACGGTAATGAGTGGTTCTGGGACTGCTTGTGGGGGCCAGTTAGAAAAAATTATGGAACCCCAAGGGACTAAAAAAAAAAAAGAGACGCACTTGGACAGGAGAAGAAGGGAGCAGTGCTTGAAAGCAGGAGGACCCAGAGGCATATTCCTGTTTCACCCCTTTTCGTAGGTCCAGGAGTGTTAGAGTCGTAACAACCAGCACACATCGTCATTAACGTCGTCATCATCACAAGTCATAATTGAAAGTCGTTGTGTTCACTGAATACTGTTTATCTTGTGCCAGGAATGGCACAAGATGCCATCCAAGCACTTTCTTAGTCACTTATAACAACCCTGCAGTGTAAGTATAAACTCCATTCCCAATGCAGAAACTGAGGCCCAGAGCCAAAATTCAAACCCAACTTTCTCCGAACGCACGGTGCTCAGACAATACTTCCCAATGTGGTGAGACACCCTGGGGGCTGGGGGAGGGAGCCCGCAGCACCTACTGTGCATCTGGTACTGAAGGCAGGGACCCCGCCCCTTCCAAGCCCAAGTCAGGATGCAGCACACAGAGCCCAGAGCAAGAGACCGCTGGGTGGAAGGGGCTTTGAAAGTCTTCTGGTCCTCTAATTTCATTCCTGGAGACCCTGAGAGACAAAGGACTCAGGTTTCCATACAGCGGGTCCCATGCTTTTCCTACTTCTCTACAATAATTTTTATCCATAACAGCTACAGTTTATTGAGCATCTATTAAATCCAGCTTCTGCACTTAGTTACAAAGCTTTATTTCATTGAATCCTGACAATGTTGAATGATTGTTTATATTTTGTTGATGAAGAAACAGAGGCTTTGAGCAAACCCCTTGTTTGATGTTAAAAACAAATAATCAAAATAAAAACCCCAATAAGTTCTCTATAAAAGGCGCAGAATCGTCTTGCCTCTTCCTACCAAGCTCAGTCCTTGTTGTTTATAATCCTTTATGGTGTGCAGGCCTCTGCTCTTTCATGCTGTGTTTTGCCAAATTTTTTGCCTTTGTTTTATTTAATTTTATATGAACACAAACCCTAACTCACCACTCATTAAATGTTTTGTTAGCTTACACCATATCACATGGTGCATAAGCTTAGGTATGCAGTAGGTGTTCGATAAGTATTTTAATTCAACATTTATTCTGCGCCTACTGTATACTAGGCACAAGGTTTGATACCTTACATGTGGCGTTCCACTTACTTCTCACAATACTGTTATGACATAGCTAGTACATCCCCCACTTAATAAATGAGGAAATCAAGGTTCAGGATGGTAAAGTAGCCAGCCAAAGCTGGTTTGATGCCAGTCAGGTCTGATAAAGGAGAGGACTGGCCAATGAGATCCCTGGTAAAACCAAAAGCATAAAAAAGTAATCTGCTTCCCTCAAGTTAGACAAGCCTTCTGTCACCTTAGTGTTTAAGTCAATCAGAGATTTTCACTGGCAAGGAAAATATGCCTCCTTTTCTTAATGTAAAACAATGGCCAAAATATGATTAAACAGTCATCAAAAAGTCAGATCACATCCAGAGTAGAGATTACGATATGTGCTTAAATACACTTTCAGGCCAGGCTGTCACACCCTGGTCTCCTTCACGGGGACATTCTTTAAGGCTCTTCTATTCTCAGTCGTGTGATTACTGTTCCTTTTGCACATGTCAGCCAAAATGGGAGGAAAAAACTCATTTATTATGTCTAAAATGAGGTTAGTGGGTATTCCCTGCATGTTTAAGGCAAGAGCTTCGGCAAGGGAACAAGAATTAGGTGTCTCAGGTGCCAGGGCACCGAGGCTGCAGGCCTGTCCATGCTGACTTGCAGGGCAGAAAAAGCCCCTGCTTGTGCCTCTGCTGAGCATATCTAACCTGAACTCTTACGTTTTCTTACAAATGAGTCTGTTGGTCCCAGAGGGAGTTTTGAGGGCCTGACGAAGGTGGCCAGCCCACCACAACTGAGAAAAGTTCTTGCCGAACATTCATCAGTCCGCACTGCCGTTTTGTAGCTGAAGGACAGAACAGGGCGAGGGAATTACCTACAGCCAAGGCTCGTTCATCTGGATTTCATCTGAGCATCAGACATTACGGAGAGACGAAGTCTTGGAGGACGGGCCAGGCCCTGGGTGGACGAAGATGAACAGGGCGAAGTTCTAGATCTCAAACAGCTCATAGCCCAGTTTGGGGAGACTGTTCTTCATTCATGAAAAGCATGCATTACAGGTTAGTTTTAAAGTCATGATTTCCTTAAGAAAAAAAAAAGGTAGCAGATTTAATGGATCAGTTCAAGATGTGTGTTCTTGGGTCCCACCTACTAGATCAGCAACTCTGTAGGGCCCAGAATTCTGCATTTGAATCAGCTCTCTGAATAATTCTGGTGCAGCCCAAGTTTGGGAACTGCTGTCTTAGAGCACGTGACACGGTGGTTACAGAAAGGGAGCAGGTGTCGGCAGGTGACAAGCCTGGAGACACGTGACACGTAAGAAGATTTGACAAAGGGATGGTACTGAAAAGCCTTCAAGCAAGGGAGCATCATGGACTTAATTTGCGTTTTAGAAAGAGCGAGGAGGAAAACGCACTGAAACTTTCCTACTTTAATGGTAGCGACTTGTGAGTGTTCCCTCTGTGGCCAGCCCCGCAGCAGCTCAGAAGGAACCTAAGCAAAACTGAAAGGCAACATCTGGGCCTCCTTCTGGTCATAGGATAAGCCCCTAGGAGTGATTTAGAACTTCAGCCATTTAGTGCCTTGCAAGATGGTTATTTCACTAATGCAATAAGCTTCTCAGAATAAGTTTAAATCAAGTGATAGCCCAACCACTTCTGATGTGACCACGACACATTCCTCTGTCAATGCCAGCCCTGTGAGCCCTTTATGTATATTGACTCATTTATTTCTTACAACAACCTTATGAAGTGTTATTATTATTCCCATTTAAAGACGTGGAAACCGAGGCACAGAGAGATCAAGCAACTTCTTGCTCAGAGTCATACAGCACAGAGAAATTAAGTAACTTGCTCAGGTGGCACACAGCTGCTCTGTGATACCCAGGATTTGAACCCAGACCAGTGCTTCACTTTTCACCATTACACCAACCATAATGTCCTGGTTTCTACGCTGTGGGCATGAAAGTCAGTTGCCTATTTGTGTTCTGTGTCTGTGGGGGGTGGGGTCCAGGGCTCCAGGAGGCATTAGGTATTTTCCAGAGGCTGAGTGTGATTCATTTACACTATGTTTGTAGTCTTCTCGAGGCCCCAGACAGAAACAAACTCACTGACACAGTAAACCACCTTCTGGTTATGGGGGAAAGAGGGTGGGTAGGGATAAATTTGAGAATTCATGAATTGCAAATATTAACTACCATATATAAAAATAGATTAAAAAAGAAAATTTCTTTTGGGCACAAAGAACTATATTCAATATCTTGTTATAACCTCTAATGAAAAAGAATATGAAAATGAGTATATATATGTATGTATATGCATGACGGGGACATTACACTGTACACCAGAAACTGACACATTGTAACTGACTGTACTTCAATAAAAAGAAGCCAGTGGGGGAAAAAACAGATATTGAATATAATTCCCTGTACTACACAGTAGGTCCTTGTTGTTTATCTGTTTTATATACAGTAGTGTGTATCTGCAGATTTTTTATTAAGATACAATCTACATATAACATTGTGTCAGCCTAAGGTGTACAACATGTTGACTTGAGACATTTATTGCAATGCGATTACCACCACAGCTATCATCTCTACACCTCACATACTTTCTTCTTGTAGTGGGAGCAATTAAGATCTACTCTCTTAGTAACTTTCACATTTATAACACGGTATTGTTATCTATAAGCAGTTTGCAGTGAATTAAATCTCCGTAACTTATTTATCTACTAGTTGCCAAGTTTGTGCCCCTAAACATCTCCCCAACTTCCCCTACCCCCCAACCCCTGATGACCACCATTCTGCTCTCTGTTTTTGTAAGTTCGATTTCCTTTAGATTCCACATAGCAGTGATATCATACAGTATTTGTCTTTCACTTACTTTTTATGTCAGAAAAATATGCTGTTATAAGTCAGGGTTTCAGGGTTTCTTTACTTGCAGCCAAACACATTTTCACATACTAAACTCTATTCTGCCACTGAGATCTCTCCTCCTGGTTTCCAAACACATATCCTGTGAACTGCGATCACAGATGACCTCTTTGGCCCCCAACATAAAGAAGAATGATTAGTTATCGAAAACACTCACAGACAATGAAGAGGTAGAGATCTTGTTGTCCCAAAATCTGGCTCCATACAGACAGAGTATCTAAAGGAAGCCCAGGCTTTCTTTCTGCAAAACATAAGAAGCACATGCATCCACTTTGCCATTATATTCTCTTTTTTTCCCTTAATTCCAGATGGAATGTACTTCCATGAAACCAGGTAAATTCATGTTATTGGAGGCAGAAGAAACTGGATGCCACTCAGAGGCATTTGAGTTTGTAGCTCTGCTCCTCGGCTGCCGTGTAGGGAGCAGTGGGGACTCCCACGCTGCTCTGACTTGATCTATGCTCTGTGGTCCTCAACTCAGCAAAGGCTAGGAGTGCAAATGTCCCCCTCAGGTCTCACTTTGAGGGCTGTGCCTTCACAGAAGAAAAAACTCCTCCTTTTTAATTTCTGGAATTCGTTACAAAGGACTTTTTCTTTCTTAAAAATTATAAAATGTGGGTTTGGGGATAGCCTTGGGAGTCATTTGGTTCAATCTCTGATATCATCTAAATCAAAATGAAAATCAGATTACCTTTATAAAAAAAAATTCCTTGAGGGGACAGATAGCCCAGCCATCATCTTTGGCAGAATTTAGTTTAATCAAACTGTGTGAAATATTTCCTCCTTTGGCCTCACTGAACCACCTTTCTTCAATTAAAAATGTAAAAGAAAAAAAAAAGAGAGAGAGAGAGAGAAAACCCAGAATATGACTTATTCTCAAAATAATATTTTATAGATTGCAGGTAAAGTGCTAACTTGCCTATCTTTCTTCCTTTCTCAAGATGGAACAAGTCCAAATAAGAATCTTATTAGAATCTTTCCATTTCCATCTTTCAGACTGAGGTTCAAGTAATATTATAATGTTAGGATGAGAAGGCCACACAGCCATACTCTGCTCACTTACCAATTCCTTTTCCATGTCTTTGTCTTCTGCCCTGTAGCCTGCATCCTTCCTTCCTTCCTTCCTCCTAAACACATACAGACACACATCTTCCATGGTCTTCGGGATTCCTCTGCATCTGAATGAAAAGGGAATATGAGTCTCTGAGACTCTCTGAATACCACCCAGGGGAATCCAGAGTCAGCCTTCAACTAGTTTGGCTGATTTCTATTGTGGGCCGTTTCATTTGCTCACTGTCTCCAGGATAGCCAGGTTATTATTATTATTATTATTAATTTTTGGTGATTTTCTTTCTTTTTTTAAAAAAATTGAATTATAGTTGATTTGCAATGCTGTGCTATTTTCAGGTGTACAGCAAAGTGATTCAGTCATACCTACCTATATATGTATAGGTATATACGTTCTTTTTCAGACTCTTTTTCCATTATAGGTTGTTACAAGATAGTGAATAGAGTTCCCTGTGCTGTACAGTAGGTCCTTGTTTATTTTATATAGAGAAGTCGGGAAAAGGATATATTATTATTTTTTAATAAAGCAATTCCAACTAGACATGGGGCTGAACCTTCGAAAGAATGCATGCCTAGATATTTCCTGCCTTTCCCTGTTTTCTTCTTCTTTCTTTCTGTTCATCTCCATCCCCTTTTCCTGTATGAGAAAATGCATTTGACCAGCAGCCCACGCGGCCCCATCCATCAGGCGCAGTAAAGTCAGGGTCGGGAAGGAGAGTCTAAAAGTAGGGCTCGTTTCAGAATTAAGTGCAGGGTGAGCCAGAGTTATCGACAGAGACTCTCTCCCTCGTGATGGGTCTGCAGATTTACTCAGAGACTTGGAAGGCCTCAGGCTTTGAAGAAGAGCCATGAGGCAAAGCTGTGTCCCGGCCCAGCCAGTCGCCGCTCCCTGAGTGATGGGTTGACGCGCCCTTCCTCTGTCAGCACTACCATTTCCATCATCCCTGGGGACCACAACAAGAGCAAAAGCCAAGAAAACCAGGAACTCCAAAGCAAATGGATCCCCTCTCAAGGTTCTGTAGCAGATTCTTCTTCAGAACGTGGCTGATTTTCCTTTGCATCTCAGAGCACAAGGGGAAGGTCCAAGTGCCTACCTGTCTCTGAAGAATATTATCTCTTTTCTAATTTTATTTACTCCCGCATCTCTCTTCTCCCTGAAAAAAACCTTTCTCTTCTCTTTATTTACCTTTTCCCTTCATATGAAGCATACACTGTAAAGACCACTACATAGATCCTTGCTTTTTATCTTCTCTATCTTTTTCCCCTTTCTGGTGCTCCTTTAATCACAGTGTCCATGAGGATTTCCACAATCTTATTAATATTTAACATATATTGTTAGTCTCCTGAGCCACCACAGAGACATATATTATCTCTTTGGAAGATTTAATGTCACCCTTAGTGATTCATATTCTCAATGGTATGCTTTCTACTTAGAAAAAAAAATCTTCTTCATCTCCAAATTAAAGCATTCTGTGCCCAGCTGAAGTTTCGACGCTTGGGCTGAAGGGGTGGATGGTAGACAACGAGGTTATTTATACTCTGTCCACCAGGGATCAGAAGTTTTTTACAGAAACTTCTGGAATTATTCAGCTCATGTCCTGTACTTATATTTCTTTTGAAGTGCCTTAAAATATAGACTTTAATTAAATTAAAAACTTAGAGAGCCCAGACGTATTTAACTTTGCACTGTCTTATAAGCAAAGTTTGCTCAGCAAGTAGATGCATTACAAACCCAATATCATGGGACTGACTTACCTGTCAATGGAAACAAATTATTTTTTAAAAATATCTTAGCAGAAGAAAGTACCACAAGTACATAAACAGAAGAAACAGTGACAATGTCACAGCAGGCAGATTGCTAGATATGAGCAAAGAAAGGGGGGCACAGGCCAAATGGCAGGAAACCACACATCTTGTGAATAAGGGAGCTCCTTGGGCAGACAGAGAAAAGCAGGAACCTCTGGACTGAAAAGAAACCACACATTTTGGGGTGGCAGGTGGCCTGGAGGCAGACAAAGAAAGGTGGGAAATGGTAAACTCTGATGTCCGATTGTAACCTTGTGCCCATCTTGCCTCCTTCTCTAATTGAAAAAGCTCCCCACGTTAGCGCCTTTTGTCTAATTTCCTACCTTGAGACTCTGTCTCTCCCTCTTCAATGTACCCCATCGGCACAAATTGGTATGTTCCTGCCAAAGTGTCCCTCTGCTCTCCAGTGAGCAGCACATTAGGTTCATCCCAGCACAGGTCACTCATGAATCACCAGACAGACTCCACCATCTGCAAACATCTTCTTTACAGGATCCTCAGGGTTCTTTGTTTGAGGGGGAGGATTGCATAAACAACACATTTCTTGATTTTCTGAGTTAATAACCAATTGTTATATGGATACATGAGACAGACAAAGATTTCAATTGAGTTGTTTGTTTTCATTGCTGAGTTTTAAGAGTACTTTAAAATTTTGGACAACAGTTATTTATCACATGTGTGTTTTACAAATATTTTCCCCCACTCCATAGCTTGCCTTCTCATTTTCTTCACAGAGCTTTTAATAGGGCAGAAGTTTTTAATTTAAATGAAGTCCAATTTGTCAATTTTGTTTTTCTTTCATGGATCATGCTTTTCATATTGTACCCAAAGAAAGTCATTACCAACACCAAGGAGACCTAAATTTTCTCCTGTGTTATCTTCCAGGACTTTTTAGAGCTTTGCATTTTGCATTTAGGTCTGTGATCCAGTTTGAGTTAATTTTCGTGAAAAGTATAAGATTTGCATATAGATTCTTTTTTTTTTTTTTTTTGCATGTGATGATCAGTTCAGTTGTTCCAGCACCATTTGTTGGAGAAACTGTTTTTGCTCTGTTGTATTGCCTTTGCTCTTTTGTCAAATATCAGTTGACTATATTTAAGTAAATCTATTTCTGGGCTCTCTGTTCTAGTCCATTGATCTATTTGTCTATTCTTTCTCCAATACCACTCTGTGTTGATTACTGTAACTTCATATTAAGTCTTGAAGTCAGGTAGTGTCAGTTCTCTGACTTTGTTCTTCTCCTTCAATATTGTGTTGGCTATTCTGGGTCTTTTGCCTTTCCATGTAAACTTTAAAATCAGTTTGTCAATATCCACAAAATAACTTGCTGAGATTTTGATTGGGGTTGCACTGAATCTATAGATCAAGTTGGGAAGAACTGACATCTTGACAATATTGAGTCTCCTCATCCCCATGCACGGAATCTCTCTCCATTTATTAATTTAGATCTTCTTTGATTTCTTTTTATCGGAATTTTTGTATAGTTTTCTTCATACAGATCTTTGATTTTATTAGGTTGACACCTAAGTATATTTTTTTGGTTTGGGTGCTAATACAAATGGTGTGGTGTTTTTAATTTCATATTTCAGTTCTTCATTGGTGGCATATAAGCAAGCAATTACTTCTGTACATTGGAAGTAGATTTTAAAGATCAGATTTATTACTGAGTAAAGCTGGATTTGAGGATATGAACACAACTGTGACTTTAAAGCTGCATAGTAGACTAGATCATCTTGTCTCTCCACTTTAGACACAGCTGAATAAACACACGTGACTGCCAGACTGCCCCAGGGAGATCATCACAGAGAGAAGAGGAGGTGTCCTGAGGACAGGCCCTGGCACAGAGAGAGAGACAGAGACAGAAAGAGAGAGAGAGAGAGAGAAGCCTGGGAGGGGCCCATCCAGCCTTACCATCAGATTCTTCTCCTCTCAGGTGCAGCAATGGGGCCAGAGAACGAGAGACACAAGGAACACGACTCTAGCAGAAACTGCCCATCAGGGATACACAGGACTGTGGAATAGAAACTCCCTCCAAAATGCCACACTAGCCCCTCTAATTTGAAAAGACTAAAAAAACAAGACAGAAAGCAAAAACTGAAAGTCATCTCCGAAAGTAATTTGCTGTGCGTTTGTGTGTGTATTTGTACATTTCTTATATCATGCATATCAAACCTCCACAAAATGAGTCCTATTAGAAGCTGTGGTATATTTATACAATGGAATACTACTCAGCCAAAAAAAGAATAAAATAATGCCATTTATAGCAAAATGACCTAGAGATTGTCATTCTAAGTGAAGTAAGCCAGAAAGAGAAAGAAAAATACCATATGATGTCACTCATATGTGGAATCTAAAAAAAAGAAATAAAGAAGACACTAATGAATTCATCTACAGATGAGACTCACAGAAACAGACTCACAGACATAGTAAACAATCTTTTGGTTATGAGGGGAAAGAGGAGGAGAGGGATAAATTTGGGAGTTCAAGATAGGCAAATACTAACTACTATATATAAAACAGATAAACAACAAGGTCCTATTATAGCGGGAACTGGATTCAATATCTTGTAGTAACCTATAATGAAAAAGAATATGAAAATGAATATATGTATGTATATATATGACTGAAACACTGTACTGTACATCAGAAATTAACACATTGTAACTGACTATAATTCAATAAAAAATAAAAATAAAAACATTATCTTCTAAGATCTGAGCTTCTTACATACATGGTATCTCATCAAAAATTCTGCTTTTTTTCTTTTTAAGTAGTGTGCCACTTAATATAAATTATTAATCATAACATGGGGACCAAAAAAAGCCACTTGTGTATGTCACCACTCAGAGTTCAGTATTTCCTTCTATGCAGATATATATACATATAAGCATGTGTTTTAAAAGAGGATTATAATATTTCTCCATTTTTATGACCTGCTTTTTAACCTCATGTATCTTGAAAATCCCTGCATCATTAAGTAGTCTTCCACAAGATAACTTTTGGTGACTGGGTGCTATTCCGTTATATGGTTCTGTGTGTGCACCGTGATTTACTGTCTACTCTGCTGCTTAGACAATTAGGTTGTTCTCTGTCTTAAACAATCCTGCATGAGCATCTATGTTCATAAACCTATGCACAACGGTCTAATTATTTCTTGAAGTTACAACCCTAAAAATAAACTTCCAGCATTACTACGTATGCCCATTTTTTTTAGTCTTTTGAAACATTTTGTCCATCTATGCTCTCACTTGCAAAAATTCTTAATGAACGGATTCTCCCAGTTTTCCAGTAATTCTCTGGTAATAAATTTGCCACCTTTGGAAACTTTTTATAGCCACTTGGGTCCATGTTTAGACCAGGGGCACAAGGACTCACTGCAATCATTCTGGAAAAAATAATTGCATTAATGTAGATGCTAAATTTAGGAAGTGGCTGAGATGCAGAGCTAGCCTGCCAAGTACCACAGTGCATCCAGGGTTGTGCTTTTCTCCAACTTTCTAAACTTCTCAGAGGAAGTGAAACTGCTTCTTTGGATAAAATGCCGTATGGAGAGAAACTCCTTAAGCTCTGAAATACCTTTTTACCTAGATCCTGATAGACAGCAAAATCTGTGGTGTGACGAATGACATCTGACATCCAGGAAGGAACATATCCTGAAAAATAAATCCATATCTCGCATCCATCTCTAATTTCAGGGGACAGGCTCTCATGCAAGATCTGTATCTGCCTCTGCCTTCCACAAACACCACGTTTTCGCTTTCTGGCCCTGTAATCAACTTGACTGAAACACAGCCACCACCCAATCTGAGTTAAACTTTGCTCCCATAAAGAGCCAAGATATACTGCTTGTCAAAAATTGATTTCTAAGGAGAAAAATATAAGTAAGCCATCATTTTAAAAGCACATATTATTTGCTGGTTTTTAAGAAATGGGTTTAAAGAATCTGTGGTTTTGCATTCATGTACATATCCATCATGTGTTTGGGCGATTTGAGAAGAATATTTGTAACAGACATTAGGTACTTAGGACCTCTCTTATGAGTAATTCGAAGTACCGCACTGTTAACAATTAAATACATAGTCATTCCATTTATAAAAAATTACTGAGTCCCTGCTGTGTGCCAGTTTGTATTTGGTACTGAGATAACAGAATAAATAATATGTTGACTCCAAACTTCAGAATCTTCCCACCTAGGTGAAAAAATGCTCATTAGTCACGTTGAGGGACTCATTGTTAGTCTGGGAAATCATACCAAAAGGGCAACTAGGTAGCACTTCCTGCTCATCAGGATGACTGTAGTGAAAAGAAAGATGGACCAGAACACGTGTTGCCAAGAATGTAGAGAAATTAGAGCCGTCGTGAGCGTCTGGTGGGATTGTAAAATGGCACAACCACTTTGGACAACAGTTTGGCAGTTCCTCAACATGTTGAACACAGAATTACCATAAAACTCAGAGAGTCCACTCTTAGGTATATACCCAAGAGAACTGAAAACATACGTGTATACAAAACTTGTACATGTGTGTTCATTGCAGTATTATTCATCATAGCCAAGAAGTAGAAACAACCCAAATTACTAATAAATGAATAAACAAATATAGCTGTATAATGAAATATTATTTGGCAATAGAAAGGAATAACATACTATAACATGAAAGACTCTAAAAAATATTATGCTATGTGAAAGAAGCTAGGAGCAAAAGGCCACATACTATGATTGCATTATATGAAATGTACAGAATAGGCAAACCCATAGAGACAGAAAGTGATTCAGTGGTTGCCAGGAGCTAGGGGGAAACAGGGATGGAGTGTGAGCGGTAACAGTGTGGGTTTTTTTTTGAAAGAGGTGATGAAAATGGCCTGGAATCAGATAGTTACAAGCCTAACCTTGTAAGTATATCAAATACCATTGGATTGTACCCTTAAAAAGAAGGAAGTTTATGATATGTGAATTATATCTCAATAAAGATGTTATTAAAAAAAAAGAATTCCCAGGATAATGTGATTCACTCCACTAATGTAGGGTGAAAAAAAGAGTGAGGGAAGGCTTCATGAAGGTACTAATATTTACCCCAAATATTCAAAGATGAGTAGGAATAAAGTTGATGCAGGGAGCAAAAAAAGACATCTGGGTCAAGGGATTATCTAAGCACCTAGTAGATACTAAATCAATATTTTTTTAATGAATTCATGATTTTAGAGAATTGCTTGATTTGAAAATGCCATGAGAGTCCTCTCTCCAGGTCTCGAGATAATTGAGGACAGGCCAAAACATATGATCAAACTGGGTTGGGACCACTGTCCTGTGGCACATTACACAACAACAAAGTTACGATCTTCCTAGTTTTCCCTGATACAAGACACCTATAAATTTCTATCTCTCTGACCGGATGGATAGTTGACGAGCTCTTAGAAGAGATTATTGTTATTCCTTTCATCCTAGACCGTGTCTACAAATACAGACATAAAGTCTGATAAAATAGTAAGCAAATGCTAATCATCTCACATCATATCAATAGGCAGAATTGAGTCGAATATTTTTTTCTTGTTTTTTTTCCACTTTCAACCAGCTTCTTTTGAGTAGAGGACTGTAGACTCACGGCTATACATCTCATACATTTTCTAAGTTACGAGTAATGTTTATAGAATCCACCACTAATGTCTTCTATTCCTAGATTTCAAGATCATTTAAATAAGCAGAATGTTCAAAATATATGAAGATGAAATTCCAAAAACACAATTTGGATACCAGTTAAGTTTTCAGCTAAGGAAAAATTTAGATAAAACCGTGAAGGTAGGAGATGGCAATTAAATGCAATTGGGTGCTACACAGTTTAAGAAAATGTAATTAACCTGCGTATCATTCTGGACAATTGACTATTTTTGTAAGGAAGGTTTGAGGCTGGGATGATAACCAGAACCAACCTGGGTAAGAAACACTTTACCCAGAACTGTCAGTGGTTTGCAAACATGAAGAGAAGAGAAGAGATGTCTGAAAGGTGGGTTCGAAGGTAATAGGATTTTGCCCTACTATGGAAACTTAAGCTATAGATCGGAAAGCTTTTATGTGATATCGCCTTTTGAATGACAACTGTCGATAAGAGTTGAACAGTGCTGAGGTCAGTATGGATTTTTTTCTTGGGCTCTCTGCTGCCATTGCCTGTCAGGAGACATCGCATGCCATTTTCAAATCACTTAGATACATTCAGCTCTTTTCTTGCATCTGTATGTAGCAAAAACACTGGGGTAGTAACAGCTATTTTTTAATGTCTTCATCTCAATGCATGTCAGGTTAGGGAATACGCTGAACACTGTTTAAAATGTCTTGCTTTAAAAATAGGTTAATAACCTGCAAGTAATTGTTTTTCAAAGATTTGGATAATTCAACCTTATAGTGTATTTTATGTTTCTTTTAATGAGCAGAAAATTACTTTTGTTTAAAAGAATTTCATTTACTCTATTGTACATTTTTCATCTGATGTAGAGAAAAATCAATTATTTTAAGAATTAAGTCCTTTCTGGCAGTTCATTTAAGTAAATCCTACTAAGTTAAATGACCGTCAGTATTTTTCCTTATTTATCAACTCCAACAAAAGCGCTATAATGTACAGAAGTGGAATATAATTTGCTGTTGAGGAAATCACATTGATTTTCCTGTCGGTTAAAGATTGCTAGTTGGAACGCAAGAATAATATGTTCTCCTTGACAAAATTTACTTGATAAGAATTATTCTAGAATTGGAAAAGGAGGTGGCTGTTCCCATATCCTCTATAACCAGCTTATGCCTAATGGAATAAATGCTCAGGTGAGAATATCTGAGAATAAATGAACAGAGAAAGATGTCAAATTTGGAATAATTATAACCAAAAGAATAGCTTACAATTTATAATGTACAAAACGTTTTGAAATATTTAAAATACTTTTCCATACATGATATAATTTAATAACTAACATATGAATTTTATGTAATCAGCAACTGGATGATCAAAAGGAAAGACTGATTTCATACTGTAAATTATATAATACATCTTAGGGCCTGTCTGTGTTTGATGAAAACACATATAACCGGTGCCTGTTTCACTTCGCAAGGTACAAACATTTGATTAGGTATCCATAAAACTGTCAAAATATATAGACTGTCAAAACATTAAAAACTAGAAAAACCTATAAACTTCTCAAGAGAGAAGAGTGTATCTTTTTATGTATTGATTTTCCTTTACTGGTCCAGATATGGAAGTGACATGATCAGTAACAATTTGGAGAGCTGTTCCTCTCCCCCTCCCAAAGGCAGTAAGTCATAAGGACGTATTTGTTGGAAATTTAGGGGGCTCCCAAGTAGCTCCCCTCACTTCTAGCCAGATTCAGAACCAGCTGAGAGACAGACAAGGAGCAAGGCTGAGGGAGCTCTGGGGGAAGGTGGCTCCGTGGGTCCCTGACGTCCTCACCCGCCTCCAGGAAACCAGAGGACTCAGGTCTCTTTCCCAGGGCTAGAGCCAGCTGAGGGGAAAACGATTTGCAAGAGGAGCAGAAACAAAAGCAAACGGGTAGGGGAATGAATTCGGTTATCCCGTCCATTTTCCATTTTCTCCTCCCAAACTCAGCAACCTGATGTTTTGGAGGTGTGAGCGAGGGGGTAGAGAGAGGCCCAAGGAACTCAAATGGATGTCCCGCCATGTCAAAGCCCCTCCATGTGAAACCTGGCGCATGCTGGGGGGGAGGCTACCTCTAACTACTGTCAACAGGTAAGAGAAAATAAGTACATAACTACACTGATTCTTTACTATGTACTGTTGCCTTATGAGATGTCTTCAAAAGTAATTTTATTAGAGTCATTTTGGTGAATATTTGTCAAATATGTGACTAGGCATAACTCTAAAAATAAAAAAGAGAACTTCAATTAAGAATTCATCATCTTAAATACCAAAACTATTGAAGAGAAAACACCTTTCAGGTTACTGCTTGCACTGCGAATTATCTCAAGTCACGAGAGGTTTTAAAAAAAGTTTGAAAATGTGTATTTAAATATTCATTGGAGAGCTGAAATCTACAACCTTGGCAATACACTTATAATTTAAAAGTTATCACCTTAAAAATATATATCACATGGCAGATAATATTAATAGTAACAGTTAAAATAATATGACCCATATTTACTGAGTATACACTCTGCTCCAGGAATTGTACAAAGTATTATACATACATGGTCTCATTAAAATTTCACAGTTGCCTTATGAGGTAAGTACTATTATCATTTTAAAAAATGTGTCCTTGACTTGAAAATTCCTTACAGCAGCATCTGAATTAAACTTTATCTGTACTGTGTTTTCCTTGTAGTTAATGGGAGAGGCAAACATACGCCCTTTCCTCGGTAATGGTAAACAGATTCAACATCAGTTTTCCACACATTGGGTCTTAAAATTATTCTAGTCAGGGGCATGACAGCTGTTATATGCCTACCAAGACGTAGGCATTGAATAACATAAGTAATTAGTTCAGGGAGGCAACACGTTACTTTAAGCATTATTAGTAGGAAGGTAACCAGGAAGTCCTGGATTCAAGTCTCAGCAGCATCTTTTTCTAGCTGTGTGCCTTCACCTTTTCAAGATTTGGTTTCATGATCTCAAAGATGGGACTGAAGAATGCTAGCCAGTTCACAGCATTGTTTTGAGAATCAAAGAAGATATTAAATGAGAGAAGTATTCTAAAATGAGTTGCACACGGAGATGTAGGCTTTTGGTCCCTTGTATTTGCCTGAGTTACCCCTTCTTTCTCCAGCTCACCCTCTGTGCTCTCTTGCACTTTCTCCCAGCTGGCTCCCTCATGGGAAGGACGCTGAGCCCTTACACCCACCCTGGTAGCTGTCATTTCCACCATCTCTTAGTCACATTGTGTTTGTTGCTCATGGGTTTCTGCCTGCAGCTAAACTACAAAACACTTATTTTTGTATAGTAAACACACATACAGACAAAAACTAATCCCTGAAAAATGCCTGTTTAATTTTGGAATCAGGCTTCAGGAAAAAAAACACTTTTTTTCTTGCAAAAGTCAGAAGACTTGGAAAGAAAATCTATCAAAATAAGATGGATTCCCTTAGAAACACTTATTTTTCTTATGCTAAAATAAACACGTTAAATTAAGTCCATGAATATTAAGACCCTTGAAGACACGAGGCTTTGGACTTCATTTTTATAGTGTCTTCCTGAGGTACACTTTTGATCAAGCTCTTGGAAACAGGTTGTTATTTATAAATTAGGTTTATTTATTTTTTTAAGGGAGGTACTGGGGATTGAACCCAGGATCTTGTGCATGCTAAGCACACATGCTACCACTGAGCTATAACCTCCCTGCCAAACAGTAAAAACTTATTCTCTCACAATTCTGGAGGCTAAAATTTTAAAATCAAAGTATCAGCAGGAACATGCTCCCTCTGAAGGCTCTAGGGAAAAATCCTTCCTTGCCTCTTCCAATTTCTGGTGGCCCCCGGCAATCCTTGGCTGTGGCTGCACCATTCTGATCTCTGCCTCCGTCATCACACAGCTGTCTTCTCCCCGTGTCTCTCTGTGTCCTCTCCTTTTCTTATAAGGCATCAGTTACTGGACTTGGGGCCCACACTAAAGTCAGCTAATTTCATCTAGAGCTCCCTAATTTATTACATCTAAAAATACCCTATTTCCAAATAAGGTCATATTCTCAGTTTCCAGGTAGACACAAATTTGGGGGAGGGGGGGTCACTGTTCTACTCACTGCACAGCCCATCCCCTAATATATCTTGCCGTCCTCCTTCCCTTCCTGCTGCCCCCTCATCAGCTAGAATTCGTTAGAAAAGCTGGCTCCATCGTTCACATTTACAGCACGATTTTTCTCAGCTGCTCAATTAGAGCCTAATTCCTGAAATCAAAATAACACCTTAGGGGGGGAATGTCCCCTGTGATTATTCTTATTGGTGAAATGGGGAATATTTTTAGAAAACAAATATGCTCGGGAGAAGGGAGGGAGTTCTTTGGCTTCCTAAGAGGTTGAGCATGAAAATGCCCCATGGTACCCTTGTTTTATGTGCCTTGTTCTCGAACAAGGAGTGAACTTAAACACAATATTGATTTCAGCGTTATGTGTGAACGTGCAAACAGAAGTGTACACTTTTCGAAATCCACGGTCATGGAATCAGCTCTGAGTAATGAAGGGGAGAAAAAACTCTCACTTAGTCCAGAATAAGCATTCGCATAGCTAACTTTTCACTTGGTAAATGTGTCTTGGGATAAACACTCTATGGCAAGGATCTTCCCATTCATAAAGATATCTGTTCAGAAGCACTCAGGACACAAAATTCATGAAGGAATCCCAACTGTCTGCCCCCAGCCTACTACTTGAGAAATGCAAGGTAGTGTTTTCATGTTTCTGGTATATGGTTATATTTTCCAGAATGTTCCATGTCCTGTATCCCTCCCTGGTCCTTGCCTTGCCAGACTTCCACTTCTGATGATCATGTACAACCATCACAAGATGCAAATGCCCAAGGCAGGCAAGCACACGGTGAAGCCCTTCCACTCTTACGTTCTGGCGGCAGTCTACAGGAATGGGAACCGCTTTTAAAGCAATTTTTCAGGATACACATTCTAAAATATAAAATTAATTGTTTATGCCCTCCAAATTTAAGAGGTTTAGACACATTTACTGAATATGGGCTAGGCTTGGTGCTAGGCAGCAGGTGGGCGGAGGTTAATAAAGACTGGATTCTGACCTCAAGGAGCTCAAGTTTCATTAGGGAAACAGACATCAAGGTGCATAATTATGACACAGAGGGAACTGTTGAATAGTAGAACTCTGCTCTTGGTTCAGAAATACTACCCCAAACAACAACAACACAATACAATCATAACAAAATGGGAACATGTTTAATCTATGTGTGTGCAAAGCAGGGAGAGTTTCCCAGGGGATGCATCTAAACAGGTTTAAAAGATGAATGAGGAGTTTTCCACCATTCCTGGGGAGGGTGGAGGGAAGCAGCAGCAACGCTGGGAAAAGGGATCTCATGAGCCAAAGCAGGAAATAGGAATAACGTGGACTGTCCTGGACACTACAAATAATTTGATAACACTGGGAGATAAAGTGAGTTTGGTGACCCAGGAATTGTCTTCAGAACTAGACAAGGCAGGATATGAAAGGACCACGGGCTTGGACCAGTGAGGACTTACTGAAGAGATTTAAGGTAGGGTTGTGTGTGTGTGCATGTGTGTGTGTGTGGTGGTGGTGGTGGCTGGAGGGAGATACGATCATATTTAACTCGTTGATCTCATTCCTGTGCTATTAAAAGAACTCTAAAAAGGTAAAAACACCTTTCTTCATCATAATATAATGGTAGTCCAATAACAAAAAGAGGATTTATTGTATTTTTGGAAATCAAATTAAGGACATATTATGCCACATTTAAAGTATAATAGAAGATTTTGTAGCCATGTGGCAAAAATACATAGTCTTAAGCATCCCTCATTATCAGTGAAATGAGGTACAGTACGCATGAACTGTAAAGTTAGCCTTTTATCCAATTCTTTGATTTTTCCATTGAATTTCAGGTGACCTGTAAATAAGTATTGCAGTGAATGTTTAAGAAAAATTAAAATGGCTAATGTTTACGGATGCCATCTGTTAATAGCATTCAAAAATCACATAAAATTCACTTCTTAGAAGAAAATTCTCAATTGTTACGTTCTCATCCATCAAAATATACTCAGGCATGGTCTCTCACTGTCGGTGCCAACAAATGATTGTTGTCCTCTAAGTAACTGATTGAACATATCTGCCCAGGCTAAATAAGTGAGCATAAATCACAACATTCAATTCCTTTCATTTGTATACTGCTTCGGAATTTGTAAAGGACTCTAACGCACATTAATAAAATATGTGTCTGAGGCACAGATATTACCGTGAATGAATTGCTTATTGAGGAAGTTCAGTCCTTGGCTGGAAAATTAAGAGTGTTGGTTATTCAAGAACAGAATTGAGTTTGTCAGAGTTCAACCTTCAAACCAGTCTGAGTCTTGAAGCTGTTGGCTCTCCCTAGCCCTTCTCAGAATGAATATGCAGTATCTGAATTCTCCAGGCAAGAATCATTATACATCCCTCCTTCCTGTATGGCCTCAGATGCTCAGAGCACCAGGAAAAGTCTCATGTCCTGATGGACTTGGCTTTTGAATAGCAGTTGAAGTGAACCAGCTATTGTGAGAAGGTCTGATAAGGTACTCAAATATCTATAATTAATTTATTCATTCCAAGGGTTTATTGACTGCCTAGTAATGCCCAGCATTTTGTCTGGAGATAGAGGGAAATCAAAAGATATGTATGAAACTTTGTGAATTTACCAAAAATTATTGAATGGTACACTCACAATAGGTGAATTTCATGGTATTTTAATTATACTCCTGTAGAGCTACTGTAGGAAGAGGAGGGGGAGAGGAAGGGAAAGGCAGAGGGCGGGAGAAAGATGAATCGAATTACCCAATTTTTGCAGAGGGAACTCCAAGAGGAAAGGGCCAGGTGGAATAGAGTCATATTCCCCAAACTGTAATCATTCCTTGGAAACTTCCAATGTTTGCCTATCATTTAATATCTGTATTTTACTTTATTAAATATTTCTCTATTTTTGGCTATTATTTTTTAAAAATATAACATCTTTATTGCTAATAGTTCTTTTAAAGCCAGATTGTCTTTTTCTTACCTAAACTGGTTAAACAGGAAAAAAAAAAAAAAGAGAGAGAAGATGGCTTTGCCCTCTCGGAGATGACAATGTAGTTAGGGGTGGTTACATTTGTAAACATGCATCCAGGTAAAGCAAATTGTATAACATATCAAATTTTATACAATTAAGTGCCACAGTTAATGAGCAGAAAACAAACATAATAGAAATTGAGAGAAAAGCGAGATTACCATGAGCTACACTGGTGAGGATTGTTAATCACAGAGACATTGGGACTTAAGCTGGACACTGCAGAATGGGGTACAGCTTGGAAAAGATGGAGGAAACTGATTTTATATCTCTACACTTACTGTGCCCCTATTATAGGCTAAACACATTACTGTCTATCTACATACAGGTAGCATACATTATCTTACCTAAATGTCGTAGCAATCATGTAAAAGAGATACTGTTATTCATAGGTTACATATGAAGAAATTAGGGCTCAGAGAAGTTGATGGCCATACTCAAGGTCTCATACCATCGCCAAGACCAAGATCAAGGGGCTTACCCCTGTACATAAAACTTCTAGGAAGTTTTATGGTTTCAGGTCTCATCTTCAAATCTTTAATCCATTTTAATTCATTTTGGTGTATGGAATAAGATAGGGTTCCGGTTTCATTCTTTTGTGTGTGGCTATGCAGTCTTCCCAGTACCATTTATTGAATAGACTATTCTTTCCCCACTGTGTTATCCTGGATCCTTTATTGTAAATTAATTGACCATATGTGCATGAGTTTATTTCTGGGCTCTCTATTCTGTTCCATTTATCTATGTGTCTGTTTTTAGGCTAAGAGGGTTGATCTTAAAAGTTCTCACCACAAGAAGGAAATCATAATTATATGACATGATGGAAGTGATAGCTAATGCTCTCGTAATTATTTTGCCATGTATAAGTGTATAAAATCATTTAAAATTAAAGTGTACACTTTAAACTTACACATGTTAAAGGTCAATTATATCTCAATAAAGTTGAAAAAAATAAAGCAATGCTTAGCACATAGTAAGTAAGGAAAAGAAATAAAATAAATAAAAATAAACTATTCACATATATTCATTATTGATTTTTGGCTAACATATCCATTTACCTAAGACCAGAGGTTAGCAAACTAGCTTGTAGAAAGAGCCTTAGTGGCCTGTTTTACAGAATATATTATAATCACTTTCCTCTGTCTTTCTAAATCACTGTTTTTATCAGCTATATAAAATTCCTTTATAAGATTCACTGTGATTTATTTAACCAGTCTTTTACTGTTAAATGTTTAGGTTGCTTCTAATTTTTGCTGTTAAAACTCTGAGATAAATATCTTTGCATTGATACAATTTTGAACATCTTTGTTTCCTTAGGGAAAATTCCTGGATGTGTAATCACTGGGTTAAAGGAAATAAAATATTTTTAAGACTCTTTATTCATATTTCAAAATTATATCCTGGAAAGATTATATCGGTTTAAACTCCAGCCATCTTTGAGAGTGCTACTTCTCTACATCAATTCCCAGCCCAACTCCTCACAAACCACGGGTACATCATCAAATTTGTGTGTATATGTATTTGTCAATTTCTGTGTGAAACAATGGTATTTCATTCATTACACTGAAATCAGATTTTTACATTTTATGTTTATTGACCACATATATTTCTTCTTTTATAACTTACTTTTTAAAAAGTTTTAAAAATTGGGATAACATTTTTAATGGAATATTTACTATTTTTTCATTGATTTGTTAGAATTTTCTCTAAATAGTCATACCTGTTGTGAATGTTTTCCCTAATTTTCATGGATCCATCGATACCATGTTTCAAGATTTGGCATAATGTCATCTATCAACTTTTGCCATATTGCTTCTTATTTTCATGTTAGAACAAGTATCCTCCAAAGCAGATTTTTTAAATATTTATTTACTCTATTATTATCTTATTTTGCTATACAGACTGAGGTGAACAAATGGTTTTATAAGTTGATTTGCCCAAGGTGAAGTAGTAAGTGCAAGGCTGCAATCAAAGCTGAGGAAGAGTGACTACAGAGCACAGTGTCTTAAACGCTTTAATGTTTCACCATGAAGTATCGTTTTGACTTGTAGTTTGAAACAGATATTTCCACTTACGGAAATATCTTTATATTTCTAATCTAAGTCATTTTTTAAAAACTATAAATTTATACTGAATTTAATTAAGCCCCCTTTCACCATTAATTGAGTTATCTTTTGTTATCTATTGAGCCATCTTTGCATTCCCAGAATAAACTTACCTGGCCATAATATATTATTCTTTTAATATACTGAAGGCATTATTTTCCTGTTATTTTACAACTAGTCTATATCTTCCCTATTATTTTTTTTTCTGCTTCTCCTATCAATACTGAGAGAGAGAGATGGTGAAACCTCTCATTGTAACGGAGATTTAAAAATTTATTCCTTAAGTTCTATCAAGTTTTATTTTATACATCTTAGGCTATTTTAATGAGGATGTACAAATTTAAAACTATTGTCTCCTTGGTGAATTAAACCTTTTGCAACTACTCTATTCTTAATAATGCTTTTTGTCTCAAAATCTGTTTTGTCTAGCAATGATATAGTTAAACCAGCTTCTTTTTTGTTTTGAATAATACATTTTTCCTTCTTTTTCCTTTCATTTTTTTTTAAATGTTCTTTTATTTTTGGTGTGTACTTATAAATAGAATATACATGATATTCTTGTCTACTGTAATAATATGCCTTAATGAGTTCAATCTCTTTAAATGGTTTAAGATTTATCATGTAGTTGAATGAAGTTGGAATTTTTCTACCATTTATTCTCTGATTTCTATTTGTACAGCTCTTTCTACGTTTCTTCATTTTTTCTTCTTTCTTAAAATTTTTGATTTATTGGTTTTCTTTGCTTATTGTTATTTCTTATAAATTATTTTCCTATATTTGTTTAGAAATTTTACACTTTGTCTTTTTTTAATGTTTATCCTATAAAACTCTATTGCCCCATACAAGAACCTCAGAACACTTAGCTAGAACTGTCCCTTTGAATTATAACTATTGTAGTACAGTATTTCAGTTCTGTTATTTCTTCTATGCAAATTAAACCAAATTATTATTATTATGTGCAATTTTTTTAAATTACATATTTTGGTTACTATTTCATACATTCGCCATGTCTTTTTGTAAGTCAGATGAACCTTTTGTAAATCATTTCCTTCTACCTGAAATGCATTCTTAAAAGTTCCGCCAGCACAGGCTTATTGGTGGGAAGTATTTTCATTATAAAATTATAAAATAAAATGTTTTCATTATAAAATAAAACGTCTTTATTTTGCTCTCATTTTTGAAAGGCCATTATTCTGAATACTTGGTTATAAGTTGATAGCCATTTTCTATCAGCACCCTGAAATTACCACTCCCCTATCTTTTGGCTCCCCTATGGCCATTGAGAGGTCTGTTGTCAATGTAATTGTCATTCTTTCCCAGGTGACCTTACTTTTCTCTCCAGCTACTTTTGGAAAGCAGCCTTTGTCTTTGGTGTTCTGCGGTGCCACTGTGCTGTGTCTAGGTGTGGATTTCTTTTTATTTATCCTGCTTGAGAAATGTTAAATTTCCTGAATGTGAATTTATGTGGTTTTATCGGCTATGGGAAATTCTCAGTCATTATGACTTCCGATTAACTTTATGATCTCCTTTTGGAACTCTGATTATTTATACCCTAGAACTCATATTATCCGCTCTCTAAGTTTCTATTTCATGTTTTGTATCTTCTTGTTTGTGCCACATTCTTATTTTTCAGGTGTATCTTTCAGGGAACTATATTTATCTGTTTTTAATTGTATTTAATCTACTGTTTTATCCATTCATTGAGGGTTTTGTTCCACAATTATATTTTCTTTTCTGAACTTCCATTTTGTTCTTTTTTAGATCTATGTAGTCATTCCAATTATTATGTGCAAGCTTCTATACATGCAGTATTTTATATAAGCCTCATAACAACCCTAAAAAGTAGGATTTTAGAGATAGAATGCCTGAGGCTTGAAGAGGTTGAGTAATTTCCCAGGAGTCTGTAACTACTAAATGGTGAAGCAAGTAACTGAACCAAAGTCTGCCTTAGTCTAACATCTTGCTCTTAACCACTAGATTTATTGCCTCCCATTTCGTACAGAAGTTTCCATCATTTTCTGCATTTCAGAAAAATGAGTGGAAAAATCTAAATGAAAGGAATGAAGTACTCAAGTTTTGTTGGTAATTTAGTAAGCTGAAAGCTACTTGAATTGTAGGGAACTATTACAAAAATACAAATAACTAAGGGGTCTCCATGAACATGCATCTTTGTGGTAACTGACTGTTGTTTTATTAAAACACACATTCTCCTCTAGCCCAATAAAGCAAAAGCTGGACCAGTGGTTCCTCCCTCCTTTTTAGCAAGGTCTCTCCGCCCTTGGTTTGAGGAGTGAGGTGAGGATGAGGGCTTTAAACAATGTCGGCCCAGCCTGGGCATCTGATGGGAAACTTCAGTCTCTCAAACAGATTGTTTCTTGTAATACTCAAGACAGGGCACAGAAAGCCCTGAATTCTACTTTAAGACCTGAAAATGAGTCTGGCTGGTGGGCCTATTTATAAAGTAAAGCTTCTGATAAAAATGTATTTTGCAGCACATCTGGTTTGATTTAGCCAAGTCCACAGAAACAGTGTATTTGCCTTAGAAGCCAGATCTCTAGGGGTTTGGGCATACTGCATTATCCATGAATATTATCTAGACATGACGAACACAATGTTCTTGCCTTTATTAGCTGCCTCAATCTCTAGGCATGAACATTTATTTTTGATGTGTCATTTCACTTTTCTGATGACTCACATTACTTTACACACTCTTTGGCAGGGAAGAGGCATGTCATTTTGCTGAAATGAGTTACAGCCGGACACCGAATCATCTCATAAAATACGGTACGCCGTTGGAAAAGTCACCTGATCAATAGGCCTAAAATATTAAACAACTACAATGAAAGGCATGGGAGGTTTACACTATAAATGAGCAAACAACCCTCATCCAGGGTAACTTTTCATCCTGCAGTCTCTTCAAGGTCTTAGAAGGAGCACCAAGTTTTCAGTTTCTCACCACTCACCTCCAACAGCTCACTCTATCTTAAAACAATAAATCACTTCCCATTGCCCAAATGTTGAACAACATGTTAGATTACAAAGAAATAGCTTGGAGTCAAAGAAAGTGGGTTTCCAAACCCACACAGATCATTCATTAGTTCTGACTTCAGCCAAGTTAGCTCCGTTCTCCCACCTTCTGCACCCTCATTCGTAAAACTTTACAGACTTCTCACGTGTTTTGAAAGAGATAACAGATGAAGGGTGGCATGATACCTGCAGTGTTACTGAACTGTGGGAGCTGCTTTTATACTGGTTTCCTGTTACCCGGCCTTTCACAAATCCATGAGCAGGTGTCTCTCTCCATGCGTTATATTTACTCAACTCAATCAACACTTTATCTCTCTTTTTAGACTATCAATCATGAAATTGTGTGAAAGAGTGACACAGGACAAAAATCATGAGTCAGAACTCCTAATCATGTGTGTCCAAGAATGAGTCATCTGACCATCTGGAATTCCACTTTCTCTATAATATGTGGGAATTGGAGATCATCCTGAAGGTTCCTTCCAGTTCTGAAGTGCTATGATTTTGTGATTTGAACTTTCAAGAGAGTGAAAACCAGATGGAGGAACGGTTGGGTCCTGGTTACGCCTTAAAAACTAATATAAGCTGGTTAATGTCCAGTGTGTAAAATAAGCCTTTTTGATGAAAGATTCCTGTAGTCAGAGAAACTTATCAGATGGCACGCAGGCTGGGCCCACAGCAAGGGGATAAACCAGTGGGTGAAGAGAAAGAAAATTGTTCCAAATCTGATTGCAACTTCATGGAGAATCTTGTGGGCGTGTTGAAAAGGAAGGCAAGGTCTTTTGCAGACAAATTGAAGTTGTCCACAATGAAGGCTCATTGATATTTATAACAAAAGCTTAATATAAGTGACAGGAAATGTTAAGAGTGAGGACTGACAATAGTCTTAGGCTCCATTCTTTCATCATTATAATCAACAATAATCGTATTATTTGAGAAGCATCAATGGTCTTCAGTACTGACCGTATTTTATCACTGGCATGTTCACTAAACAGTGTTTATTCTTTAAGATAAAGCATTTCACGAAGTGAACATAGCTACCCATTGGATAAAGAGTGTTATCTTTAAGAGGAATCACATTTTCTGAAACATTAGATCCACCCAGGACTGGGACCCATGAGGGAAAATGCTACACTATTTAAAAGCCATGTGGGTGGTAGAACTCTGAAACTCTGAGGACCTATTTCAGTTTTAGCATTCTGGAGACATGATGACTTGCTAATGGGTACTTACAGCCTTGGGAATAATGTACTTAGTAGCAGAGCACTGGAAGCCCAGTTTTATCTGTAAAATAAGGGATAGTAAGAATATCTACTTTCTAGGACTGCTATAAGAATTAACTAAGATACAACTTCACATGTAATAAGCACTCAGTAAGTGTAAGCTACTATTAGTAGAAATGATAACGTACTACCAAGGAGTACTTGGGAAATTTTCTGGAAATCAAAGTCCCCAAAAGATCTCATATTAAGGAGTCTATGTAAGATACTCGTCTTTCCTCAACCACATCAGGGTTCTTTTTGGGGGGGGACAGATACTAAATTTAGGATATAGAGCAATATGCCTCTTGAGACGGTTCTGTGTATACTCTAGAATTAAGAATATTCTAAATAAATGTAAATTCTGACAATTCTATTTTGAGAGTCTATAGTTTGGAAAGGATGGAGTAAGGGCAGAGCATGGTACTTGGAATTGTTGGAGAAATAAATAACAATAACATGCTGAAATCTCTTAGGATCCCTGTATAGACTGTAAGGCAGGGAAGAGTGGTTCTGGCTCCTGACTGGCCATCTGAAGTTTAGGACACAATGTTGAGCCAAACTTTAAGGAAGGAATTACCTACAGAAGGGGAGATACTTTGCCTGCTTCTGATTCAACCAAGGAACCAGCCCTAATAAAGAAATGGATATCCCTTTATGTTACAGCAACGTCACTGATTATGGAAGAGAACTATGTAATGGAAGCCCTTTTTTTTTTCCTACATAACCTTTCAGAACAGTTAGTTTACCACACTGAATTTGCTTCTGGAAATTCAGATAAAGCTAGTAATCCTTTAGGAAATATTCAAACTGCAGAATAACAAGATTGGCTTACATCTGTCTTCAGAGTTGGAAAAAACAGATTTGGAGGATGTTTGCTTCTTAAACAACTACTTAGACAATTTCATGACATCAGGTAATACTAGAGGGAAAACCATTACAGTTTGAATCAGGGATCAAACAGCAGAAAAGCGCTAATAAACTTTCATGTGGGTATACATGCATGGCCATGACTGAAGAAATTACATTTGAATCAACTCAAACTGGATTTGAATATAACAGAGTTGTTTCTTAAAATGACTTTTTAAAAATACAAATTATGTGGTTCCCTTAGGTGCTAATTTTGTCACTTGTAGACTCGTTTTGTCTCATTTTTTTTTTTAAGGTTGAACTAGGCATCAACAAGAGATTAGCAAAACACCTCAAACTCTTCATTGCTTATTTGTCTCTGACTGCTTCAAGACCATCATCCTCATTCACCCTTTCTGGCTCCTCTGAACACAGTCAAGATTCTCCTGGATTCACAGAAACAAAGATCCTCTCACCGTTGCTCTTTCACAGAAGTAAAAGTCTGTCTCTTCCCTTCAGGGACCACCCAAACAATAGTTTCCACCAAGCGTGACATGGAGACATTCACTTTAAATCCTTTAAGTGTCAACAGACAAATGGATGTGTGTTATCAAATTTTGTGTTAGGCTGGGACATTGTCTTTTACAAACTCTGAATCTATGATAAATATTATACTGTTGTGGAGTACAAGTTGGTATTTACTAGAAGAGCTTCTTCACAGACATTCAGTCATTGAGATTTTTATAGGTTGTCTTTCATTGTTTTGAAATAATTCAGTGGTTTCCTAGGAAGTCAGATATCCTAGACCACACCCTGTTGTTTTTCCCTGTTATAGTAGAAAAAATAATCCCAAAAGACTATCTGATGTCTTTTTCAATTTCCAGTACTTTCTTAGAGTCTCCTGGTTGGCGCATACGTAGCTCTCCACTCATAAAATTAATATCATTCATAGCTTCGAAGAGAAGGCAGAGCCAAGCTTTCACAAAGAAACTCAGCTCTGAGTTTCAAAATGAGTTTTTTCAGAGCCCATAACACAGACAATGGTGTGAAAGCTCAAAGGGCTTTTCCTTTCGAAGAGTCAAGCTTATGAGAGAGACATATTTGGGTTGGGGAAGAGGGTGTCTAAAAAAATTGGTTTCCCTGGGTTTATCTTAACACTGAGGCTGGAAATCTTTGGCCTATGGGTTCCATGTTTTTTCTGTACTTATTGCTGAAGTTCAGTGAATGGGCCAAGGAAAGCAGGTGGAGGGAGGCAGAGGAATGGTCTATATTTTCCCTTAGCTTCAAGCAGTGAACCATGAATATGGTTGAATGTAGGCCTTTAAAAGAAGAGGAGGCTAATAAAAAATTAAATAATGCCATTTGCAGCAACATGGATGGACCTGGAGATTGTCCTAAGTGAAGCCAGAAAGAGAAAGAAAAATGCCATATGATATCGCCTATATGTGAAATCTAAAAAGAAAAGGGCACGAATGAACTTCTCTACAAAACAGAAACACTCACAGACATAGAGAACAAACTTATGGTTACCAGGGGTTAAAGGGGGTGGGATAAATTAGAAATTTGAATTGCACCTCTTGGGGAGTGATGGAAATGTTAGCTATCTTGATTGTGGTGGTGGTTTCAGGGGTGTACACATCTGTCAAAATTCATCAAATTGTACATCAGAAATATGTGTAGTTTACTGTACAGGAATCATACCACAATAAAGGTGTTAAAAAAAAAAAGATGAGGCTAAATAGGGAGGCAGAGGTCTGATAATGAAGTGTCCTTCATGCCATCCTAAGGAATTAGGATTTGATTCCAAAGGGTGATAGAGATCCATTGAAAGATTTAATGCTAAAGAGAAACATAAGCAGATTTTCTTTTAGCAAGATTTCTCTGGCAACAGTGAGGGTAATTTATAAAGGGCGGTGGGTGTTGAGTTAAGAAGTTAGGAAGTGCAAATAATCCAGAAAAAGTATAAAGAGATCCTAAGTTAAGGCATTGCAATTGGAGGAGGAATATGGCAGGACAGATTATTTAGGCATAGTATCTGTGGGCCCCTGTCATTGAGGATGAAGGAGAAAGAAGGAAAAAGAAGGATTCCAGTGTTTCCAACTCAAGTACTGGCTGTCCCACTCACAGAATGATGGAACTGAGGGCAGAAGAAGAAGTTGGCAGAGCAGCATTTGGTAGAAGATGGTATGAATTTTGGACATCTTAAATCTGAGGAGGCAGTTGAAAGGAGCTGAGAATTTAGAATTGGGACTCCTAATTTGGTGGCAGATAAGGCCAACCACCCGGGTGAGATTTTCGCTTATATACGCTCTCCTGCTCTGAGTCAATACTGTTTCTATCTCTTCTTCTAGATAAGAAATTAGCTTAATGTTTTCATCCAGTATAATATGGCATACATCTGGTAAAGTGATTTGAATTTCCTCAGGACACAGGAACCAGGTAAATATGACCATATTTTCCAAAATAATTTAATGATTATCTCTGTGATTCATCGCAAGTCCTCCTAAGGTAGGAAGAATGGGTCTGTGTGTGTTTCAAGCATCCATACTATCCTGGCACGTCCAACCTTCACATTCTTGATTGAGTTCTGAGGAATAAGTTTTGAATGGGACTCAAAATCTACTTCATTTCTCTTTATAGGTGAGGAAATTTGGACTGAACCTCTGTGCACCCCCAGAAGCTCATCGTCCAGCCAGGGCCTCCTGTTCTCTCTTCTCTGCCCACCTTCAGCTTAGCTACTTCCACTTCTAGTTCTTACAAAATTATGCATCTTCTTTATCCTTTTCTTTTTCCTCTCCCTCAATACTCCTTCAATCATTCTACAGAACAAGCTCTCAACCGAGGAAAAATTGGATGATGACAATTTGTGTCAGTACCATTTGATATCTTTACACTGAAAAGATGTCTCCTCTTAGGGTTAAGATAAGTAAATGTCTTACTTGCTATCCTTTAAACATTACAAAAGGAGCGTTTTAAACTGACTATTTGTTATGGCAAGGCTCCATTTATGAATTCTTGCACCTT
The DNA here is from genome assembly GCF_048564905.1 of Vicugna pacos. Classification (NCBI taxonomy): domain Eukaryota; kingdom Metazoa; phylum Chordata; class Mammalia; order Artiodactyla; family Camelidae; genus Vicugna; species Vicugna pacos. The sequence goes on from NC_133009.1 coordinate 27,525,487, forward strand.
GAAGGAGTCTGATGGGTGTTTTTGTATCTACAACATGGTGTTGAAGTTGGGTCTGGATGATGTATAGTGGTACTGATATATTTTTTATGCTTCATGTAGTAAATTTTTAAAAAGTTACACCTGCAGATTTTTATCTGTGTTCCATCAGCATAAACACTCCAGGATCAGCACTTTTCAGTTCTCCCATGAAAAGTGATGAGGTCTTGCAAGGGCTGGGGTCATATGATCTGTCTCAGTGCTGTCTTAAACGGTGCCAGAAGCTAGGGCATAAAGTGAATGCTATTTTGGCCACACTTTATTGAATTCCCTCTCCAGATGCTCCACATATTTCACAGCAGAATTAGCAACAGCAATCATCGTGGAAGATCATAAATGTCCCAGGTCCTCTCTCAATCCCCAAACCAGTTCACAGCTCCTACTAGCTGAAGATGATGACAAACTTATTCCATCTGCCTGACTGTGCAAAAAAGCCATGTGCTAGAGGGCTCTGGGGTTCCAAGGTGGGTAAGAGGTAGGAATGGAGCAAGTTTAGCTTTGAAGTCTGAGACTTTTCCTTGCTCCACGTTCTGTATGTTTTATAGGGCCTAAGAGGGCAGCCAGCAGCCCTCCACCAGGCTTCATACCCTGAGCCCCAAGCTGGACTTGTCATTTTCATTCCAAACTCACACAACCCTCCCGCAAGCCTTTGCCTCCTGATCCTTTTTAGCAGGTGATTTGCATAGCCAAACATTTCTTGAAAACTCTCTCTGGGGGGAGCTTACCTGGGAATCTCCATGGTGTCATCGGAAATAAAGTGACCAGGATTTTAGTTTTCATTTAAAATTGCAGTCTAGCTCAGCAGTTCCGTCGAAGTGATGGTAATACACAGTAATATTCATAAGAGCCCATGCCTCGTGGGAAGGTATATTTAGACTCTTTTTTCTTTCCGTGCAGCTATTCTGGGCGCATGGATCAGTCTCCTTAGCATGGTAGCCCCTCAAACATAGTAAATGACTGTCAGCAAATACGTGGCCAAGTCAAACTAAGATTTTCATTTTTTTGCTACAAGAGAGGGACAAAGCACACACCTGAACTCCAGGACTCTGCCACCGCAGAGTGGTCCTTGTTACAGGTTACCTAGGTGGCCGACATGACCTGGTGATAGCTTTCAGAGTTATTTGTCCAATAGTTATTTTCCTGATCAAGCTCAATGAACACTCTGAGTAGAGCCACTTCCATCACCACTTCCGTCAATAATTTAATGACTCCAGGATACGATTTGTCTGTCTCACACCTGCCGGCTGAAGAATCAGAAGTGTTAGAAGATTCCTTTATGTGAATGATTTTATGAATTTTATGCCATGCATTTTTTTAAACCTTGTGTTTCTTTAATTATTAGTGTCTTGGTGTTTAGACTTTTGGAATTATGATTTTTGCCCAAGAGAGTTAGGTTATCTAATGATTTGTAAGTAGTGTGTCCACTAATTTCTCCCAGTTATTTAGGCTACTGACTAGAATGGTCATCAAATCTTGGACTATAACCCTGATGAAAACAGTCACGTGGAAAGTTTTGAGGAATTTAAACAACAAATTCAGCTCACTGCATGTTTGATCCAGTGGATTAAAGGATTTAAGGTGCTGATAGAAATGAATTTATGGGAAAACAGTCACTGTCGTGGCGTCAAGTTGAGTCACATTGCTTTTCATCTTATTTTTGGGTTATTTATTTTGAAAGTTCCAACTCCTAGGCTTTGTTTAATTATAGGGGAAACATGGTCTGCTGCCCTTAAAACTCTATAAGAAAATCATGGATTCTTTGGCCTGGAAGTTATTTTGAGAAACTGCCCAGACCATAAAGTGCCTTCAGTAGAAACAGACTTATATTGGTTTACACGCTTTTATTTTAAGCCCCAAGAAAGGACAATTTACAGCTACATCCAATGCCTATTCCATGCTTCCTGTTCTACATCCAGGATGGTATGTTTCTTCTACTTTAAGGCTTCCGCTTTCCATCCAGTACCTACAAACGTAGACACACACACACACACACACACACACACACACACACGTGTGCATGCACTACCATCCACAGTTGCAGCCCATTCCCCACATTTTCATCCTTTACAGAAACCTTTGCCTAGAACACTGACTTGACAGCGGTTAATACATACTTAGTTTCTTACCCAGCCTCCTCCATTGGCTGGAGTGCTAAGGATGTGAATAGTGAGCGGTGGGGGTGGAGTGAGGGCCCTGTTATCACGCAAGCAATTGCTAACTGTGGACCTCTGACTTCGTAATTTGTTCTTTATGGACTCGCCTGCAGCCAATAAGCAAAATCAATAGTCTTGGCTGAAAAGTAAGCAAGTGCCAGTGTGTTATGTGACAGGTGAAGATACATGTGCTTACTGGGGGTCAGGGGCCACATCAAATTTCTCTCTGACTTCTTTTCAAAAAGCTCAAGCCATTGAGGGAGCATTCGTCACTGGAAAATGTTGCAGCGGGGAGTAAGAAAGGCTGCCGCTCTTCTTTTCTCATTTAACGATGTTTGTTTTCAACAGCCTGTTCAATAGTGTCACTGAGAAGAAATTATGTGAGAAGAATAAAGTGCTTAGAGTCTATTTATTTATTCATTCATTCATTTCTGTAGCATAACACTAGCTGTTGCTTTCTCATGTATATTAATACAGCTGCGGTTGTCCCAACATTTGTTTGTTCTATTCCTTTCCAAGAAACAGGTAAGTCTCCTTCTATTGCCATGGAATTGATTGCCCGTAGTTTAAGTCAGAGGGAAGGTTATGTGTGCTTGATGGAAGACATACATATCTCTAAGCCAACATTATGGTGGGATGTAAATCTGCACAATAATTCGGCTTCTGATAAGATGCCAAGAACCTCTTCCGTTTTCTCGGCAGAACCATCAGACGTCAGGCAATTTTGCAGAAGCATATGAAATAAAAGACTAAATGAGTGAAAGTGGATTCAAAAGAACTAAAATTAAATGGGCTTTTAATCTCTGCTATTTTATCACTGCTTTTCTCCACTTGGCTTCTCCCCCGGCAGTTTGTTTTGAATGATCAACTCAGAAAAAAGGGACTCACTCTGGAGCAGAATTTCTTCACCTGGGATCAAATTGAAACAAGTAAATGAGGAGGGAATTTTCTGTTCCTTTTCTTTTTCGGGGTATTTTGCCAGAACCTGCGAACAACCACGAACCTACAAATCCAGCGGGAGCCAGGTGGGGCTGTGAGGGGAGGAGAGCGCTGTGCGGCAGCCCCGTGGCTGCGGGCGGCAGGGTCTGAACGTGGTTCCGTGGGCGTGCGGCCTGCTACTTTGACTTGGAAATTCTTCTAGAGGAAACATGAAATTTAGGACATGTTTGTGTCAAAGATAGCTTGTCTTTAGCGGTTCCTGTGGCTCCTAACAGTAAATTTGCTTTTGTTTTTGTTTAAGCATCAGCAGCAGTCTGTGTTTTTGCAGTTGTGCCATCCCGAGGGCAAACACACACACTTTGTTAAGAACCAGCATAAAAACTGGGGTGACAACCAGCAAAAACCAGTATCGCGACTGCTCTGAAATCTTTTGAAAAATCAAAAAAGTCTGTGGCATCAGCATTGATGATAGGATTAGAGGTCATCTCATTACATGAACCCATTACAAATGAAAACTGCTGGCCAAAAGGACGCACAGACCCCAGCTAATATTCTGCTCGTTTGCTGTTATATTTAACATCACAGCCTTCCAGTGTGCTGGGGTGGTTTGGGCAGTTATGTTGGAGTTCACTGGACCTCATGCATTTCTTTCTAAGTAGAGTGTAAATTCCTTGAGGGAAGGGATCGTGTCTTACATTTGTTTGTATCCCCTTGTTACAGCGATGGATTCAGTTTTATATGAGCAAAATCTGAATCTGAATTTGAGACTGACCTCTGAATTTGAGGCTCACAAATGTGTCTGCTGTATCTATACATAAAATACGTATATGAGATATATAAAGCTATGCCAAAGTAAGATAGCTGGTTTCTGAACTAGGAAAAGCTGCATATATAAGCGTCACTTCCATTAGCGCATTATCACGCTTATTCTGTATTTATGTTGATAATAACTATGAGAGCAGGACGTGGGATAGAAGTCTTTCCTCCAAGGGAATTCAACGCCCACTCCAGTAAGTTTCCCCACTACACTGCCACGGAGGCATTACAGAAGGACAAAAACTCTTCTGATTTAGAGACACATAAACTGCCAGAGAGACTATAAATCTACACTATCCACTGCGGCAGCCACACGTGGCTGCTAAGCATTAGAAACATGGTCAGTAAGAACGGATACTCCATCGAAGTGGAGAATACACACCAGAGTCTGAAGGCAGTGTGAGAAACATGGTGTTCAATAACTCATTCATTATTATTTTATTGATTAGATGTTGAAATGACAACATGTGGGATATGTTGCATTAAACATACATCATTAATATTAATTTCATTTTTCTTTTTAACATTTTGAAATCTGGTTCCTAGAAAATTTAAGGTTTCATTTGTGGTTCACATTAAATTTCTATTGGACAGAGTAACTACCCCAAAGCTACAATGAGGTATCACCTCACACTGGTCAGAATGGCCATCATTAAAAGGTCCACAAATGATAAATGCTGGAGAGGATGTGGAGAAAAGGGAGCCCTCCTACACTGCCGGTGGTAACATAGTTTGTTGCAGCCACTATGGAAAACAGCATGGAAATTTCTTAAAAGAACTAAAAATTGAGTTACCACATGATCCAGCAATCTCACCCCAGGCATACATCTGGAGGGAACTCTAATTCAAAGATACATGAACCCCAATGTTCATAGCAGCACTATATACAATAGCCAAGACACGGAAGCAACCTAAATTCCACTGACAGATGATTGGATCAAGAAGAGGTAGGGTATATTTATACAGTGGAATACTACTTGGCCATAAAAAAGAATGAAATAATGCCATTTGCAACAACATGGAATGACTAGAGATTATCATACTATATGAAGTAAATTAGACAGAGAAAATATCAGATAATATCACCTGTATATGGAATCTAAAAAATTGAGATAAATGAAATTAGTTACAAAACAGAAACAGACTCACAGACATAGAAAACAAACTTATGATTATTAAAGGGGAAGAAGGAATGGGAGGATTAAATTAGGAATTTGGGATTAGAAGATACAAACTGAAATATATAAAATAGATAAACAACAAGGACCTACTGTATAGCACAGGGGACTATATTCAATACTTTGTAATCTTACAATGAAAAATAATATGAAGAAGAATATGTATATATCTGTATGCCTGAATCACTGTTCTGTACACCAGAAACTAACACAACTTTGTAAATCAACTACACTTCAGTGAAAAAAAGAATGACTACCCACATTAACATAGGTTGTCAGAACTAAATCGCTACCACAGATCCACTTGACCATTTCTATAAATATCATCTCCTGCTCATGGCTTTAGGTATAAGACTGTCACATTTTTATACATTTTTCCCTTCAAAAAGGCATGGAAATGAACAACTACATGTGGCTAACCATGTCATTTTCATTATGCTTTTTACAAAATGAATTTATAAACCAAATCAAGAGCTTTGTTTGACTTGGTGTCTTGAGTTTTGAGATACCAAAAAAAAAAAAAATAGATTCACACTAGCGATTTGCAGCCTTATTCAGTCACAGACAGAAACCATCTGCAGGTTTTTCTCAGATTAGTTATATACTCTCACCCTCACCTCCTCCTCCTCTGGCCTTCTTGTCATTCCTTCGTGGTTAACCCCAACATCACTACACCCTCAGGTTCATCCAAATGCTCTAAATCTGTGTTTCGTGTTCGTACATTTTCACAACTCTAAAATCAGGTTGCAGCTTCTCACCACTGACATCATAGCACCGTTTAATTGACAACTTTCTTTCTTACTTAGAGATAGGCAAATCATACACCCATCTCCAGCTGATGGTATTTTAGATTTGATCAGATGTGGTGAATCACACAGGCAGCTTTATCGATCTGGCTTTGGAGGCCCCACCCTGTCCACAGTGAGCTGTAAAGTGTGGGTGGCACAGCTTGGTGATCTGCTCTCGCACTCTCTCAGTGCTGCTGCTGTAGTCCCAGCACCGGCATCTTGGGGAACCACGGATCTCACCGTGGGGGCACCTTGACCAACGATGTCAATCTGATCCATTCACAAAACAACCAGTGAACCAATAACAATTTTGACTTAGTATGAATAATTGTTAGGCACTGAGCTGGCCATAAGAAGTGTGGAAGACAGTACTTTTTTCAAGGAATTTAGAACTTGCCTTTCACAGTGCATTGGGTTTGTCCAGCATTTCCCTGACGATCAAATGCTGTATCCCTTCTGTCCATCTAGACACTCCGAAGGGAAGCATTGCTCAGGGAGAAGCTGACTGCTACCTCTGTGCAGGGGCAAGACCGTCTGCTGAGCACACTGGAGGACCAAGCGCCTTTTGGTTAGAAGTGGAGACTGCAGGCCCAGGCCTGGGGCAGTGACGGAACTTGAAAGCGAGAGAACAGGCTACACGGGAGGGAATGAGTCCTCATTTTTTGACTTAATTAAGGCCTTACTTAAGGAGGACCAAAATTTCTCCTTAATTCCACACCAGCTGAGGACAGCAATTTCAGTCACTTTCATGACACTGACCCAAGGTGCAAAAACAGGGGGCAAAGCCTGACAGTATAAGGACCCCGTGTTACCCGGGTCACTCGCGGCCCTGGGCCAGGAGAACATTGCTATTTCGTTGCTGAAGTTATCTCCTGACCCTAACCTAGCTGCTGGACGGGGGCCCCTCAACCCGCTGCGGCCCTTGGGGGGCCGTTTGGAGGAAGATGAGAGCTCACGCTCACAGACCTGGAGCTTGGAGCTGGAACTGGAAGCACCCAGGGAATGCAGACATCCTATCACGAGAACGAGAAGGCCTCGCACGCAGCGTCCATACATGAGCGACAGGAGGGGCCCTGCCTCCTTCTCAGGAGAGGTTTTCTCTTGGTCCTGTCACAGGGGATTTTCCATTGGAGAGTCCTTTGGGTTTAGATATGTTCACCTCTAGCCTGCAGATGTGCTTAGTAGCTATGACATTAAACTCTCATCGGTCACCCATACCTTAAAGTTAAGTACCTAATAATTCTTTCCACCATTATTTATTTGAGCCACAAGTATAGGTCACACTCTGTGCGAGGCACTGGGAAGATACTGGGAAACAAAAGCAGATAGAGCTCCTAATCTCGCCGAGTTTATCGCCTCGTAATAGAAGCAGATATTAATAGAAAAAAACCTTTGCAACAGTGAATACATAGCATACACTGAGATAAATAGAAAAGACCATCGTCTTAAACACTAGTCACTCGTAATCAGTAACAAAGGGACCTGAAACTAAACTAAAAGGTCGAGGATGGAAAGCTTCTTCGAGGAGATGACCCTTGACCTATATCTGAAATAAGAATAAATATGCAGAAATTAACTAGGTAAACAAGGAAGGTGTTTGGGCCTAGATTTGAGCCTTCTTAGAGACAGATTTTGTTTGATAGGATTTCTTATGGAAAAACCAAGGAGGATGGTATATCTGCTGGAACATGAAGATCTCTTTGGTAGAGAGATTTCTTCTGGTACGTTTGTGAAATGAACCTTTGCATATTTATAAAATTTAATATTTAACTGTGGGTAGTGGATAGAATTTAACTAAGGGGGTAGAGAGTAGGTAAAGCTCAGACAATTGAAATCTACAGGTAAGACATACACTTATTTTAGAAAACACTTCACTTTATTCTCTGAACCAGAATTTTTCTGGAGCATATAAAATTAGTGTGTGTGTGTGTGTGTGTGTGTGTGTGTGTATGTGTGTGTGTGTGTGTGTGTGTGTGTATGTGTGTGTATCCATTTCTAGTGCAGAGGCTGCTGAAATAAGAAACGACTGGTCAGGGGGAAAGATAAAAGAGAGGATAAAAGCCCAGGAGAGAAAGGATGTAAGGGTTTAGACGAGCCATGCTCAATGGTGGTGGGAGAAATCAAAGTCGAGAGGAGAAGGGAAAATACGATGTTCCACATCACTAATGGTTGGACAGTATAAGACTTTCCAAATGATGGAAAGTGAGACCATTGAGTCACCGGTGCTGTATGCATCTTCTAAATAGGGTAGCATGCACAGACTTGTTTTTCCCCTGAATAAACTGAATTGATCTAAATCGTGTATTGTAAGAATGTTTCATCTAACATGCCAAGTCCTGTAGATCAAAAGCACATATTTAAGAATTATGTTTAAGATATGGAAACCACATCTGGGCTTAGCAGGAAAGGGCACCCAAACTGGTGAGCAAAGCCTGCCACATACAAGGGAATTTGCTATCCTTGCTCTAAATAATTGCATTCACCTGCATTTCACATGCTTTCCTCTTCGCTTGGGTCACCTAGAGCTACAGCAAGAGACAAAGAAAAGGAAACCAGTTCTTTTAGACTTTTAAAAGTTGTTATTATTAAAGACCCAGTGTTAACTCATCAGGATTGCTTTTCTTTTAATGATTTTAGAGAAGAAATAAAATCTGCAGACAACAAAGGCGATTTCCTTAGCATAAAGTTGAATGTTCTAAAGAAATTTGCATTTCCAGTGGTGGGAAGTGTCAGGTCTTTTTTGGATTCAGATCCCCTTAGGCCACACCAGGGCAAGAAGGTAATGTTTATAACATCTGAATCCCTGAACCAGTGAATAAAAGATATCAGTGTTACTTAGCTGAGATGTGAATAAATATTCATAACAATGGCACATGCATAGCTAACTGAATGACTTTTGTTAATATTAAACTAGGTATTCATGGACATGTGCCTTTTTCTATAATGAAAATATTGCCTTGGGCTACTTTTGTTTTTCTTGTCTAGAACAATTTATGTGCTTTCAATGAAATGACTATAAACTCCTATTCTCATGACAAAAGAATTCACCATTAATTTGAGGAAAGAATTTCTTTATTCCCTTTGTGGTATACTTTATTGAAAAAGCAAACCCTAAACCTATCTTGAAACTTTTTCTGCATGCATTATATTTAATTTCAACAACACATTCAATGTCTATAAATAGAGATTTCTAGAATTATTAGAACCAGATGTATTGTTATCAAGTCCATAAGAGATTTTTGTTTGGATTAATTTCAAAAGTAATAAAAACAAAGCAATACAAAATACAAAATAAGATCCCTATGTGGCTGTTTGTGTGAAGTTTGAACCTAATATTTTCCTTACTTCCTCAATCTTTGGTTTCCCATCTTTTTTCTATCTTTCTCTCCTTTATTTCTTTAGGTGCATGACAATGGATATTTGTTATTCATTGGCTGCTTCGCATTTATTCTTTCTTTGTAACAGCACCCTGACTTCCTTTTGGAAAATAAGCTCATCTTTACTGGTTTAGTCCTAATTCTGCCTCCCACTGAGAAGCCTGGGAACCTGTGTAATTCTCTGAATATAGGGGTATATAAAATTCATAGTATGATCCAAGTGTTCCTCCAATTCACAATCACACTGTAGTGATGGCAATTGAATTGAACGGAACTTGAAGCAGCTGAAGTAACTAGACTAACCCTGTCAGAGCCTCAGTGTCACTCATTTGTTGTTTTCAGGGCTGAGAAAACCAAGAGATAATCTATAAAGATCCAAAAATATACACGGGATTGGTTGTTTTATAATCTGCTACCTGGGGCTTGCTCACAAAACTTATTCTAGGACAATAACTTGGCTGGTGATCAAAAATCTTCTGTACAAACTCAAATTGGGAATCCTGACCCAATTCAGGATGTTCTGAGTCACCAGGTCTGGAATCAGTATTAATAAATGTGTGTAATCTAAAGAAAGAAGCACTATAGTAGGCGACCCAAAATGAGATGATTTTGGCAAGCCAGAGGAGAAATGTTGACGTTCCAAATTAAGGCAATAATAATAGGAAATGAATAAAAAGGAATGGAATGGAAGTATATTTAAGAGGTAAAATAAGCCAGCCATGCTAATGATTAATTTAATGGAGTTGAAATAAATAGTGTCAAGTGTGAACACTAAGTTTTTAGCTTATATAACTGGATAAATAGTTTCTCATTGTTAAGACAGAACATACTGGAGGAAGAGAAACTTTCGAAAGAGATATGTTTGGACTTAATGGAAGTTTTTGTGTGGTATCCAGGAAAAATATTCAGCATGGAAGCATGGTCTGGAGCTCAGGTTAAAGATAATTTCTAGAGATACAAATTTGAGCACCAAGTACATACAGATGGTGGTTCTAATGGTGGGAAGGATAAGATCATTCAAAGAAGGTTTGGAAGAGGAAGAGTGTTGAGTCACGATTAACCATCTAGGAACAGTAACATTTAAGGAGCATGAAAAGACACCTGAGAAGAAATCTGAGACAAAATGTCCAGAAGAGGTGGAAATAGAAGAGGCAAGTATAGACAAAGGGGAAAAGGATGCTATGAAATATGAAGCAGTCACCTGTATCAGCCACAGGGAAGGTCCATTAATATAAAGACTGAAAAATGCAGGGTGAGTTTGCAGAAAAGCTCCATGTATTTTTGACCAAGATGCTCAAGTGAAATTTTGGGAATAAACTTAGGGTAGAAGTGTGTTGAATAGGCAAGTCTTCCAAGACTCATCAGGTATTTTATTCAGTTCAGATCCTCCATCCCATGTATAGGACAATCCAGGGTTCACAAAATGCCAAACATCTAAATCTGAAGTTATTATTCAGTCAGATACTGTCCTACAAGTTTCAATTCTATGGCAGATATTTAGCTCCTCACCAAAAATCTGTGCTCCCCTTTCATGGTTGTTTCTGGTTGATAGCTGTGGAGCTACAGACATTTCCAGCAGCCTTTGTATTTAAGTATGATCAGAAGACTAGATCTCACCCAATGTAATGAGAGTAGAAGTGATATTAGTCACTTACTTACTTTTAAGAGGCAGAATTCTCCACTCTTTCTTTTCGTTTTTATCAGCTACATGCAGAGGACTCCGAAGCCCAAGGTCACAGCAGATCACAAAATGGAAGGAGTCTGTGTATCCAGATCATTCAAGAGGAGAGCCACCAGCAAACCATGAACATCTGCAGTGGGTTATTATGTGTCCGTGTATATTTGTCTTAATAGCTTTAAAATGAACCATATCTGAGTATGACATGACACAAACTTGTAGGTTTATATATACATACATATACATATATATATATATACACACACACACATATATATACATATATATATATACATATATATATATATATATATATATATATATATAATAGAAATATAGGTTGTAACATTTATTTGATACAGTCTGAGACATTGTGGTCCATCTTCCAATTCATTGTTTACAGACTTTACTAAGTTAAAGTTCAGTGATGCTCTTCAAAGGTAACAAGTTGTGTTAAGCACTAAATCAACCAATCAATTAATTCAATTCAGGAAGCAAATTAAGATCATCTGGTAAGTAAAATGCTACTCTTTCTACTAGATGATTAAACCTTAATGATTCATCAATTATTATTTTCCTTGTGGGTTACATTAAGATATTCTCAATTCATTATTTCTACTCAGATAATTGGTAGTCTGCCTATGAACCAAAAGAATAGAAATAAAGATGCTATGTTCTTTTTTCTTAAATGCCATATTAAAAAGTAATATAAGGTTTTGTTCTGAAGCCAGGGCGGCTATTAGGGTCTTCTCTGTAAGTGTGACTGAGGGGTGCATGGGGCTAAAATCCTTTCCTGCTCCACTTACAAAGTATAGACCCGGGCAGAGACTGCATCCATGCAGAAGAAAGGAACATCTTTTACTAATTTGTACAAAAGTAACTTGTGGGCTAGCAATGACCCTTGATAAGAACTTTCCCCCTGAATCCTGGAACTCATTTCATAAAATTACATTGAAAGTTATATTTTCATTTTTAATGGTTTCATGAATTTGATTAATAGACATGTCAAATTACTTTCAAATATTTGTTCTTACAGATAACACTGCATTGAATAGCCTTCTACATACGTGTGAAGACTGCTCTAGCATAAATTCATCAAACTGGAATGGCTGCATCAGAGAGCCAGTGTATCTGCAATTTTCATACATACTATAAAGTCACACTTTATAAATGCTGGGCTAATTTACAGTCCCTCCAGAAATATATGAAAGTGTCTGTTTACTCTCACCTCCAACAACTAATGTGCTATCTGACTTTCGATCTTTGCTAATTTGATAGGTGAACAGCCCCCTCTCAGGTAGTTTCATTTTGAATTACACTTATTATGAGAGAAGGATCTTCTCAAATGTTTGAAAACCAATTTACGTATTTTTCAATGAACTATCTTTTTATTTGTATGATAAACTTTTGCACATTGTTTCATTTTCAATATTTCTTTGTCAATATCTCTTAAGTGTGTGTTTATTATATTTATCAAATTGCTGGATTTTATATTTTGATATAACTTGACAGTCTTTCTCTTTTAGTAGGAAAGCTTATACCATTTATATTTATTGATATGAAATATACCTTTCGATTATGTGTTGCCTTCTCTTATTCTTATTTTTATGCTTTTCCCAATCTTTCATTGTATTATTTAATTTTTCTTTATTCTTGTTAAATACAAGTTTTCTTCTGCATATTTATATTGTATTTTTAATCTGGTGATATAATTATAACTAAAATTTATAAAATATAATAAATCTTCTGTTTCTTTAGGTAGTACCTACTGTCTCCCTACCTCAAGAAATGGCAAAATTAGTATATTTGTATTTCTTCCCACCTCCCATCCTCCCCCCACTTAATTTTAGCTACTCATATTATTATTAGGTGTTCTAGAGCTCTCTTGTGTTTCTGTAAATATGTGTAAATATACACTATGTAATTTGTCAGACTTAGATCTTCTGACACCCACTTTTCCCCTTCCCACACTGTAATGGGTAGGAATACACTGCCTTCCTGCTTCTCATCCCTTTCCCACCTCACTGTTATTTATTGTATTATATTGTTTTTATTGGAGTGATTTCAGAAAGGAGGAGAGAGAAAAGCTACTTTACTCTCCTATTTTATAACTGGAAGTCTCAGTTCATCTCTGTCTACTCCACAGTGCCAGCTGCATTACTCTGTGTGGAGTGGTTACTCACTAGATGTAAAATATTGAGCTCGACTTGTCCATAATTGAACTGGCCTGGAAGAATGATTTAATCTATTTGAACATATACACTCAGTTATAGGCAACATTCCACAATTAGAGGCCTTCCCTGCAAGGCAGAGCATTTACCCCTGAGCTTCTCACATGGCGCAGGGCAGACCAGTGCTCTTACTCCCTGCAGGCAGACAGATCTCAAATGTGACCCCCAGCAGGAGCTGATCTATACAGTCCCAGATCCTCCTTCAAAGTCATCAGTCACATAATGCTGGGGAGAAACGAGGCAGTACCTAAGAGAGGCCACTTTTTTTTTTTCTAGAAAATCGTTCTCCATATGGAAGGAAACATCAGGAAATGCTGGTGTGTCACATTCACCTCCCCTCCCCTTCCCCCATGTTAGTATCTCACTGGCTTCATGTGGTTCCTGTAATACTGCCTAGATAAAACAAACTATAATTAACCACAATAAATAATTCTAGAAGGAAGGTAATTATATGAGGATCCACTACGCTATTATCACTCCTCTTGGTCTTTGAGATTGTGACAGGCAAAACAATGACTCCCAAAGATTTCCACACCATGCCTTAATCCCTGGAACGTTGGACTTTGTTACAACAAAAGGGTCTTTGCAGATGCGATTAAGTTTATAGACCTTAAAACAGGAGATTATCCTGGATTATCTGGTGGGCTCAATCTAATCACTTGAGCTTTTAAAAGAGGAAGGCAGACCAGTTAGTGAGAGAAATGTGGCAGAAGGAGAGGGAAAAGAAGAAAAGCAACAGGGTGATAAAGGTTCGATGCATCGTTGCTGGCCCTGCAAAGACTGCCAAGAGGCAACTAAGAGCTAAGGATGGCCACTAGCAGACGGCCAGCAAGCAGATATGCTCTCAATTCTACAATCACAAGGAGCTGAATTATGCCAACTAGAGGGGGGATGGAAGTGAATTCTTAGAGCCTCCAGAAAGGAACACAGCCCTGCCCACACCTTCATTTCTGCCTCATGATACCCAAAGCAGAGCATTGGCCTCCTGTCCCTGGACTTCTGACCGACTGAACTCTGCCTAAATGAGTTTGTGCTGTTTTCAGTTGCTTAACTTTATGGTAATTTGTTACGGCCGGCAACAATAGAAAACAATTACAGGGATAATTTAGGCAAAATCAAAATTTACTTTGGAGTCTGGTGGTCTACCATGGCTGTCCTCAAGGTCTGTGTCACCGGCCGTGATCTGTAGACACTGAATGGACAGGTGACTACATAAAGCAGCAGGTAAATATGAAAAGAGCTGAAGATCAGTCACTTGAAAGTCTCTCTCTACTTTCAGGAAACAACACAAATAAAAGTGATTCATAATTTCCTCCACGCATTTGATGAATTCAAACATGTCAGTCAGTTGCAGGACTGGTTTTCCTCGTTTATAGGCAACATGTAAATTCCCCATAGAACTTTTGACGGCTCCCTCCTCCCCTGTTTACACCCATACCAGCTGAGTCGTGAAGCTCAGCTCTGTTAGTCAATAGCAAGGACGAGCAGCTGACCCCAGCATCTGTCTTCACTCAGCGTTTCCCCAACAGCACTGTTAACAGTGAAGCTGTACCTTCCCATCTGTAGGGTGAGTTGACGCGGCCTCGGAGAATAAACTAAACCAGCAGATACCTTGTTCAGATGGCTGGACAGTAGCGGCAATCCAAAAGCAGATCAAAAGAAAAAAAACCCTGCCTACTAGCTTAGCCCCTCATGTTAGTATTATAATTAATTTTATCGTTGCATACCAAATTATCCAGATACTTTGCTTTAGAGGTACTTATTTCATTTTCATCTCCACCACACTCCTGGATGTAGATTACACACGAGCACGGATGGAGATCACAGAGAGGTTAAGTGAATTGACCAAGTAAACACAGCAAGTTCCTGGCAAAACTGGGGCTAGTACACAGGGTTTCTTAATCCTACCTGCTGTTCTCTTCACTTTGACAATGCTTTCTTCCCCCCAAATAAGTAAAATCCTCAGTGTCCTTTAAAGGTCCGGCCAGATGGGTTTTAGACTGACCTAAAGTCTGTCCATTGCCCTGCATTACAATCCAGTGCTTTACCAGCCCGCCATATGACGCTTTCTCTTTTATTCACAATATAACGAATAAAAAGTTTGGGACAAACATTTTTGTTAATTAATGAAGCTTTTTCCTAAGTTTATCACTGTTATTATAGCTCCTTAGAACAATGATGATTTGCCAATTAATATATGGGGACTCTGGCCTTCCCCTGGACACGGTGTAGTACCCAGTAACGCAGTAATTCTCAGTTTGCTTCTCTTTTGCTGATGACATGCCAGCTTTGTTCTGGGATCCCATGCAGAAAAGAACTGATCGCTTCAAATGAGAAGACAGGACTGTAAAGAGGAATTCCACATACATGAAACAGAAAGAGGTTTAGTGATTTTTGTCCTATGTAAAGTCTGTTCTCATAGACCTTCTCTGGAAGGATAAAAAGGAAGATTTTCCCTGTATACCCTCTTGAAAATTTGAACTTTGTACTGTATGCAAACTATTACTTATTTTGCTAGTAAACTAAGCTTGTATCGTAAAAAGAAAAAAAAGAAAAGAAAAGAAGCCATACAAACAAACAAAAACAGAAAGCAAGTAAACTACAAAAAGAGGAATATAGCTGTAGCAGACAACGGGCTGCCCCGATTCCCAGGGTCCCTTTTTACCTTTGCTGTGCCCTCCCCCCACCACTCCCACCTTCTCCATACTTGCCCTCCTACAGATCAGCACCTGCTGCTCTGCCCTGAAGTGCCCTTGGGCTACTGAAGCCATCTCGCTCACACTGTACAGAGAACTGGAAGTATCCAGGGGTTTGCATTCCAGCTGGGTGGACCTTGTCCAGAGGCTGATGGGCACCGAGGTGCCAAAGTCCACCTCCCTTGTTTCAGTTGTGAGATGTCACTTATATTCCAGAGTTCCCCTCAGAGATCTCCTTCTGAGAGACTTCTGCCTGAGACCAAACCAGTGCTGGGCTCCTTCCCTTTTCCTAACTTGTTCCCCACGCTCTCACTAGCCTTCCTGGGAGCATTTTTTTTTTAATTTCTTTGCAAATAAATTCTCCTCTTAGGAACAGCTTCTGCAGAACTCCCCTAAGGTACCTGGTACCATCAGTGGTCTCAAGACACCGACCTAGGGACCAGATTCTGGAATTAGCTATTCAACAGCCATCTGAAAACAAAGGCCCCTTTTTGGTGCCAGGTGGAGTCATGACTATTCCTGGAGTTAGCATAAAGTTACTAAGACGTTCATCTCTGTTAAGTGTTGGTACACAGACGGAAAGGATGCTCTGACTCACACAACGCCGCATGCATTTGAAAGACGTGGGCAAAGTCATAATTACAAAAACCGTGAATTGGTTAGTGCTATTAATGCATCAAATGGAGACAAATACAAACTGAGGTCAGTCAATTACCAGCTTAAGGCACAGTATGAAAGCCAGCAGGACTTTTAAGAGTGTAGAAAGAGAACTTCATAATCTGCCAAAGACTACTCTGAAGACGAGGCACAGGACTTGTTTGTAAGATCAGAGAAGACTTAACAGCCACTCTGAACTCCCTACACCAAAATCAGGGCTTTAATAAAGGAGGGGGACTCCGAGACTCAGGACAGGTACTCTGAAGGGATGTGCTGTAGGACGCTGAATCCCGAGAGTCTACTGAACACTCCCGGCCTGCAAAATTGCCAGACTCTCTTTTTTCTAGAGGAAAGCAGTCCCCTTTGTGCTTGGAGGCTATTCAGAAGCCTCAGTTAAGGCAGAAGCCCTGAAAGGCACTACTTGCTCCCCTCGTGATCTGCCCCACCTTCCTTCCTAATCTCTAGATGGAAAACTAGGGTCAGGACTCCACACAACGTAACGGGAAAATTCTGGCCTTGTGAAAGGAGGAAGAAATTATTTGCCAAAAGATCTCTAGGACTTGGGCGATGTATATTCTCAGGTCCTGGGAGAACATCCCTGGAATTAAATCTTGAGGATGCCAAACCAGGGTGGTTGATAAGGGGGAGTTTATTAATACAGGGCCACAGTCCTGTGACTCAGTATTTAACACTCTGGCAAGGGCCCCTGGAGCTGGTCCTAATATGCTGCTGGAATAACTCCTGGAAGCTTGGGAGGAATAATGACCTGGCAGAGCACTGAGCAAAGGCTCAAAAGATTCAGAGGCGTCAGCGTGACTGCTCCTCCTGAAGGCCCAGAGAAAAGCTCCTTCACCAGGGAAATGAGGAAAGTGCTTGGCTGTGGCACGGAGCATCCCTGTTGGGTCCAACAGTGTTTGAGAGGAACCTAGAACTGGGAGCAGAAGAGGGAGTTGGCAAAACGTCATCCCTTCAGGACAAACTACAGCAGGAGGACTATCCCTTATTCAGCTAATGCTCAAATTTGTAATCTCCCCAGAATTTTTGAGCAGCTACCACCCTCAAGAATTTTTTATAGAACAGAGTGAACTTGACATGTAAGGCGCCAGGGTTTGAGCAAAGGCAAGGGGCGGACTGTAGCCAAAAAAATACCGGTGCTTTGTCCAGATCATCTCAGGCTCCTTGCGGTATTCTACACGCACAATCTGCACTGCCCCTCCCACTGGCTTCTGTGTGTTTCAAAGTCTGGAACTTGAGTCTCTCCTTTGGAGGACTGCTCGCAGGCTACCAGGGCTAGTTTACTGAGAACAAAACGCACATGTTTGGGGTTTACCTCTTCCCTCAGTTGGCCCTTGACAAATGACAGACCCCGAAATGTAAACACCCAGCTCCCTTGGCTCTGCTTGGGACATCGCTGAGGTTGATTTGTTCTCTAGAGCTCTCCCGATGGGCCAGGCTGAGTCCTAAGCTCTGAAGCGCTTCGCCCAGGAGCACAGTTCGCCTGGCTTCCTTCCTTCCCCTGTCCTGCTCCTCGCTTCCTTACCGGTCTCCCCTAGAAGCACTTCCTGAATAAACCACTAGCAAAGGATCTTCATATCAGGAGTTGCTGCTGGAGAACCCCATCTACAACTCAAACGTTAGTCTCATATTTTGTTGATGGAAGCAAATATTAGGAAGTCATTTTGGGCAGCGGTTTGGCAATATTGCCAAAGACAGTCAACAGACTTTAAAAATGTGTATAATGTTGAACTATCTACCCCATATAAATACTTATGCACAGTTAGGTTTAATGTGGTCTGGTTTATAGGGGCAGGGAAATAGAATGAAAACCATCTAAATATACACTAATAGGAGATTTAGTAAGCCGTGATACATTGACATCATGGAATATTAGCAGTGATTGAAAGTCAAATTCTTTAAGAAGCAAGAAATACATAAAACACAAAAGTTCTCATTTGTTCAGGCTGGTCTTCACCATTCAACTTGCCTGACTGATAACTTCTGTTACGTGGAAACTAGTTCATTCGTAAACCTTATGGTGTAAAAGGAGGCACTTCTAAATCACCTGGCACTTAAGTGGGAACAAAACTGCACTTGAAATGCCAAAAGCTTGATTCATATTCCAGTTTATTCTATTTACTCCCTATATGAAGCCTTAAGCAAATCACTTCCATTCCATGGCCATGAGAAACATATGTGTTTCTTCATTATGTGGACAATAAACAACTGGGGTTAGTCAACAAAAGATGTGTTAGCTCCACTGCAGTAGGAGTCGGTAACCAGGATGCGTAGAAAACATTAGCCCCAACTAAGTGGTAACATTATCCTCTGGTTTAATCAGAGGACCTAGGGTGAGGCATAGCAGCAGGGTTGTAAACATGAAATATATTTTTTTCAGGATCGTCTAAGTCCGTCTGCAGGTGTGGGTGTAGGAAAGATTGAATGCTGTCCCTCAGTATGCGTTGTTTCCTCCTTGACAGTACTAGAACCTCTGATCTGGACAGAAGTGAAAATAAAGACTACGCTGACCAGCTTCTTTCGTAGTTAAGGGTAGCTACATGATTGAGTTCTTCCAACAGTCTTTATTTAAAGGTCTATGTTGTCTGATACAAGGATTGAGACTCTGGCTGTCTTTTGATTTCCATTTGTGTGGACTTCCTTTTTTCAGTATCTCGATTTCAGTCTATATGTGTCTCGAAGTCTGAAGCAAGTCTCTCGCAGGCAGCAAATATATGGGTCATGCTTTGTTATCTATTCAACCAGTCTGTGTCTCTTGGTTGGAGCATTTAGTCCATTTACATTTTGAGGTAATTACCGACAATATGTTCTTATTGCCATTTTGTTAATTGTTTTGAATTTGTATTAGTAGGTCTTTTTCTTCCTTTTCTTCTTTTATTCTCTTCTTTGTGATGTGGTGATTCTATTTAATGTTATGTTTTGGATTTCTTTGTGTGTGTGTGTGTGCGCACATGCATATATCTATTTTTTTTAATAATCTTTAGTTCTTTATTATTATTATTACTTTTTAGAGAAGGTACAGGTAATTGAACCCAGGACCTCATGCATGATAAGCACATGCTCTACCACTGAGCTATATCCCTCCCCCCATTTAAAAATAATCTTAATTCTTTATTTTTATTAGTATGTGTGTATGTCTATTATAGATTTTTGGTTGCTGGTTACCGTAAGATTTTGGCATAGCATTCTGTATATATAGGTGATTAAGTTCTTCCCGTAGGGTGTAAGCAAATATAATGCTCGATTCCTGGGTGGTACCTTGAAAGGAATGGATGTTTCTTCTCCATTTCTCATCTTGCAGTTGGAATGTGGACATAGAAAGCCATCTTGAACCATGCAAAGGAAGGTAATGCCCTAGAAATATTTTCATTTGTACATATTCAAAAAATATTAGCTGTTACGATGCACAGATTCTACACGTAGCAGATACTCGGTAAATACTAATTTATGGTTGTGTTACTCCTCTTGGGCTGCCATAACAGAATAGAACAAGCTGGATGGCTTAACCAACAGGAATTTATTTTCTAACAGTTCTGGGAGCCAGAAGTCTCAGCCAGTTTGGTTCCTGGTGAGAGCACTCTTCCTGGCTTGCAGACAGCCACCTTCTCCCTGTGTCCTCATGTGGCCTTCCCCCGTGCAGAGAGAGAGAGAACACACTGGTGTCTCTTCCTCTTTTTATAAATACCCCAGTTTTATCAGATTAGGATCCCACCATTATAACATCTCTCAACCTTAATTACCTCTTTATAGGTCCTGACTCCAAATACAGTCACGTTAGTCATTAGGACTTCAACATATGCGTTGCAAAGATATGCCATTCAGTCTACAGGAATTTTGCTCATTCATAAGTCAGTGTCTTCATATATAGTTACTGTAAAGAAGGGACATACTAGTAAATGGGGAGATTCCTGGTAATAGAGCACATGAATTTCCTAAACATTTATACATACTTGTTGAGTCATTTGTGTTGGATGTTCTAAAAATCACATCCTAGTTACATAAACATGAAATATTTTACTCATATCATATATGTCTAAATGCTTGACATCAGTACATTGTGAGGGACTTGATTTTAAATAGATTAAATTGATCATTTGTCTACATAGTGGCTAAGTGAGAATACTTCTATTTTTGTTTCTGTGCTAATGAAAAGTCATGGTTGAAAACTTTTGTCTTTTTCTGAGTGCGCGGCTTTGGCTGGACTCAGGTCCCTGAAAATGCAGGGATGATATTTTCCAGTTCATCGCTGACACAGAATAGGTGCTCAACAGTATTCATGAATGAGTGACTCTAGATTTTCCTTCTTTGCCTCCACTACACACCCTTACACGGATCAGGTTGTGTCTTACGCTTTCCTGATTCCGATCTTCTCTGCCTCACTCAGTGTGTAGCATGCTGGTATCCATTCTGAAAATCTTTTATAAGGCTGAATATATATGACAAACCCCCTAATGGAAATGTTTTTAGTTGGAATGTGGACATAGGAAGCCATCTTGAATCATGCAAAGGAAGGTAATGCTCTAGAAATATTTAATTGGTAAGACTTCTTAACTTTAATTTAAGGAGGCTTTTTATTAAAGTATGCTTATTTTACAAAATTAATTCTATGTCTTGGCCATAAGAATATTGAGCAATGGCTCTTCCTGGCCTGTTTTTCAAAAAGCAAAATACAAAAAAATAGCCATCATGTTGATGTTGTTTACAAGGAATGTCTTTTCCAAGGAGATAATATGCCTTCTAATGGAATATTTGTTTAATTTTTCATAATATTTCTGGGGCTGTTTACAGACTACTTTAAATAGAAAATCCCTGAAATATCTATAGTTCAGATAACAGGGACTCAGAAGTAGAGACGCGAGCAGATTCCCTCACAAGAATTGGAAGTCAGTTTTTAGGGACCTGTGCACCAAACACTAGGAAAGAGGGATAGCAAAAAGGGGCGGGAGGGAGGAGTGTGGGTAAGGACACAAGAGGGAGAAATGGGCCCGGTGGACAGTAGAAGACAGTGACAAGACTGGCCTCACTAAAACAGAGAAAAACATTTCCAGTTCCCTCAACAAAGAGGCAGAAACTTTTCCACTTAATATGTGAAGAATTAGAAACCTATGTGGGTTGCATTCATCATATGATGATATGAACTCCGGTTCCATCACTGTTGCACTCAAGTCTCTTCCTTAAAGTCACACACACACACATTCCCACTCCCACACACACTTCCCGGACCCCACAGATGCATCTGGTCTCATCTCCCATCATTCTCCTCCCCTTGGCAGTTACTTGCATTCTCTGTCTAATACCACAAGTTGGCACCCACTGGCCCTTCAATTTCAGCTTAGTTGTTATAAGGGAATCTTTGACTTCACATCTGTCAAATCTGCCTACTATATGCTCTCATAGCCTTATATACCTCTTTTATTTAGAACTTAAACACAATTGTAATTTAACACATTTGTGTATGACAATTTGACTACTATGTATAACCTTGCTAGACTGTGAACTATTCATTAAGGAATTGGATCTGTTTATTACTATTATTACTATTCCAATATTTTTTTTTTTTACTGTGGACTGATGCTTATGTTCTTCCCAATTTTTATGTTAAAGCCTGAATCCCCAGTGTGATGCTATTTGGAAGTGGTGCCTTTGAGAGACAATTAAATTTAGATGAGTTCATGAGAGTGGAGCCTCCATGATGAGATTAGTGCCCTTATAGGAAGAGGAAGAGAGACCAGAGCCCTCTCTCTCCACCATGTGAAGTTGCAGCAAGAATGCAGTCGTTTGCAAGCTAGAGAGAGAGCCCTCACCAAGAACTACATCTGTCCACGCCTTAACCTTGGACTTCCAACCTCCAGAACTGTGAGAAATAAATGTCCCTTGTTCAAGCCACTCAGTCTATATTTTGTTATAGCAACCCCAATTGACTACAACAACAACAACAACATCATCATCATCATCATCATCATCATCATCATCATCATCATCATCATCTCCTAGTCCCCAGTACATAATTGGATAAAAACATGACATCAGGGAAAGGAACCGTGAAAATCTGAGATAGGCTCAGACCCTGAACGTCTCCTGTGTGTCACGTGAAAGCTATTATTCCAGATATTGGGCCTTTCAGCGCCTTCACATTCTCTGGCACTCTTTGCGGTGGGCACCCAGCACAACTCCATCTTTCTCTTATTATACACCTATAGCTCTCTGATTTGCCACATGCCTGAGCTGCTGCGAGCACTTCTCTCCAGGCTGAGTGTTGCCTTAGACAGACAGTGTCTCATGATGGCCAGGTGAATTATGGTCTCTGTGAATGGACTTGAGTCTTATCGGCTTTCCTCCACACAAGCGGCTTCTGGATGACAATGCTCCTCCCACGTCCAGATGAGGTCTACTTGAGGCTGGACCTGGGCTTTATTTGGATTTGTGAATCTCTTTTCTAGGGCTTGCTTACTTGAGCTCATTTTGTATTTCTGGGTCTCTTAAGAGCAAGCTGCCAACCAGACCAAACTGTCTGCTGGGGAATTTGAGCAAAATGTTAACTGGAGCTGAGTATGAGCTTGCCAAGTTCACTAAATGTTCCCTGACATTTAGTGGAGGCATTCGGTGCACTTCGTACAGTATCCCAGTGCCCCATGCTTTAGTGAGCGTGATGATTAATTCCTTCCTTGCAGGGTAGAGTTCACTGAACCAAAGTACATGCTCACAGCCTACATCTGGCCAGGGGACAGATTTCCCCGGGAAACATTTCTGGAACCTGGGTGGTCAGTCTCATGGGACCTGAGACCTTCTTGGAGTTCAGATGTCTAAATTAACTATTTGCCACAATATCTTTGGATGTGATCTATCCTCCCTTCAGAAAAATACAGGGGTGTTTTGGAGTTTACCATTAGGTGCCATGCAGCTCTGGCCTCCACTGTGGCTCAGTGCCTATGTAACCTCTGTTGAGAACAATTTAAATGCACCATTAATCCTTGATGGTCACGAGTAGTTGTACCCTCTGGGGTTTCAGTGGCAGAGCAACTGGCATCCACTTTCTCATGATTTAGCAGTGAAGCCACCAAGCTTTGGCTTTGCGTCTTGCTTCTTATAGTTTTATTTGTGATTCAATTTGTTATTTTTTTAAATGAGAATTTTCTTTGGCTTCACCGACTTGAGTGATGATGCTTGGGCATGTGCATACTTTTTGCCTCCTTTAGAAGGTGGGCATGTAAAACAAACAAAAAAAGGGTCTTATATTCATCTATAGCTCTAACACCTGGTACAGCACTTGGGAAATTGTAGGTGACCTGTACATAAGTAGAAAGGAACAAAATTCTTCTATGCCTTCTAAAATTAAGGCTCTATATTTCCTGACTGTATTATTTTGATTCTTTTAACACAGCATCTAACCCAACTCCCTTCATTTTACAGATGAGGAAACTGCTACCCAGTTGCAGTGAAATGACTGGTGCAACATTACTCAGCTAGTTGGTGACAGAGCTATGCATGGAATAAAGATTTCTGAAGTTCAAGTTAAGTTAATACACGTAAAGTATCTAGAAGAGAACTCAACATATGGGACACATCGTGAGCTTCATGGTCACATGGTCACATGGTCACATGTGGACCTGAAGTACAGGTCCACATTCACATCACTGAAACCTGAAAATATTACCTTTTGGATAAAGGGTCTTTGCAGATGTAATCAAGTTCAGGATGGTGAACTGCGATCATCCTGGGTTACGTGGGTGGGGTCTAAATCCAATGACAGATGTCCTTCTAAGAGACAGAAGAGGGGAAGATGTAGATAACAGAGGAGGAGATAAGAGTGATCAGCCACAAGGAATGCCATCGGACACCAGAAGCTGGAGGAACAGAAGGACAAGTTCTCACCTAGAGCCTCCAGAGGAGGGTAGCCCTATTGACACCTTGATGTCAGACTTCTGGACTCCAGAACCGGGGGAGAACATCTTACTGTTGCTTTAGGCCACCAAGTTTATGATAATTTGTTATGGCGGCCACAGGAAACTAAGTCAGTAGGTATTAAAGAAGTAAACCCTATTTTAAAATTCTGCTGCCCACCTCGTCCCTCTGTATCAGGATGTTCACAGATCACTTGCTATTTTAAGGAAATGGCAGTTAGAGCTCCAGAACCCCTGCTCAGCACCACGGTCTCCCTGGGATCCAGGGTAATGCAGTGAAGAGAGAGACCAGTTTAGCTCAGTGAATCTTAGGAAATTTTATTGATCTCGTGATGCCTACTGGCGTCTCGGGAACAGGCAATAAAATATCACAAGTCCAGCTCCCAGGAAGAAATTTTCATAACGATTTATATAGTTTCTGTCCCTGTTCGTGTTATATAATTTTCTCCCAATTCATCCCACCTCCTAACGACCATAACAATGCACACTCCGCGCTGTGCTACAGATGATCTATCAGAAGATCTGGAAGAAACGAACCTACGAGTGTGATCTTAGCTTCCCATTCAGACGAGATTAAGAACTGAGATCCCACTCGTAGCCTCTGCTGCTTGTGAGCACTTGGCAGCATGTGAAGAACGAACTGGTTCCCAAACACTGGAAAAGACACCAGGTAGATGTGGGTACTCTCAGCATGTCAGCACAGAGACACACGCATCCTCCCGGTGCTGATGAGACAAATAGACGGACACAGAAATCACAGACGCCAAATAAGGCGGAGAGGAAGAGCACCACTCCTACTACCGAAGCCCTAAGACTAAAGGGGATGCCAGCCACCACCAGAAAGCCCTACAGAGTACTTGGAACACAAGTTGTCAAATTTTAGAGGACAGTAGAAGTGTTATCCCAGGAGCACGAAGTGCAGCATAGTCCAAGGCAGGCTGACTGCAAAGCTTGTCTCCCTAAACTGGGCAGGTGCAGCCTAACAGCTTTGGAAGAAGGCGTTTCCTTCCCTGATGCCAGTGAAAGAAGAACAGAGACGGATGCTGCCATCTGAGAGGTGGGGAGGGCGGTCTGGATAATGACGCATGCCTTGACATGGCTACTGACTAAGGCCTGCTTAGTGAGCCCCACGGTTGCCATGGCCATGAAATCAAGATATTCCAGAACATACTGATGGTTTCCAATTTTCTTGGTCTTGCCTTGTGGAATGCAATTCTCTATTAAAGGACCCTATGAAAGGACTATCGGTCAAGCATTTCCAACATTTCAGGAATGAATGAATGAATCTAATGCTGTTCCTTTTTTGACTGTGCAATTCTGTTCCTTATACTGCGTACATCTTTAGATGGCTTTAAGATACAAAGATACAAGAAACTTGTCTGAGAGCAGGGCAAGTAATATATAGATGACTATTTCTTCTTCTGTCATCATTTAAAGGATCATCTTGGATAATAGACTCAATTTTGAGAGAACTCTTGAGTCTTCTGGTCAAGTATTCCAGGCACTTACATTTCACCCTAAATAAAAAGCTGCCATTTAAATTGGCACAATTCAGTTTCAGGCTTTCTCAGAGGATTCTCATTCCCCGATGGGCTCAACAAACTGGAGATGTTCTTTAAATTAGGATTACTATTTGGCTGTGACAGACAAATGTGTTTCCTGGAGCAATGTTGCTTGTACATTCAGAGTGTTATACTGCTTTGTTTTAAAAGACATCAGACTGTTTCTTGGTGTATTACCAAGAAAGCAACATTAATCCTTATGTCCTCAAGTAGGAATACTTTTCAGTAAATATAGCAGTGGGATTACATCATTCAGGGATATAGATCTACACATCTTGATGCCATAAATCTGTTTTCACAAGTTTTTATATGTTAACCAGTGAGTAACAAAATTCTCTAAGATTTCTGGTTAACTTATTCATCCAGATATTTTTTCCAACACTCAACACATATCTGCTCTTCTGAGTGTTCTTCTTCCTTTAGTTCTGAGTACAAATTCCTTGAAATCTTTAATAGTAATAATCTTACTGGCTTCTCTTCCATGAGTAACTTAAGTTTACCATGACTTGCCTTTCTAGTCTTATTTGGCTCTTTATTTCTCTTAGAATTATGTTTCTCATCCTCAAACTTCTGGAAATTGTTCGTTGAATACCTTTAAGGCATTCTCCTAAATCAAAAAGAGAATTTTGCATTTTCTCTTAGAATGCCTCACCTCTAAATAATTTTCAGAGTAGCCTTGGTAAACATTCATAGGAGATGAATTTCTCTTCCTTTTCTGTAAGAAAAGGAAACAAACCAGCATAAATCTCTTAATGTGTGAACTGATGTTGCTCTAATACCCCGTGTGGAGTTGCTAGTATCTCAGCTGTTTATGGGCTAAGAAAAAACAGTTTTAGAAATAAAGGGCCTTTCTAGTTTCTTCTGTCCTAATGTTACTAAGAACAACAATGTTCCTTCAGAAGCTTCGATGAGGACTGATCTTATAAGGTGGAGAAAAAAGCCTGACCTTATATAAATCAGTGAATCAGCTCAAGAGATAAAAGGATTGTCTGCAGGAGGTCATCTATGAACCACATCCTGCTTAAACTCTCAGGAGCAGGTTGTCAAAGTTTTCAGGGTAGGATGTTTAGGGTGTTTGAGATATTAGTTTTAAAAATAAAGATAAATAATTTTAGAGTGCATGAAGTTTTTGGATTCAAAAAATTAAAGTTAAAGCAAGGAACATTTATATCACCATTGAGACGATAAGACAGCACAAGTAGGTGCTGAAACCAGGATAAAAGAGTACAATTGATGAGGGCAATTTACATGGGTTTTTGTCAAATAGTCACAGAGAAAAAATACTCAGATAAATCAACTGGGTTCATTTTTATCAGAGGCTGACACCAAATGAGGACAATGGACTGGACATCAGTCAGTCCCTGACAAATAGAATCCATCTTGTTTTTTTCCTTCCTAAAGTGGTATACAGACATAGTTCAGCACTAGAATTGAGTGTTCTTTATTTCACTTAAGCCAATCAATATTTATTCATCTCATTGCAACAGAGCTCAAAGTACAACGGAGAACTGCTTAAGTATTAAAGTTATCTTATTTCCTAGATGAATTGTTCACATGTCTGTGTGTCATGCAGACAAATAATTGGACAAATGGCTATTTGGGGGTTTCAACGGGTTGCATGCTTGGATACCAACAAATTCAGCACTGGTAAGGTCATGGCAGGGATACCAAACTGTACTCTTTCTCTCCTTGACTTTCACATCAAACCAATGCTCATGAGTGTCATGAAAATCTACTTCATTCAAAAGTCTCTGGTTGCTTCAGCACAACTGTGGTCTGTCCTCTGAACTCTTATAGCATCTGTCAAGTGGGATGCTCATCAGCAATTTGACATACATCACATGCTAAACTGCAGTGTGTTCAGTGTTGGCTGTGCACCTGTCTTGTCACCTCAATGAAACTGAAAGCTGCTCAAAGTTGGAATCTTACACTTCCTGGTCTCCTGACCTAGCAAAGAGACAGGCACTATGAGGTCTTTGATTAATTATTATTAATTTAAAATGTTTAATTATTTACTTATACATAATTGACTTAATTAACAGTTACTGACAATCAATTATTCATTTACTCTACAAATATTCGTAAAGAATCTATTATGTGCTTGGCTCTATTGTAAATGCTGGAGTTTCAAAACTGATGTATCTTTGCCCCCCTGGGATCTGTATTCTAGCTGGGAAGACAAAAATGAAACAAGTAAATAAAATAATGCCAGATTGTGATAAAGTCTCCTATGATGAGAAATAAAGCTGGGTAAGTGAATAGAGAGAATTGGGCTTTTCTGAATAGGGCAACCTCAGACAACCTCCCTGAAAAGGTGATATTTGAGCTGCCACCTAATATAACTGGAAAAGCCCAATGAACATCTGGGCACATACAGTCTACCAGGCACTTGATGCAGAATGAGGCTAGCTTATTTAAGGAACAGCAAGAAGACCCCAGTGGCAGGACCAGAAATGTGTAAAAGAAAATGGTGGGTTAATATATTGTGGGATTTTGTGTATATATATATATATATATATATATATATATATATATATATATATGTTTTGATATGTTGGGAGAAAAATTCAGAAAACTTTTATTTTCCTAGAAGCTTCTCACTCTTCATTGTTTACTAAATATGCTTTTTGTCCTCATCAGTACCTCTGGTATGTGGTGGTTCTGATCTCCCAGGCCTTTCTTTCTTCCTATATTTCACTCTGTAGGCATTCCTAAATCCAGGCCAACCACCTCAACTGGAGAAATACAGAAGCCCAGAATCTCGTTCATAAATGGACTATCTCTCTCTTATCCACACCTGAAAAAGTCCCACCAATCATCTTCCTCACTCTTGCTCCCAAGTTGGCCTATGGTTGCTGGAGAAAGTTCCCATAGTATGTACATGGGCTCCACAGCATCCTGTTAACAAAGATCTGAAATCCTTCCACTCAGCTCCACTTAACTCCCGTCTTAGTCTGGGCTTCCTAGTAAATAGTGCCTGAAACAGAGATTAGATGTTGATGATTTATTTGGGAATACATGATGGGTAATGAGAGTAAAGTAAATGGACAATGAAGCAGGGAAAGGTGAGTAGTGACACTAGTGGATGCATTACAGTTCTGATCATTGCTTCATGAAGGCCCACAGAGACACAGCGGTGGGAATGTTCATTAGGCTCAGTGGTGTGCAGAGTAAATACTTAACAACCAGCTCTCCAGGGAGGATAAACCCTGATTTCTAGCATTTGCCAGTTTCCCTGGTGTAAATACTCCCACCGTGGCTGAGTTTAAGCTACCAGTGTTGACATCATGGAGTGTGGAGTTGGGAAGAGTCGCGTACAGAACTGTGAGAGCCAGCTCCATTACGTTACATTACATCACCGACGAGGCTGCACAGGTGTGCTCCCATAGGCTACCAATAAATTCCTTATCTATTTGGTTCCTTCTCATCTCCTCGTGTTGGTCAAATGTTACCCCATAAGGAGACTGCTACCTCCTACTTCTGGGCTTTTGGGCAGATAACTGGGTCCCCTTGGAAACTATCCATTTAGTGGGGTGGAATTTCATCCCCTCTGGAAGGGGAAGGAAAAGTCAAAAGTTCTGAGTGTGGGGCTGAGAGGGTTCAGGTGGTGGAAACACAGATTTAGGTCCAAGTGGTGGCTCAGGTAGAACCAGCAGCTGTTCCAAGAGGCAGGTAAGGCTGAGAGAATCTGAGGAAGCCAATAAGATGTGCTCAGTCCCTCAGACACACTTACACCCTCCCAGTTTATATCCAGTTCCCATATTATAGTAAGGGGCCTCCGGTGTGTGTGTGTGTGTGTGTGAGAATAAGATGCCCTTATTTCTTCCTCAGAGAGTCACACGCCCCACTTCTTACTCCCCTTCAAGGTGAGAACCCATCTCAAACTCTTGAAAGACTTGAGACCTGATGGAGTAACCTGACCTTTGATCCCCGAGGAGTCAAAGACATTAGTTGTCCTTCTTTTTGGACGTTGCAATTGCAGTCACTGTTCATTAACACTATTACTGGCCCTTTACTTTAAAAAGTAACCCCCCTGGAATCCAAACCTCCTCCTCCCTGTCCAGATACGTGATGTGGCAGCAAGCCTAACTTCTCGCGGTGATCAGGGTCCACTCCTGCTACCCGCTCCATGATAATCAGCTGTAATTATTTCAGCAACTCCTGTTGGTATGCCGGCATGAGAAGCCCAGGTTGGCCAAGTGCTACTCAAAGCTTCCAGTTCAAGGGAATTCTTACTGTTACTGAACTCTGGAGGCAGTGTTCCACCTCTAACAACCAGCTATCTATCTGGTTGAGCCTTAGGCTACAGGTGTGTGAAGTCCAAATCCACAAGTGAGCCCTTGGGGGTGACAGTGAGAGGGTTCATGACGACTTTCATTCTTTGGTTCTCAAACTCACGTATTCTAATTATTAGAAACACAATTCCATATATCATCCTGTGTTTCATATAGTATACTATACGCCGGAAGACACTCCTTAGACGCACAAAGATATCCCTCAGCTATACCGTAGCTAAGCCTTTAACAGCTGACTCCTTTTGGATAATGGAGTACATGGAAAACCATGTGAATCCAGCCCACATTACATGTTTGTAACAAAAGTGGTCCTTCAGTCTGAGGCTATGGTGTATGGGCAATCATGCAGCTAGCTAAGGCATTCTGTAAGCCCTCAGATCCTACATGTGTCTGTCTGGCAGAGGCATTGAGGGCAGGAAAGGGAAACACATATTCAGACTATATATCAATTTGAATAACAATTCATCTGCTTTTTCAAGGCAGAAGGGCAGAGCTACCTTTGACCTACTACCAGGTGGCTGGTTAGTCAGTGGGGCCATACCAGGGGCTCAGCCTTGATGTCTGCTTCCTGCAGGCTGGGTGCTCAGCAAAGTCAGCGGCTAAAGCTGAGCCCAGGATGGTCTCCATCCTTCCACCATGGCCATTCTGTTCATAGACCCATCGCACTGAGGTGACCACGAAGAAAGGCTGGCTGACATCCCTAGGAAGGATGATTTTGTCCACCTGGCAGGACAATGAGCATCCCTACTGCTCATCAACCTGAGACACAGGCATCTTCTCCTTTGGGGACCACCTTCCTATGTCCAGTCACATAGCTCTTCCTTAAACCTCCTTGTGACTAATTTTCAGTGTTACTTTTTTCAGGCCCCTGACCAACCAAGCAAACCATTTGCTCCTGCCTAGAAATCAACACATACCTGTATTTCGGACTTCAGGCCTTCACACAAAGTGCACAGCTAAGTGTACGTCTCAAAGCTCTACTGATTGGGAGGATTTCCCTTATCGCTGGCTCTCTTAGGTGGGGCTGTAATGCAGCAGCAGCCCTTTTCCAACTAGAGCCAAAACTGTAACAATCCATCCAGAAACCATGCCTATGTCCTCTTCTCTTCCGTTGGCTGGTCATAGGGAAATCGCCCTCCCATCCCCAACACACACACATGCAACCCCAATGAGCCACAGTGTGGGTTGAAGGCAGCTGAACAGCACAGGTGGGTGATAAGGGAGTCTGGACTGTCTCTCCATGTAATTTATCTGTGTTTTCAGGATCTGCTTGAGCTGGCCTTGAATCCATCTCACTTCTATACTGTAATGAATAGCTGCTGTGTTTGGCCAAATGTATAATGAGGTGAATCCAGTAATGCTGAGTTCATAATGGGTAGCTCAGTTTGAAGAGTCATTTGAGCCCAATGGTCATATGCTCAGTATCACCGATGGCCAAGTGGTAAATCAGGAACTGTTACCAACACAGAACGGTACTTTATCACAAACAGTATAGCCTTATCCCAGCACTTGAAGGTTCTAAACTCTCCCATAGGAGCTTGCCAATCTTATCCATCACAGACAGTTGGAGCACCAGAGGATTTGCTGATACAACCCAAGCATCAAAGAAACTTTTACTACAGCCTGGACCACACAGAACTCCCTCTTGCTCTGAACTTCATTCACAGCCAAAAAACATCATAAATGGATCATAGAAGTATTCTTTAAGACAGTATAAGTTTGCTTTGGATTCAAAGGGATCCAACAGGCATTGAGCTTCTTTCTTAATCGTAGAAGGAACAAGATACA
The DNA here is from genome assembly GCF_048564905.1 of Vicugna pacos. Classification (NCBI taxonomy): domain Eukaryota; kingdom Metazoa; phylum Chordata; class Mammalia; order Artiodactyla; family Camelidae; genus Vicugna; species Vicugna pacos. The sequence continues at coordinate 27,557,597 of NC_133009.1, forward strand.
ACGACCTGTTCTTTATCTCAGAAAGGATATCCCCACATGCCCAAGGCCACTAAACTCCTAAAATCTTCACCAGTGTGGTAAGTCCATGAATCTTCATGGTTTTCTCATGCTCTGTGGCACACAGATGTCTCACCAAGACTACAGCATATATGCCATTTTCTGCTTTCTGAAGGCCAGTTAGCATGATAGCATCAATAGAGAGGACTTCTGGGATATTTTATGCAATATAAAGATGACTGAGGTCCCCATGGATTATATCATGTCAAAAAGTGGGAGACTTAACAGAGATCAGGAACAAGAGAAAAAAGGTATACTCCTATCCTTGCCACGTAAATGCAAACTGCTTTTAATCCTCTCTGTTACAGAGTTTCGAGAAAAATTAGTCAGATCAATACCTAAGTACCAAGGGCTAGAGGCTGGGTTGATCTTCTTCAGTGTTGATACTATATCCAGACAAGAGCTGCAACTGAGTCTATCAACTAGCTAAGTTTACAGAAGTTCATTAATACCTGCTAAGTTCCATGGGGTTTTTCTGAGACCAAACAGGTGAACAAAATAGACAGATGAGACACCACCATGACTGTATCCTTCTGGTTTTTAATGACATTACTAATCTCTGTCGTTAGTTCAGGAATGTGATTTGCTTCTGACTTACTGTCTAGACTTGGGTGGGAAGTTGGGAGAGGCACTTTGAGGGACTTGGTCATTTCCCGATCACTTTCCTATACCAATGACCTTTATTCCCATTTTAGGGAACCAGTGGGTTGCAGAATCCACCATATTGCTTGCTGGGGCTGCCATAACAAAATACTAGAGACTGAGCAGCTCAAAAAACAGAAATGTATTTTCTTAGAATTCTGGAGGCTAGAAGTCCAAGGCCAAGGGGTCAGCAGGTTTGCTTCTTTCTGAGGCCTCTCTCCTTGGCTTGTAGATGGCCGCTTCTTGCCTGTGTCCTCACATGGCTTTTCCTCTGTGTGTCCAAATCTCCTCTTCTCATAAGGACACCAATTGTATTGAGTTAGGACCCACACTAATGCCCTCATTTAACTTAATTACCTCCTTAAAGACCTTATCTTCAAATGTGATTACTGTCTGAAATACTGGGGGTTAGATTCCAACATATGAATTTGGGGAGGGGACACAATGCAGCTCAAGCAATGTCTTGGGTCATATTCTAAAATCCCATTATTATGAAATCATGATAGAAAATTCAATTTAAAATAAAATTTTGAGCTAGTTCATTTATTTTGGAGTGGGGTTTCTCCTGTTTCATTCAAAATAAGCCCATTCATAAATAGCCTGAAAGTAAGTTCTTAACTGCACTTACGGTATATATTTTTAAAAACACCAGATGGTGTATGCTGCCTAGTTCTTATACTCCCTGGCATTCTCTGGGTGCAGATTTGTTAAAATGAAGTAAGCCTGGGTCAGTGTGTGCAAATGGTTTTTCTAACATCTGGGTGTTAGAAAATGATTACTGAGGAATCCTACAAATGATGGTCCCCAGGTGTTCCTGAAGAATTGATTCCCTGTGCAGTTCCCAGGAGAGCTAAGTATTGCTCCTGGTGTTCACACATGGAAAGCAAGAGGAGAACTGAGTCAATTACCTGAATAATTATAGCCTGAATGAGCCCTTCTTTTCCTTATCTAAGTATTTCAGGAAAATCTGAGGGCAGGGACTTAATATAAGGTGTCTGGAAAACTGTCCCTCTACTTGGCTTAGGGTAGACACATCTTCTTGATATCAATGGTTCTCAACAGGGATGATTCCTGACCCCCAGGGGACATTTGGCAGTGTCTGCAGACATTTTTTATTGTTACAGCTGGAGAGTGCTACTGGAATCTAGAGGCAATAAATGCTGATAAGCAGCCTATATAGAATGCACAGGACAGTCTCCCACAACAAAAAGGTGCCAGTCCAAAACGTCAATATTGTCGAGGTTGACAAACCACACACTCTACAAATTTTGCTTCATCTATGATATTGGTTGTAAATCTATGTTACACCCAAAGATTATTGTAGGAGAAATGGGCTCAATGAATAGCATTCATTTTTCTCTTTGATTATATTTATTGAAATTATCAAACAAAAGTCCTGAATAAAAAAGAAAAGGAAAGGCAATCTTAGGATATTATATATCTCACAAATTTAGATTAAGACAGGGTTCCAGAATGCACATAGGAAACCCACTCAAAAATTGCAATTATAATTTTATGTTTAACAGATGGACCACACCTTTGAAATCTGAGCATAATACTGTAGATATGAGCCACCTCTTCACCTGAACTTCGGTTAGATGTGTGTTTCTGCCCATCACCTAGCTTCATATTATATATTTGATGTCTGTTATCTCAAAAATCTTAATCCCACAAAGCCACTCTATTTTAAAGAAAATCACACGTTGTGCAGAAGAGCAATTAAGGTAATTGCATCCTTTAAACCAAGTGGGAAGTCTGGAAATTTTCTTGGGACAATTAATTTTTCCTTAATGAAACAGGGAAGTGATCATTTTACCTGTTGTTGTCTTTCCTACCATAAGAAAGTTAGCTGTGTATTTATAAGAAACATAATAGCCAGTCCTTAGATGAGGATTGTGGCCTTGCAAAATCAAAGAAATCCTACATGAAGAAATGGGATTTTTGAGTACAGCCTCACATTCTCATCTCACATCGGAGAAAGCATCCCCTGGTACAAAGGAAACATAAGCTTGACTGTTTTCTCCAGGGCTTCCAAGTCTGTCAGCTTATAAGGAACACCAGAGGTGTTTAGTTCAAACATACTTGCAGGTAGATGTGTTTATTGTAAAACAGGGTCTTTAGGTGATTCTTATGATGTAGCAATGTTGGGAAATACCACCCTAGGCTGTGAGTCCACAAACTACAACCCACGGACCAAAGCTATTCTAGCACCTGTTTTTGCTAATAAAGTTTTATTGGGACATAGTCATGTCCATTCATTTACTTACTGTCTATCACTGCTTTCACATTGTAACAATAAAGTTGAGTAGTTGCATAAATGCTGCAAAGCCCGAAATAGCTACTCTCTGGCCCTTTACATAAACTGTTTGCTAAGCCCTGCTCTTCACAGGGGTAAAGTGGGAAGTGATAGGTATGAGCAAAACAGACTGTTCTCTACCTAAAACTGCGACACAGCACTTGTTCTGAAACAAACAGAGCCACTTTATTTAGTTTTCCTGGGAGTCAAGCAACTTGAAGGAATGAATCTGCTACTTCAATTTATTAAGACTCAGTTATTGAGATTCTTCAAAAGACTGAAAAAAGACCTACCATAGGATCCAACAATCCCACTCCTGGGCATATATCCAGAGGGAACATTAATTCAAAAAGATACATGCACCCCAGTGTTCATAGCAGCACTATATACAATAGCCAAGACATGGAAACAATCTAAATGTCCATCAACAAATGACTAGATAAAGATGATGTGATACACACACACACACACACACATACATATATACATATTCACAGAGGAATACTACTAAGCCATAAAAAAGAATAAAATAATGCCACTTGCAGCAACATGGCTGGACCTGGATATTGTCATTCCAAATGAAGTAAGCCAGAATGAGAAAGAAAAACACCATATGATATCACTTATATGTGGAATCTAAAAAAAAAGATAAACTTATTTACAAAACAGAAACAGACTCACAGATATAGAAAACAAACTTATGGTTATCAGGTGGGGAAGGGATAAACTGGAAGTTCAAGATTTGCAGATACTAATACATATAAAATAGATAAACAACAAGTTTATGCTGTAAAGTGCAGGGAACTATATTCAATATCTTGTAACTCAAGGTGAAAAAGAACATGAAAACGAATATATGTATGTTTATGTATGACTGAAGCATTGTGCTGTACACCAGAAATTGACACAACATTGTAAACTAACTATACGTCACAAAAAAAAATATATATATATATACACACACAGACACACACACAGACACACACACAAAAAGACTCAATTATGGAGTCCAGAAATGCATTCAGAAATATTTTAAAATATGAAGATCTCTGCCTTTTGGGAAGTTGGCCAAATATAACATCTATAAGTCAACAAAATCTGCTGAACTGTACGCTATTGACTAGAATGTCACCAGAAATGTAAAGAAGACACGATGAGATAAGGAAGGCACTGAGGTTAACTAGGAGATGACGCTGGGAATGGAAGGAGGAAGTAGTAAACACATGCTCAGTTGGTCGATTGCTTAACCAATTCATTGGTTGGTACACTTCAGAAGAATTTGCATCTTGAAGAGTGAAAGGAAATAAGACTGGGTACTGAATTAGTTATCTATTGCTGCATAACCAGTTATACCCAAACATAACCCCCAATTAAGCCCCCAAGTGGCTTAAAATAACACATATTTAATATCTCACACATATTCTGAAGGTAATGAATCTAGGAAGAGGTTAGCCTAGTGGTCCTGGTTCAGGGTCTCTCCACTGGTGATGAATCATGGGCACAGCTCAGCTTAGCACCACATCTTCAAAGATGGTTCTAATAGTGTCATTAATTTATTAATTTATTCAACCATTCCTCAAATCTATTTTTACCTGCCTCTACCTGTGTTTTGGTCCTATAGTACACTTTTGCCGCTCTTTTGGTGAAATATTATCTCAAAGTCTTTCTGAGAAACCACTGCTGGCAAACACTTCAACACTTGCCTGGAACTGCTACTACCCTTAATTCAAGGGGTGAACTCTGATGGCTTTAAGTCAATTGGAACACCCTATCCCTCGGGCCGCAGAGATAGAAGTGGCTATGGGACCCTACTCAGGTCAGTGAAAGACAAGACCTGGGCTCTTTCTTAATTATTGTGTAACAAACGCTTAACACCTCTCCTTGGAAGCCATTTTGCTGTCCCATGGGCGTGCCCTGCTCTGAGGTGGAGAGTAAGGATGAAGTCACCACACAGAGAAGAGCAAAGGAGTGAATCTTAGCAGCACCAGATGAGCCCCTGGATCAAGACTTTAACCAAAGCCAGAGCTGAGTTTGCTGCCACTTGAAATAAAAAAAACAAAACAAGCAAACCAACAAAAAACACCCTAACTGATAAAGCATTGGTCTGATTTAATTGAGCTCACTTTTGTTTGTTTGCATATTTGTTTTCAAAATTCTTCGTGCGTAGACAGCACAAATAGTATGACTGGGCATTCCCTGGGCTGTTTCTCAAGACGGATGCAAGTAAATACGAGTACAGTTGAGTTGTCTCATTTTTATGTGGACTTGGAAGGAGAGAGTATGATTTTTTTTTTCAACATTAAGCCTCCCTGTGGGGCATGTTGTGTGGGGCCTGTGTTTGTCATGCTTGTAGTGCATTCAAAAACACTCACTAAATTCAATCTTTGAATTAAGCTGTAACCAAGCTTGTATATTCATTAGAGAAGAAAAATTCTCCTCGAAGAAGTTCAAATTGTTTATTGATTTTCATTTCTGTGTTCAAAGGAAGCCTGGGTAGGTCTGTCTCAGCACAGTCCCCTTGGGACTAAACAGCCAACAAGTGCATCACATTTAAACCCAACTGAGCAGCTATCAACCAAGATGGGAGGATTCTCCTAAAACTATATTAATAAACAGTAAGAGGATGAGATTTCCAGTTCAATCAAGTTGATTCTTAACAAGGAATAACAGATTCGCCACAGCAGGCAGTAAATGACAATTTAAGGGAAAGCTTAAAAAAAAAAAAAAGAAAACAGAACAAGAGAAATAGAACGTGCTTCTGGGTTGCCTTCTTTTGCCTATGGCTAGGCGTAAAGAGAAAGTTTTAAAAATCAGTTCTTCCTTAACTTTGCTAATTTAACTATCTGTGTGCTAACTCCATTGAATAATCGATTGGGAAGTGTATGAATGCTCATGAAGACAAGAATGTGGCTGTTCCATTTGTTAATGGTGACATGTTTCTACATGAATATCCTCTCGGGCATCTCTGAGAAAGGGATTCACCGGTTTATGAGAAAAAAAAAAGAGTATGCTTACAAATATGTGATATCTCTTGGAGCTAAATGGAAAAATTAGCTTTTAAACATGAAACGTAAGGGTTGCTGAATTTTCATCTCTTGATCGACGTTAACTGTCAGGAAAAGTCACCACACCCTGGCACACAGACATTGCAAAGTCTTCTTGTATTGCCTTCCTTTCCTTTGAGAAATAAAATTAAACACGTTTCATTTTACTAAGTGTAAAGCTAAGCCTAGGAAGATTCATCTTCTTTCCTGGATTCAGTATTGTTGCCAAAGAGTTTTTGAAAAAATAAAAAATTGACATTTTAGTTTTTTATTGGTCCTAAGAGACTCAACAAGATAACAGACCAAAATTAGTTTTAAAATCAACCAAATTTTGTATGAAAATTATGGGAACTAAATTTTTATTTCTGTTGTATAAAACAGGGGAGCTCCCTTGCCTTTCCTACTCCTTGAAAACTAAATTTTTAGCCTAATTCTGCCCATGCTGTCTGTAGGCCTGGCCAAAATGATCTCATCTCTGGGTGGAACTGTTTCCTCATCTGTGAACCAGTGAGAAAAGCACTGATTCTGCCTCGGAGGGATGTTTTGAGGATGAAATATGATAATGTTGGCAATAACACTTTGCACAAACACAGGCATGTAGAACTATCAGGTTGACCAGCAGGAGAGATGCCAGTGTTATACAGAGCTCACATAAGGCAAAGCCACGATGTTAGAAGAGTGATGGCTCAGAGCTGATAGAGGCATTATCTAATGATGACTGTTACACGAAATGTTAAAGCAACGCAGTGCCTCTCATAGAAACAATAACATGACAGGGAAAACTGATACAGAAATGGTTGAGTCCCTTCCAATCTACTATTGGGTTGGAATAGTTGGAGTTCTGGGAAAGCTACCTGGGAGATCAAAGTCAAGCTGGTTCTCAGAAACCTTCCACACTATGGGAACAGGCTCAGTTTGGGAAGACTGAGAAAAGAGAACATGGAGTTACAGGATAGCAAAGTATTCAAATTAAAATTTTAAAAAATCAGTTATTACTTAAACGAAGGTAAGTAGTCAATGTTTAGAAGCTTGGAGCCGATGAAAGGTTTGACTGCTTTCTGCTCTAGATGCTCAGCACTGGAGAATTTGCTCTGGACACAGAGGTCTGTTCTACCCTTAGCAAAATTTCCATCAGATAAAGGTGGTACGATAACCTTCACCAAATTTAAGGGAGAAAAATCGGCCTGCATCCAAAAAAGAGACACAGAATGAACTGGCGAGCTCAGGAGTCACGTGGAGGGCCAGGAGCTCTCCCAGCATTGTGACATTAGTGTGAGAAGCTGAGGAAAAGCGCAAGGAACAGGAGAGCACTTCCATTTGTCAGCCAGGCTTCATTAAGTTGCATAATTATAATTCTCAGAAAATAACTTTCCCCAGTACTTTTGTATTAAAAGGAATAATGTGTTATTGAAAAACATTGTCTGGATGAGAAACCTGATTTTCTTTTTTTTTTTTTTTAAAAAAAGCAGGGAAGTCTAGTGTAACAGATTAAAGGCAAGAATCTTTTCATTCTGGTCCTGGATCAAACACTCATGTGCTCCGCAAGCGTAAGGAATCCATTTAGGCTTCTGGCGAATGTGCAGATGCAGCTGACACCCCGCTGAGACTGGAGTGTGACATCCTTAACCTAGGCTTCTCTTGGAGCTTCGGGAGTGTGTCTTTCTCAGGTGGCTGGGAGGTACCCAGCAGTTCCAAGGGCCTTAGCGCCTGGGGGTCCTATCCTCTGCACAAAAACCCTCCCACACACTCTTATGCTTTTAAGGCCTGTGGCACCGAGCTAAGCCAGGCCTCTTCCCCTTTTTTCACTGTAATCAACTGATTTCCACGTCCCTACCTCATATACTAGTCTGGAATCCACCTTACAGAACTCCTCTTTATTCCACTTCCTGGCATCATTCTTACTCACTTCCACGTGGGAGGGAGCCGGCCAGGCGAGTTCTCGGACTTCCGGGGCTTCGTGAGCCTCACCTCCTTCTCTTCTTCACCTGGAGCGACTCCAGGGTGGACTTCATAATCTCAAGCTATTACACTTTTTCCTTGGGGCTCCCTCACTGTTTCTTCTCTTCTGTCCCATAGAGAGGCCGATCCTTTGATTCCCTAATTGTTTTCCAATCTATCAGAGCCTTCCTAGCATCACAGTCTTTGCTCCCCAGCTCGAACCCCACAATGGATCATCAAGTCCACCTTCTTACTGGCGCCTACTGCCAAGAACCTCCGTGGTCGCCCCGCTGCTCCTCCAGCCTCATCGCCAGGCACTGCCGACCTCATCCTCTATGCAGGAAGGGTATTAACTGGCTTACAGTTCTCTGCAGACCTACACGAGGATGTTTTCTGTCTTTGAGCCTTGCCGTGCCTTCTGAAACTTGACTCAGGCATCCCCTTACTTAGAATTCATCCCTTGACACTTCCCCGCAGGCCCTTCCCAGATCCCAGACTAAGCTGAGGACCTCTGCCCCTGCACACACTGCTCTCACAGCCACGGCGATACTGACCACCTGCTAGTGACAAGATCTGCTAACATTTCCGTCCTTCCCAGAAAACTACAAGCTCTCTTGGGAGACTCTATTTTTCAATCTTTGATTTTCCAACTCCTGTCAGAGTAGCTGGGATCTTCCAGGTGCTCAACAAATATTTCTTGCGATAAAATTAACTAAACCCCTACGCTTTTTCCATACTTGCTCTTCAAACTCCCCAAATTCAAAGCAACTAAGCAAGCAGCCTTCTTTATTCTTGCACCACAGAAAATCAAATAAACATTATCTCTCCAGAAGACAAACTCCACTGAATCCCAGTGCCTAGAACACACAAGCATATATTAGGTGCTTACATATTTATGGAATTTCAATACTGCATCTAAATTTATGGTTTTCCAATATTAGGTGAGCTCAAAACATATAAAAACAAACTGGAGGCACCTGAACAGGCTTTTCTCTTATTTCCATCAGAGATTCTCCAAAATTCTCTGTCTCCTCACATTTTCTTATGTGTCTCCAGCCAACACCCTGCTCCCTTCTTCCTTGGGTACAAAGTAACTATGGAATATATATTTCTCCAACCTCCCTCACCATGATGTGCTAGTGGCCCCCACCGATACATAAGAAATGGTAAATTCACTCTGTTAAGTACCAGTACAGTATTTTCATCTATTGAATTATAGACTAACGCTAGGATTTTAACTCGGTGCTTTCAAACCAACATAGGTAATGTAACTAGGTAACTGAAAAAATTCATTTGCATTATTGTTAATAATTATTCATCTTATTAAATCATCATATACTAAACATATAAAAATATAGTTCATACATGGGAATGTCAAATCAAGTGACTTACTGTAAAAAAACAAACAAACAAACAAAAAAACTTGGGTGATCCCAAGGTGTGGATATTATTAACTGCTGTAAGGTGGGTCATTCTCTTATTAGAAGAGGCATAGAAATTTCTAACCACTCAAGACTCTTCTCACTAAAAATAGGAAACTTTCCATGAGGGTTAGGGTTCCAGAATAAGACTGATTGTTTAAGACAGTTGTAGATCTCATGAACAGTAGTCCATCCAAAACATTTCTGGCATTCCTATTTATTCACACGCATACACACACACACACACACACACACATCTGGATAAAAATAAAAAGATTAAATAAGTGTTTGCTTTTTACCTACATTTAATCTATCTAAATCACAAGCTCAATTATTTTATACTTTTAAAATATTTGGCTTTACTTTATTCTTTTCTATATATGCACTATTCCTTTACCTCAAGAATTATTCTTATTTTAGCTTTCAGAAAAACTTAATAAATGCAGGTAAGTCACTTTTTCAAAATTCTTAATGGATCAGTCAAACTTCCCTTGTATTAGGATTTTGTTGCATCAAATATTACTTGAAATAGGGGAAAATAAGAATTAAAAGTCTCTGGCTGTAAAGGGAGATTTCATTGTAATTTGATTTGTTGCAATGTAATTTAACCTGTAAGCTATAATCAAAAGAAAATGACTCATTTGCAGATTAAGAGACATGACCTATCAGAGCTCAGAAGCTTTATTTATTGCTTAAAAACACAGATTTATTTATGACTTAAAAATGATGAAGTTAATTTTTAAAAAGTATTGAACTCAGAAATAATGAGTTTAGAACCAATTAAACTGATATCATTGATTTGAAACTAAATAAAAGCTTTTTTATTATTGTCATTATTTTTGAACTCACTATGTCAACTCAGTAAGTTGTTTGTTAATTAAGTTAATTGTTTTGACTGAAGAAAAATAGACTTTTACATTAATGTCATCATTTATTTCAATCTCTGAATCAGATTTTTTTTTCCTACTTGGGAAGTTTTCTGGTGGTTTGCAAACTAGTCCAATTTGCAAACAAGCTGATTTCATTAAAGAACCATTATATATACTCAAAGTCTAGAAGACCCTCATAACAAATGGAAAGATCAAACGTGATTTATGCTGACAAGTATGCACTACTTGGACCAGAATATTTTTACTACCAGAAGTGAATATGGAATGGAATTTTTAAAAGAAAGAATATGAACTAGAATGTATTTCTGGAAGGAGAAATAATGTGCATAAAGAAACAGGAGCAGAAGTTAAAAAAGGGAAAAGGACTAGAAAACTTGTTTGTCTGGAGGTAACACACCCTGCTGTAGTCTTTCATATGAGAAAAGCACATTTTTACTCATAAGACTGCATTGTTAAAATCCTCATATTTTACATTATAACCCTTTTAAAGACATCATTTCCTATCAGGAAAATCATCTCAAAAAACCAGGTGATTGAGAATTTTTATTTCAACGTTCATGTTAAGTTTCTGAAAGAAAAAACAAATGAGTCTTTGAATATATTCGTAAAGTGATCATGACTAGCCTGGTTTTATAGTGCCACCATACTGATCTGAGTCATTGGGAATTTGCCAGTTTTGGTTTATGTCGTATTTTTGTAATTCAATGGATGAGGCTCGATTTTCTTGTCTTGAGACCAAAGCACTAAGTTAAGGCGTATCCTTGCATGACTCATATTGCTGCCAAATTACTCACAGATAACTGAAATCTACTTACGTGGCCAAAGAAAGAGAAAGCTTTTGGAGGAGTGCTATTGGTCTGTATCACACTGACTGAGTGTGGGCCACTGTACCATGAACTGAAAACACAAAGTTCCTGAAGGACTTCATGATCTAAGGGTCACGAGAGATAATTAGGGAGACAGACACATAAAGAGAAAATTATCAAACAGTATAAAGGTGCAATGATAGAGATGTGCCTTGATAACCCATATTCCACTGGGTCTTCGACACTAAGACAAAATTGTAAATTAGCTATACTTCAATTTTAAAAAGGCATTTATCTCTTTTCAGTTGCAATTTTAAAAAAGTAGTCTGTAGAATAAATAGGTTTAACAGTTTTATGAACTTGGCCCAGGTGTCTTGGCCAAGGTTTTTACGGACATTTTAGTGTGTCGTTTCATACCGGTGGAGCATTTGGATCATGGGCCACCCAAGAGTTGATGCTTCAAAACTGGCCTGATTTTTAGATGGCTAAGAAAATGACTTTGTTCTAATTCAGTATCCTATGCTGTTCAGAAACTCTCCCCAGAGTTCCTTGGTATGCACCCTGGTAAGAGAATCACTTTCTGCAAAGTATGTAGTTTGAATTCAAAATCCATTTTGGTGCAATCTTGGAGTTTATGGTTATTGCCAAAGGCCTTGTCAATAGTTGCTGCAAAATGAACGAGTTTTGAGCCTTTCCTGGGTGTACTATGGAGACTAGCATTTGATCACTGCCTTTTGAATGGTGTCTTACATGCCCAGGGTGAACCCCTGGGTGTTCATGTGCCAACAAGCTGCAGCTCCCATCCCCATCTCTAACTGTGGGGTCCTGGGCCACTTACTAGCATTTCTTTATCCATTTTGGGGTTGTGTTCCAGTTTCTTAATACTCAGCACATCAACCTGGAGACCTGGTCTCCTGCCCAGTTTCTGCTTTGTCCTTCTCTCTCAGAAAGTAGACCTTACTGCTTCTTTGAGATCTATTCTCATTTAATAAAATATCTTCGAATCATAAATATGGAGTTGCATTGTTCAGAGACTCCTGATGCTAACCCCTCCACCAGACTAGACTCTTTGGATAGGGACCCTCGGAAAGACCTGTATTTGCTCTGTTCCTCTGGAGGTGACAACAGCAGTGCTAGCCACCTCCTCAAGTTGACTCCCAGGTTCCAAGTTCACTGTTCCAATAAGAACGTACTGTTTCTGTTGACGTGCTTTAACTTCCCAGATACCCTTGAAATGAAGACCACAAGAAACATCTATGCTGAAATAGGAGAAAATTTTATAAATACTGCTCCCTCAACTTCAAAGACTGGCACAGAAACTGGGTTACAGACGTCAGACATGGTAGAGGAGATTCAAATAATTCTGAGCCCCAAGTATGTTGCAAGCATGGTAGTAGGGAGAAGGGAATCTTTTGGTAAATCAGACAGAAAAACAGTCATAAAAAATGTCTCTGGTCTCATCGGAGAGTTGGGCAAGTAGAAAAGTCGTAGCATTACAACGTGTACAGGCTGTCTCAGGGGCAAGAGTAGAGTGTTATGGGGACGTAGGAGGGATTCCTAACCCAATCTTAGGAGTTCAACGAAGACTGTTTATTGGAGGTGACAACTATATTTTAATATTAAGTATTAAGGCAATTGCTAGGTAAGGTGGGAAGAAACAGAAGAAGCCTAAAGTGTTAGGGAAAATGGAGATACAGACAATAGTACATGCAAAAGAGGTGAGAGAAAATATAACACATTTGGAGGACCACAAGTGTTTCATTCTTACACGATTATAATCATTAGAAATAGGTAGTGCTGTAAAACCTAGAAATAGAATCTAAAATCAATTGACAATACTCTGCATCCGTGAAATTCACCTCTAATTTCTCCATGTCTGGCTGCTCAAAATGTTTATCTGGCAAAGGTACGTAAAGTCTCTGACTTTCCCTGTTACAATTTGTCTTCATGTTCCAGTCCACCATCTTAAAATCCATTCTGTCTTAGTCTCTCTGCCAGCTAGGTCATCCAGGATTGTGATGAAAGCAAACATGGAAATCCAAAATGAAACACCAAAGCATAGCTTGGGTGGCTACAACGCAACAGCAGTCGACACTCCTGATGGGTGTTTGATAAACAAAAGCATGGGTGGGTGATTAGGATGGGGTGTGGGATAACAGCAGTGGATGGTGGGCTGGGAAAGACCTGGGAACAATGATTTCAGAACCACTGACTGATGGAGAATAAGGGATTTATTTTACTATCCACAGCATTGGATGAAACTATGCATACAGAATACAGAGCTTGATTTTCTGTCTGGTTTCTTGGCTGTCTGTGGACCATTTGCTATTCAAATCAGTTAGAGCACTCAGAGCCAAAATAGTGAAATCATCTTCTGGGCTTTTTTTTTATTTCCACCATGAAACTGACATTAGGTAACCAATAATGCTTTCTTCCTCTCTCTCTCTCTCCACCCCCCCATGAAAATTTTTCTCTCAGATCCCTTCATCTCACAAAGGTGCAAAGGATGGCCTAATATAAATTAATGCTCCCATGGGGATTTATATTTCAATAAATAAATGCCTGGCTTCTGAATTCCTAGACATCAATTTGTCAATTAGGTCAGAAGTATTTCAAGGAGACACTGGAAATGCCCTGCTACCCAGATTCCATATCAGTAGGTGAACACCTACTCTGCCCCAATACATATGCCTCTGAGAAAGCATTTAAAGTTTCCTCTTCAGCAGGGAGGTCACTATGTCTAAAGGGTATGTGGAGACAGATGACAAGTTCTGGTCTAGGAAGCATCTAACCTAGGGAAGGTCAGACAGATCAAAGATAGCAATGGAGGAGAGTCCTCAAAAAACTAAAAATAGACTTACCATATGATCCAGCAATCCCACTTCTGGGCATATATCTGGATGGAACCTTATTTCAAGAAGATACCTGCACCCCAATGTTCATAGCAACACTATATACAATAGCCAAGACATGGAAGCAACCTAAATGTTCAAAAACAGATGACTGGATTAAGAAGTTGTGGTATATTTATACAGTGGAATACTACTCGGCCATAAAAAAGAATAAAATAATGCCATTTGCAGCAACATGGATGGACCTAGAGATCATCATTCTAACCGAAGTAAGCCAGAAAGAGAAAGAAAAATACCACAGGATATCACTCACATGTGGAACCTAAAAAAGAAGGAAAAAAGAGGACACTAATGAACTCTTCTACAAAACAGAAACAGACTCACAGACATAGTAAACAATCTTATGATTACCAGGGGAAAGGGAGTGGGAAGGGATAAATTTGGGAGTTTGAGATTTGCAAATGTTATCCACTATATATAAAAATAGATTTAAAAAAACAAGTTTCCTCTGTATAGCACAGGGAACTATATTCAATATCTTGTAATAATCTTTAATGAAAAAGAATATGAAAATGAATACATGTATGTATATGCATGATGGGACATTGCACTGTACACCAGAAACTGACACATTGTAACTGACTGTAATTCAATTAAAAAATAAAAGATAGCAATGGAAAGACCAGGCAGAACTAAGGAAGGTAGAAAGGAAGACAGCAGCAGGGAAATCTCTGGTAGCAAGTTCCCAGACACCAAACTGAAACTGAGGGGTAGGACTGAAATCAGGAAGAACCAGATGCCCAATTATCTAATTAGGAGCATAAGAGGTCAGAGCCAGAGTCGGCAGCAAGATTGATGATAGTGAATCTCAGATACGGTCTTCCTTGATCTTTAAGCCTGGCAAGCATACCCTTCAGCCAGGTACCCATAAACATGATGAGGCAACAGTCAGACCTCTTCAACTCTTCTTGACATACAAGCCCCACCCGTGCCCATCTCTTGAATCTATACCTTACTTTTGATATTGCTCCTCTCTCTCTGCATTTCCATCCCCTAGCCAAGGCTGGAGCTCCTTCATTGACTCTCCTTTATTTCTTTACCACCTTGAATAGTCTTGCCAAGTCCAGTCATGATGGGCCAACCCCTGATTCCAGCACAAGATCTGGCACCCTAGCTGGCCTTTTCCGTTTTTAGAGATGGGACATTGAGACATTATGATTGTCCCAAGAGCCTGAGACAGGACTAAACTTGCAGGAGAAGGAGTCAAATAGTTCACACTTTAGGAAAAGGTTATGAAAAGTCTGGCAACTACCAGACACACCTTTCATTACAAATGGCATCTCAGTCAACACACAGTGTCTCTAACTATAAAAATATAACATTTTAAACAGACTTATCACATGGTAAAAAGTCATAACCTCACTATTTGCTTGGTAGTGACTGTGGTCCTTCTCCTTCCAGCCCTGTGTGGATATTGTCCTCTCTGTGTGCAAGGCTGCACTTGGTTTCAATTTTAGGCTTCTGAGCTCTCAGTCCATTTGTACTATACCTGCCCATAATCATCAAATTGACTAGAATATCTATCTAGATATAGATACAGATAGATATACACACACATACACATATTATATTTATGTATATGTATGTTTATATATATATATTTTTAACATTTTGGGTCTCTTTTACAACAAATTCAATATAATTAACCTAATTAATCTAATTTGGATATTAAAATAGCATAAAACCCCCTGATTTTTATAATCTAATTCAGACATTAAAATAGTATTAAAAAAACATGATTTTTAAAATGTTACTTTTAACTATGTGTTAAGAACCTATGTAATTTTAAATTTAATTGCTTTTCCACAATATCCTGGCGCACACTCCATTCTCCAAGTCAATGATAAAAACTTGAGGAAAGAAACAATGGGTCTGAGACTCGCTCCTGAAGGAGACCTCTTGTCCCTCACTCAGAGAGTCAGCTCACATTAGTATATTTCCATTAGTGAGAAATATCTCCACTGCGTGAAGATTCTAATCTGAAAAGCTGTTTTTATAGTATGTCATCGGCAAGTCGACTTGCTGAAGAGCATTCTAATCAGTAATGTTGAAAGCCTTCCATAAACGAGATGACTGTCACCAAGGTTCTTCTTTTTTCCTGTCCCGGGTGGCAATAAAAAAGAACAAATAAAAGAGGAAAGTATAATTGGTCTGGTAATTGAGCTGTGAAAATGTACTATAAAGAATGGAAACTAAAAAGAAAACCACAGAAATGGTGGCATTCCAAATAATTCAACTAGCATCCCAGGAAATCACCAGGTATGTCCTGGTTAGCATACCTGAAAGTAGTTTTTTTTCTTTTTTTTTTTTTTAACTTTTTAACATTAAAGGATTGTCAGCTACACTTTGAGAAGAAACAGCATTCACTTCAGGATTTCCTCACTTCACTAGTGGAATGTGGAGACATATCTGAAAAGGCTGTCATTTGATTCAGAGCTTCATTAATTTGACCATTTGTCCTCACATCAGGAGAAAAAGAAAAACTTTTTTTATTAGACCTGGCTGAAATATGATAATCCAAAAATGTTCCTCCCTCCTCTGCCCTTAATTCTTTGCTTTCTACCTAATCCTTTATCAAAGGAAATTTATTAACAATTTACATTGTGGTATCATCCTGCAATGATGACATATTCTTATTTAAAGAGAGAATTTCTTTGTTATACACTGTAAAAAAGAAAAAAAAATCACCAAACTGGATCGTTGACGCAGTCTCTATTGAGACCACTGGGCAGAAAGGATGACTAAAAAAGCTAGAAAAAGGAGACAATCTGATTTAATTTCAAGACCTAAGTTGTCTTGGGGAAGGGTAATTTCTGGGTTTAGCACATGATGGCTGGTATAATTTCTTAATCCAGCAGCTTGACCACTGTGGATATGCTTTTGAATTAAAAGCTGTGAGTATGAGCACACAATAAAGAGCTATAACACTGGAAATCCTGGTACACCGGGGTCATTATAGCTGAAGGGAATGTTCAAGTGAATGACCTTTTCTTGCTCTTGTTCTCTCCTCGCTTCCCACACACACATGCAAAATGAGATGCTAGTGCTAGACGGCTAAGATCTTGTAACACAAGTGGATGGGAATGACCTGGCACAGTGAGAAGCCACCCGTTCTCAGTAAGTATATCATATGATTTTAGTTGTAATGCACTCAGTCGTGGTGATGATCATTATTAACGACAAATCAGTCCATAGAATCAGTGAAAACATTTATTACACACTTCCGGGTTCTAAACACTAGTAACTGGGGATGTGGCACTGAACCAGAGGGCTTCTGCCCTTAGGAAGCATATATTCCAGCGGAGAGACAGACCTTTCCCCAAAATGCTAAAAAAAAATTAAAAATAATTTTATATGCCCAACTGTATTTGGAAGACACAAGAGGGTATTAATAAAAAGAGAATTATGTGGGAGTGGAGAAGGTGGCCTTAGCTAGGTTTGCCAGGGGAGTCCTCTCTGAGGAAGTAAGCGTTGACATTTTAGTTAGGTGCCATCAAAAAGAAGGCAGCCGTAATGGGATCCAGGGAAAATGTTCTAAGCAGGAGAGAGCAATTAAGTGCAAAGACCCTGAGATTGGAACAGAACTGAAAAGTCCAAGATGAAGAAATGAGGGCTGCACGGCTGAGCAGGCAGAACAAGAGGAAGGGTGGTGGGTGGCGGAGGTGAAGGTAGAGAGGGAGGGTGGGTCACAGCTCATTTGGTTTGCTAGTCATGATGGAGGGATGGGTTTTATTATAAGCATTGTGATGAGTATTTTTAGAAGGGACATTAGAAAGAATGGTGGTGACCAGCAAGTCTCTCTGGATTTCTTTTCACTAGGTGTTCTGTCTATGGCTTTACTGTGATCTACTAATCCGCTGCCAAGCCAATCAGCTTCTGAGGATGGGATGGCTCTTCCCTAAGCTTGAGGTAGGTTTTGAAGTCTCAGCCCAAAAGGGAACTACTGGGACTGAATTATATGAAATATTCTGCATGGATGGGATTATCCCAGCCTTAGTGACCAGGGAGAAGAATAGGACATTTTTTAATGTTGAGATTATTGTCAAAGTCATATCAATTTTTGATCATTTTATTGGTAAAGTTTAAATACAAAAAAGTGGGTAAAGTACACTAATCTTAGTGTACAATTCACTGAATATTTATATCCATATATACCATGTAATCACCATTCAAATCAAGATAAAGGACATTTCCAATATCCCCAAAGGATATTTCATGTCCCTTTCCAATAATCTCTCTTTCTCTTTTTCTCCCTTACTATGGTAATTGTTTAACTATTAACTTTAATGTAACTATTAATAGAAATATGAACTTAGTTTGCCACAAGCTTTGAGCCAAAAGGATATATATAAATTCTTCTTATAAAACTTATATCAAATTTTTCATCTGTTATATCATAAATGTTTTTCATGTATATAAGCATATTTTATAGTTGCTGACTGTATAATATTCCATTGTATGGAGATACATATATATATATATATATATATATATATTGAATTTTATATAACCAATTCTCAATGGCTCTGCATTAAATTATAATCAATTTTGAGTTATCTTTAAACAGCATAGCCATGGAAATCTTTGTACTAACAATACAAGTGTGTCTCACTTTGCTAGGGCTGCCATAGCAAAATGCCACAGACTATTGAGTTAACGAACAGAAGTTTATTTTCGTATAGTTCTGGAGGTTGGAAGTCTAACATCAAGTCTTTGGCAGGTTTGGTTTCTCCAGAGGCCGTTGTCCTTGGTTTGCAGATGGCTGTCTTCCTGCTATGTCCTCACATGGCCTTTTCCCTGTGCATGAACATCACAGACAGTGTCTTTCCCTCTGCTGACAGGACAGGACACCAGTCATACTGGATTAAGATCTACCCATGTGACTCCACTTAACCTTAATTATCCCTTGGAAGGCCCGATCTCCAAATATATATTCTAAGGTACTAGGGGTTAGGACTTCATCATATGAATTTTGGGGAAACACATTATATGAAAGCCCATATTTAAAACTCAGGAATCAGTCCTTGATTTATATCTATTTAAACAAGTCCTTTCTTTTTCCCTTGGGTGAGGTCATAGAATCAAGTACTATACACTTTGGTTACTGTTCTCTAACAGACTAAGCTTTTCAAAGTCTGTGGAGGACTGGATGCCAGGGAAAAGATGTTTTTCCCTAAGAATATATTTGCAGGTCTTCCATAATCCCCAGAAAAACTAGCTCATTGCATTACAGCTATTTTAAAAATAAAACTGGACTTCTGCTTCCAGCTATAACATGCGAAGTAGTTTCAGTCTTTCCTTTCTGCTAAAAAATAATTATAAAAATTGACACAATACATGAAGCAAAATCAATATATGATGCAAGCATTAAGCAACAAGCAGAGAAGATCTGTGATCTTTGAGGAAATGAAAGCACACACGGTAAGCTGCATGACTGTTCTGGACGTCTGCCTGCATCATTCTTCTGCCATGGTGATGAGAGTTAGAACCCAAGGGAAGCAGAGCACGAGCTGAGATGAGGAGGCAGAGGTTAGAATTCTAGGCTTCTGATAGAACTGGACCTTGCAGGACAGGGTACCAGAGAAAAGGGAGCTACATATAAAGGGAAACCCAGAAGTCTAGGGAGGGTTCTCTGCAGGTCTTTGGCTGAGTGCTCGGATGCTCATGTTCTGGGAGTCCTAGAGGGGACCTTTCTCTGTGGAGCTGAGAGCTGAAGAGTAATGCTTGAGGCTGTTCTGGGAAATATTAACTTCTAGTCAAGCTTGAGTGAAAAGACCTCACTGAGCACACTGGATATTCAGTTGAAACTCCAAAAGACCACAGTTTAGATGTAAGGATCATGCCTGATAATAAGAGCCTCATCACAGGACTATGTTCAAAAATGAACAACACCTGCTCTAATAAAAAATAAAACTCACTATGACAGGACCTAGAGGATCTCACAGAACAGCATATAATCATTTAACAGAAAGATGACATAATCCACGCATATTTACACTGTCCAGCATACAATAATAACTAGGTTTGCAAAGAAGCAGGAAAATGTGACCCATATTTAAGGGAAAAAAACCCACTAAGATTAAGCAGATATTAGCATTAGCAGAAAGGGTACCCAGGAAATGTTATAAATATGATCAAAGGCGTAAAAGAAAAGATGGTCATAATGAATAACAGATGAGGAGCCCAGGAAAATGGAAATTGTAGAAAGAACCAAAGGGAAATTCTAGAACTGAAAAGAGTAATAAAATTAAAGAAAACTTTACTGTGTAGATTAAAGAACAAATTGATAATTCCAAAATAAAGCATCATAAAGTTGAAGGCAGAACAATAAAAATGACGTAAACTGTAGAAGACAGAAAAAAGAGATTGAAAATAAATCAACAAATGTCAGGTTCCTATAGGATCATCAGTCAGGCCAGCATTCATACATGGTATACACATACAACAGAATATTATTCAGCCTTAAAAAGGAAAGAAATTTTGACATATGTTACAACATGGATGAAGCTTGAGAACGTCATGCTAAGTGAAATAAGTCAGTCATAAAAAGATAAACACTATATAATTCCACTTATGTGAGGTACCTAGAGTAGCTAAATTTATAGAGACAGAAAGCAGCTGAGGAGAGTGGAGAAGGGAGAGCTGTCTAGTGAGCAGGAAGTTTCAGTTTTGCAAGATAGAAAGAGTTTTGGTGATTGGGTGCACAAAAATGTGAAAGTACTTAACACTACTGAACTGCACACTTAAGAATGGCAAAGATGATAAATTTTATGTTATGCGCATTTTACCACAATTTTTAAAAATAAAAAAATAGAAGATTCAGCTAAAAGAGTGACTAGAAGAAAATGTATAGCTTTAAATGCTTCTCATATAAAAGAAGAAAAATTTATAATTAATAAACTAAGTTTCCACGTTACAAAGATAGGGGGGGAAAAGGACAAATTAAAGCCAAAGTAAAGGGAGTAAATAAGAACCATACTAGTGGAAAGAGATGAAATACTAAACAATAGGTTTGTTAAAAAGGTAATTAATTTGATAAACCTTTAGCAAGGCTGATCAAGAATAAAAGAGAAGACACAAATTCTAATATTAGAAACAAAAGAAATTAAAAAGAAAAAATATGCACAGCTCTTACAGATATTAAAATAATAAGGGAATATTGTAAATAATTTAATGTCAATAAATTTTACAACTCAGATAAAATGGGAAAGCTCCTTGAAAAAAACACAACTTACCCAAATTCTGAACAGACCAATATCAATGAAAGAAATTGAATGGGTGACAAAGACTCTTTCCACAGAGAAAACCCTAAGCCCAAATTGTTTTACTTGTGAATTCTATCTAAGATTTAAGAAAGAAATAATATATTTTTAGTTGAATGTTTTGAGAAAACAGAGAAGGGAACACTTCCCACCACATTTTACCAGGTCAGTATGAGCCTGATATTCAATTTGGCAAAGACATTAGAAGAAAAGAAATTATAAGTCAGTATTTCTCATGAACATAAACACAAAATTCCTTAGCAAATTATTAGTAAGCTGAACCCAGAATTACATGGAAAAATTATACATAATAACCAGCTGGAATTTATTCCAGAAATATTAAAGTTGTTTAATACGTGAAAATTAACCAGTGTAATTCAGCCCATCAATGGGGGAAAAAAGGGGATAATATGTAATCTCTATGATCATCTCAACAGACACAGAAAGCATTCGAGAAAATTAAACATATTCATGATTTAAAACAAACCAAAAATCCTAACGAATCAAAAAATAGAAGGGAATTTTCTCAGTCTGATATGGGGGAACCGTGAAAAACCTTTTACTAACAATACGTAATGGTGAAGCATTAAACCGTCTCCTCTTAAAAACAGAAACAAGTGAAGAATGTCACCACAGCTTTTCATCATTGTATTGAAGGTTTTAGCCAGTGCAATAAAGCAAGAGAGAAAAAAAAAAGATACATAGACTAAAACTGAAGAAATAAAAGTCTTTCTTTGCAGACAACATAATCATATATATAGAAAGTCCTAAGAATCTGCCCCAATTGCCACATCTTATTAAACCAATAACTCATTCAACAAGGTTGTAGCATCCAGAGTCAATATGCAAAAAGCAATGGCACTTCTATACACAAACAGCAAATCATTGGAAAATGAAATTTTAAGTTTCCATATATAATAACATTAGGAAATGTTAAGTATTTAGAAATATTTTTTTAAAGATATGTGTAGTACCTTTCCAGTTGAAGCTACAAACATAACTGAGAAAAATTAAGGAAGGCCTTAACAAAAAGAGAGAGACACCTTGTTCATAGTTTGGAAGAATCAATATTATTAAGAATCAATTATTTGCAAATTGATCTATGGACTCTATGTAATATCAATCAAAATCCCATTAGGCATTTTTTAGTAGAAACTGACAAGTTGATTCTAAAAGTGTAATGAGAAGGCAAAGGACTTGGAATTGTCAAAATAATTTTGAAAAAGAACAAATTTGGAAGTCTCACACTATCTGATTTCAAAATTTACTATAAAGTAACAATAAGTAAGATAGTACAATATTGGTGTAAAGAAAGACAAATCACTGGAACATAATACAGTCTGAACATATCTACCCACATATCAAGTTCTAACTGATTTTCAACCAATGTGTTAAGGCTATTCAACATGGAGAGGACAATTTTTATCAACACATGGTACTGAGACAATTGGGGGAAAAGGTGAAGAAATAAATGAACCTAAATCCCTCCCTCACAGTATACATAGAAATTAATTTGAGATAATTGTACTCCTAAAAGTAAAAGCTATAATTATAAAGCTCCTAGAGGAAAACAGAATAAGATTTTGACCTTGGAATAGGCAAATAGTTCTCAGTGAGAACACAAAAAGTACTACCTACGGAAAAGTGTCATAATGTTTTTCATCAAAATTAAAACTTTTGTTCAGCAAGAGGCATATCAGAAAGATTTGAAAGCAAGTCACAGTGTAGAAGAAAACATTTTCATTATACATATGACAAAAAGCATATCTAGAAGATAGAAATCCCACAAATCAGTTACAAATAGACAAGTAATTGATAAAAATATATGCCAAAACCTTAAACAGACACTTAACCAAAAATGTTATATTAATATTGTAAATCAAGTATACTTCAATAAAAATCAGACCATTAAGCAAGTTATATTAATGGCTAATTATCATATGAATATTTGATCAGCATCGTAAGTCATTAGAGAAATTCAAAACAAAATCACAATGGCTTATGACCTCATACCAGAAAAACAGCTAGAAGACTGAAAACATCAAATGCTGGCAAGGAGTGTGGAACAGCCAAAACCAATGGTACAACTACTTCAGAAAACTGTTTGATAGTTTCTTGTAAACATAAAGGTTAGCCTACACTTTCACCCAGAATCGCTACTCCTGGATAATATACACTAGAGCTAAATGAAAACATATGTCCACACAATGACTTCTACAAGAAAATATGTAGCAGCCTTCTTTACAATAGACAAATGCTGTGAACAAGCCAACTGTCCTATTATAGGAGAATGAATAGATAAATTGTATTATATTTACATAACACAATCCTACTTAGTCATAGGGAAGAATGAACTACTGATACACTCAACAATATAAATAAACCCCTCAAACACTACGCTGAGCAAAAAATACCACACGCAAGAGTATATGCTATGTGATTATATGAAGCTCAAGAAGAGGCAAAATAATCTTCAGTGATAGAAACTAAGAGTGGTGGCTAACGGTGGGGAAGAAATTGGAAAAAGGCACAAAAGGGTCTTCAGGGTTGATGCAAATGCTCTGTATTTGATTTGGTTATTGGTTATACAAGTCCATACATTTGTCACGTCATCGAACAGTATCGTACACTCACGATCTATGCATTCTTTACATATAAAAATTTTATCTCAATTATTAAAAAGTTAAAATATTAAAAGATAAGCAAAATACATTCATAAATACATCTTCCACCCAAATAACTCTTGTGGTGATGGTTAGCGCTAGAAAATGGTGGGTACCTGAGTTCGGCCTGTTTAAAAGTATATCGAAATAGAGGCTCTCTTTAGAGCTCAGAATCTGATCTCACGCCTTCAAATGCAACAGTGTAGTTATACATTAAAGGTGAGGAGATTAAAAATAGAACCTTCTAAATTTCCCTAGAAATAGAGCTGCCCGTGAGGCGGCAGCAGCAGCAGCCAGAGTCCAGGATTGATCTTCGTTCCCTTCGTCCCTGAGCCTTGCTTTGAAGACAGAAGTGGGTCATGCAGTCTCCATGGCCTTCACGGAGGCTGCCAATATGAGGGTTAGTCGGGTCATTGGCTTTCTGAGAAACATCCCCCAAGACACACACTCAGATTGCCTGCTTCCTCACTGAACTGGATGGAATGTGACTGTAAACATGAGTATTTGAGGGGAAGTGTGCCCCAAATTCACCTGGTAAGTCACAACCCTAATGATGGATTTTTGTTCTCTGAGCCCACTCGCCCAGCTCACCAACAGACTAACTGCAAATTGTGTGAAGTCTTGATATAGAACTTTATATAGGGGTGCCTAGTCCCTGCCTTATGCCTCTGGCTACCAACAAACCAGTGCTCTAGAGGAGGAACAGAGTCCAGGCTTGAAAAATGAAAGCAGGGGTTGGCTGGAATGGTTATAAGCTATACCTCTCTCCACAAGGGCTCAGTAGAAAGCACATCTTTATATTATCCAGCTGTCAGCCCAGATTCCACAGAATCTTAAATGATAGCCATTTGCACAAACAGGATTCAAATGTTCCCTGCATTTTATTTTAATTATGAATCAAGAAGTGGTGACAACAGACACATCAGGCCGTCTTGGCAACATTGTCCTCTACCACGGAGATAACTGCTCTTGATGATTGTTGGAAAATGTGATTGCTTTTCCATCGGCTGTGTCTACAGTCATAAAAATCTTGAAAAATGACCTAAGATCTGAGCATTTGTTTATCTGAATCCCACAATTTAAACTGCTCTTAGATGGCTATTTGGTTGGAAGGTGATCAGTTAAAACACTAGATCTGGGATCCACGTTAGCGACATCCATCAGTTTGGTAAATGCAATCAATTACAAATGCTGGTACAGGGAAGACTCCATTTTGCACTAATGTCGTGAGTCCTGTTTATCACCTATTTTGTCACTTAGCCCATTTCTCACTGCAAAGCAAACTACCCAAAACTACTCTCTTTGCTTTTTAGACTTCATGGAGGTAGTTTAGTGAAAGGGAGTTCCCCTTCAAACATACATACACACAATCATCCAACAAGACCTCCATCGTTTCTTCACGATCCTATAAAAGGGACAAAGGGGAAGACAAACACTTATGGAGAGGGACATTTTTCTCATAATGGCCCCAATAAATATGTTTGTTGTAGAGAAATACATGTGGAGGGAAGACGTGCAAGCCTGATGTTGAAGAAAGGCTTGTTCATGCTTAATACATTGGAGAAACTTCCAAGAGCTGTTCAACCATGTTAAAAAATATTAGCCCTGTAATGCTGCCAAGGACAGGGAGACCTATGCTGGCCAGCTGAATAAGTGTTGGCTGTTCAAGCTAAAGTGCCTGGGGGCAGAAATAATTTACGTACCCAATTTTTCCAGCATGTCAACAACTGAAATTTCAAGGAGGAATACATGTATCATGGCCACATGGGCTACTTGTTTATCTACACACACACACGTGCGCACACACGTATGCATATACGCTGAAAAGTCCCTGGAATTTGCCTTTTTCTTCCAGAAAGACAGAAATAGAGCAAAGGAAAACGGGTTGTCCACTTCCATTATCAAGAGCTCAACCATTTCTCCCACATCCCAGGATGGTCTGTGGGCTGTGAAAACAATCCAAGAAACAATCCAAGGATATAAAATAATTCCAGAATATGGGTTAAAGGTAGTGGCACGCTGCTTGGGTCACAAATAATGCAAAGAAAAGTCACGTATCTGTAAGCTACTTCAAACTTCATCCTCCAAAGCAAATGACTGCAATTATTAAAGCCAGAAGACTGCTACGGTCCTTTCTTCCAAATGAGACTGCTCACCAGTAATAAGATAGTTAAAAATTCTGATTTCACAATGGAATTGGGTTGGTACAAAATCCCTCTCTCCTTGTGGCAAAATTTATTGCAACTCTGAAAGCTCTCTGCCAATCACAATTATAATCACGAAACTGAACTAGTATTGCGGGTCATATAACCAAGTCTTCAAGGAGAGGATGACAAGATGGATAGGAATTTAATGGATTTATGGTATTAGGCAATGAAGAAAAATACCTGTCTGGACTAATCATAAACTTTTCTTTAGCTGCAATTAACCTCATGTTGAAATACTATGTGGAGCCTATGTAACTGACAGCACTTAGGGAAAGCAATGAATGTGTAATTGTCTGGGGCTTTTTAGAAAAAAAAAAAAAGGAGCTCTTGAAAATTAACATTTTCACCCAATAATGTAACATGGTGCTTGTATTCAGAATGTGCTTAAAAGAATATTTTAGAGCTTTAGCTTACAATGAAAGATGATACACAAGCATGGGCCCTAGCATCAAAGACAATGTCCAATACGTATCTGCTGCTCCAGAAATTTTTGCTAAACAACTAAGTGGACGTGGAAACCACAAGAAGGATATCATGTCCATCCCATTAACATAGTAACCTCTGGAATGAATATAGAAACAGAATGAAACCTAAAATTAAAGGACTAGGCTATAAGCCCCTTAAGACCAGCGAAGGTACATTTTGTTGTCACTATTATAGTCCTTTTTTTCTCTTTTCTTCTCCACTTTACACCCAACGCTTAACACAATGCCTGGAACAAAATGATCAAATAATTGTTAAAAGTATATTCAATAAATAAAATTATTCCCAGATGCTGACTCTGGTAAAAATCCCTGATTCTACAAACCATGTCATCTGTCTTCACTTACTTACTCTGGTTAAGTATTCAGTCCTGTAACAATCAGGAATAGTCTTCTCCCAGAGTGGGAGGGAAATGATCAGTCAAACGAGCAAAAGAATTACTAGATTTTACTTGATTTCCATGATAGTTCTACATTCTTGGTCCCTGGTTCTTTACCTGATTTTTGAATTTGGCTGCTTAAGTGACCTACCCATGCAGATGTTTTAAAGGTATCAGCTCTTATTTACCTATATCCCAACCTGCAGTCTTCTTTGACCTCGGGATGCACATGTCCTTTGACCCAGATAGGCATATGGATTCACTTCATCAGTGCCCTCAATCTCTCTCTCTCTTTCTCCCTCTGAATCTTACTTTGATCCTTAATTATCTTTAGTATCGCAGACCGTGGTCTTGCAGAACATAATGGAACTGGAGAATGGGGCTCCATTGATGTATATTATTGATACATTCTCTGGTTTCAAAATATATGACTTGATGATCTTAATTTGAATTCACAGAAGTACTTGTTAGTAAGCTTGCATATTTTTTGATTTAAAAAACTGTGTTGTTCGAATATATGTATGTATATGCATGACTGGGACATTGTGCTGTACACCAGAAATTGACACACTGTAACTGACTGTACTTCAATTAAAAAAAACTGTATTGTTAAGCATAAAAGTAAAACCCACTGAATGCATAGTGAAGACAGCAAGCATGGAATGATTATTTAATTGTTGCCAAGTAATTTGAATTTTTACAACACAAACAGGGTTTAAATTGACTAACAAATACCCCCAATTCCAATTTTCACGTGTCTGTGTATGTATGTGTGTAAATTGTACTGCAATTTGGAAAGTATTCTGCAATGCATCATAGAATGATCATACAATTTATTGTCCAAACTGAAACACTTTTGAGAGTGAAAGAGTGCATAGTAAATAATTATACCAAGACAACAGGCATAAACTGAGACTTTTTGGAGAAAACTGGGATGTATGGTCACTTCCACAGACATGACTGCGACTCCTTTTAATAAAACTGACAGACACCTGAAGGTAACCTGCATGGGAGCCAGCACCTGAGAAACTCTGGTCGGCAGGCACCTACATTCGGCCAGATTGTGAGTCATCATTCTGGAAGAAATTGGGGTTTTGATTTGGACTTTAGCAGTGTTTTGTAATCTGTTTCCTAGAGACCTGCCAATTTCTGGGCTGAATATGTAGACTCTTAGAAATCATCCATCTTGAATTGTTTGGAATAAAAATAGATTTCAGAATTCCAAGGAAAATGTGACAAGATTTTTATGAAATAGGAATGAGGAATAGAAATATACACATACAGGAATGGTAGGGCAAAGGGGCAAACAGATGTGAGAAATACTGGGAAACAGGGCAAAAAAAAAAAATTTGGAGGTAGCCAGTAGCTTTATGGATGTAAATAAGATATATTGATTGAATTGGAAAATTAAGCTCTAAAAGAAATCTTCTGTTAGTGTTTTGATACTTGAGTTTCTGGTTATTTCCAGAATCAGTGTTAGAAGTACGGTCTAATTTACCTTAAGGTCCTTAAAGTTATTTGCCATCTGCTCTTATAAACTTAAAATTCCTGAAGGAACAGATCCTTTACATGTGCCTTCCTGTCCTGGATGGAGATAGTTTCATGTCCCCCTGGTGTTAGGTACTGAGGTAGGCAGAGCTCTGAGATGGTCCCAAGGTTCCCTTTCCCTGGTCCTCCTGCTCTGTATAATCGTCTTCTCTTGAGTGTAGTTAGGACCTGTGACTATGAAGGATAGTCATTCCTTTTTTAGGTAACAATATATGACAAAGATAATGGGATAGTCATTCTCATGATGACTGTACTGAAAAAGCTTACTTTTGGTAAAACTTAGTGTGAGGACCAAATAAGCTTATTAGAACCTTCTGAACTGAACGAAGCCTCCCAGTCACAGGCAGTAGCTGGAAAACCACAGGGTACGACTCTGTTACAGTGGGGTGGGGGGCTGCAGAGAGAGCACACAACAAACCCCAGAGCACTACGAGGCTTAACTGAGCATGCTCGTAACTTCTCGCAACCGCTCCAACCTGATAGTTTTCTCATCCCACCCTCTGGGTGAAGGGGTGGGACAAGAGGCAGAAAGACATTTCTAGGGGAGCTGCCTCCATGTGGAACTATGAAGGCAGAAGAATATGTTTTGCCTCCAATGGAGAACGAGGGACATGTGATTAATTCACTTTCTGTTACTTTATCTTGAATCTAGATGGCACAGATCTACTGAAAGATCTTTGTCCCATCAGTCAAAAGAATGGTTCAGGACTTTATGAAAAGCACTTCCAACTCAAAAATAGGAAGGCAGACAACCTGGTTCAAAAAGGGACAAAAGATTTGAGCAGACACTTCAGCAAAGATCTCTAGGCAATAAGCCACTAAAGTACGCTCACATTAGTAGTCATGAAGACTCATCTCCTTAGCACTAACTAGAGAAATGAAAACTAAAACCACAATAAAATACCAATACACACCCACTAAATGGCTAAAATTTAAAAGTCTGATAATACCAAGTGTTGCCAAAAATGTGGAGCAAGTAGAACTCTCCCGTGTTACCAGTGGGAATGCAAAATGGTAGAGCCACTTTGCAAAGGAGTCTGGCAGTTTCTTATAAAATTGAACATATATTTGTCTTACAATTCATCAATTCCACTTCTAAGTATTTACTTGAGAGGACTGAAAATTTATGTCTTATGCCAAGAGTCGTACATGAATATTCATAGCAGCTTTTTTCATGACAGCCAAAGGCTGAAAATAATCCAATCAACGATCAGCTGGTGAACACATACACAAAATGGTACAGCCATACAGCAGAATCCTCATTAGCAATAGGAAGGACAAACTGCAAATACAGGTAACAATATGTTTGAATCTCAAAAGTATTGTGCTAAGTGAAAGAAGCCATTTATTAAAGACCACATGTTTGCACTTACAGGAAATTCTCGGATAGGTGAAACTATAGTTATGGAAAGCAGGTGAAAAAAAATAAAAAAGAAAGAAAGTAGGTGGGAAGTAGCTGGAAGCCAGAGATGGGGAGTGGGGAGAGTGTTGACTGAGAGCAAGAATGAGAGAACTTTGGGGGATGATGGAAATGCTCTATACTTTGGTTACGGTGGCTGTGACCTGATTATATGTATTTGTCAAATCTCATGGGACTGATGCTTATAATGAATGAATTTAATTTTACATAAAGGTTGCAATTTCAGTCCTCAGATTATGCAACCTCTCAGGATACTGAAGAGCGATAATCAGGGCTGCTGAATGTGGTTTTGTAAGTTGTGCAGTGAAACCTGTCCCACTGAATACAGAATGCATCTTTGAGAACCCCAGGTACCCCAGCTATTCACTAGCTTGTATCGTTTTCCTGTCCTTGTCTCATCCAAAGACCATCTTAAACCTGAATTGCTAATATAATTGCCTTCTAAAGCTTTAATTGGAAAATCTTACCCACACGAGTGTAAGGAACCTCAACTAAGTATGAGGCTTAATCGCACTTAGTGGAATGGGGATGGAACAGATACAGATACACACAACGGACATGTCCTGTTCGCCTACTTGGTACCTTTCTCCTTGGGCCCTGTGCCTCCCCGATATTGTAATTATCCAACTGACTCCACGTAAATCATGTGGGGTGGGTACCGCCCTTCCCCTGCTCCAGGTTCTGGCGTGGGCTCGTAACCCAGGTCCAGCAAGAGTCTTTCATCCCCCTGGCCACAGTATTTGCTTCATGGATGGTCATGTGACCTCAACAGGACATCAGCAGATTGTAAGGTGAAAAGGCCACATAAAACTAAAGCTCTTGAGAGCTTTCTTTCTACATCATAGAAAGAGGCTGCCTGGGAGTGTAGCCAAGAGCTAAAAACTAAACCAAGAAATGAAAACAAACAGAGCCCTGACAGTACTTTTTGGGCGTTGACTCCTACCACGCATGGACTTTTCAGTTACTAGAGCCAACAAGCGTCTCTTACATAAAAGATAGTCTGGGTAGAGTTTTTGTCACATGCAACCAAAAGAGCGCCAACTCTTTCAAAACACAGAATATAGGAGACTTCATGTGACAGAACAAAAACTAAAATGTAGAAAATGTTACTCAAAATTATAGGCAGTTGATATATTGAATATTCAACTGCCATCAAACCCTCACTCGCCTTAATTCTAAAAATGACCACTGACTCATTTTGTAACACTGAATCAATATCGCAAGCTTTCTGGGAGCAGTTTTCTAATCCATTCATAATAAAAATGACAATAAAATTATGCTAAGATATTATTTTTAACCTATTCATGATCACATTTAAAATCACTCTAAAATTTAGTGGCTTGAGGCAGGAGGGTATAGGTCAGTGGTAGAGTGTGTGCTTAGCATGCACAAGGTCCTGGGTTCAATCCCCAGTACCACTGTTGAAAAAACAAATAAGTAAAGTTAACTACTTCCCCCTGACAAAAAAAAAATTAAAAATAAGTAAATAAACCTAAAATTTAGTGGCTTGAAATAACCACCATTTGCTACCTCTCGTGAGTCTGTGGGTTCCCTGGGCTCAGTGGGATGGTTCATCTGAAGGCCTGATGAGGCTGAACCATTCAAGGCAGCTGAGTCGTGTGGCTGGTTCTGCCTGTCTGGTAGCTCATCTGGGCTTATCGGCCACAGGACTTGGTTTCTCCTCCATATGGCTTGTACTTCTCATGGTCTGGGTTTTACAAGAGTGAGCATTTCAAGCTTGAGAAAGCAAAAGCTGCAGATTTCTTAAGCCCCAGCTTTAGCAGTTACACAGTATTCCTTCTAGAGCATTCTGTGTGGTTGCTTTTATGCAATGAAAATTATTTTTGTATTACTTGTACAATTATATATTAAGGAAATTAAATTAATCCAAAAAAATACACGTCAAGTTTCGCCCCAAGGTGGCAGATGAGGCACTTTTCAAACAGTGGCTGCTCGGTGTGTTTTCTAAGGCTCACTTCACCTTTTTCTCCTATCAGACTCCCTCTCACTTGGCTGAAATACAAGACATGGAGAGACAAGAACAGCTAAAGTGAACAGTGCTGATAAGTAGAATATAGTCATAGTAATAGGAGAGAAGACTAGACAATACGACTAAATAAAAACAAAACACCACCATCACTTCTACCCCCAAGACACCAGGCGACTTGCTAAAATGTGCCCTCAGATAACTACTGTATAGAATGCAGTGTAGGCGAGGCAAATCAGCGAAACACGGGCTCATTAGCTGTCCTTCCTATATTCTTGAAAAAAGAATTAAAGCCCATTTTCCAATAAAAGCGAGATTGATATTGTGCTATAAACTGTCATACAGGATCCTTTCTGAGTTGAAATGGGTATGGGAAAAAAAAAGTATCTTATTCTACATTTACAGAAGCAGTAGAGTGAAGGTTTCCATTTCCTTATTAATTCATTCAAAGACAGGTCCTGAACCTTCCATGTGCGATACATAGATCCTGTAGAAGCCACAGGTATTCAAACAATTACAGCAAGAACGTGTCTAGAAAGACAGCTGATAGACTATTCATTTGGGCTCAGAGGAGGCAAGAAGGATGATTAAGAATTACTACCAGTGGTATTGTAACATCTAATATTTTGAGTCCTCACTAAGTGCCAGGCATAAGCTTTGCATATGTTTGCGCTTTAATTCTTTCAACATCCCTGTGACATAGATATCATCGTTATCCCATTTTTTGGGTAAGGATTCTGGTTAGAGACTTGAGTAATTCCTTCAAGGCCATCTAACCAGCCAATAGTGGAGCCTGGATGCCAGCCCATATTGTCTGGCCCCCATGTCATTCCTTTTTTCAGGAACCATGCAACATCACTGGCCCAGGCGCTAGCCTGTAGCTGCTTTTTGGTGGATTGATACAGCTGCCGTTCTGACACTTGGGAGAGGCGTAAGAGAAAATGGTATTTTTGAAGACCTACAGTTGGTTGAACTTGGCTGGACCTCAGTGCTGGTGAAGGAAAGTGGTCAGACTTGAGGCTAGGCACAAAGCCAGAGGCTGAACCAGAAAAGAGTTACGTGCCAGTAAAGGAATTTGGATTTTATCCTATGTACTGTAGGGAGATACCGAAATGGAAAGACAAGTTAAGGCTCATAATTCCAGCAGCACAGAAGGCAAGGTGTTTTCTAAAGGTATCCCAGAAGTAAATAGATCAGCTGGGAAGGTGTTTAAAGAGTCCAATCAAGACATGAAAGTGGCTTGAACCACTAGGACTAGAGAGAATGCCAGTGTGAGGACTCTTTGCCCTTTCAAACTCATCAGTCGCCCTCCTTCTGAGACAAAAGTAATAGAGTTGTGCTCAACAAAACTGACATATCAAGGCAACTGTTTTGTTAACAGTCACATTCCAACACCGTGGCTACAACCATAGGCTGGTGTTCCTACCTGATTTTAATTCTGGGGGCATGGACCTCCGTCTCTCAGCAATTCCTTTATTAACCTAGGGCCAATAGAGAATGTTGATTTGAGTTGCTAGGATTCCATAGCTTAGAAGACGATTAAAAAATATAGTGCAATGTTAACAGGTTTGTCAGTGACTTATGCAATGTATGGTCTTTCCCAAATATCATTTTGTTTGCCAATATGCCAGGCCTTTGAGTTTCACATTTGCCAGTGTCCCAGGCTGAAATTCCCAACAGATCTTGAAGTGGGAAAAAGATAAAACTCTAGCAAGTTAATCTTGCTGCTTAATTGAAGCCCTTGTTTTAAATAAAAAAGGTGGGGGGTACATGAGGAGATTGAAAATATTACGTAAATAGGACTTGGCATTATTTGTTTTTTCCAATGATCCAATCACCATGGGAAATCAAGACTCAGTTACACTGTCAGGAGTCCTCCTGGGGATGGAACAGAGCTCATGGAGATGAGTGCCATTGTGGAGTCGGCTGGCTACCTTTTCAAGTTAAAAGTTAAGGTTGGGTTACCTTTCAAGTAAGGGTGTTAATATTGTAAATGGTCTCTTTTTAAATGGTATCGTAGATAATACTTGTCATTTACTATTCGGATGAGTATTTAGGAACTCCAACAGATTTTAAATTTAAGGACAATTATTTCTCTAATGAAAACTATCTACTATGTCTTTATGTCATCAGAGCAAATAATTTAAGTATTTAAAACATTCTGAATGCTATTAGCAATCAATACTAATGGAAAAGAATTGCTCAAGTCCCCCTGACACAGAGGAAGCAGGCTGTACAAGGAGTCAGTGTGCGGACCTGGAGCAGCGAGCCCTGGCTTCGTCCTCTGCACCCAGACCGTGATGTGTACCACCCCATACGCAAGGGCTTCTGTTGCTCCAGCTACACAGAGGAAGTAAGAATAACTTTCTTTATCCCTTACTGGCTCTGGAAAGATAAGTGAAAGGAGTTCCCATGCCAAGCATTCGATGAAAACCGATTTCAGCGCAACAACTTTATTGTTGTCTTGAGACCATAGTGACAAAGAAAGTATCTAATTGATTTCCTCCCCATGAAATTAACCGACTTTTAGTTTCACTGAGTTGATGGAACTGGCTGGCACCTTGGTCCAGGCCATCCCTTCTTCTTAGACAGATCCCACATCCAGCCAAGCCCACGCCCTGCTGATTTCACCTTCCAAACATCTCACATGACTGCCTCCTCTTTTCAGCACCCATGCCATTTCACCTGGTTTAAGGACAGATCATTTTTCAACAAATGTTGCAGTAGCTTTTTAACTAACTTCCCTGCTTCCATTTTGTTCTATTCAGATCTCCCCTCTTACTGTAGCCAGGCTCGCTTTTCTAAATCTCAGTTCCCCTTGTCAATGGTTTCTTATTACCTATGGTAGAAAGTCCACGCTCCTTAGCCCAACTTGCAGGAATTTTCAGGAGCCGGCTCCCCTTTATGTCTTCAATTTTTGCTCCTCGTTACTGTCAACTTTGTGTCTCACACCCCGATGACAGCAAACCCCCTGCAGGTCCTTGCATTTCATCCTGCTAAGTCTTCCCTCTCCCTGGGACACTGGTCCTACCTTTCTTCACCTGGGTCACATTCATCATTACTAAGGCTTTGCTAGTCATCATCTCCTCCTAAACTTTTCATTCCAGTCATTCCTCCTCCTGTTTTCATAGCCCTCTGTCCTTGCCGCTACCAGCGCACTTTTTTCTTATGCCGACATGGCATTCTCCCACAAGACTGTATTTTGGTCATCTGTGTCTCCAAAACCCAAGTCAATGGATGGTTCATGGTAACCTTCAACAATGTCCCTTCCTCTGATCCTCCTTCTCTCTTCTGTATATCCTCATTCTTTTATTTCTTGTACAGAAATTAAAAGCTGAAATTAGAGACCATCTTGCCCAGTCCTTTGCTCTCCCCCTCCCCATTTACAGAAGAGGAAACTGAGATCAGAGTTATGTGCCCAGGACCCCACAGCCAAGTAGGGGCAGCGTCTGACATAGAACCCAGTTCTCCAGAGAATAAAGGCTAAACTAAATGAAACAGAAGGTATGGCAACATTTTTGGCAGAAAGCTTAGCACACAGTAGGCATTTAGTAAGTGACAGTGCATGTCTCTTCTTAGCCTGGTTGTCTTACCAGGATATGCCATCACCCTTCCGCACAAGAAACTCTTCCAATTGCCTTCCTTCTGCACTTCAGACCCTTGGGTGGATACCCCCACAGAGACCATAGCTGGAAAGTACTCGAGAGGAACAGTGTTTTATAAATCCAACATTGCTGACTGCTGAAGGTATGCCATTAAAAATGTTAACTCACCAGGACCAGAAACACCCCAACGAGGGTGCAGAGTTTTCCTGTTACATTTAATTAAAAGATCATTTTTATGACAACATCGTATTAGGGGTGATAAAAGGATCGTAAATTGCTTCATGAGGTCACCAAGAAAGTTCCAATGCCCCATTAGTTTTCATTGTCCAGTCCCTAGATATCAACATTGACTTTTATCACAAAGTACATGAAACATATGACCTTTTCGGCTGCAGTACACAAATGTCCCCCAAAATCATATTGCGCTTGTTTCACATCTTAAACTTATTACTGCCGAGGGCAGATGTAAAATGTGACTAGTGTTTTGTACGCTGTAAAATGATGAAGTTCTGGAAAATTACAGATGTAAGCGCTTCGGTCTCTGAAACTTAACATTCCGTTCTATAAGTATCACAACTTAGACCTCTTATTTTTGATCATAATATTGCAACCTGAAACATGCTGGAAAACTGTATATAAACAAAAATACTGATAAAGGGGAGGATAACTGTTTAACTTAAGCATGTAACTTTGTCTTCTAGAATGGATGGGAAATTTAATTTTGTTACCTATGGACATACAGATGTTATTCTGCAAAGATGCATTTTATCATAGTCATTAAGAAATATTTTTATATAGTGTCAAAAAAAAAACTAAACTATTAACCATGATTTTATGAAGGCCCCATCAATGTCCCCCAGAAGTGACAGATCCTTCTGTGTCTTTGTTACTCTGGCTTGGACATGACTGCTTAATATTCAAAAAAATCAGAGTGCAAAGGAATTTCCAGAAGTCAGGTTCTCGAAGTGGCTTTACAAAGCACTAATTTCTAAAGCCTTTATAAAGTGATTTGATTAAGACCTTCACTGAAAACCTTGATTTCTTTTTTTTTTCATCACCTGGTTTTCTCCTCTTTCCAAAGGAAGTGACCAGCCAAAACTGTCTGCATGCAACAAAAAGATAAAAATTTCAATTAGGCTCAGTGCTGTCATAAGCCGACCACATGAGAAAGTCTGAGATAATCCACATTACATACTGATGTCCATCAGCCCCACGCCCTCAGCCGTGTTTCATTCCAGGCCCCTTTTGTAGGTTTGGCAGCCACTGCACCCAATAAAGGCCTAATCATATTAATTTATGCCCCTATCAATTATACATTCAGATTCCCCAGATAGCTTGTCAGTTTTTATTCACTATTTTCCGAAAAATACGCCTATTACAGTTACCATGCAAATAGTAGGACTGTCAGAAATGGAGATTTAAAGAATATTACTTAAAAGAGGTGGGCTTCCTTGATTTATAAATGTTGTATTATGTGTCATACATGCACTAGTTTTAAAATCAGGTGCCGTGCAGAGATGGAGGTCACACGAAAGACTTTCAGGATGGAGCGGGGTTGGGGGGGGGAGCCTTCTCAATCCCTTTGTTGTGATTTAATAGTTCTTTAAGCTAAACAGTCTTTGGCCTATCTCGCTAAAATTTCTCAGTTATATTCAAAGCAATCATTTATTTCTGTGTCTCCAACAAGAAGCATCAATTGAGTAAGACCTGGAAGGCAGCATCTTCACAAACTCTTTCACTGTGTGATTGCACGTCTTATGAACGTAGTGCTCAAGGAGTCGTGTCCTGTCCTTGGAGCACGTAGCTAGAGCCTGTGGCTGGCCAGGCAGGTGCAGCGCGGTGGGAGGCAAGGGGTGAGGGTATCAGGATCCCAGCGACACTGAGGACAGTTCTGTATTAAAGAGCAACTCACATCACATGCTGGGGGCTAGGCAGTGACTTAGCTGGAGCTGGGGAAGCCGCAGGGGCTTGGGGAAGAAAATCAAGTCGAGTTTTATGACCCTCTGCTTTTCCTTTTTTTGTCTCCTTTCTCGAAATCAGCTGCCCATTCATATCCATGCTTACACAACTTCGCTAGCTGACAACCAGTTCTTGATGATATCATTCCGAGCTGGCTCACAGCTGAGCCTTTCCAAGAAAAGGTGCCCAGAAAAAGTCTCTACATGGTCGCTTAATTACTTTACCGAAGGATAGGGGGCTTGGAGCTGTTTGGAACATGTTGGACAGGGGGAAAGTCCTTTGTTCATTGAACAAAGACATGGAGATTGTAGAAAAGAGATGAAAGCTGTCTCGTGGAGCTTAGATTCTACTAGGAGAGTGATAAGCCAACAACTAAAGATATAAATTGTGCCAGGTGCTGTGAAGACAAATATTATGAGAACAAAACAGGAACCTTCGTTTTGATAGGAAGATCCAGGAAGGCTTCCTTGAGGAAGCAACATTGAAGCTGAGGGTTAAGTAGGAGTCTCCCACCCCCCAACCTTGGTCCCAGGCCTATAAGTGGTGTAGATTACATGTGCTAACATATCATTGAACAGAACTAGTCATACTAGTCACGTGGTCCCACTCAGATGCAAAGGCAGCTGGGATCATGCAGAACTGTAAGAGCCAGAGTAAGGACTCAGAATGGTCTCAGGTGTTACTATAAATCTCCCCATCTCCTTTCCACACAGCCCTCTTTGCAACGTGCCTTTGCAGTGATTCTTAACAGAGGTGGAGCCTATTTCTCTTCCCTCAGAATCTCAGCAGGCCCTGTGACCTGCTTTGGCCGACGGGACATTAGCAAACATAACCCAAGCAATGGCTAGAAAGATGCCGGTGAATTGGGACTTGCTCCCTCTCGCTGCTCTTTGGAACTGAGTCCCCCATGGGCAGACATCCAGGCTACCCTGCTAAAGGGAGAGAGACCACGTGGACGGGAGAGGAGCCACCCCAGTTAAATCCTCTACTTTTGACCACCTAGCCAACCCCAGGACCTATGAGTGAGCCCCCATCCCAGCTGAGCATTCTATACTGGAATAATCATTCAGCAGACTCACAGAATCAAAACTTTTTAAAAAAATATGTGTTGCTTTAGTGCAAAACTACTAAACCTGGGGGTGGCTTGCAGTATGACAAAAGCTAACGAATTCAGTGTGACAGGAGTCCTCCAGAGTGTATTCCACAGAGAAGGGACCTGATCTGATTTACACATGCGTTTCTTAAAATCGCTCCAGCAGCCGTGCGGAAGGTGGACGGTAAAAGGGCAGCGAGAACAAAGAGACCGGTTGGAAAGTTAATGAAGTCAGAGTGAGAGATCAAGTGGGCTTGGACAAGTCCGAAAATATTAATAACAACCGCTGTGATGTCCAGTTTCATGGTTTTAGAGTTTGTATATTTGCTGGTGATACCAAATCTACCTGTGCAGCTGGGGACTCGTCCGTGATTCCTGCCTCAGACATCCAATTGCGCCTTCGGGACGTCTCCATCTTGACGTCTACTTGGCATTCCCAGCTGAACACAACCCAGGATCTCTATTGATTCCACCTGCCAGAAAAAGCTCAAACCTGCTCTTCCTGAAGCCTTCCCCATCTCTGACCATCCCCAAGTTCCAGCTGCTCAGGCCAAACACCTTGGGGTCATCCTTGACAACTTCCTCTCACAGTCCACATCCAGTCCACCAACAAATCCTGCTGGCTTAACCACTGCAATAATATATATCATTGATCCAGTATAGACCCTGATCCAAGCGGCCATCATCTGCCATGCGGATCATTGCTACAGCCTCCTAACAGGTATGTCTGACTGCTTCCACCATCGCCAGCTGTGCTAATTTTCTATCACAGCGTAACAAATGGCTACAAATGCAAGCTTAAAAGAACACAAAATTACTTTGTTATTATTAAAACAACAAATGATTGTCTTACAGTCTGTGGGCCTGGAGTGTGGCTACGGGT
The DNA here is from genome assembly GCF_048564905.1 of Vicugna pacos. NCBI lineage: Eukaryota > Metazoa > Chordata > Mammalia > Artiodactyla > Camelidae > Vicugna > Vicugna pacos. Next base: position 27,597,092 of record NC_133009.1, read on the forward strand.
CAGCTGGGTCTTCTGCTCAGCGTTTCATCAGGCTGAATCAAGATGCCAGCAGTCTCCTCTGAGGCTCTTTCAAGCTCACAGGTTGGCTGCATACAGTTCCGGGTGGTTGTATGACTGAGGTCCTCATTTCTGGTTAGCTGTTGGCCAGGGACCACTCTCAGGTCCTTAGATGCCGCCTGCAGCTCCTTATCGACATGCCACAGCGTGCTCTTTGCTTCCTTCTAAGCCAGCAGGAGTGCACCAGCCTCTGCTGCCTTTCTTGTTAGGGCTTACCCGGGGAGGTCCGGCCTTGGGGCAGAATCTCCCTAGGGATCGGCTCAGCGTTAGTTGATTAGTAGCAAAATCACAGGCTTGATACTCCACCATGTTCACAGACTCCACCCACCCTTCGAGGGGTGGGAATTATACAGGATATGCACAGAGGCGAGGAGGGTTTTCTGGACCCATCTAGAATCCTGTCTACCACACCAAATGTAACTCTGGTTTCCAAGTAGCAGATAGAGTTGTTAAGCAGTTAGATAGAAATGAGCACTGGGCAGGGGGAGAGGGAGGGGAAAGGAACAACCCAGAAAATCACAGTATGTCTGCACTCAGGATAAGGGACTCCGGAAACTTCTGCTTTCTCTAAATGAGGACCAGCAAAAGAAGCCAGCTAAAATCAAAATGCTGCAGCTGCGCGTAAGAGAAGGGCCCGGAGGTGTAACTTGCGCCAATGCTCATTATAATGTAATTAACATAACAGTTTGAGCCCCCTCCCTAGGTTTCTCTGTGTGCTTCATGCCCAAGACCTGCCCAAAAGGGGATGGGCGTACCAGAGCACAGGGAACCTGAGCTGTCAGTCAACCTGAGCACGAGGAGCCCGAGCTGTCAATCAGCCTGATCACTCAGAACCTGAGCCATTAATCAATCAATCAATCACATAAAACACCCCTCAGCCAGGATATAAGATGGAAAAACAAGGGAGCTGTGCCTTTTTCCCTCTTGGATTGGCCCGCTCCCACTTCTCGGGAATGTGCTATCTTTTACTACCTTTTTGCTTTACTGACAAAAATCTTGCTTATATCACGCTTTGTCTCTCGTTAAAAATTTTTTTTATTGGGTGACTAAGAACCGAAGTAATACTTATTTCCCTTTTCCCGGTAACAGAGTAATCCTGCCTTTAAAAAAAAAACAAACAAAAAAAACCTGTCAGATTATGTTAATCCTCTGCTTGAAAACACTCCAGTGGCAGCCCATCTCAGTGAAAGAAAAAAATCCAGTCTCTATCTGGGATCACAAGGCCCTACGTGATCTGGTTCTCCACTGTTTATCTGATCTTATCTCCTCTTACTCACCCCTTGCTTGAGTCATTCCAGACATCCTGGCTTCCTACTGGCCCTTAAATGCATCCCTCATGCTCCCATCTCAGCATCTCTGCTCTTGTTACTGCCTCTACCTGGAGTACACTGCCTCCAAATATTTAAAGGCCTCTCTCCCCTACAAATGAATAGATTCTCTCCATCTAATTAGAAGCATTCAAGAAATATTTTATAAATCTCAGAATCACCTTCTAGCTCCCTGACCCCATTTCACTTTTCTTCTTCCCACTGACTGAGTTTGCATCCTCAGATTGCATCCTGTGGATGCCAAGATGTATTTTGATGGGCAAGAGATTAATTGGAGGAAATTCCTTGGAAGGATAAAGGGGAGCGGGAGGAGGAAGAGGTGGCAGAGCCTTCAGGCTGCGATGCAGGTCTGACACCTGTGAAAGGAGAGGGGCCAGGGGAGGAGGGGTGGGTAGGAAGAGCCGGTGGGGAGGGCCTCAGGTTGCAGTGCTGTTCCAAGAAGGTCTTGGCCAAGCCGATGGGAGGCCCTGGAGGAAAGATGGCGGTTAGAGGAGGCTAAAATCTGACACCTCTGCTTAGCCATTGTCTAGGGTCAGCCTGGGGGAGGAGGTTTCAAGAGGGTATTAGAAGGTATGATGGAGGGGGCTTCAGCCACCTGGGCTCCTCATGGCTGGTTCTCCCACAGGAAGATCAGAGCCGCTCACTTCCGTAGCAACCACAGCTGTGTTGTCTGTTTGCTCATTCTATCCCCACCTCCCCAGCCCATTACAACGCAAGCTCCCTAAGGCCAGGATCTCAGCCCCTTTACTGCTGTGTCACCAGTACCCATCACAGAAGAGCGGCTCTATAGCATCACTGAACGAATGAACAACAGCTAATATTTTTCAGCATCCAAGTGTTTACTATGGGATTGTTAAAAGGGCTCATACTTAATGAATTCTCGCACGACTCCATAAGGGAGGTGCTGTATTTGTCCTCATTTTGTTAATGAGAGAACTCGGGGAGAGAGAACCCAAGCAAGTGAACTAAGTGTTCAGCACAGGCAAGAAGCAGAGGTGGGGTCTGACCCAAGATCCAGGCTCTTAACCTCCACTCCATACTCTCTCCTCAAGAGAATAAATGCCTTCAAACTTAGGATATGCTTATAGGTGGAATCAACAGAATTCCTAATGAATTTAATGACAGAAGTAAAAGAAACAGAAGAATCAGAAAGTTCTTCAATATTGGTCCTGAGCAATTTGGCAAATAGTGGGTATGGAAGTGAAAAGGCTCGGAGTTTCTCTAATCTGTAGGTTTGGGGGGGAAACTGTTTTAGCCAGGTTAGTTTTGAGAACTGTATGAAACATCCATGAAACCAGAGTAGGCATGTGAATTTCCAAGACTGGATTTCTAGGAATCTGGAAATAAAGATTTGGATGTCTTCATCATAGAGCTGATATTTAAAGCCATGGAACTAGAGGAAATCACCTGGAGAAGCTATGGAGATAAAGGTATGGAGGGGACCAGGGAATTATGCTGAGTGGGAAAAAAAAGCCAGTCCTAAAATGTAACATAGCATGTCATCCAGTTTATGTAGTATTCTTGAAGTGACCAAAGCATAGAGAACAGATCAAAGGTGTCCAGAGGTTAGTCATGGTGGGGAGGCGGGGTGAGGTGTGACTATACAGTGATAATGTGAGGGCGCTTCTCTGTGGTCACAGAACGGTTCTGTGTTCAGATTGTAATGATGGTTATGCAAAACTAGACATGGGAGAAGATTTCTAAGAACTATGAACAAACAAACAAAGTGCTTGTAAACACTGGGGAATCCCAGAAAAGAATAGGTCAGTAGTTGAGTTATTAGCATTGCGGCAAAGTCCATTTCTGGATTTGAACAAATGCGCCCTAAAAAGTTGGATATTATCAGCGAGGGGAGCAGGGTGGGGGGTACTCAGGACTCCCTGTACCATTCTGGTAACTTCTTGTGAGTCAAACTCTTTTAGAATAAAAAGTACTAAACAATATAAAGAAACTATTTCTGTAAAAGTAAGGTTGGTGTATTTATTTAGATTTTTAAAATATTTTACTATAAAGTTTTATAACATTTGCTGCTTTATAACATTTCAGACAAAATAACAGGTTCTGTGTACATTCATTTTGCCTCTAGATTGAAATATTTTTTTTTGAAAGAAACAGACCACAGTGAAGAATAATGTATACTACTGGGGGCTTTTAATTCATTCAATTATTCAACTAAACCTGAATGCCCATGATGCACTATGCAAAACACTAGCAGAGGGAGATGCATGGGTAAATGAATAGTGCACAGTCCTGGCCTCAGGGAGACCCCATTCTCGTATGGGACAGGCAATGAAACTAGTATCTGGGATGCAATATTTTACAGGTGATTTAAAGTTCTCATTGTGATTATCTTATTATGGGAGATAAAGAAAGGAAAGAAGTACTAGTTTAAAACCTAGTAAATACTTTTTTTTTTTAAAGGCAGAGACATTAACCTTGTGTTAGTCTTCAAGGTCTGAGGACAAGATTATTTTGGTTTCCAATTTTACCAGACTTCAGCGCCTAATACTATTAAATCGTTTCCTAAGCAAGAAAAATGACTTGGGTCAATAATCATTAGGCTATGCTTCAACCGCTCAGACCTTAGAAGTAAATAAGCCAGTGGAAAGCCTGCCCAGTTCTGATGTAAACTTAGTTAAGTGGGAAAAGGTACGAAGGGACCCCTCCTTCTGATGATAGGAGGAGATGGGAGAATTATAAAAGGACTGAGCCCTGATCCCAAGGAGGTGCTGCTGAGGTTGGTTGGTTCTTCTTATTGAAACTCAAATCAACCCCTTCATTTTCTCCTACGAGAAGGCTTAGTTGGGGCCCAGCAGAGACACGCTGTGATTCCCAAGGGAAAACCCTGGACAGTGAAATGGTCTGCCTTGGTACCAGGGGCAGGAGATGAGGGATGCCTGGATCTCAGTGTTACTTCCCCTTTTTGCCCACTATACCCAGTGAATTGTTCTCTTTTCCTTTTTAAAAATGGTTGGAACTTGATGAGGAACAGGTTATTTACATAGTCTCAAAGAATAGTCCACAAATTACTTATAAATTTAAGATAGTAAAGTTTAATAATAGAGACTCCTGGCAGACACACCTTCACTGATAATCAGAGTTGACATCACCAATATCAGGGCAGGCTGACATCGCTCGGTGAGGCACTGAGAAGGACACAACCTCACTTCTGTGGTATTCCTGCCAAAAATGAAGAAGCTAAATCTAATCACACGGAGACATCAGATAAAGCCATATTATAGGACATTCTACAAAATTAGTGTCCCACGCTCTTCAAAAATGTCAAGGTCAAGACACCGAAAGGCAGAGGGAGTGTTCCAGATTAAAGGAGACTAAAGATACACAACAGCCAATTGCAGCCCATGATCCTGTACTGGATTCAGAACTGGGGGAAGGGGTGAGGGGCAAGCTATTAAGAATGCTACCGACACAAGTAACAAAATTTGAAAATAGATTGTGGACTAGATAATAGTATCAATGTTAAATTTTGATGATTGTACTCTAAATATATAGAGGATGTCCTTGTTCTTAAGAAATAAACACTAAAGTATTTAGGAGTAAAGGAATGTAATCATTCCAACTTTCAAAATATATAGGGAAAATTTTACATATATGTATATGTATTTTGTATATTTAGGTATGTACATATATACATATATGTAACATTTTGTTTTACATATTATGTATATGTATGTATTATATATATGTGTATAGATACATATATTATATAGTATATATGTATATTTGTATTGTTACATATGTATATATGGGTATACATATATATATATAGAGAGAATGATGATACAAATGAGGCAAAATGTTAACTGGTGAATCTGGACAAAAAGGGAACATGGGATATCCTTGCATTATTTTCGCAACTTTCTCTACATTTAAAATTAAATCAAGATTAAACACTTAAGCAATATGTGCTTATCATTGAGCACTCAGTTTAATCAGCCCCCTTGTGTGCATTTGGCTGGATTAGGGCTGTGACTTTCCTCAGCTCCAATCCCCCTGGCTTGCTTGGGGTCCATTCTAAGAACAAGACGGGGGCAAGAAGGAAGGGACACAGAGGCAGGCTGTGGGTGATAAATGGCTCCCTGACATTGGTGACCCTTAAATAGGTCCTGAAGGATGAAGAGGAGTTAGGCAGGCAGTGGAGGACCTTCTGGGTGGCAGCAGTGTTTGCAAAGGCAGGGAGCTCTTGTATCTCATTTTGTTCCTAAGATCTGGTCTCTGCCCTTCCTTTCTCTGTGTCTGCAAGGCTGACCTCTGTAGACTATAGACGCCCTTGACCTCTGTCTTCCAGAGGTTTGACTAATGGAGGACGCCAGTCGGCAGGGCAAGGGCAGGTAGAGAGAGCGGGTAGGATGTTTGTTCTCTCTGTGGTTTGGACAGTGCAGATGTAAATCCATGGCTCCTGTTCCCTGACCCTCTCGGTGCTTCCAGATTCTCCAGGCTTCAGTGTTTCCATCTGCTCCTCTCGCCTCTTCAGTCCTGGAGTAGAAAGGCCTTCCCACTACCACTGGCTGCCTCCCCAGCCTTTGTTTGTTCTTCTAATTGTCCACTCTTCTGAAAATAATTCCTCGGTAAGTTATTTTTGGTTCAATTCTTTTATATGTGCCATGTATTTCCTGCTAGGATCGTTCTTAAAACATAAGGCATGGCTGAAGCCAAGGGCACAGGGAGAAAGGGTTGGGGGTGAGATTTAGGTGGCAGGGGCTAGACCAGAACAGGCCAGCTCTGGCTTTTTCCCCATTATTGCAGCAACTCAAACATTACAGAAAAGACAGTACTGTGTGAAGGAGAGACCTCTGCAGTCAGATAGACCTCAACTGTGTGACCTTGGTAAGTGACTTAATCTGCCTGAGCTGTTTCCTCATTTATGAAAAGAGATTGACCTTACAGGGTTAATGTGAGGAATAGATGGGGATAGAGCAAGTTCATCTTAGAGCCTGATTTCCAGGAGCATCTCCTTCATACGGCTTCTCTGACTGTATCAGTCCCTAGTGACCTCTTCTCTGAATGTCGGTTACCATCATAACCCAGAGTCTGACCCTCATCATTTGTAATTATTTCATAGATAGATTTGTTTGCTGTGATTCTGCAAATAGGTTTTAAACTGTTTTGCATAAGGGGCAGTGGTTTACATGCCTTTGATTCTCTCAGTCTTGGGCACAGAGAGGGTTAATAACACTTGTTGGTTGATAAAGGGAGATAAATGATTTTGAGTGTCACAGCATTTAAGGAAATATTTCTAATTCCCTTTCATCATTTCTGACCTCTCTACCCCTACTATAATATCATGTTAAAATCAGAACGAATGAAAAATTTTCCTTCTTTCCTTCCACCCTTTCTTCCTCCTAAGCATATCTTTTAGCACCTACTATGTGTAAATTAGCCAGCCTTTTTTTAAATTGAAGTATAGTCAGTTATTAAGTGTCAGTTTCTGGTGTACAGCATACTGTTTCAGTCATACATATACATCTACATATATATATATTCTTTTCATATTCTTCTTCATTATAGGTTACTACAAGATACTGAAAATAGTTCCCTGGGCTACACAGAAGAAACTTGTTGTTTATCTATTTTATATATAGTAGTTTAATATTTGCAAATCTCCAACTCCCAATTTATCCCTTCCACCCTCTTCCCCCCAGTAACCATGATTTGTTTACTATGTCTGTGAGTCTGCTTTTGTTTTGTAGTTAAGTTCATTAGTGTCTTCTTTTCCCTTTTTTTTAGATTCCACATATGAGTGATAGCCTACGGCTCTTTTTCTTTCTCTTTCTGGCTTACTTCACTTAGAATGACGATCTCTCAGTCCATCCATGTTGCTGCAAATGGCATGATTTTATTCTTTTTTATTAGCCAAAGACATTTTATATCTGTTTCACTAACTAAAATCATTTATGAGAAGGGAATTTGGAATGCATATACAGTTCCAAAATTAAGCTATATTCATACTCCCAGAAAAGGGCTGGGTGAAATGATAGAGAAGATGGAAGATGGTACTTCAGAAGGGGACATAATAGTGTCCTCTCCGTAGCTGTGTAAATTTGCTATTTCCTTTGCTAAAGTTGTTTTGGTAGCTGTTTTTCCCCCCTCCATCTGTTGTAGTCCTGTGTCTTTTCATTTAACAATTTTTCCCTTTAAGAGAAATGAGACCATTAAAATAAGCTGAACTAGGACTAACATTAAGCACTTGATAATTTTCTCACACTGTCTCATTAACGCTCAGGGCACCTGAGAGGTCACTCAACATGGTGATTATCCCTCTTGGTCAAATCAAAATGCCAAGAAACAGAGAGGCTAACTGAGTCCCCCACTCCCTACACACACAGCTATTGTGGAAGCTTGTCAGTGGACCTCATTCTAAGAGTCAGCCTGATTTTCATGGTTTCTTATGCCTGATTCAATGCCTTCTCTAAGAGAGAATACGCACAAAAAAAGGAGAGACCCTAGACCACAGAACACTCGAGTTGTTTTTTGCACGTCTAGAGGATGTCTGCCTCTTCCTCACGCTCCTCCTACAGGACTCCGCCCACGACAGCCCTGGCCTGGACATGGCCAGAAATGGCGCTGGTGACCAGCGCCGGCCTGGGGTCAGGCCACTGTGGCTCTCACAGGCCTTCCCTTTCCCGTGCTCCTTTCCAGGGACTCACAGAGAGTGGGCTCTCCCACTGGCCACACAGCCCAGGAATGAGGTCGGAAAGGAGCTTTGGAGCATTCTTCACATCCATGCTAGAGGTGGGAGAGCTGCTCAGCCTCACGAGTAACACTCGCAAGCTGCCTCAGTGCATTTATTCCCCCATATTGATGAGTGACCAAGCCCGTTAGCCCAGTGCCCGTCATTGCCCCAGTGCCTACAGGAGCCTGGCAGGTTATGTACCAGAGGATGGAGAGTGGAGTAAATACACGTACATCTGCCTTCCTGGAGTAAGTGGTCCAGCCTGGGGCAAGCTGCAGAGTTCAGGGCAGTCTAAAGGGACTAGTCCCCACCCCTCAAGCACAAGCAGGGCCCAGTGGGGGTAAATACAACAACATTTTAAAAGAAGTCTAGATTTTACACTCATATAATTTATAAAACCACTTAAATTTTGCTAAAATTATTTTGCAAAGCAAATATTCTATTAGAAACTGGTTTGTGGCCCCTTTGATAAGCAAAGATGAGGTTTGATTAATGAGCATGGATTCATCTTAGATTGGGGCCCCCAAAGCCGACCTTGAGATAAGATCTTGGGTGCAGGCAGTTTATTTGGAAAGTGATGCCATGAATCATGTGTGAACAAGAGAAGGGAGAAATGTCAGTAGCACAAACATTAAAGAACAAGTTGCTTCCAGGGGCAACTGAGGTTCAGTACCACTGGGACCCATGGAGGAACCCTGAGCACACCTGAAAATCAGGGGAGGAATGGCGGCCATTAATGCCTGGACCCCCTTCCCGCTGGCTGAGAGTTAACCCCAGGAGCACGAACCTCAGATGCACACTTCTGGGCTGCTCCTGCTTCCAAGGTGGCAAACTCCATGGAGCCCAAGGAGGCTGGCAGAGAAGAGAGACACAGGGCAGGTGGGAAGCTGACTGTGTGCTGGGAACTGTCTCCTGCACCTGCAGGGAAACTCAGGTCGGCCAAGGCAACATGAGGCAAGGTACTGGCAGCCTGTTCTGCATCTTCTTTGTGAGAAAGATATTTTCTTCCTCACTTACAGTTGCATGAGATTTGGGGACAGGCCTGGAGGGTCAAGGGCCCAAGTGGGGAAAAGGGGAGCTCAGGATAAAAAGATACACCAGGGCTGACCCTGTCCCATGAATGGCTCTAGCTGGAACATAGGAGGGGGATGATATAAGTATTCTCGTGCAGGATAGAACTGAGATGAAAGATGTAGGAAGATGAGGAGACAGTGCTAATAAAGCAGCATTTTTTTATGCTTTTAAGGCTAGTCATTTATGCGACAGTGAAAGCATTAAACTTGGATGTTGCCAGCCTGACATGAAAAGCTTGAAGTTGTGTTCCAGTGTGGGAATGTTATTTTGCAGAATAAGAAAACAATAGACTTGCTTCTCAAAGTCATCAGTTTCGTAGATGGACACAAAAAGGTCCCAAGAGGTCATCAATTCGGTTCAGTAAGCATTTATTGAGCCCTGACATCACCCTCTCTTCTGTTTCCTGTTGTGGTGGAGACATAAGTCTGTCCACATTTCACATAGCGCTTTTGAACTTCAGTGTGTACAGGAATCAGCTGGGGAGCTTATTAAATGTGGATCTGGGGAATTTGGAATCTGCCTTTTAACAAGAGGTCCGCCGTGCTCTGGGGCGTTGGTTTAGATAGCACTTTGAGACATGGGGAATCTTGCACCCCAGTTTCCTCCTCTGTCTGCTGCCGCTAGTCCTCAGGGATGGGACCCACTTGATATCTTACTTGAGGTCTGTCACTGAAGCCTGACTTCCTATGAACTTGGAAAATTTGTATGAGTGAATTATATGAAAAGTATTGGTTACAGTTGTGGAGAAATTTGCACGCATTTACTATAGTGTTTTCAAAATAAGGACAGCTGTTTAAACATCCTGAGCTTTGAGAGGCAAACTCTGTAGGTGTGTGTGTGTGTGCACGTGCGCGTGCACATGTGTGTGATGGTGGTAGGGTCAGTGGGAACCAGCGATAATGGAAGCTATTTTCATGGGAAACCAACACCAAATGAAATCAAGCATTTGCTTTTTATAAACACTGGCATGCTCGTATCTGAGATTTTTTTTAAAGAGGATTTTTTAAATTGCCACTAGGATAAGGTCAAGTTATTTTGGACTTTTCAAAAAGAAGTTAATTTTGATCTTTGTCCAGTAATTCAACTCAACAGTTCCTAGCAGTTTGTAGCTGATGCTTTTCTGTACCTGCCTACACTCTGGAAAGTCTGCCCAGTGAATTCAAGAGTATTTTTCTCCCTTAGTTTCTGTGATGATTCCTTTCCACAAATGGGGTGCTAGAGTTGATTCTGCCCCTTGGATTTCTTTCAGGACATAACTATTGAGGTTACAACAAAAATATTCAATGCTGAGAGAGGGTAGATCATATTCAGTGACGTGGTGTCTGAGCCACTTCACTTCATGTGACAGGCGCTTGGGTGACATGTGACCGGAGGCTGGCCCATCCTCAGTGGCCAGACATGCTTCTATCCATGAAAGGCAGGAATAGTGCTAGCCACGGACTGGAACAGACCTGTTAGCTTTTGCTTCTACCTTGCATTTCAGAAGCACGTATGTATCAAGACTGTCTGTAGAATTTTCCAAAATGTATCATATTTCTCTCAAAGACACTTACCTGAAGGATATTGAGAGGTCATATTGTAGTTTATATATGTACCTTTAAAAAAACCTCCCAGATACTATTTACAAACCAAAACAGACTCCCAGACATAGAAAACAAACTCTGGTTACCAAAGGGGAAAGGGTCGGGGAGGGATAAATTAGGAGTTTGCGATTAACAGATACACATTACCATACATAAAATCGATAAACAAGGACCTACTGAAGAACACAGGGAAATATGTTCAATTTCTTATAATAACATATAATGGAAAAGAATTTGAAAATTAAAAAAAGTATACATGTATATGTACGTGAATTGCTTTGCTCTACACTAACATCGTAAATCAACTACACTTCTATAAAAACTAAAATTAAAGAAGATTCCAAAATAGCCTACACTAGGTACAGTGCCCTAGTTGAGCTGAACGCCAGCTTTCTGTTCAATAACTTTCTCTAGCGAAAGAGCTGTTTCAACTACCCCCAAAGTTATATTCTCCTTGACCTCTCAAGGTGGTACATGTTCTTACTGCTGCAGGGACACCACTAATGCCAACTATGCCATTTCTTAAGCCATTGTATAGATACATGGAGAGATGCACTTATAAATTATGTGCGTATCTATCTAAATATATCCCCAGTACATCTGTATATATACATATATATCTTGATATATCTACATTTAATGTGGATGTCTATCTGATTATATGTATGCCACTATATGTATTGTACAGATATATGGAGAGACGCATTTATATATGTTCATATCTATCTAAATCTGTCTATAAATCTATCTACAGTACATCAATGCAATATATATTTATATATATATATATACACACACACACACGCAATGTGTATGTCTATCTAGTCAAGGTCAATACATTAATATGGATAGTTATATAGAATGTACTTTATACTCAGACTTCAAGTGACTTCTCCCATCATCCATCAAATTAAATATAAACGTATCAATATATATTATAAGGTTTCCCATCCTCAAACTACCAAACAATAGTCATTTTCTGGGACTCGCTCTCTACTCTCACCAAACTCACTGACTCATCATTTGCATTCCTTTGTTTTTCACTTGGCAGGCTTCCTCATTTTGTGAGTGAATAAAACATACCTCTTCCTTAACCTTCCGGTAAGCCTTTTCCTCACTTTTCTCCTAAAGTCTAATCAAAAGGTACTTTGTATGAGGGAAAGAAAGAGGAAGGGAGATAAGGAAGGAGGCAGAAACTTCCCTACTATGCCTCCTTCCCCGAGAAATGTCCCCCTTCAACACAGCATCTGTGAGCACCATTAATTAGTACTGTTTAGGCTTGTCCTTTCTGTGTGTTCTTAAGCATTTGTTTGTACTTTCTCAGAACACCAGGACTAAGACTGAAGCTGGAAGATAGCAAGCAACTCACCAACTGAATAGGAAAAAAATTAGTTAAACTCCACTTAACTGAATCAGCTGTCTGCTTGATAGAATGACTTCTGCTTCTGCTACTTTGTTAGGGCTTTCCTATCGGACAGCACGTCTCTACAGCCTCCATTCCTTAGGTGTTTTCTAAGAATGCTGACACAGGCTCTGTCAATGCCACAGATAGCTATCTGGTTGAAAAGTGAAATCTGAGGTCTGCAGCACTGTCTGCAGAATGCCAAACAACTGAATTTACTTAAAAAAAAAAAACTTTTAACAAGCAATGTTTTGATCTGAATTTGCAGGTTGATTGAATTACTGTTATGAAATAACCATCTGATTATTTGTGGAGGGAGGGGGAATAGAGAAAGAATTTATCTCAGAATACTTCATATATATGTGTGTGTATGTGTGTGTGTGTATATATATATATATATAAATATATATTGCATTGATGTTATATATATATATATATAGTGAAATTTTATATTGGTGTAGCGAAATAACAGAATTTCTTCAGTACAGAATATCTCCTATAATCAGTGTATCTCAAATGGTTGTATCACCAAGGGTTTACTCATACATGTACACACACAGGCTAAAACTTCATATATGAATTCACTGATAGTAAGCAAAAAAAAAAAAGCTAAGATATAGTACAGTACAAATTTTCAGGACTTTGTCACATCAAACTTCCATGCGAGGACTAATTAGCACAGCAGTTTCTTTTTTTTTATAATCAACCATTCCTCGAATCCCCCAAACTGTGTTCCCTGATGGGTGTGTAGACTTGGGCAGGGTGATTTATACCCTTTGTAAAAATCAAACCAAACAGAGCAACTGGTACACCAGGTCCTTTCGTTATGTAGAAAACAAAAGGAAGAAAGTTACATTCATTGTGGTTCCTGCCATGAATCTGCTAGAGCTAGCTAGCAAGAGGGAGCAACAGATCTGGCTTTAATGATGTTTCTGTTGAAATCATGGGAAGCAGTGTTTTATTTAAGTGTGTTCTGGGAAACACTTGCCAAGTGGGACATTTCACAAGGAATGGATTCTATGGTCAAGCAAGTTTGGAAAACACTAATTACTGTGTCTCTCTCTAGGATATTCCTTTTTTTAACTTTATTTTTATTTATTTATTTTGTTGAAGTATCATTGATTTACAATATATTAATTCCTGGTGTACAGCATAGTGATTTCATTTTGCATATATATTATTTTTCATACCCTTTTTCATTATAGGTTATTACAAGCTGTTGAATATAGTTCCCTATGCTATACAGTAGGACCTTGTTGTTTATCTATTTTGTATATAGTAGTTTGTATCCACTAATCCCAAACTCCCAATTTATCCCTCTCTCCTTCTTTTCCCTTTGGTAACCATAAATTTGTTTTCTATATCTGTGAGTCTGTTTCTGTTTTGTAAATAAGTTCCTTTGTGCCATTTTTTCAGAGTCCACATATAAGTGATATCATATAATATTTGTCTTTCTCTGTCTGACTTACTTCACTTAGTATGATAAACTCTGGGCTCCTCTGTGTTGCTGCAAATAGCATTATTTCATTCTTTTTATGGCTCAGTAGTATTCCATTGCATCTACACCACAAATACTCTTAATGTACCTTAGCCTACCGTAGGCACTGCAAAGCCTTAGAGTAAAGCAACCTATTTAACTATGATGAAACACTATTTCTCACACACGGATGAGCATTAAAAGGTCTTCTCATAATATTCCTTTGGGAAACATTAGTGTACAGAGTTTTAGTTTGGTCTTGCACTGATCTAACTTATCAATGACAGGATAATATCCAGGGCACTTTCCTTGGCGTGGTTAATTAACATAAAGGAAACCACAAAGCTCTTCAAAAATTCCAAGGGAAAGCAATTGTAACAAAGAGCCCCTACCATTCCTCAAAAAAAAAAAAAAAAGAGGCAATAAATGACACAGTACAGGATATCTAGTTTTGCCTTAGTGTTTTTTTTTCCACTGTCATTACATGGATTTTTCAGCTGATCCAAACCCTGTGCATTATCAGCTCATCCAATAGAAGCTCCTCTGGCTATTTCATATGAATTTACCAAATTCGGGGAGGCCCTGCTTCACACGTTTACACACTGAGATTCTGCACTGAGGACAAATGTGTGCTGCAGTCTAAGTAACAACCCTTTGGGTGCTCTTATTTTGTGTCTTCGGGGTTTTGGGGTTGTGCTTACTGCCAACACATCTCTGAGATGATATTTTCCTGTGAAAATGGCGTGTGTGTGTGTGTGTGTAAATCTCTGATATTAATACTACCTGAGAAATATAAGAAAAGCTAATGCATCAAACCAGTGGTTCTTTGCAAACCTGTAGTTTTCCTGTGCTGTGTTGTGCTGAGAGATGGCGGGATGAGTGCTTGTCCCGTCCTTTGCTTTCTTCTAGGTAGTATGTTTTCTTGGCTTAACTGTCATCTTGAGCCTTGTTTTGGAGGGCAGAAGAATGCTTAGGTCATGTGTAGTTTTTATAGCCTCATTTAGTGGAAATGGATCCTTTGGGCCCCGTCTATGCCCACTGTCTAAATTTAAAGTTCCTTTTCTTGCAGGTGGCTTAATTTATATTTGTTGATGGCACAATGAATGCAAATAACCACATGGGTGACCTTTAGGAGGCTGTAAGAGCCAAACTAGTTGTGTGAGTGACTTGAATTCAGAAAGGGATTTTGAGCATTTCCACAAATACTTTCTCTTGAGGAAGGAAAATGTTTAATCATCCAGTAGATATTTTAGAATCACAGAGAGAGCTAAGCTGTGGTAAACGATCAGGTGTTTCACTTCCACACCACCAGGTGAGTGACACGGTAAAAGGGAACTGGGGCAGGAGTTCAGAAGCACCGGGATGGGATACCTGTTCCATCCATTTTATCACATTCCTTTATACCCTGGTAGGTCTACACCCATACCCAAAATAAGAAGGTAATTAAGACTGAGTTGTAACCTAATAGGAAGTGATAAATGACAGGAAGTAATTGTTTTCTCATGATCTAAGAGTTCTTGTTAGAGAAGATTCTGTCCAAGAATCTGTCCAAAATGATGCTTTGGCTGTAGCTAATCATAAAATCAGACAAAAAGATATCTTTTACCACAGATTAGCTCTCTGTATGTTTCCAAAAGACCTCCTAGGTGATTCAACAGTGTCCTTCCTTAGAAAAAGGGTATTTGTAGAAATGCTAATAATGAAAGAGGCCCTTTATCTGGAAGCAACAATGCAGAAGCTCCTCAATTCTAAAATGTTTACTCTGTTTGATCAGTAAAGTAAATTCCATAAATCTATGGATTTGAAACTAATAAAACTTATTTCAAATATTAACAATTTTGCAGTAAGAAGAAAATGACTCCTTCAACAGGGGGAAAAGGAAAAAATGAAGACAACTAAAAATTTTCACTCGTGTTTTGTTCTATCAAAATCTGTGAGAGTCACAGTCTACGGAACCCTCCTCTCCCCATAACAGAGGTCACTCCCCCAACCCAGGACCTACTTCTTTACTTGAACATCAGTTTAACTACCAGCAAGAGCTCCATCTAACACCTTGGAATCCCGTATTGCCACCGGAATCATTCTGATCACTGGCACTCCAGTCCTGAAGAAAGATGTTCCTACTTACTCCACGGTACCCAATTTTCTGTCTCAGTAACCTACCTTTATCTGCATCTTAAGGAAGGGAGCTTTTGACTTTTTGACAGGTTAGATGCTAGAATCTGATCTCTGAAGTCCACCCTCATTGCCTAGCTGTTGGACAGCCACATGGACTTCCTCTGTGCTCTCTCATGGCTGCTGCTCTGGGGCTCTGACCATCTCCTGATAGGATTCCCCCATACTCTGCATTGCTTGCAAAGTAATTCAGTTAATTTAACCATGCAACTGTTTTAGCTGGTCTCCTCTGGTGCCTCATTGGTTGGAAACCAAAAAAGAAAACTACTATTAAAGGAAAAGAAATAAAATCCCATATGATAAAATCTGTAAAAAGAGCTTTGTAACCTATGAGATCAGAAAGTGTATATTACATGGGACCAAAAAAATGAACATTAAAACTTGACTGGAACTACTGGAAGTCCCTATCTACACAATAAAGCAAGAAAAAGAAATAAAAGACATACAAATTGGAAAAAAGGAAATAAAATTATTTGTAGACAACGTGATTATCTACGTAGAGAATCCTAAGGGACCTATTTTTAAAAATCTAGAACTAATAAGCAAAGTTGCAGGATACAAAGTTAACAAAATTAATCATACTTCCATACCCTAGCGATGAACAACTGGAAACTGAAAATGAAAACAATAACAACATTTAAAATAGCTCCAAAAATGCTCAGGTGTAAGTGTAATGAAACATATAGGATCACTATGCTAAGAACTACAAGAAGCTGATAAAAGAAATCAAAGAAAACCTAAATAAACAGAAAGACATATCATGTTCATGGATTTGAATCCTCAACATAAGAAAGATATTGATTCCCTCCAAATTGATCTATAGATTTAAAATCATTTGTATCAAAATACCAGCAAGATTTTTTGTAGATAGAGACCACTTGTTTCTAAAATTATTTGGAAAGGAAAGGATGTAGACCAGAAAAAGGAATTTTGAAAAATAAGAACAAAGTTAAAAGAATCACACCGCCGAGTTTTAGACTCACTATATAGCTACAGTTATCAGGACAGAAGGATACTGACAGAGAGACGGATACATCGATTAATGGAAGAGAATAGAGAATCCAGAAACAGACCCACAAAAATAGGGTCAATTGATTTTACAAAGACGCAAAGCCAATTCAGTGGAGAAAACATGGGCCTTTCAACAAATGGCATTAGAACAACTGGATACGTACAGTCAAAAAAATAAACCTCAACCTAAATCTCATAACTGACTCAGAAATTAACTCAAAATAGATCATAGGTTGAAATGTATTTTTTTTTTACTTTTTAAAATTGAGATAGTTGATGTACAATATTACATGTTACAGGTGTACAACATAGTGACTCACAACTTTTAAAGGTTATAGTCCATTTATAGTTTTTATAAAATATTGGCCATATTCCCTGTGTTGTACGATATATCCTTGTAGCTTATTATTTATACAGAATAGTTTGTACCTCTAATATGTACAAATGTAAATCTTCTAGGAGAAAATCTTGGTGATCTGCATTTAGGCAAAAAATTCTTATTCATGATACTACAACACATCAAAAAAGAAGAAAAATTATAAACTGACTTTGATCAAAATAAAAAAAATTGTTCTGCTAAAGACACATTAGGAGACTTGGAAGACAAGTTACATATGAGGAGAAAATATTTGCAAATTACATATCTAGCAAAGGACTTGTTTCTAGAATATAAGAAAAAAAAATCACTCAAAACTGAATAATACAAACAAAAACAACCCAGTTAACACATGGACAAAAGACTCGGACAGACCTTTCATCAGAGAGGATATATGGAAGCAAATTGGTGCATGAAAAGATGGTCAACCTCATTAACCGTTAGGGAAATGCAAATCCACAATGAGATACCATTGCACCCCTATTAGGATGGATAAGATGAAAGTATTGATGACATCGCTTGCAGATGAGGATGTGGAGCAACTAGAGCCCTCACACACTGATGGTGAAAGGGTACGGCCACGCTGGAAGGGAGTTTGGCAGTTTCTTATGTTGTTACACCACGTATTTGCCCAGTAATACACCACGTATTTGCCCAGTAATCCCACTCCTGGGATTACCCTAGAGAACTGAAAACATGTGCACATAAAAATCTCCACGTGACTGTTTATAGAAACTCTACTCATAGCTACAAAAAGTAGTAGGAAACGACCTAAGCATCCATGAACAAGTGAATGGATAAACAAATTGTCGTATATCCATACAACGGAATACTCTTTTAGCAATAAAACAAACTACTGATACATGCGAAAACTCGGACGACTCTCAGAGGCATTAGGTTGACAAAAAGAAGCTAGTCTCAAAAAAAAAATTCATAATACTGTATGATTTCTGTGACATTGTTGATAAGATGCAGTTGTAATGACAGAACAAATCAGTGACTGTTTGACATTAGGGTTGAAGGGAGGGTATGATTACAGACAGATAGTACATGAGAGTTTGGGGGACGGGCGATGGAAATGTTCTGTAACACAAAAAGTAAACTCATTCCCCCACAAAATGGATTGTGAGTTACAGGATCACATCCAGACAGAAAGTGCAGAAACGCTTGTGTTAGGTAACTAGGTAGAGATGAGTGTGTGCCTGGGCCTCTAGGATGCACAGATTAGATTTTTTAAATTGTTTATTTTGAAATAATTATAGATCCCAAATAAACTGCAAAAACAATACAGAGTGGTCCCATGTACCCATCCTCCAGTTTTCCCCAGGTAACCTCTGACATAACTACGGCACGTTATTAACATCAGGGAATTGACGTTGGTGTATCTAACCAGACCACAGAAAGAAACCCAAGGACACACGTTTGAGGAATGGCAGGATGTAGTCACACAGAAAGTCAAAGAGAACTTTCAGGGAAGTAAAGCAAACTTGTGCTGCCCTATGTCCTGATTGTATTGGTGGTTACACAAATTTCTTTATGTGTTAAACTTCATAAAATTACCAGAAAAGGGTCAATTTTTACTGTATGTTTAGTAAAATAAATAAATAAATAAATAAATAAATAAATAGCCATCGCAATGTAATTTCATGTTAAAAGAGATATGTACATATTTGCTATTTAGTGTATTTCTATTGAGATAATCTCTGCTTACAGAAGGATAGCCTCCTAACTCTTAAAATGTGAAACTGAGTAATTGATTTAGACTTGTGAATATAAAAGGAAAACTTATTAATGTATTATTTGGGAATATCTAAGAAAATGTTGGGCTCACCATACATATATGTGTATCTCTTAGATATATAAAAGTTACTTAATTTGGGGGGGAAATTTTATTTGTTAATTCAGATACAAATAAGCAAATTATTCTATTTTAATTTTTAAATGTTTTTATTATTCAAATTTTTTTTTAATTTTTAAAAGAGAACAGAGAACAAATCAGTGACTATTTGACATTAGGGTTGAAGGCAGGGTATGATTACAGACAGATAGTACATGAGAGTTTGGGTTTATTTATTTACAGTGGAGGTACTGAGGATTGAACCCAGGATCTCATGCATGCTAAGCAGTTACTCTACCACTGAGCTATATACCCTCCGTCAAGTGAATTATTTTAAAATAAAACTAGGATAAATACACTCATAATCTAGTTAAGTGCTTGAAGGCATTCAGTTAAGTCTGTAGAAGGGAATAAACATTTTTGAAAAACTTCTAAGTAATTAATTAAAATCTGCAGATTTAAAAATAACAGTATGTGTAAGCTGATCTTATAAGCGCAAGGAAAACTGGAGTTTTGAATTTGTAATTTTGATATATTGAAGACTGTCAAATGTTACCAGAAAGATAGAGAGTGGAGAGACTCAGTGAGTTTCACTTACAGAAAGAAAGAGTAATCTATGAAGGAAAAAAGTTCATTAAGCAACATTCACAAACTGTGATTTTTCAGAATATTATTATTATTTAAGGGACGTTGACCCTCGAACAACATGGGTTTGAACTGCACAGGTCCACTTACACATTCATTTTTTTTCAATAAATATATAGTTTACTACATGATCCTTGTTTGGGTGAATGTGCAGGTATAGAACTGAGCATCCATGGATTTCAGTACCCATGGTGAGCACTGAAGTCAACTCTTTGCAGATGAGGAAGGGGCCAACTGCAACTTTTTTCCCCCCAAGCAAAGATTAAAGCAAACAAATTTCATGGTTCTTGCTCTGCAAACAGAGAAAAAATAAAGTCCAAACTAGATATCCTAATAATATTTCGTGAGTTAGGAAGATCACTTAACTAGGAACTGGAAAATACGAATTGCAGGCTTGGTTTCTCCTAAGAAAGTATACGCATCTTTTCTGATCTGCAGCCACATTTAAATGGGAATAATAATTGCTCCTTTGCCTGTGTCACAGAATTTTATGAAGATCAAAGAGATAATAAATGTGAATTTTGGAAAGTGTAAATCACTATATACATAAGGTATTATTATCATATTTAACTGATGCAAATGAAGAGCTCCAAAGGAGTATTAATTCTATTTGAATACATTTCATTGTGAAAAGACAGGACTTGATTTTATGTGACCATATTTGTGCTTTTGATTATCTCTTTCCAGCCTAGCTCAAAAGCAATCATTTTCTTATTCTTCTGCTTGCAGTCTGTTTCTCCTCCTGCCCTCTCATGCTCACCTATTGCCAAAGGTTCTCCCCCAACTCCAACATAGAAGATAACTCCTGTAATAAAG
The DNA here is from genome assembly GCF_048564905.1 of Vicugna pacos. NCBI lineage: Eukaryota > Metazoa > Chordata > Mammalia > Artiodactyla > Camelidae > Vicugna > Vicugna pacos. Next base: position 27,617,567 of record NC_133009.1, read on the forward strand.
AAAATAATCTTACCTCACTAACATCCCTCTCTACCAAAAATGTAATCGGGGGTTTGGGGGTTATGTCCAGAAAGTGCAGAAATAATCGTATTAACATGTACATATGAACTATTAATATTTTGGCCTGATTTTTGAAAATCTTACATACATTTTAAAATTTAGAAACAATTCTAGATTCAAAAGAAGTTGTAAAAAATACAGAGAGCTCTTGCATACTCATCACCTAGCTTGCCCCCAATGGTAACATCTTCTATGATCATAGCATATTCTCAATAGCAAGAAATTGGCTTTGGAACAATTAACCAGGCTCCAGAAGGAAAACTAGACATAAGTTTGAGGAGTGGCAGGGAATTAAAGAGAACTTTTAGAAAAAGAAGTGTCGGTGGTCTTCAAAGAGTCCTGATCAAGTGGAAGGAGTGGGAATAGGGTCTATGAGAAGAGAAGAGACAGCGTTCACAGGCCAAGTGTGGAAAGAAGGCATTTGAGGTTCAGAAAGATGTTTCTTTCAGCCGCCCAGTGATTTCTGATGACAGAAGAACCACCATTAGGTTTACACCAGAGGTTTTCATGAGGAGTGAAGAAGAATGGTTAAAATGTATGCTGTACATGAGAGTTTGTCAAATTGAGCTGAATCATATTAAAACATTTTTAACCAACAACTTGTCTCATTTTCACACGGTTGCTACTCCCAGTGGTGTCTAGCCAACCTGCTGAAGTGTCTGGACAACCCAAGGCCGGAGCAAACACTGTGGGTGCCGATACATGAGGAGGTTTACAGGATTCTCACATGAAGGATTCTCATATGAAGAGCTCATCCTTAGGAAGAGAAATCCCTAATCCTTCTGGCGGGTGGTGAAGTAAAACCTCTCTTCCGGAACGTAACATTTTCTGTTTGCCTACAGCCAGGAGCCCATTTTTCTTATAACTTCAGTGAGAATTCTCAAAGCAGCCTAGGTTAAATTTTATTGCCAGACATCACTCACACCCAAAATCTATGAAAAGCAAAAACACTTCCGGTATTCCAGGACAATAAAGGGATTTAATTTTTACTTCTCTTATTCTCTTTGGTCTAGACAGAATCATTCATCCAGTTGATAAATAACTTCAAAATTCCTTTGCTCTCCTTGGAATCATTCTCCGCAGGAGTCATACAGAGAGTTGGAGAAAAGCCTGAAGTGTGTCTTTGATACACTATATGTGATCCTTGCATGTTGACCTTGTTTATATTTTCAGAAGCCATGTGTAGAATTGTGGAGTCAGTCAATAATATAATCCAATCGTCAATAAGATACAAACTTCTTGTTTATTAATACATGATTAAAAATGTATATGATAAAAAGATATCGACTGTAGCCGAGCGTGTGGGTGACAAGAACAATTACGATTCCAACTCCTAATCACTGTGTGAGCTGCATGCCCCAGCAAAAGTCAATAATCTGTTTAAAAGTCACAATGCATCCTTTTCCTCTTCTTCTATTTAAATGAAAAGTCGGCCAGTGGGACTTGCTATCTTTTATTTTATATCTGGGTTTACTTTTGTAACTCTAATTCACTGAAGAAACGTTTATTACACAATCACCCTGCCTCTGGCCCCACATTCGGCTCTGATGATACAGAAAAAACAAACGAACAAACAGAACACCTCCTGCCCACAAGGGGTCATGCTGCCTGGATAGTATGTAAATTTCCCAACTAAAACCAAGTGTGTGAGACTGAGCGTATGAACGTCTCACCATCCTCATAATCATCAGTCACAGTAAGCATGAGCCCTCAGCTGTTTTAGCAAGGGTGGTGATGGCTGGTAGTCTCTCCTGCCTTCTCCTTTTGATAAACACATTTTCCAGATGCTATAGAGACTGGACATTTGCGCTGTGACCAGGGAACCCTGCAGGAAGGACTGACCATGTGGGTACCACCGCTGAACCTTTGGCTCCATCAACCAGTCAAGCTGCCCAGACAGAGTTTCATAGGGAATCGGATTATGCTTTTAGAAGTAAAGGTACATGAATGTACCTGTAACGTGTATTCCAGTGAGTCTGAAATAGTTAAGCAGAGAACTTCCAGGTGGCCACAGCTGAAAAGGGTGCTGTTTATATCAGACAGAAGGAGGTATCTATATTTCCTCAAGATGGAAGGAGAGGGGAGAAAGCCTTTTTTTTTTTTTTAATCTCAATCTGGAAGCCATTCTTCCCAGCAGATCATAAACTGTGTCCCCGTAAAACATAGCACATGGTTAGGAGAGACAGAGATAGAGATGACAAAACTGAAACGTTTCACAAATCAAAACTGCTTCCTGGTAATAAACAGGTGGCAGTCAGTCTGCAGAGCCTATTTAAGGAAAGAAATCCTCTTAAATGCTGACTTTGAAAGGTCTGGAAAGTAGCTCTAGTTTAAGCAATGAGGTTGATAAAGACCTTATGTGAAGTGTGAATTTTGGAGAATGAGAGCTTAGATTTGAGCACTTGGGCATTCTTTGCAATTGTTATTAAAAGCCCTTACACAAGGAAATGATTTCACTCCATCCTGACATGACAATTGGACACACAGGAAAAAAAGGATTAAAGAAGAAGAATATAGGGCATTTCCTAAAGCTAACCATGGAAAAGAGTTTCAAAGTTTAATAACTAGGAAAAAAAAAGTGTGGAAGTTGATATCCCCACTCTGTCATCTGTAATTGCTTGTACTATCTTTGCGCTAATACGAAATCATCCCCATCCGTGGTATAAATTCAGTCATTCTCAAATAATCCTTTCACAGTCATTATGAAGTTTCTGCTTAGTTTGAATAAAAGTACACAGAGAGATAAAGGCCTCTGTAGACAAGGTCAGCCAGCTGCCTGTCAAGAGACCTCCCAGGGAGCACTCACTAGGTCCAGAATACGCTCCTTAAGTTCAGAAATTTGGTTTTGACCCTATATCAAGACAGTGTTCATGTCTAAGGGTTAGACTCATGGTACCACAGCTAGCAAAGGACTGATGTATAAATAAGGAGTGTGCTTAAGAGTGTGGGCTTAAGGGGGGAGGGTACAACTCAGAGGTAGAGTGCATGCCGAGCACACATGAGGTCCTGGGTTCAATCACCAGGACCTCCATTAAATAGATAAATAACATAAATCCCCCCCAAAAAAACCAAAAAACAGCCCCCCCAAAACAAAACAAAACTAAACAAACAAACAGACAAAAAGAGTGTGGGCTTAGAGTTTGAATCCTGGTCCATACACTTAGCTGTATAATCTCCACGAGCCCTTTTTCTCTCCCCACCTGCCAAGTAGAGATAATAACTTGCTTTAAAGGTCATCCTTTTGAGATTATTTGGGAAATGTATGTAAACTGCTGGTCACAGAGTAAGCGCTGGATAAACGGTGGCTACAGACAGCTGGATGTACAGTGAGTGATGCTCCCACTGTTCTAAGATCCAGGTCTTGGATATAGATGTTCAGTTTCTGGACCATTAGCCCCCTCTTACTTAACTGTCCCCTTTTGCCCAGAAGCCATTTTCTCAGAAAAGATAAACACAATTGATCAGGCTTGTGCATACTACATCAAAAATCACACCCTAGTCTTGTATTTTGGAGATTATACTTGTATCAGCTCATCTGGACTCTGGGTGTTCCCTCAGCTGGCATACTTACAGGCATCTCCTTGGTAGACACTCACAGTGCTTAGTCACATGGTCACATTTTAATCTCTCAGTAGCCAACCTTATTTGCTTTCTTTCCAAATTGTTTAGGAGAATTTCACTGCCTCCCACAAGCCCTGCCAATAGTCCCCAGTTAAGGACTCTTGAGTTATGCTTGCAGACAGACCCCTGGCTTAGATGGCCCAACCTGAGAGTAACATTTATTTTTGTGGTAAATAGTGTGAACAGCCCAGATAACTAGTCCAGATGGCTGCCATATACAAAGGCTTTCCCTAACCTAGTGTGTTTCAGATACATTTTAAGAAAAAGATAGGCATTATTTTCCCATGCACGCGCATACTCAAACATCTGTTCTAAAATATCAAACTGAATGGTACCCACCGATTCCTAATGAAGACTGGCAGGTGTCTAGGAGCAAAGCACTTCTCTGTGTCTGTTTCCCCACCACTAAAACAAGGCTAACAGAGCCTACTTCATACGCTGTGTGAGAACTGACTGGGAGGGTCTGTATAAAGCGCTAGTGCAGGGTCTGGCATAGACTGAGAAGACTCCATAAATGATAGGGATGGTGGCAGTGGTAGAGACCACGGTGATGGAGAGAAATTAAACATACCATAAACCTTCTTCTCCATTAAGGCCATTTGTGTTTCCCAGCCATATACTATTTCATTGTTTCACTTAATGTAACACTAAAATACTCCAAAGTATGTTTGTCGTCTGTCTCGGAAACATCTCTCAGGGTTGATTTTCTTGTACTTATTCATGCTATTCACAAGGCTGTTTCACATTTTGTGCCCCATGCACATTCCCTCATGGCTAATGGATAGAAATTAAAATATTTATGGAAAAATTATGCAAAGCATTAAGACCTAGAGCTTAAGATCTGGGATATGCTACTACTTATTAACATTATAAAAAATAATTGATATTTATTATTTATTAAGAAACTTTATTTTATAGAGCAGTTTTAGGTTCACAGTAAAACCTAAAAGCAGAAAGTATGGCGCTCCTATATACCCCTGCCCCCTGACACATGAACAGCCTCCCCCATGATCAACATCCCACCCCAGAAGGGTGCATGTGTTACAACTGATGGACCTACACGGTATTCTCACCAAAAGTCCATGGTTTACATTAGGGATCATTCACTATTGGTGTTGTAGGTTCTATGGGTTTTGACAAATGTATGACATACAGCCATGATTATAGCATCGTACAGAATATTTTCCCTTCCCTAAAAATCTTCTGTACTCTACCTATTTATCCCTCTTGCCCCTCTAATTCATGGCAACCACTGATCCTTTTACTGTTGCCACGATTTTGCCTTTTCCAGAATGTCCTATAGTTGGAATCGTACAGTATGTAGCCTTTTCAGATTGGCTTCTTTCACTTAGTTATATGCATTTAAGATTCCTCCGTACCTTTTTACAGCTCCATTACTTCTCCATTAGCCTACTGAGTGACCTCTTGGTTGCTTCCAAATGTTAAGAATTATGAATAAAGCTGCTATAAACATCCATGTGTAGTATTTGTATAGACATAAGTCTTCAATTCATTTGAGTTAATACCATGGAGTGTAATTGCTGAATTGTATGTAAGAATATGCTTGGTTCTGTAAGAAATTGCCAGGCTGTATTCCAAAGTGGCTGTACCATTTTGTACCCACCAGCAATGAAAGAGTGTTCTTATTGCTCCATATTCTTACCAGCATGTGTTATTGTCTGTGTTTTGGACTTTTGGCCATTCTAGTAAATGTGTAGTGTTATCTCATCTTAATTTGTGATTCTCTTGTGTGAGTTTTGGCAGATAGTGTCTTTTAAATAATTTTTCCATTTTATCTAGTTATCAAATTTGTGGGCAGAGGGTTGTATAATTATAAATACCATAATAATATTCCTTTATTAAACTTTTAATATGTCCATGGGCTATGTCCTCGCTTCCATTTCTGATATTACTAATTTGTGTTTTCTCTCTCTCTCTCTCTCTTTTTTTTTTTTTGGTTAGCTTGGCTAATGGTTTATCAATTTTGTTGAAATATATCTGAGAGACAGATGGATAAGCAAATAAGTAATTCCTTCAGATGCCCCATATCCTCAAGTCTACAGACACCATTAATATATCAAGACATATTTCATATCAAAATCCAATCTGAAAGCAAACAAATTCTTTCTTTATCTTAAAGATAAAGAGAATACATATGAAGCAGAAGCATCTGATTTGTAAAAGTTTTACGTGACGTCCCAGTACCCAGGCAGGTACAGTAGTTTTCTTCATCGAGCCTAGGTTCTCCTTGTAGCCTCCATGAGGTATTTTTGCCCCCTGTCTCTGCTCTCTGATAAATCTTGCTGGAGAGGTTTCATTTGAATTGCAGGCATATATACCATTTCTTCTGTACTTCATGCTACAAGTAAGATGCACACTTTTAAAAGTAAATCTTTTGCTTTGGTTGGTGCCAATTCATCCATATTCTCCTTTGTTCCCCTTGTCACTTCTGGCGCATAATTGTCCAGGGCTGGTCAGGGTGGGGGATGTAATATTCAACTCTTGAGCACGGACACAATTAATCACAAGATCAATTCTGGGCCATGTTCTAAACTAAACAACGAAGCTAACCAGCCCTAACAATTGGCTGTTCTAATTACCCCTGAAGTAATTAGTTGAATCAAATAGTGCAGCTGTTTATTTTTTCATTGTATAGTATCAAGCAATTGTTTTTACTTTTATCCATGTTCTACTGAACTTCTATTTTAAAGCTAAAGAATTAAAACAAAAACTTCTGTGCAATGGAGGACAGGAGAAATTTGTTCTGTAATACCTCAGACATCTAGGATTCAACTGAATGGCAGAGATCTTAGCTACCTTTTGGTTAGGTCAAACCAACGCACTGGGGTATTTGCAAATGTCCGGAAACAAGACATAAAGGTAGATTATTATTTAGGCTCATGCATAGTTATGTGTCATTGTACATGCACATTTGCATAAATGTATTGTACATGTACAGTTACACAATAGTGCATAATAGTTCCAAATATTTTAGGAAAAAAAGAGATGAATGCTACTATTTTACTAATTATTGTTATTTCATTTTTTTCCTTTAAATACTTTCTCTGGAGACCAAAAAAGCTAAAAAAGTGGAGGAAAAGTCATAATGTCTCCAGTAGGGTATCTTCATTGGTCATCACAATTCCTGATAAGAATTATCATCTTGTTGTTTGCTTGTCTGTATGTATGTGTGTAAGATTTTTGTTTCACTTTGTAATACACCTGCCATACACCAGTACTGTGAAAATCTGAGCATGATTATTCTCAAACAATTCCATCAGACACTGAATGTGAGCAGGAAAAAGGGTGATTTTTTTTAATGTGCTTATGTTAGTCTCTTGGTTTGGGGTCCCTCTGCTTCCTAGTCACCCTGACTTGATGACTACAATTTAAAATGTACAGTTGTCTTGTTAGAAAAAATAGCCTGAGTGACTGAATACCATCAGATCCAGTTTCCTTCTGATTTCAATTTGACATCATGGTACTTGCTGTTTACAGACCACTGGGATTCAGAGAGAATCACACATGAAATAGAGTTTAGGTAAGATTAGATGCAGAAACTTGCTGTGGATAGTTGAAAGTGGCCTTTGCACTGCTCATACAACATCTTCCGGAAGCAAACATCTTCCCGAACTGCCCTTGTGGGATCTCCCATCATCACTACACGCCAGGGTGGTAAGGTCTTAGCTCACTCCATTCAAAAGTATTACTTCTATTATTTGTCAAGCAGTGAAGACAGATGACATAAAGGCAATGTGTCTAATGAAAAGTTTTTCTTTTAAGTCACTAAGCAAATTATCAGAAGAATGTGGATGACAATATCTTTTCCCGAAATATATAGTTGAACCTCCAAGGCTCCTTTCTCTGAATAATTCTTTCATTATATTTTATACACTGATAACCCATTATTATAATTTAAAAGATGTAACCAGGGAGGCCAGCTACTTCAAATATTCCAAAATTCTCAAAAGAAATAGGTGGTTGTTGGCCAGGTAGGTGGCAAGGACCTGAAGGACACAGGAAGATTCATGTATCTTTAAAGTCTATATGGTTCTCAGTAAGCCACTTACCTACTTCCTTTGAGAAAGACAGAAGGGGGAAAAAAAGATAAATGCTCACAGGAACTGATGCTATCACACCGTGCAGCTGCTAATGCATATGGATGTGTCATGCAAATGTCCCTAGCAGAAACACATTCTTTAGTTTAAACCTGCAACCATATTCAGCAATAAAAGAGTTTCCAAATCAAACTGCTGACTCCTTTTTTTTCCCTTATCAAAACACCCCAGCATACATCTTACGAGGCAGAGTAAATCAAAAGAACCAGCTGGAGTTACCAACTCTTGTTTTTCCCTGGATATCAGGTGTGTGCTGCAATTTTGCAGATCAATTTGTGAGCTGAAATAACTAGCTGTGGTCCACTAAACTCAGAAACAAAGCCTTTTGGGCGACGCTCCTGCTAACTTTCCAAAGGCCTTATCTTTGCAAAGGGATATTGTAATTTACCAACTGATGGGTTTTTTTTTTTCCTGACTAAAGATGTGTGTTGATTGTACCTTTATCTGAATTTAAACAGATCTGGAGGAACTCAGAGGAATACTGAGGATAGGACATTGTTCTCTTGTCTTTATCTTTTTTTTTCTTCTAGTTTTAAATTTTGCAGATTCTCTGATAAGTTGATAGAAGAAGATTCAAGGGAAGGGCAAAAAAAGGGAAAAAAGGAGAATTAGAATAAGAAAAAAAAAAGAAAAGAGGTGGAAGGAATTTGGGGAGCAATCTTGTCACATTAAATTTTCCAAAGCATCGACATAGTTAGAGCATAGACCTGAGAATTTATTGCGACATATACTTCTCCTCGTGCTGCCTCTGCGTATTTATGGAAAAGTTCTGTATTGGGGAATGAAAAATGTCAAACAAGAAACTTCAACTGTTACCTGGAGGGGACATTAAACGGTAACTTGGGAGTGATTCACTCCAACTTTTTTTATGGCTGGGAGAAGGAACACCACTTTGACATTTTTTTTTTATAGGGATGTATGCTGAAGCTAAGCATTTACAAGAGCGAGGCAGTTGAGATTAGATGCGATACGAGAAAATGAGTACGTATCTGGGGATTAACCCGCATTTGTGCTCTACAGGGAGGCAGGCAGGCTAGGCGCTCACTTCGAAGGCACCACTCCGGTGAAAAGCACACACAATTCTGAATGAAATTACTTAGGGTGAAATCGCGTATCTGCAGGTGGCATCCTCGGCGCTGCGCTCCGGGTTTCTTGCTCCCTGCAGCCGGGATGTGACTGTCCTGGTTGGAAGATCGCTCCTGAATAGGCTTGTCTCCTGTGAACGGGTCCAGAGTCCTCAAAATAGCCACTAGTTCCTTTGCCCTCGCCTTAAGAGCTCCAAGCAGCGGAGTAAACCCACTCCTCTGTCTCAGATCTGGGACCCTGGAGTTTACGGTTGAGCCTCGGAGAGCCCGGGGCGCAGGCGGGCGAGGAGGATGGGAGGAGGAAGGCCAGAACCGGAAAAGGCAGCGGCTGCGCGCTCTCTCCACCGGGATTCTCGGCCACCGCTTCTGTTCACTAATAGAGAACCCCGCCCATTCAAAAAACCCAGGCTCCAGCCTTCAGCTCAGGCCCAGGGCAGGCTGGGTAGCAATGGCCTTGGGGTCTTCCCTCCTATTCTCCCAACGCCCCCGCTCAGGGTCAAGTCACATTAAAGGATGTCAGAAGCTTGCTCCAGGAGCCGCTCATTTACTCTTTTGTCTTTGTTGTTTTCCTATTCGCCTATAGGCGAGAAAAACATTCACGGAAGGAGAGCGAACGTTTGCGGTTTGCACCCCCTCCCGCCCCTCGACGCAGGCAATTCCTCGCACGCATCTGGCGGCGCGGGCCGAGCGCCTTCCGCGCGGCTCATATACATATTTCGAGGGGGAGCCCGGGCGGCTGCTTCTTCGCCGGGTCAATGTGTTAATTAAAAGTTGGTCCGAGTTGGTCAGCACGCAGTCCCAGATGTGCTTAACAGCATGCAATTAACACATAAGGCAAATCTTTTTGAAGATACCAGAATTGAAAACCCCCCAAAGAAGCCCTACCCCGCCCCCGCCCTGAACGTGAAATAGCAATGGCAAATGAGGGAAAAGTCATTAGAAGACGTAATTAAATGTGGGCCGCCGTTCTTGAAGGGGGTTGGGCTGGGAAAAAAATTTCCCTAAATCTATATATTTCAAAAATAAATAGCAAATTGATTTTTTTTTCCTGCAGGACGTGCAGGCACGAGATCCGTTTCCCTGCGTTCCCACCCCATGTATATTAAACAGCCGGCGAGCGGCGGCCGCGCGGCGCGGTGACCTAGCGAGCGCCGGGAGTCCCCGGCCTCCGCGCGGGTCCCGGCGCCGCCGCCGCACTCGCCGGCGATCGCGGAGGGGCCTCTTGCAGCCAGATTGGTTTCTACATCCAGGGATAATTACCGCACGCTCACTTGCCTGGCGTCCTTTGCATTTTCCAAAGTGCTGGGAATGGGAGTGTGTGTGTGCGGTGACAGAGTCATTCTAGATAAAATAGATTCATATGAATAGTTAAAGTGTTGGTGGAGACAATATCACCATCGCCCCCAGCGGAGAAGCCGGTCCAGGTTCCAAGCCCGAGGCTGCTTCTGCCGGCTCGCGCCTCTCCGCAGTTTTCTACCTTATTTAGTTTCTTGCACTCGGGTCCCAGGCCTCAACCAGTCAGTTTGCTTCTATTTGTCTTTTAATTTGGATTGACTCATTTAATGTTTTTTTCCCCCCATCTTAAAGAGCCAAAGACCCCTATCTGTTACCCTCCATTCTGCCCTCTATCCACAAACATGGGGGCATGAGCGCCTGTGCGCGTGTATACACACACACACACACACACACACACCCACACACCCCACTCTGCAACTTCCTCACCTCAGGGGGCTTGAGGAAGCCAGATGAGGACTCGGTGCCCAACTGGCCACCTTGATGCCACCAGAGCCTCTAGTAAACTTGATTATCACCCTAGACTTGTGTCCTAGGATGGTTTGGTTTCAGGGATGACATGTGATCCCATCACCAACACCACCCAAATGGGGACCGGGGTAGCCATTCTAACCAATTAATTCTATGGGTCCTATCTAAAGGGCATGCCTTACTGATGACACCTAATGAAGCAAATAATGGGCTTGCGGTATCTTGGCTATTCATCTGGTCCTTCTAGAAACCTGGGTGTTAAGAAGAGATGGATAGTGATGGATGGAGAGAAAGACAGAGAGAAAGGGAGAAGAAACGGTAAGAGAAGAGGCCAGCTACAGATCCTCGGAAACGGATCAGATTTGTAGAGTGTCAGCCTTAAGAAGGCAGTCTGAGCCATGATTTAAACACGAGCAGTACCACTGTTAACTAGTGTCCCACGACTGCCCCCCCATCCCCACTCTGCCTCCCCGCTGCTCCCTTCTTTTCTCCCTTTTGTAGGATACAGAAGGTGAATAATGAAACCATTTTGCTAATAGTTTATGAGCCATGAGATTGGAAATGTGTATGGATAGACCGGAGCACCAGACTAAACTCATTTGAAAAAAGCGTGAGGCTTGGCAGAGAAAGAAACCCGCCGTGTCCTCTCTCCCCAGCCCCGAGCGCAATGGGGCCGATGAGGTGGCCTCATGCCTCTCCGAACCATCCAAGGGCAGCGGCTTGGCCCGTCCTCCCGCCAGCCTCTTACCCTCCTCGTCTCCCCGAGGGGCTGGAGCGAGAGGGAGATGAATTGGGGCGATGGCGAGATAGAGCGAGCAGGAGATAATCGTTATCACCAGGATTTTTCTTCCAGTGATGGGACCTAAAAAGATCTATCACACTGGGCAGCTTTCCCCGAGGCAGAAAACAATAGACGTCAACTTTGCGCTTAACACACCCACGGGGACGCTGTCTGTACGTCTGTCATTTCTGTTCCCATAGGGCCTGTTCTCCTAGTACGAACACCCAGAACCTTCGAGAAACGCCACAAGCACTCATTTGATTCCCACACTCGGCCCTCAAGGAGGTTCCCACCCGCTTTCTTTGCGGATTACTACAGTTTCAAGGCGTGGGATCCAGGGGCGGGGTGTAGGGGAATTTGCGGGATTCAGGGGAGTGGTGGGTGGGGTGAAAGGTGAGTTGCTGACCTGGCCCCTCTCTTCCCAGTCCACAAAGGGGCCCGCAAAGCCTAGAGAAATCCTCGAAGCCAGCTCGAAACAGTGGCCCAAGCCAACGCCCCGCAAGAGACCGCCCCACATCTGGCGGAGCGTCCCGAGAGCGAGGGCGCGCGGGCGCGGGCGGGGGCGGGCTCGCTGGAGGCGCGGGTTCCCAGGCCGGGCTCCCCAGCCAGGTCAGCGCTTGGAGCCGGAAGGCCGGGACAGGTACGTAGTCAGGGGAGCGCAAGCCAGGCGCGAGCGGCCAGGGACGCCGGGGCTCCGTCCATTTGCCTGGGAGCACCCTCACGTTGGCTTGGGCCCGGGGCGGAGAGGCCAGCCCCGCGGGCTCGGGACCCGGGGGGAAGCGACCGAAGCGCGGCCGTCTGCGCGGCGCCCGGGGGAGCGCGGACTTTTGGTGACTGGAAAGCCGCGCGCGCCCGCCTACGTGGGGTCAGGGGCGGTGGGCTCACCCAGCAGGGAGAGCGGCCGCTGGAACCCCCTTAGACCTCTGCTTTTCCCCTCTCTTCCCAAACTCGGCTGGATTCTGAGAAAAACAAAATAACTTTTCCGTTCACGGGGGAGTAAATCGGCGGAAAGTGGTATTAGAAGACGCGGGAACCCGGCAGCAACGCCTCCCCATCCCCCAATGCGTGAGGAAGCCTCTTCGATTTTCTCTCGAGGGTAGGGGTAGAGGTGAGACACAAGGGGGCAGCTGGTGGTGCTGGGCGGGGGGTAGGCTGGGAAAGAGAGCACCACGGTTCTCCGGCTCCCCCCATCTCGTCCCCAGCTTGAGGCCGCTTTTAGTCCCCTTGGGCGGGCTTAGCCCCCTACTCTGCAGGCCTTGCGTTGAGAATGGAGCCTCCAAAGAGAATCAGTGCAACCTCCTTTTACCTGCAGACCCTCACCTGCAGCGGCTTCTATTTCAACAGCTCCCACACTCAGCCCCATTGGACTATTCTATTGATTCTGGTTGGTGAGAAATCCAGGATAAATTTAGTGAAGCAACCTCTTGAACTGGGGAGTGTGAAGTGGGGAGCTAATGTCTGTCGTCCTTGGGGTGGAGTGGGGGGAAGGACGCTTACATTTGAGGAAGCACCTGGAGTAAAAATGAAAATCGTACTAACCCAATCACCATTCGCAATCTGGCCCTGGCTCAAGGAAAGGGCGGGTGGGCGGCGAGTGGCGGTCACGACTCACAGTCACAGGGATCTCTTCCGGTCGCAGGTGTGCGCGGGCGAAAAGGCGGCCGGCCCTGTGGAGCTAGCGAGGACAACCCCTGGGCGCCAGCAGGAGGGCGCGCTTCCTTGAGCGCTTGCGGCCCCCAGGCAGGCGCGAACGTGACCCCGGGGTACGCCTCCGCAGCCCCCGGGGGTCAAGGCCGAGGGTTCACATAAAGTTGCTGAGAGCCGGCTGCTAGCCCTGAAGGGTTACAGTTACCCCCGGGAAAGGAACCTACACTCTAGGAACTCCTCTGTGCCTTCTGCACTCACCCTGTCGCACTTATCTCCCAAACGCGGAGTTACCTAAATTCCCGTCCTGGCTGTCCAGAAAAACCCCAAATCCTGGCATTCCCCGCTTTCCTTCTGTCACTCCCGTAATCCTCAGGGGAACCCGGCTCCGTGTTCCCCTCCCCCACCCTGCTTCTACTGCCAACCCCTAGAATCCTCACCCTCCTGGGTCTTTGCCCTTCTCAGCTGGTGTCTGAAGTGTCCCGCTGGGTAGAGGGGGGGGGATAGCGAAGGTAGGTGGATAGGGAGGGTCAAAGAGGCAGAGTGCCCCCCCCGCAAAATAACAAAACTACTGGAAATTCTAATAAAACTAAATTCCACCCCCACTCTCCCGAATCTGCCCCCCTCCGAAATCCTGCCAGGTCAGTGGCCGGGGGTAGGCTGGGGAGGGGGTCTGGGTTGTCTCCCGGAAGGGGGATCTGGCGGCGCAGATTTACGCCCGCTCCTCTCATTTGTTAGTTGAGTCCTTCTAAAAGTTCGCTATTTATAGGCTACACGTGGCCGCCCGAATCCCCGCGCCCGCTTCCTTTGCAAAGTGAGAGAGGTTCCCGCGGCGCCCAGCGGCCGGTCTCAACCGTGTCCCGTGATTTGTTTTGTTTTGTTTCTGCCCTCACACCGCAGGCAGCCGGGGAGCAGATCGCCGGCAGCCCCGAAACCACCCACTCGCAGTAGTTGAGAGAGCGGCTCTGCAGTCGGACCATGTGAGTCTGCGTTTGACCCCACTCCGCGCGCGCGGGCTGGCGGACGCGGGGGAGGCGCCGCCGCGGGGCCGCCGCGCCCGAGCCCCTACGGCTGGCCTCCGCCTCCGCCTCCGCCTCGGCCCTTCGACCTCCAGCCCCTTTCTTCTTTCTCCTCCCCCTTTGATTTCTTCCTTCCCATTCTCTATTTCCGTGCTTCTGTGATTTTCCCCAGTTCTCAACTTCCAGTTGACTTTGGGCACACAAAAAAAGAGAGGCGACTGGCCTTTACGCGGGAGGCGGGGTGGGCTGGGCGTGTGTGTTTCATAAAGAAGAAAACTGTGCGGGTCTAGGGGTGGGGGAGGCGAGTGCTGGAGACCGCCCGAGGCGCAGCCCCGCGCGCGGGGGGGGGAGGGGGCGAGGCGCGTTCTGAGCGAGAACTTTCCTTGTGCTGTGTGGCACCGACTGCTGGATGGGAATGCAGTGCTCACGAAGCCTCGCCATTTGGGACCATCCCTCTGCGATGAGGGGACAGATGTCTTAAAATCTCCGAACCGCCCGGGCGGAAAGGAGGCAAGGCCGTGGGCACTGGCTGAGGCTAGACGGTAAACAGGGTTAGGGTCAAGTCCCTAATTCCAGGTAGATTTGGGCGCTGCGTCGCCTTTCTCCCTCACGGCGGCGGGCAGGACTCGCTTGCGGAGACGATAAGGGCGCAAGCGGATCGTGGCAGTCCGCGGGGCCTTGACCTTGTCTTCCTTTCCTACACGCTGGAGCCTTAGCCATGCTTCTGTGTTTTAGAACTTAGACGTCAAGGGAGCGGGGAGCAAGGCAGGCAGGATCTGTTTCCCGAGCCCCGGGGCGAGAGGAGCGCTGGGCGCGCGTCTCTGGCGCCGGGAAGGGCTGTGCGCGCCTGGCCGCGGCCAGGCCGGCTTTCTCGCAGGCGCCCGGCGGCAGCCATGAGGCTCGCAAGGCTATTCAAACCACCCTTTCCCCTCCAGATCCCAGGCATGACATTTAGGGGGGCGGAGGGAGGAGAAGGTTGTGATTGAAAATAACCTGGGGCTGGAATCCGTTTGCCCGGAGATCTGAGCCCCAGCGCGGAGGTGGGGAGGAGTTAGGAACCAGTGACGGAAAAACCTGTGCCCTCGCTGATTAACTTCTTACCCGCCACCAATTTCTCCTTTCCCAATGGCTGTCACCGAATAGCCCCTGTGGCCGAGCGCTCAGTTTGTCGTGTGGGTTGACTGGTGGGGAGCGAAGACCCAACACCGGACTATGGCTGTGTCACAGAGGGGACTTTACTTTCCAAAGTTTGTGCGCCCAGGGATCCCAGCACAGAAATGGGGGTGGGGTCTGATTCTGGCCCTGCTTTACTCCTGAGCTCACACTGCAGGGACAATCTGGTTCAGACGGGCCGGGGGCCGGCCATTCCTGGCCCAGAGCTGCCCGGATTCTCACCCTGGCCCGCCCAAAACAGCTTGCAAAACTCGACTGCCAAGTTGAAAGCAGAGGCGAGTTCCTGCTACTATCCCCGGGCTGCAGGCGGGATAATAGGTAGATGTCAAATTTATTAGAACTTTACAGCCAGAAACTAGCGGCAGGGACCCATCAGTGTCGGAATTCGGAGGCAGGGGTGCGATATCTTAGTATCTCTCCCCAACTCCTTTCCCCGAAAGTAAATGCCACTCAGCTCTCCTGTCATGGGTTTGTGTGAGCCTGTAGGCTTTCCCTAAGTCCTAAGAGGAAGAAAAGGCAGGAAGGAGGTAAAAGTAAGAAAGATGGAAGTTAAGAGGAAACAGAAAAGAGGGAATAAAAGGAAAAGTGTGCTCTGTAGCTGGCTGTTTGTCCGTCCTCCTTGTCGCCTTGGAAATGAGCACACTGTTTTCAAGAGCGCTGGAGTTAGCCCAAGAGCAACCACCCCCACCCCGTGTTCTCTGACCTTGGCCGGCTGGTGGGTGCGCGTCTGCGCCGAGCTCTGACTCGCGCTTCTCAGTTTCCCCAGCTCCCGAACCTCAATCTCCTTCAAATTCCCTGTCCCCAGTGCTCTGTGACACGTGTCGCCCAGGAGCTGGTCAAAGACGGAGAAGGCCTAGCGTGCCCTCTCCACAACCCCTGCGATCCTAATGGGACCGAGAATCTGGCGCCAGCAGGTGCGTACCGCGCGCCTGGCTCGGGAAAGCAGTGGCAGAGTAGTGCTCGCCTAAATCATTCTGCTTTGGGGAATTTTGAGATCCAGTAGGGCTCCGCCTTCTCCACCCTCGTCTCTAATGGGAATTTAGACGCTGGGAGTTTTCTCTGCTCAGAGAATTAAAATAACCTTGCCCTGAGCTGTGGCTTAGTTCTCTTGGCTGGGATGCTCTAGGTCCTTGCAGTTCTCCCTTCAGGCTGCAGATTCTTTTCTGTCTCTGTCCTTCCTCTCTCTGTCTCTGTTCCGTGGCCTGCAGATTCCTGGGGCTTTACTCGCACCCCAAATTCTCTTCCTCAATGTGGGCAAAGATGACCTTCCACCATCAAGACAAAATGGGAGAATAAACTCTGTATGGAAGGAGGTGAGGATAAAGAACAGGGAGGCCTATTCATTTCCAAATGAACTAATTGCAAGGAAGAAGAAATTCTAGTCTCTCCAGATAACTCATGTTTTCAAGGAACTCTGGAAAGAGACAAGACAAGGGATTGTCCTCCTACAAATTCTTCAGGTCTGTGATCTATAAACATTAAGGGGTGATGCAGGGGAGACTGGAAGAGAAGGCAGAGCAGGCCTTGCCTTTCTTGTGTGATCTCAGATCATGGTTATAGGCAGTGGTCCCCATTTTATGAATAATCAGAGCATAAGCACCTGACAGTGCTTAAGCCCTGCTATTTGTGGTGCTCTGAGCTGCTGTGTCTCGGAGGAGCCATGATCATCTTGAAGTGACTCCAACCAAGAGAGCTTCATGAACCCTGAAAATTTCAGCGGCAGTGTATCAGTCCCTGTCTTCTTCAGCTTTACCTTCAATCTCTTGGCCACCACCCTGTCCCTCTCTTCAGTGTGGTGAGGTCATCTGGGGACGAAAACGGAGCTCAGAACCAACTCCAGTGGCCCCCCTCTCCCTTTCCCCAGCTAGACCTTTAACTCTGCTGGGTGTGTACGGATGGATGAAGGCAGTGGTCAATTTTCCTAAAAGGTGGAGCAATTCCTTTCCTTCTGCTCATGAACAGTCTTTCTTGGGTGAGTCACCCCAGGACTCCAGCCATTCCTAACC
The DNA here is from genome assembly GCF_048564905.1 of Vicugna pacos. Classification (NCBI taxonomy): domain Eukaryota; kingdom Metazoa; phylum Chordata; class Mammalia; order Artiodactyla; family Camelidae; genus Vicugna; species Vicugna pacos. Next base: position 27,634,838 of record NC_133009.1, read on the forward strand.
TCTGTCAGGAATTCCTAACTTACATGTTCTCCCTTATAGACTTCTCTAACGAAGCAGTGAAACCTTAAAGGCTCTGAGTCCAATTTCCTTCCAGGAGTTCAGTTGATCAAAAGCTTGCACAAATCTGGGCAAAGAGCTGAGGACTGAAAGGTCAGTGGAAGGAGAGGTTGGGGAGAACCCAGAAAAGAACCAAGTGACTATTTGACAAGGAATTTCTAAGAACGCCATGCTTTCTTCTCATGTCTCACTAGTTTAACTTCACACTTCCCCCCTTAAGTGAAGACATAGAATTCTCTCCTTATGGGACTATGGTGGCCACGTGTTCAGATGTATGTTCTGGCCAAGCATTTTCAGAATTTGACCACTGAATACCTGTGCGGCCTGTGAAGTCTTCTGTTTACTCTTCAATCTCACTTAATTTTGACGTAAAATAGAATCATTTCTTTTCATCAAGTTCTTGCTCACCTTCAGCTGGTTGGTTTCAGTTTCCATATTTCTCAAATTTCTTACAATAACAGTACATGAGCCAGATATGCTTAGCTTCCCTGAGATGGGATTTTTTCCTCCTACAGTTCTCCAGACAGTTCTGGCTAAAACTGCCTTTGCTTTCACTTGAAAGAGACACATACTTGAAATTGAGGGCCTTTTTTAAAACCTCAATTAACCAAATGCTTGTTCTTTTTGTGCTCCCCTTCTTTCTGATTGGAAGAAACCTAGTCATAGTAACATTTAAATAATCATGTTACAAATGATAAACATGGCTTTTTATGTAGAAAGGGTTTTTTTTGAGATTTTAAAAATCAAAACTCAGGTGTTTAACATAATTTCAGGAAACTGTATCTTTGAAATTCATTGAAAACTAGATTCATCTGCAGAACTTTCCCTGTAACTTTGTCATGTTTCTTTAGTTATAGCCTCTGATCTAACTGAATCTGCCATCAACTGCTTAACAAGTATATATTCAAAATGAGATTTTTTTCCAACTTTAAAAGTCTTTCAGCATTTTCCCATGTGTAACCTAGCTGACATGAAAGTTTGCAGCTCAGAAAAATTAAGTTTGAAGCATGTAATATATTCTAATGAGCCGTTTGTATAATCTCTATTTTATTGTTAACATTTTAATAGTTAAAAAGCCATCTTGGGGGGAAGAAAATAAATGTCTTCTTTTTGGGGGAGGCTTACTGAGTAATTAGTTTTTCTTCAGTTTTTTAATTTTTTCTATCAGATATATCATTGTCTCCTGTTCATTTATGTCCTGTAAATGAAGGAAAGATTCAAATGACTGACTTAGAATAAATTATATCCTTCTTCTTGCCAGAGTCATCAATATGCTGTTATTTCAAATTTAACATTTCAGTGTAATTTAGAACAGTGAAGGTTCCCACATATACTCATTAACCGGTGCTGGCCTGATTGGCTAAAGTATTGACAAGAAACATTTGGAAGTGGAGATGTAACATCAGAAAAGCTCATCTTTCTACTAGTATACTGATGAACCAAGAATGCCATTGAAGAGCAAAAGGGTGAATGACACATGGTGCAGTGAAATAAAGGAAACAGGACAACATGATCTTCTCAGTGCAGTAGTTCAGTCCTTCACATCCTTCGAGTGATGCACTGTGTGAAGTTACTTTGGAGGGAAGAAGAAACTTCTCGCTTTTCCTAGGGGGATGCAAGCCTGTATTTTTTTTTAATGGGGTGAAATTTCAGATACAATAAAATTCAACGTTAAAATTGTTTTAAAGCATGCAGTGTAATGGCTTTTTACTGCATTCACAGTGCCGTGCAATCATCACCATTATTTAAGTCTAGAACATTTCCATCCCCCCAAAAGGAAACCCTGTATTGCCAAGCAGTCCCCTCCCTCCCCTCTCCTCCCGATTCCTGACAACCACTGACCTACATTCTGTCTCTGGATCTGCCTGTTCCTGACATTTTATAACTGAAATCATCCAACGTCTGACCTTTGTGCTTGGCTTCTTTCACTGAACATAACTATTCTCAAGGTTCATCCATGTTGCAGCCTGTGTCAGGGGTTCATTCCTCTTTATGGCGGAATCATATTTGATTTTCTGGATGTACCACATTATGTTGATGGACATTTGGGTTGTTTCTACTTTTTTGGCTATTATAAATAACCCTGCTATGAACATTCCTTGCAAGATTTGTTTGAACATATGTTCCAGATCTTTGCTTGGGTCATATTGTAACTCTGTTTAACTTTTTGAGGAATCACCATACTGATTTCCACAATGGCTGTACCGGAAAATGTCTAAGTATTTGAATTTCTCCATATCTTTGCCAACATTTATTTTATTTTCAGTTAAAGTATAGCCATATTTGTGGGTATAAGTGTTACCTCATTATGAATTTTTTATAAAGATTTTTAAAGAAATTTGGGGAGGTAGGTAATTAGGTTTATTTATTTATTTATTTATTTATTTATCATAATATAGTCACTTAATGATCTGTCAGTTTCTGGTGTACAGCATAATATTTCAGTCATACATGAACATGTATCTATTCATTTTCATATTCTTTTTCATTATAGGTTACTACAAGATATTGAATATAATTCCCCATGCTATGCAGTACAAACTTGTTTATCTATTTTATATATAGTAGTTAGTATCTGCAAATCTCCAACTCCTGTTTTATCCCTTCCAACCCCCTTAACCCCTTGGTAGCCATAAGTTTGTTTTCTATGTCTCTGAGTCTGTTTCTGTTGTGTAAATAAGTTTGTGTCTTTTTTTTTTTTTTTAGTTTCTATGTATAAGTGATAGAATATGGTATTTTTCTTTCTATTTCTGGCTTACTTTACTTAGAATGATGATCTCCAGGCCCATCCATGTTGCTGCAAATGGCATTATTTTATTCTTTTCTATGGCTGAGTAGTATTCCATTGTATAAATATACCACATCTTCTTTATCCAGTCATCTGTCGAGGGACACTTAGGTTGCTTCCATGTCTTGGCTATTGTAAACAGTGCAGCTATGAACATTGGGATGGATGTGTTTTTTTGAATTTGAGTTCCCTCAGGATATATGCCCAGGAATGGAATTGCTGGATCATATGATAAGTTATTTTTGGTTTTTAAAGGAATCTCCGTACTGTTTTGCATAATGGCTGCACCAAACTACACTCCCACCAACAGTGTAGGAGGGTTCCCTTTTCTCCTCACCCTCTCCAGCATTTATCGTTTGTGGACTTTTGAATGATGGCCATTCTGACATTTTGAGTTTATTTTTCTGCATAGTGTGAGGGAATATTCTAACTTCATTGATTTACATGCGGCTGTATATATTTATTTATTCTAGTGGAGGTAATGGGGATTGAACCCAGGACCTCTTGCACGCTAAGCATGTGCTCTACCACTGAGCTATGCTCTCCCCTCATCACTGTAATTTTCATTTGCATTTTCCTAATGACCAATTATGCTGAATATCTTTTCATGTGCTTTTGACCATTTGAGTATCTCTTTTGAATAAATGTCTATTCATGGTCTTTTCCCCCTTTCATATTGGGTTGTTTGTTTTTTGTTGTTGAACTGTAAGATTTCTTTATTCTGAATTCTAGCTCCATATCAGATATATAATTTGCAAATATTTATATTTTCTCTCATTCTCTGGGTTGTTTTTTCACCTTCTTGATATTGCTCTGCAATTCATAGAAGTTTTTAATTTTGATAAAGTTCAATTTAGTAGAAGTTACTTTTAACAATAGATGCATTCCTCATCCATGAGAAGACTCAGATTAAACACAACCCAAAACCAAAATTTTAAATGCCAAACTCTAAAAAAAGAGAAAACACTTCTGTAATGCTCAAAGAGCAACTTTTTCAGATGAATATTATCAAGGAGTGTGTAAAGTTACTGCTGTTGTACAAGAAAAGGAAACAGTTGTGGCTACATTGACCTTTTTCTTCAAAGAAGTCCTGAGTTATTCAGGACCTGCTGAATGAGATCTGTTATCTCAAGATGACAGTACTTGTTGTTTTTTTTAATTATCATTATCAAATTCATCCACCAAGGAATTTCAGATAGTCTCCTCTGTTTAAATGACATTAAGGATCTGCCTTAAACCAACAACAACCAGGAAAATCAAAGAAAAGTTTGTAGGGTATTTCTAACCTAGCAATTTCTAACACACAGCCACATACAGGCTGTGTCGTCAGGGGATACATTTGTAAAGTTCCTGGGAGAAAGGTCTTAGAGTCAGAGAGAAGAGAAACTAAATTGTTGGAGGACATATGAGAAATACAGATTAATAAAAAAGGAAGAATATATATAAATGGACGTTACTGAGTGTATAGGCTTTGCCTATTGTCTCCAATTGGCTGTTTTAGGTAACTAGTTTATCGGTTAAAAATGACAAAACAGTGGTTTGACCCAGCTCTTCATTTTGTTTAATTATTTAGTTATTGAAGAAGAAGGCCTATGGTGAACACTGGTGTACACATCTCTGATTCTGTCCATTAGAAGTCTTGGACCAGATTCCAACATCTGCCATTTTATGGAATATTGTATTTGGCAAACCACTGGACACCTTCACCCTCTGGTTATTGTAGGGAGAAATGGAATAATACATGTGAAAATTATAAGGCATTTGAAGTTTTAGTGTGTGTTTTCTTGTTTATGAAGCACTTACAATGTACCAGGCATTGTCCTAAGACTTAATAAATATTAAAAAATTAAGTCCTCAAACAACCCCATGAGATGGGGACTGTTATTTCTCCCCATACTATAGCGGAGAAAACTGAAGCATGGAGGTTTTATGTAACTTGCCCAAGGTCATAGAGCCAGTAAGTGGCAGAGTTAGATTTTGAACCCAGGTCGTCTGGCTCCAGAATCCATGTTCTTATGAGTACATCATGTTGCTTACATTTAAAATCTTGAGATTTCAAATGAAAATTGGAGTCTCTATATTAATCAATTTAATCAGTATTTATTGAGTACTTACTATTGGCCAGACTTCTCTTGAAACACGGGAAAGTCCAGGAATGCTGGAGCTGTGTTACTGCTTTCTCTCTTGGGGACAGCCAGCAGGAGTCCAGTTGTCAACTGCCATCTTTTGATGAGGTCACCAGACTTGGCTTGATTCATTCACTTGTTTCCCTGAATGAGTCCTGTAATCGATCACATTTGTTACTGCTAACGTGAGACACAGGCAAGGAAAATAGATCACAGCCAAAATATCAAGCAGAAAGGCAATAGTAAACAGAGAAAATAAACATCATGGCATGAATTTAGTTTTGCAAAGTTCTCTCACTGCTATCATTAACCGCAGATAAATGAGCCAAAGAGATTTCTTGGGCACCGCCTGAATGCTTGAGCTGTGGAACAAGCACTTTTAAAATTTAGAAGTTTAAAATCAGAGGAGCAATAAAACCCAACATACACACACACAATTATATAAATTATATAATTTAAATTATATATTATATTATAATGTAATATAATATAAATTATAAAATTGTATAATTATCTGCGAAAAATAATACAAATCCCACTAGTTGGAAATCTGTAATAATTAGTCTTTTAAGCAGAGATCTTTCATTCATAGAGTTGGTTTCAGTATTTCACACACAAAAGGTAAATAACAAGTAATATCCGATCTATTCCAAAAACGTCTTCAATATGTGCCACAAAGTGGGAAAATAGTCAACCCTATTTCTTGTGGTTATGGATTCATGCAGTATGGCGGTGTCCATAGCAAGTACCCTGAAGGCTGCAGGCTCCAGAAGAATCTTCTGAATGGAAAGAGAATTAAATATGCCGAGTACTATATTATCATTATGTATATTCCATTGTATCCTGATTTTTGAGCAAGGGTTAATTATTATTATGAGGGTACTTGATAAGCAACAACCTTCCTCTTACAGATGCCACCCAAGGAGTTTACTCCAGCTGTTTGTCAACTTGAGAGTGAAGAGTCCACTTTTCAAAGGTCTGGCTAGGTGCCTGTAATCAGATCATTTGCTGAAAAATACCTTATGTCTATGCACTGCCTACTTTATTCAGCAGAGTTGATGGGAAAAGGAAAATATAGGCGTTTTCTGTGACTGCATAAGTCCAATGACTTCCAGGGTTTTTTTTCCCCCCTTTCTTCTTTTTCTCAGGCAGTGGCTCTATCTAAAAAGAACAAAATGACTTGGAAACTGCTTAGATTACTCATAGCGGTGAGTTCACCTGATGGATGGATTTAAATAGTTTGGTTGTTGACATTTATCAAATTACCCCGAGAATTGCCACATCACCACCTCTGTCCATGCATGTGGCGAGTTCTTAGAGAAGCCTCTTCAGAATTGTTTGTTTTTCTTAGTTATCATAATATTTAAAGATGTGTTGCTTTATTACTTGTTAAGTCCATCCTTTATTCACAAGCAGGTCTTACCACACACGCTTCCTCACGGATATACAAAGTAAAATAAAGAAATGCAGCAGTTTCCCCATAATTCAGGTCACTACCTGAGTATGTAAACGCTTGAGACAAGCTGTTTTTATTTTCCACCTTCTAGGGTTGCCTGAGCAAACGTTCATCTTTTAATTCTTTGTGAGGGGACCTCAGAGCTCTAAGTGTTGATCTTTTGAATTCAGAGTCTGAACTCAGCTTACCCTTTTGATTACTGTGAACCAGAGGAGTTAAATGAAGTTGCTGTGCTTGGGGAGTTTACAACTTAGGCTGGGAGTATCAGAAAGAGTAAGAACTTATATTGTTATCATACCATACAGGTATCTGCTAAGTGTTAAGAGTGATAAGCGTGGTGATGGTGTTTCACAGGAGTTTAATCTGACCATGAAGAATTAGGAGACGCTGACTCTAGGAGATGGCTGTGAGATTGGTCTTTAAAACTAGGTAGAGGTGGAGGAGCTTGGGACTAACTGATACACAATACTGCGTATAAAATAGATAAACTACAGGGACCTACTGTGTGGCACAGGAAACAACACTCAGTAGCTGGTAATAGCATATAACGGAAAAGAATTTGAAAAAGAACAGATTGTGTGTGTGTGTGTAAAGTTAAATCATTTTGCTGTACACCTAAAACTAACATAACATTGTAAATCAACTGTTCTTCAGTAAAAGTGACTGGTTTTTGAAAAAAAAATAGGCAGGGGAGGAATTGGTGGAACAGCAAAGAGAAGAATTGGGTGTAGGATTTTGTACCTAAAGGGAAGAATGTGAATCAGGACACAGAAATGGAAAAACAGAGGCCTATTTGGGACACTGAAGAAGAGTATTTAGAATGGAGAAGAGTATTTAGGATGGAGGAAGAGGGGGAGCTAACAGAGAAGGAGGTAGGACTTAAGGGTGTCGAGGGCCCCTTAGGCGTGATGTATTGTGAGGTGGATTGTCCATCCATTTTCACTTTTCATCCTCGCAACAGGCAGGGGAGATTACTTCTGAGGCCACTAGTCACCACGTTCATGTCCCATTTCCATTGTATAGCGTTTCTGCTGGGAAGTACCAAGCAGGTACCATGTTTCCTCAGCCCCTTTGTGTTTGCTGGGGCCAAATGATTGTTCTCAACAATGAAACGTGCATGTCACTTCCAGGCTAATGTGATCAGGAGCACGTGTGCCCTTTCCACCATGGACTATGGAAGGGAAAAGGCTATAAACAAAGGACTTTAAGATCCTAGGCGAGAAAGAGCCACTGGAGGGAGGCGCCTGGGTCCTACTCAGTGTGCAGCTGGACTTCACATAAGTGGGAAGTACGTTTCTTTGAATAAGTAAGCTACTGAGATGCAAAGTTATCTTTATGGCAGCCAGCGTTACCTTAATTAATACAGATACTATTACAGGCTTATAAGATATGGGCTCATAGATGTAACTTACTCAAAATCACTTAAATAATAACAAATGGGGCCAAGCTGCAAACTCACCTGTCTTCAGGGTGCTCTCTTATCCTATCCCCATGGCTTTAACTACTGTCTGTACGCTAGGAGGTCTCTGTTCTCCGGTGTCGGGACTGGTATAGGCCGTTGTCTACTGGATTTCCCTGCTTGAAAGTCTAGGTCATTTATGCCATAAAATATACTCTTTTAAATATAGCTCCAGTCTACAATGGATTAAATAAGTAGTTCCCGCCCCCCCACCCCCCAGAATAAGTAGTCTGAGTAGAATGCTTCGTTGACCCTTTCGTTCTTTCCTTAGTGTTTTCCTGCCACCCCTGAAGGTGTTGTCTCATTTGCATAGGTAAAGCTAAACCAGCTCCTGGTTATCTGGGAAGAAATGCAGTACATGCATTTTTTTTTTCTTTTGAAGCAAATGCCAGAGGTTGCACACTTTGGCTCTTATTCTGTTGTCTAGAACTTAGTCGTATGGACATCAGGAAGCTTGCCAGTGTGGTCACCTGTAGGCGGGCGCGTGCTCAGCTGAAGCAGCATTAGATGAAAGAGGAGGAGGAAGACGGCTTTGGGGGACAACCATCACTCTGGCACAAGACCCTCAGATATGAAATCCCACCAGGTTGAGAAACCCAGTCAGCCATCTCCCCAAATTGTCTTCTTAGCTTGTATTCCCGAATTAGTCATTGATCACACTGCCCTCCCAGAGACCAGGCTGATATAATTTGACTTTTTCTTTTACCTTCCCCTCCATTGCTGGTCATTTCCATCCCTTAAAAATCTTTTGAAGCTGTCCACTCCCCTTAACCACCTGCTACCGCCTCGGTCTGTGCTGACCCCGTCTCTCACGTGGACCTGTAGAACGGCCTCCTGACTGGTCACCCCGGCTCCGGCATCAACCTGGCAAGGACATCCTTCACACTACCATGAGAGTGATTTTTCTAAAATGCAAATCTGATGATCATTTTACTCCCTTTTTACAACCCTTCAGTGATTTCCCATGGCAAAAGTCCAAATTGCTTTGCAGAGCACAAAAGGGCCCTGTGTGGCTCTAGTCCCCGAATCTCTCCAGCCTCATTTCTGATACTTTGCTATCCCCCCACCCCGAGACAGATCATACCCATGGCTTCCGTTAGACTGGGCTGTGCCAGAATGTTTCGTTTCTCAGTGTGTCTGCTCCTGTGTTCCTTCTGCCTCATGAATGATTATGTATTTTTCAAGACCCAACACAGCTGACACTTCTTCTGTGACATTATCCCAACACTTCTTCACTCTTTCCTTATTATATTTCATTTATTCCATGAATTCTACTGAATATGTGTCCCTTTAAGGCTCATTGTATTAACCACTGGATGTGGGGGGGCAGACATAGACACGGTCTCTGCCTTGGGGGAGCTTCCAGTCAGATGGCAGGGTTGGACGTGAATCACATATTTACAAACAAATGTAAAATGACAGCTGTGATACATGCAGCGAAGAAGGAACGTAAGTGCAATGATTAGCCCATTGTAGGAGAACGCGACCTAGTCAGGGAGAGCTGGAGAGCCCTTCTCCCAGAGAGGATGCTTAAGCGCAATGTGAAAGATGAATTAGCCAGGTGGAGGGAACAGCGTATACCAAAACTTGAGGTTAGGAGGAAATTTGAGATTGTAGGAGAGGAAAAAATAATTTCCCTTGACACCCTTAGGGACCCTGAATGGATCTGAAAATAAAACAAAGGCAGATGAACAGGAGAAAAGCATACACATTTACTTGATCTAAGTTTTATGTGACATGGGAACCTTTGTAAGGAAATGAAGACCCAAAGATCTGGTTAGACCTGAATGTTTTTGTGCTGGGTTTGCTGAAGCGTGGAAAGTCATGGAAAGGTATGAGAGGGCAAAGGGCGGGAGCTAAGTTAGTCAACTGGGGAAAACTTAGCAAGGCCTGTTCGTTTGGATTCTTCTTGGTGTCCCTCCATCTCGGAGACAAGACTGTTCCTTTCCTCTGTGTCCAGAGAGACGCCTCTCACATGGAGGTCTTATGACCCACTTCAGGGGAGAAGGGTGGGAAAGGTCAGACGGACCTTCCTGTTTCTGCCATATTCCCAAACTCCTTCAGCTTAAAATATTCAACATGCCAAGGTGGCATATTTTGGGGTAGCACATTCTGAGCCCCCTCAGGATATATAAAGAGACTGAATAAAGACCAGATTCAGTGGGGGTGTGGGTCAGGGAGTGAGACCCAGGAGAAGTCAAGGGGCCAGACTCTGAAGGAATTTGTTAAGCCTATGAAAGTTTCTCTTTGTTCCAAGAGAAGTGGAAAGCCATTTAAAATGAGAGAGAGAAGATATGATCAGTTTATTTAAAAGAATTTATTCTGGCCACTGTATGAGGAATGAGTTTGATGGTGAGCTGAGTGGATGATGCTAGACTTGCTGGTTCAGGCTAGGGATACAGGCTAGGGATCGGGTGGCTATATTATGATAACAGCAATGAAATAACTCACATTTAGGATTAGAGATGGTAGATGAGGGGGAAGGAGGTATCAAGGTTGGTCCCTAGATTCCTGGATGGATGATGAAGCTAGTTGGGGAGATAAGAAACACTAGAAGAAAACTAGTTTGGAAAGAGTTTAAGTGTGTGATACCTTGGGAACGGCTAGGAGGAGACATTTCGCTGGGTGTTAAGCGTCCGTCTGTTGCATCACATACACTGAATTATAAATAATTTTGTGTGTGTTTCACTTTATTAGACTGTGGGCTTCTCAAAGGGATGAACAGCATTTATTTTTCTTCTTCTTCTTATAAATCTTACTCATTTTTGTATTCCCAGTACCCATTCCTGTAATTTTCACATGATATTTTCCCAGTAAATGTTTGTGAATACATGAATGATCTAACTGACTCCAGAGTGCACATAGTTTTTCCCACACCGGTAACAGGGGCAAGAAAACTCTGGCAAGGCAAGTTAGGGCTCAATTGTAGTGTTTTAAATCTCTGGCTAAGAAATTACATGATGACACAAAATGTAACTAAGCCTGAAGTTTACAGTTACTTTCCAACACAACCTTTGTTTCAAATAATGCTTCTGTTATTTTTAAAACCGTATAATGTTTACTCAGGGGCCATCTTCTCCTAAGTAAATCAAAGCCAGTCAAGCTACAAGAAAAACACAGAGATCATGCTCTAAAACTGAACTATGCCTTTATGTTGCAGGACTAAATGAAATTAGAATGAATCTACAGGAAAATGGTTGGCAAATACAAGAGAAATGTAACCAGGTCTATGTACTTTTTCACTGTCTCTCTTCTCATTTTATTTTGGAGGTTTGCATTCAGTCATTTGGGCAGATTTGGAGAGGGATTCAGAGATTTGCATGGTCCATTGCTGGGCTATTTTTGCAGCCTGGACCTGAAGCCTGCTTACTGTTTCTTGGAGTCAGTGACAGCACAGTACTTTGAATCTGCTCCGTTTAGTCCTAACCACACAAACAGCCTCGATCTATGGTGAAAGGAAGCTAAGTCTCTAAATGCTCTGTGAAGTGTTTGGGATGTAGGCTCCTTAACACTGGCTGGGGCAAGACCTTGTTTGAACTCAGCCTGTACACAGTAATGAATGGCGCTTTTAGTTTCACTCACCCAGCCTGGGGTGAGCTCTTTCTACTGTAATCCTGGAACTGGATAAATCATCCCTTACTGTCTTATTGGAAATCTGTCTTTTTAAGGCCCCATGACTATCTTACCTCCATGTGAAAAATGCAGGTAGTTGAGGCCAAAGTGTGTATTTTTCCCCTTTGCAGGTGTTTTTGTGTGATCCGTTCTCTGCCTTTGGAAGATTGTATCACCCTTATCTAATGCAAGTGGAGGGAATCGTGTGGCTGGCTTGAATGAACTTACAGTTTCTTCTTGCATATCTTAATGATGAGAGTCAGAATTGAGTATCATGTGACTGATGACCTGGTCATATTGATTTTAATGACTGGTGGTGGTGGCAAGCATGACCAAATACAGACTCTGAGGCTAGCTTTCCATGGTGTAACGTATGGATCTGGCCACTATCGAGTAGCTGCAGGCCACGAAGACGGCCACGCTGAATGTCATCCTTAGACCTGTCAGTGTTTGCATCGAGAAGTTTAACAGAGTGATTCAGAACCCAGAGTCCAGAATCAGACTCTCTGCATTCACTTCTTGCCTGAGCCATTTACTAGGGGTACAACCTTGGTCCAGTTATACAACTCTTTGTTTCTCCAATTAAGATGAGGTTAGTAATATACTTTCCACATTGATTTGTTGGGAGAATTAAAACCATTAACGTCAGTAAAAATGCTTTGAACAGGAGCTGGCACGTGGTAAGTGCTAAGTAATTTCTAGCTTACTGTTACGACATTAGGAAGACGCTGAAGATGTGGGCTTCACAGAGACAAAGATAGATTTGTGAAAGCGAGGTCCGTGCAACCTTTGGTGAAATGAAAAGAATTTTGAACATTTTGGTGAAATATTAAATACACATCATCTACTTGACCTTTTAAACTGAATTATTTTAGAGCTTGCTTTCTATAAATACTCTCTGAAAGTATTGTAAGTATCAAAAAATATTCTGGAGAAGTTGAAGATATAAGGGTCATTTAGTGAAGGTGGAAGACTTCAAGATAATTTAGTTTGGTGAAGAGAAAGCCAGAGAAAATTTACCGGACTGGACCTAGAAATGGGTTTATTAACAATTTTAATAATATCGACTACTCGAGTGCTTATGATGTTACAGGAACTCTATTTAATTTCATTTAATTCTCATAAAATTCATGAAGTACTGTTATTTCTATCGTACATGCAACCCAACCAAGGCTCAGAGAGACGGTTTGGCTTTTCAAGGTTCCAAAGCTGTTTAGTACCAGAATCAGGATTTGAACCCACTTATGACAAACTGCACAGCCAGTATTTTTAACTTCTGTGATGAATTTATTTCTCTGTGCTATTATTTATATTAATAACTATCATCAATATGGCATTTAAAGCACTTTAAATGCCCTATGAGTTAAGCATTCTTTAAGTCCCAATTTCACAGATAAAAACATTGAGGCTTAACGTAGTTGATTGATTTTCCCAGGATTATTCAGTCCCATTTGTAAGACTCCAGATTTTCTAATTTATCCACAACCATCTAATTCTAGAGGTTCTCACCAATTCCATACTGACCATCAACGCAGTGGACTGATGTAGGAATGGAGAGTGAGAGGCAGCAGGAACACCACCCACTACCTGGAAAGGGATTCAAAGAAGAGGAAAAACAGCAAGGATGTGGGGAGAAAAGCAGAACCATTATGATGCCACATTGTCTTGGCAAGTTAGAAAATCTCTAACTTGTTCGTCACATTCTCAGTAGCACGAGGACTGACTCCCTTTTCTGTTTTTCATTAATGATGTCAAAAATTATAACAGAAAATATCTTGTTAGACTTCAGTAAGAACATTCTGACAGTTTGAGTGTGAAAATACTAAGAGGTTGTGGGGAATTGCTTCCCCCATAAGTCTGTAAAATATGATATTCAATTCTCCCTATTACATGTCATATTTCAAGTAAGCATCGTTAGGGTCAAAACATTTAGCTTTTTGATTAAATATTGTCAGTAAGTTTAATAGATGCTATAGAAGCCATCTCACTTCTTTAAACACATCAGGCAGATCATGGATTGTTATTAGTTTGGTTTGAATTAGTAGCAAATCATTATATTCTATTTGGGAACTTGCCAATGAGATGACAACCAGAGTTAGGACCTGCCAGTGATCACTGTTATCCGTGGTGATGGCTTTATACATTCCTCTCAAGATAATTAAGATATTTATATCCACAAAATGGAAAAGTGCCCATCTTAATCTATTTTATCTATAACACCTACATAGAATCCAGACATTTTAACAGGCCGAGTAGGGATCAGGATCTTGGAAAAAAACACATATTCATAAATCTTTTGTTCAGTCTTCCCTCTCCTCTGTACCCACTTATGCCAGAAATTACCATTGAGAAATAGCCCATGCACTGGAAGTCAGCCTGCTATAAATTCATTCATTCATTCATTCATTCATTCATTCATCAAATCTCTGTCCAGATGCTGTCAAGTATCAGACACTGTTCCAGGTGCTGAATAGTGAATGAAACAGACAAGAGTCCCTGGGCTCGTGAACCTTAAATTCTAGTGGGGAGAGAGTGAACAATATGAGTAAGTAATTGATAGCATATAAAATAATGAGAATTGCTATGAAGAAAAGAAGGAAGAAATGGAAGAAGATATGAAATGTCTGGGAGGGTGAAATTTAGATCAGGTGGGTGAGGAAGCTGTCCATGAGAGAGTGACTTTTGAGTGCAGACCTGAAGGCGGTGAGGAAGCCAGTCTTACAGAAGTCTGGAAGAAGAGCGTTTCAGGCAGAGGGAATGCATGGCAAATGCAGAGGGAGGGGCCTGCCTGCCACGTTTGAGCAAATAGGACAGTGGAGCTGGAGCACAACGGACAAGGTGATGAGTGTAGGAGATGCAACAGAGATGTTGCGGGGCTTACAATCCTGGCCACCCTGTAGGTGAGAGTCTGTGTAGACTTTGACTTCCTGTCATGCCACGACCAGGTGGGTGGAGGCAGGCAGAGAGGAGCCGTTCTGGAACATGCATGGATGGGAATCTTTTTATTTCAACTGATGTTCATTGCCTGCCATCCACAGGGTGTGCACTGTGCTGTACTCTGGAGGGCCAAAGAAGAAAGGTAAATATATTTCTCTTAAGTTGTTCTGTCTGGTAGAGGAGATAGAAAAGTAAGCACCTAAATAGTGCTGCACTTTAAATTTTCTTCTCCCAAGAAGAGACTCTTACATAGGTATGAACAAATGCCCAGCCATATTTTCCCTAAAAGCTATGGGGAGGCTCACAGTGATACCAAGAGACACCTGTCCTTCAGCAGCTCAGAGTGACTGCCCGCTTCCTCACTTCCGCATATGTGACACATCTCTCCAGGGAAGATGCAGTTAACTGGGAAGCCTTTTAGATCTCCACGCACAAGTGACAGGGTACCCATTCTATGGAGTAGCAACGTTCTTGAAAAGTTGTAGATAAATTGAATTTGGGTCTGGTGAGTTATATTCAGAATGAATTCTAAGTCATTAGTGATGCCAATAAATCTATCACTTATCATCTTGTGAAATGAAAAAGCACCTCATTTTTTCAGTAAGGCTGAATCTTCTCACTCTGTTAAAGTAAGAGTCATTAGACCCCCTCAGTTGGGGAGCACTAATTTTTTTTTGGCTTTGCCCAAATTGCTGTGTAGCAGAGTGTAAGATCTTTCTGGATGACAGGTTCACATTGCCTTTTGCATCCAGCTCAGAGGGGTACTGCTTATTTGCTTCTTGCCTCTTCCTGGTTATTTCCTTCTGCTTGGCACTTATTTACACTTTCATATAGCAAGTTAGCAAGAAACTTCAGATGTTAACAATTTTTATTTTCTATGGTGTCGTGTGAGGAGAAAGCCCCAATCTGTGTGGTGGGTCT
Organism: Vicugna pacos; assembly: GCF_048564905.1. NCBI lineage: Eukaryota > Metazoa > Chordata > Mammalia > Artiodactyla > Camelidae > Vicugna > Vicugna pacos. The sequence continues at coordinate 27,650,194 of NC_133009.1, forward strand.
TATGTTTAGTGTTAGAGGCTCTCCTGGCTCACAGTCCAAATTCTCAAAGGGAGGGGTAGCAAAGAATTTGCAGGCATCTTTAATCAACAACAGTTTGCCCTCTGGTAGCAAATTAATTATATTCTTCCCAAATGACAAGTATTGCCACCCTTTCCCCAGAGTCTATTTCCATTTTAGCATTGGTTTAAAGGTCAGGCTTCTGTCATGTAAATTGGGTCCACATGTGGATGGGGCTCCCTGGAGGGCGGTTCCTTGAAAAGGGTTCCTCTTAATCTGAAGGCCTATGAACTAAAAAGATAAGTTTCTGTCCCACCCCTACACCCCCCACTCAGTAAACAGTGGTATACAGGGATAGGATAGCTGCTGTAAACACTCCCATTCAGAAAGGGGGAGGGGTGGGAGGCACATGGTACTCACTGATCCTTAGCAGTTCTGAAACTGAGCCATTGTCAGTTCCTTGATAAGCGTCTTAATGCCCCAGAAGGATTCTCATAGGCTCTTGTCTCTACCCTTTGATGTCTCTGAATCAACATTCCTTTAAAAAAAAAAAAAAAGAAAGGCCCATGCTTGCAAGTGAATAGCTTTCTCAGCCTGTTCCCTGCTTGTAGAATATCGGCAGTCAAAATTTTGTAGGACAATAGGTTCTTGCCTCACGAAGGAAGGAATTCAAGAGCAAGGCATAGTAAAGCAAAAGCAAGCTTATTTAGAGAGATACACACTTCACAGAGAACCGGGTCTGCCTCACTCAGGAGGGAAAAGGGCTTAGGAGACACACACTCCATAGCCAGAATGTGGGCCGTCTCAGAAAGGTCAGAGGGAGAGAAGCAAGGGGTCTTGGGTGTTTGGTTTAAAGTGAAAGTAGATACACACCCCATAGACAGAGTGCAGACCGTCTCAGACGGTAAGGGAGAGAGCCACCATGAGGTGCTGAGTTGTTACCTTTTATGGGCTTGGTAATTTCATATGCTAATGGTAGGAGGATTATTCCAACTGCTCTGGGTAAAGGGGCAAGGATTTCCAGGAAATGCCCCCCGCAACACACACACACTTATTGACCTTTATGGTCAGCCTAGGAGCTGTCATGGCACCTGTGGGTGCACCATGAGGCTCAAGGTCTACTGGAAGTCGAATCTTCTGCCATCTTGGTTGTAACCAGTTTGTCCTGTCCTCAGTTGCTGTGTCATTCCTTCAGTGGTCGTGCCCTGCCCTCTTCCCTCCCACTTCAGAAAAGCCTCTTTTCATTTTGTATTGTGTCTGTCTGTTTCAGTCTCTCATCTGGCAGCCCTTCTACCAATATAATGCTCTTAAAACACATGGGTTTCTCATGACTCGTTGGCATTTATTCTATCAGTCAAAAACCTCACCAGCCTATTTCTTCAAGATACATCCTTCTCTGTCTTGACTCCTGTGAGGCTTCTAAGCACCTAGATGCTTAGAAGTTCTGCTGTTTAACAGAGAAGGTCTATGAGGTTTTCTCTTGGACTCTTAGAAAGCCCTTTGTGTAGAAGTGTTCCAATGGTGCCCCATCTCAAATCTTTTGGAGGTCTTATCAAAGACTCTAGATCTGATCTGTATCTTGAAACTATTAAGCATTATTTACTTTGAGAATCCTTTTTGAGAGGGCCTAGAGATGAAAGAAAGTTTCTTTTGAAACCCAGCAAGTCCTGGATCTAAATTCTGCTTTAAAAAAAAATGGAATGTTCTCTCCTTCAATCCATCTCTCTCCTCTTGAATTTTATCATAGGCATCTAGAAGGAGCCAGATAGCACTTGCAACATTATTCCCAGAAATCTTAGTCATGTCATCAAGATTATTAGGTACTCTGTCTTTTCTATTTTCTGTATTACTGTAGGCAATTGTTCGCTAACTGCTGGCCCATATTTAATGTATGTGTCCTTTTCTCCAGCCTTCCACGTATTTTCCTCTCTGTCCTTCATGTTTTCATCTCCCTGAAGCCCTTCCAGCCTTCACTAACCACCTCCTTGGGCCCTAACAGCTAGTGCCTGACACTTGGTCCCAAAGCCAATGTCACACGTTTTAGATTTTTTAGACAGAATCCCACTTTTGGAAATAAATTCTACTCCAGCTTTAAATGATTATGTGAAAACTCACCTTAGTACTTAGTGACTTGCCACAACCCCTTTGTTTTGCTCATAATTTTATGGAACTGGAATTTGGGAAGATCTTAGCTGGACAGTTGGTGCTTGGGGTCCCTTCTGCAGTTGCTGTCAGGCTTTGGCTAGGGCTGGGGTCACCTGCCGGGGTCCAAATGGGTGTCTCACGTGGCCGCAGTTGATGCTGGCCGTTGTGTAGGGGCCCAGGTGGGGCTGTCAACCTCGGCATCTGCGTGTGGCCTCTCACTGTGGGCTTCCTTCTCAGAGGGACTGTCTGCAGAGAGGATGTTTCAAGAGACCCAGATAGAGGCTGCAAAATTTCTGATGACTCAGCTTTGGAAGTCCCAGAATGTTTTTGTTGAATTTTAATAGCTCTTATCCAACGGGTGGAGCTATTGTCTCCTTAATGAGAAGAAGAAGAAATCCTTTCTGGCCATTGTCAGTTTTCCACACTGATTATCAGAGCCTCCCAAGCTACTCCACTTTTGGGGAGACGTTGGTGACATGTGGGTGTGTGTTCTTCTCAGAGCCAGCAGCCAAAAGATTTGAGAGGTTGTTCAGGGGAAATCTGTGGTCCAGGGGAGGAATCTAAGGAATTGCAATTCAGAGATGTCTTCTTGCTGGAAGCTTTTTTGCCCTGAAAAAGTTCTGAAGTTTCTGAAAACCCATAAGCCTTTAAAAGATGCCTTTCTTCTTTGGCGAAGTTATATTGTTCCCGTAGTTTTGAATGCCATAATCTATACATAAATTTTGAAATTGTGTGACTCCCTGTCTGAATGGTCCATTTGTTAACTTCAGCTGGACAGTCCACCCTAGTTTATAGTCTCCAGCAGGACTCAGTGACCTTTTAACAGTAGTGTATCAAAATCTTGACCTTTTGTTTTGGAGAGCTGGGTGCAATGAAGGCTGGAGTGGTAGAACAGGGTGGTCATGCCCCGTGTTGGGGGGGTGTGGCAGGCTCCTGAGCTAATAGCATCCATGGAAGCTTAACGGTTCTCAAGGTGTGTGCTGGAAAGGGAGAAAGGAGGGGGTGCAAGGCAATTTCTGTGGGCTTTGTCTTTGCCAGTCTTTGTGCCATCTTGGGTTCCTGGTCCCCAGTGACTGAATTCCATCTTACTTCTTGGCCCTAGGATATTTTTTTATATGGCTGCAGACTTGGAGCAAACAAACAAGCAAATGAAAATCAGGACTCTTCTGGAAGAACTTGGACTTTCCCTTGAACCCTGAATGGCATTTATAAAAGGACGGGAGTGGAAGTAGGGCTGACTAACAGGGAAGAAACTAAAGCCAGAGGTCTCTTGGGTAAAATTCAAGATTAGTTGCATGCAGCGGCTTGGGAACTGAGAATCACAGCAAAGATCAAAGTCAGTGATTTCCTGTGGTCAAAAATATGCTAGGTTTGGGGGATGAGATCAAGAAAAGGCAAAGAGGCAGAGGTTTCCTCTGGTTACGAGCAAGCCGCAGGGAACCAGGAGCACGGAGTGGCCGAGGCAGTCCCCTGGGGGAAGCCCAAGCAGGCACGTGTATTTGAAGGGATTTGAAGGGATTTCCTTAACACAGATGTGGTAGAGCGGTTTCGGCTCCCTCGCATCAACTGGCCGTTGCTGTTGAGAGTGCCATACTGAGAACAGTTCTGAGACCTCGGTCGGTATGTGTACGAAAGGGTGTCATGTTCCCTAGCTGCGTTTGCTGTGGATGCCGAGGCTGGGTGGGGTCGGCAGCCTGTGGACCACATGGTTGCCATCTGTGGCCGAGCCGATGAGGAAGAGACTGGCACACGGACTCCAGGATGTGGCCTTGGAAAGCTCTCCAGAGAGCAACAAAGTAGGCTAGATGAAGTGGCTTGGAATGAGAAACTAATTGAACAGGGATGATTTACCCTTTAAAAAGATCAGAGTTCACCTACCTCAACATAAAGACCCTTTAAGGATATGATGTGTTCTGGAAGCCAGATATTAAAATCTCTTAGAGCTCGCTGACAGCAGAGCTATTGTTCATGAATGATGGCTGTTTTGCTGCTAGCCTGTTTCTTTTTCTTTTCTTTTTTTTTTTTTTGCCTTTTTTTACTCATGGTTTTTTAACTTTGCTAATTTCACTTATCTCAGTGCACCCCCTTCTTTTTTTGTCTTTTGAATGTTGGATGACTTTAGACTTCCTTCCACTTTGAGTACTTGGCTCCCTCGGCGATGTGGGCAGATGGAGGAGATGAAAGTACCTTCTCCTAGACCCCAGGGCAGGGGTGCGTCTGGTGATATGGGGGAATGTGTAGCTCAAGAAGGTGCTTAAGTAGACTTTGATATGGCACCTGGGGAGAGCCTCCGCATCCACCATCATTAAAAAGAAAGAACTTTCGCTGTTCCCCAAGATCCTTTAGTGGTATGTCCAGAACTACGGGGTACTTCATCTAGTTCAGTCCAGCACACAAGCAAGCAAACACAACTGAATGCGTTTGATTGTAAGGTAAGGGAAACACATGCTTATTGCCTGGGCTTAAGATGGTCTCTGAATCTGGACCTGTAGGCACTGAAATGGAGTATATGGAACAGAATGTGGAATTTGTAGCCCGTTTCCTTTGTGGTTTCGCTCAATGTCCATGTAGAGCAGCCTTGCATAGCATCTAGGTGGAAGGAAACTCTCATTCCCATCCCATGCCAGGAAATTGTCCTGGAATATTCTCTTCACTGGTTTATACACATTCATTCCTGAGCACCTTGGTGGGAAAATCAAGCTGATGCTTTACTCTTATGTATTTGCTGCTGTCCAAAATCTATCTGATGGATAAAGCCTTTGTCTTTTAGACTATCCCCTTGCATTTTTGAATATGGGCTACCAGATATCACAGTTTAATATGTGTGCCCATGCAATCTGTTATAAATAGATTATTGTAATCATTTTTGGAAATGTTCCCTGGAAAGAGTCATGTAATTTAACAGTTCTGACAAGTACCATCAGAAAGCTCTAATGAACCATGGAAATCCAAGTGGTGCAGAAGTTATACACAGAGGATGAGATGGGTAATGACGACATGGAGGTAGCATTTAGGAAGAGATATGAGGAATATCTGGGATTTTGACAAATGGAAATCGTGGTAGAACTTGAGAGAAAATCCAAGGTTGGACATGGTGGCAACTAATTTGGTTTTGTTTGAGTTGGTTAATTGAGTTTATATGGTAAAGAATTAGGGGGAAAGCGAAGAGAGATTTTTAAAAATTGTGGAGAGACTTGAATATCAGTTTTGGGTATTTGTTTCTAATTTGATAAGTTATGGAGAAGCACTGAATTTTTTTAAGCACAACGGTAATATTATCAGAGTCGGGGATGGCATGCTTTAAATAGAGTTCATCTCAAATGGGCCACTCTGTTTATGAAGATTTTTATCTCTATAAGCACATAAATATGTACATATAAATTTCCACAGCCAAAGGAAAAGGTTGTATTTTATAGCATAAAATTATATTTTTTGGCTCTGACTCAGCAGTCATAAAATGTAACTATTTCCAAGCATAAGAAAGATGGAAAACACTCTTTATAACGTCTTAAATAATTGTATGGAGACCAATCCCATGGCCCTTGTGCATAAGTAGCTCGCATTGAATTTTAGGGGAGTTTTTTTATACATTTCGGCATTAAGTTTGGGCCTAGAAACAGACCATATATCTAATAGGTAACTTCTCTGTGAACTTCCAGTCCCACTATCTACAATGAAACGTTCACATATGCATTTAAATGCAACTATTTAGAAGAACTTGAACCTTTTCCTATGTCTGTGGCCTCATAAAACAAACTTTACAAACTAAGCCACGGAGGCAAAAACGCACAATATCTGTGCATAAGTTTCAACCTGCAAGTAAAAGGAGGTGACTAGAAATCACGTCGGACTCTGTCATGGAAGTATTAGCATTTGATTCGGTCATGAATAAGTTGTGGTTGCAGTTTGAATGCTGAGTAATGTCATCACGGATAAAAATTAATGCGACCCGAGCTGTTAATCCGGGGCAGGCAAGTGAGAATCACGTAGAATCTTGCTTGAACATAAGCAAGGGGTATCTTATCAAGTATTCTCAGGAAGAGGACACTTGAAGGACTGTTATTTACTTACCTTTAATTTTGCCGGTGTCATGTAACAGAGTTTTTTTTTTTTCTTCCAAGTTCTAAATAAGCCAGACTATTAACATCAACCAGAGGATGTTGAAATGACTGATGTTTGGGTTCTGCTGAAATATCTCTGTTTAGCTTGCCAAACAGATTAATATATGGAAAATGCTGTCTAATCAGTACATCCAGATCTTTAAAAACTGTCTCAATTGCTTCAGTTTTTTAAATTTCTCAGTTCCAGGTCGGTGGTAAACTGAGGGAGAGGGAGGGGAGACCCATTTTTAAATCATGATCGGTGCACAGACCATGGGGAAAGCATAAAGTTAGGAAGAATTTATTGTTTGCCAAGAATTTTTACAGTGTTTTCCACTCCAGAGCGATGGGAGCGAGTTTGGCACAATTCGAGGTCTGGCAGAGGAGCTTGTCAAGGTTAAGGCAGTAAGGCTGGAGACCAGGTTACGATCGCAGAGGGAGGGTGGCAAAATTCAAAGCCAAGTGTCTCATGTCAGCAAACTTTAGGCTGTCCCAGCAGCTGGGAACAGGAGAGCTGATGTTACCAAGAGGACTACTAAAGGAATTTTTGTTTCCAAACACCCCTCCCCTGAGAAGTGAGGCTCTTTATCCTAGACAGCTCAGAACTTTTCTTCTTCTGGGCCTAAAACAAAACCACCTCTACCTGGCTACCCTGTCACCGCGATCGACACTTGGCTAAATATTTCCAGGCATTAGTCATAGAGTCACTTAAAGACACCCTCCAAAGCCACTGAGACCAGGTGGTGTGGTGTGCGTGTGACTGTGGTGTGAGCTTGTTGAGATTCCAAGTACTGTTACTTTCAAAACCAGTGCTTCTCTTGCTTGAAAACTGTTTGAAATGTATTGACATACTATTGCATTGAAAGACTTTTACCTAATCAGTTGTTTTTTTTTATGAAAACATATTTTTTTTATTTCTTAACAATTAAGTTTACCAGTTGAGTTGTCAATTTGAGGATGTTGCATTCATGGTTAATTTCTACACAGACGAATTAATTCAACATAATCTCATTCAGTTACTGATTCTGTTCTAAAAATGATCATTGTATAGTCCCAAGGTTTATTTTATTTATCCAGAACATGAATTAAGATGAAGGTGAACATTTTTATTAGTTTCTACTTCATGAAACCTCCAACCTTTACCCCTAAGAGAATTCAAGGTCACGCAGCCCACCAACTTCACATGCCTGGAATCAGGGGACAGAAAAATGGAGATTTGAGACCAGATGTGGGCTACTTGAACGGGGCACATGCTGGTCTGACTGTCCTCATGCAGGTGTGGGGAGGAAGTCTACTGCAGGAGACTAGTGGGCAGAATCTGTTACCATAGAGACAGATGGGCGCTCCTGTGCATGAGAGAAGCTCAGAGAGTGGGAGGTGGCCAGGGGTACCCCAGCCAGCCAGGAGTCCAAGGAAGAGGAATCAGCAGCAACCTAGTCTGCATAGAGAACCTGTGCACAGGACCAGCATTCAGAAGCCAGGTTCAAATACCCAGACATTGCTGATTAAGAATCAGGAGATGAACAGCTCAACCCAGATGCTGGCTCCACTGCTTCCTAACTCATGGCCCTGGCCAATTTATTTAACCTGTCTAAACTCCAACTTCTGTAAACTTATAAAAATCTGATTGTGGTGTTAAAAAATAATAAATCACTTAACATATGTCTGGAATGCACTGAGTGCAACAAATGTTATCTTTAAAAAAAAATGGTTCCTAGGGTTATGCCTAGAACAAAGTGGAGATTCGGTTATAGAAACTAGGAGTTCAGTTACTGGGATTAGGGTACCCAGTGACCACAAGACCAGGAAAATTTATCACTATGACACGACTCTTAGCCCTCTTGTTCTGCCCCTGAGTAGAAGTCAGTGTGGATATGATGCTTAGAATGGGTCTGAATTTGCATGTGGCTCTGATGGGGCCTCTCTGAGAATGAGAGGGTCTCAGAGACTAGGAACTTGATGGGATCTTGAGCTTTTAAGTATCCAGCTGAATTCACACAGAACCCTTAACCTGTGATCCTTCAAAAGCACTTTCCTAGAGACTAACCCATCATGTGGACTTTTCCTGAGTTTTGTCCCTCCCCAAGAAGCTTGATTTGGGAGGAATAGTTTTAGGATGAGTCTCAAATCATAGAGTCTATAACATTGCTTTTTATTATAAAAGTCACAATACCTGATACGAAAAATACGATGAGTGGGGACATCGCTCCTTTTCATCACGTGATGATATCGCTGTTTGTTTCATTACCCGAGAGCCCAGTGCCCTGTGCCACCCATCACTTGCTGCTCCACGCTCTTCCCTACCTCTGTCTCTGCTTAAGGAAATTCCAGGTCTCTGGCTTCAAGACCTTGCTTGGGGGACCAGTGAGCTGAGAAGATGGTGAAGTCTCACTCCCATTTAGCCCAGTGTGGCTCACAAAGTGCTTTGCCCTTTGATTTCATCCATATCTACCCCCCTCAACTGGTCCGAGGCCGGGATCACCTCCACTGAGGAAATGAGGCTCAGACAGTGGGACTGCCCAAGGCACTCAGCCGGTGGGGGACAGAGCCGCATCTAGAAGCCAGGTTTTCTGAACACAAACTCTGTGGCTTTTCCTGCTTGACCACGTTGATTGCAGGTGGATGGAGGCTCTCTCTGTGCTCCCCTCCCATCTCACTGTGTTTTAAACAGTGTTCTCGTGAGCTTTCACCAGTTCACTGGGTGCCATCGCTCTGCACTCAGCTCTCCAAATGCACTGTCCACACTGGCACTGCTCACGGGGGCTGCAGGGTATGAACAAGGCCATCCTTTGAGTTCATTTTCCTCTTGAGTCAAAGATAAGTATGTGACAGGTGGAAGAGATTGTGAAGCTTAAAAAGGAGTAGGTCTTCTGCCCATTTTTGGATTGGGTTGTTTGTTTGTTTTGTTATTGAGTTGTATGAGCTCTTTGCATATTCTGGAAATTAAGCCATGCATCATTTGCAAATATTTTGTCCCATTCCATAGGTTGTCTTTTCGTTTTATTTATGGTTTCCTTTGCTGTTCAAAAGCATGTAAGTTTAATTAGGTCCCATTTGTTTATTCCTGATTTTATTTCTATTGCCTTGAAGACTGCCCTAGGAGAACATTGCTATGATTTCTATGATTTATATCAGAGAATGTTTTGCCTGTGTTCTCTTCCAGGAGATTCATGGTGTCTTGTCTTACATTGAAGTCTTTAAGCCATTTTGAGTTTATTTTTGTTCATGGTGTGAGGGAAAGTTCTAACTTCATTGATTTGCATGCTGCTGTCTAATTTTCCCAACACACTTGCTGAAGAGACTGTCTTTCCTCTACTGTATATTCTTGCCTCCTGTGTCAAAGATTAATTGACCGTAGGTGTGTGGGTTTATTTCTGGGTGCTCTATTCTGATCCATTGATTCATATATGTCTGAAGGTCCTATTGTATAGCACAGGGAACTATATTCAATACCTTGTAATGGCCTATAATGAAAAAGAATATGAAAAGGAATATATATAAATGAATCACTATGAGGTACGCCAAAAACTAACACAACGTTGTAAATCAACTCTGCTTCAATTAAATCAATCAATCAATACATAAGTAAAAGGAACAGGCACTGAGAGATCAGAAGTGGCCCAGGATGTGCTGGGTGCAGAGCCCTGTTCTAGAAACGATCCATGTGTATTACTGTATGATAGCATCTGGCATCAGAGCAAAGGGGGATTTTTTTCAAAACAGGTCAGATCAGGTTGCTTCACTGCTCAGAACCCCCCAGTGGCTCTCATCTATCTGATCTCTTCCCCTGTCATTTTCTAGTGTCCCACCGTGTACCACCCTGTCCCACCCGTCATTCTGCTTCAGCCACGTGGGTCCGCCTGCTGTTTTCTGAACAGAGTAAATACACAGGCGCCTCCTGTCCTGGGCGTTTCTCCCTGGGACTGCTGAAGAGATTACACTTCCTTCTTGGGGCGTGAGGAAGCCACTTTAAGTTTGTGAGGCAAGGAGTGGCCTTACTCACCCAAGTAATCCGTCCTTTGACATAAATACAGTCATGTCACTCCTCTTTAAAGTCCTTCAGCTGCTGCCCACTGTAGCATGGCCCCCGGATTCCGGGACCTGGCTGGGGAGCCCTCAGTCCCCCTGCTTCGCGTGTCGGATCCAGCAGTACTGATGGCGGGAGGATGCTTTAGCTCCTCTCGTTCTCATCAGCACCCCCCCCCCCACCTCTGCCAAGCAAGCCTGGATAAACACGCACAGTAGGAAACTCATCAAAACTGTGTGTTTATGTGTAAATGAAGACACATCTCTAACTCAAGCTTTCCAGACTGGGTCCGTACACCCTTCAGCAAAGCATGGCGGGAGCCATGCTGAACAACACAGAATTTTTTAGAGTCTCCTACTCATAGCTTATTTCCTCCTCTGCCAAGAAAGCCTTCTCTCTCTCTCTTTTCTAATTTTAATTTTTTCCAGCTTTATTGAGATACAGTTGGCATATCACATTGTATGAGTCTAAGGTGTATAGTGTAATGTGTTGATGTGTGTGTGTATTGCAAAATGATTAATACGGTGAGATTAGTTAACATATCCATCATCTCATATAGTGACTGTTTTTTTATTTTGATAGTGAGAACTTTTAAGATCTACACTCTAAGCAACTTTAAAGTATACAATACTGTATTGTTGACTGTAGTCACCGTGCGTTCTATTACATCCTCAGGACTTACTCATCTTATAACTGGAAGTGCATTACCCTTTGACCACCTTCGCCCATTTCCCTCCACCCCCCAACCCCTTGCCACTGGCAACCACCAGTCTGTTCTCTGTTTCTATGAGTTCTGTGTTTTTGTATTCCACATATAAACAGAATTTCTCTGTCTTTGACTCATTTTACTTAGTATATTGCTCTCATGGTTCATCTCTGTTGTTGCAAATGGCAGGATTTCATTCTTTTTTATGGCTGATTATTAATAATTATATATATAATAATTATTATATGTATTATATATCACAGTTTCTTTATCCATTCATCCATTGATGGTACTTAGATTGTTTCCACGTCTTGGCTACTGTAAATAATGCTTCACTGAACATGGGGGTGCAGATATCTCTTCAAGATGGCGGTTGTACTTCCTCCAGGTACATACCCAAGCATGGAACTGCTGCATCTTAATTAAGGTAGTTCTGTTTTCGATTTTTCAGGGAACTTCCGTATTGTCTTCCATATGGCCATACCAATTTACGTTTGTTTCTACCAACAATGTACAAGGCTTCCCTTTCCTTGACGTCCTTGCCAACTTTTGTTATCTTTTATCTTTTGCTAATAGCCATTCTAACGGATGTGAGGTGATATCGCATTGTAGTTTTTATTTTTATTTCCCAGATGATTAGTGACATTGCTCAAACACCTTTTCATGTACCTGTTGACCATGTGACTATCTTCCTTGAAAACGTGTCTATTCAAGTTCTTTGCCCATTTTTAAATTGGATTGTTTGTTTTTTCTACTGAGTTATATGAATTCCTCATATATGTTGGGAATTAACTTTTATCAGAAATGTGGTTTGCAATATTTTCTCCCATTCAATAGGTTGCCTTTTCATTTTGTTGATCTTTTTTTTTTTTCCTCTCTGCAGAAGCTTTTTAGTTTAATGTAATTTATTTTTGCTTTTGTTGGCTGTGCTCTGGGTGTCATATCCATGTAACCACTGCCAAGACCAATGTCAAGGAACTTTTCCCCTATGTTTTCTTCCAGGAGTTTTATGGGTTCAGATCTTACATTTAAAGCTTTAATTCATTTCAAGTTAATTTTTGTGAGTGATGTAAGATTGGGGTCCAGTTTCGTTCTTTTATATGTGAATATCTAATTTTCCCGGCACTATTTTTTGAAGAGACTGTCTTTTCTCCGTTGAGTGTTCTTGGCTCCCTGATTGTATGTTGTACATGTGTGCTTTATTTCTGGGCTCTTGGTTCCGTTCCATTGATCTATGTGTCTGCTTTCATACCGGTACCATACTGTTTGACTACTATAGCTTTGCAGTATGGCTTGAAATTAAGAAGTATAATGCTTCCAGCTTTTTCTTCTTTCTCAGGATTGTCTTGGCTATTATGGGTCTTTTGTGTTTCTATATAAATTTTAGAATTTTTTTCTATTGCTGTAAAGTTCTTGATAGGAACTGTGTTGTTCTATAGATGACTTTGCATAGTATAGAAATTTTAACAGTGTTCTTCCAGTCCATGAACACAGGATATCTTTCCATTTATTTGTGTCTTCTTCAGTTTCATTCGTCAAGGACCTCTTTTCTTTCTTCTCATTTTCTCTACCTTATCAGCTGCCAGGCCCACTCTATTAATCATCTAAGCTCATGCTTGGCCTTCTTTGATCCCATCCCATTCCATGCTACGTTAGGGACCCCTTTTTGTGCACATGTTATAGAAATTATCTGTTAACATATCAGCCTCCTCCAAAAACTAAGAGCTTCTTGTAGACAGTGCTGTGTCAGATATACCTTGGATGTGTGAATGATGGATTAGAGAAATACTGCTTGGAACATACTTGGCTTTTAATAAATACTTTTAAAAGAATAAATGATAAGAACTAAGCTTTGGGAAAATTATTCTGAAATCTGAGTGTAGGGTAATTGGCAAAATTTTAACTGGGAGGTGTAGAGAAGGGATGGGAGGTAATTTCATTAGTCTGTGCAACACCCAGCAGAAACCAAGACTTGAGAAGTGGCAGCTCATATTCTGGGGGCCCCAGTTTCTTCATCTTCAAAAGAGAAGTTTTAACAGCATCTGTGTCATAGGATTGTTGTGAGGGTATACCATGTTGAGAACTCAACACATACAATTATCTTTAAGATATTAGCATCAGATCTGTGTGTTGGTGAAGAGCACAGCCCTGGGTCCTGCTTAGGACTGACTCTCAGTGCCTAGAGTTACTTGCTGGTTGAACCCCAGCAAATTTCCTTACTTCTTTGTGCCTCAGTTTTTACATCTTTACAGTGGAAACAATAATAGCACTTAATTCATAAAGTTGTTGAAAGATTTATGTGATGCATGTACAGCGTGTAGACCTGGCATGTAGCAACACCTTAATACAAAATTTAAAACACACACAAGAGTGGAAAGAACAATTGTTGAGGTAGAATCAACATGAATTTATAACTAAGTACATGTGCATGTGGGTGGATGTGTGTCTGTTGGCCTGGGAGATAGACTAAGGAAGGTAGGGGAAAAATCTGAGATAAATTTGGTTTTGGGACTGAATGACCCTACAGATATTGATACCCTGAACCAAGATTGGGAGCAAAACAGTTAGAATAAATTTGAGAAGTTGGGCCAATGTTTAATTCAAGTTTGTATCTGGTCGGTTTGAAATGGTGATGAGTATCTATGAATTGTTGGTAAGCAAGGAGGCTAGGATTTCAGATGTAGAATTTTATGATTTAAGAATTATTAGCATTGAGTTTAAAAATAATAGCACTTAATATCTATTGAAAACTATGAGCTCTGTGCTAAACATTGTTCATGCATTATCTCATTTAACACTCTCAGCATCCCTAGGAGAAAGGTGCTGTGATTAGCGACCTCTCACAGATGGGGAAGTCAGGCCCAGAACAGATATCCAGGTCACCCGATTAACTAGTCAGTGAGGGTTAGACTCCTGGCAGTTTTATTCTGGAGTCTACACTCTTAATTCTTTTTTGGACTATCTCCAAGGCAAAGAATGAAGCTATGAAGTTGGCCAAGAGGGCATAGTGAGAAAGAGAATGTGTCCAATAGGAATATTTTTGACCTAAGCATCTGCATTCTTTTACCCCACTTCTTACTGCCGACCGGTTCCTCTTTATAAAACAAAATAGCAAGGACTCAGTGGATGCTGGGGGAGTGAATGAACAATTGGATGTTAGAGGTTTAGGCTTTGTGGGCATACAGTAGAGGAACGTTCATTGGCTCAGGCTGTCCTAACAGCAGGGTACTCAAACCCACAGTTCACACACACACACACACACAAAACCTAAAACCGGATGCATCAGAATCACCTGGGGTAATGTCCTAAAAACAGACTGCCAGTTCCCAGCCTTGACCCACTGCAAAGCTTATCGGGGTCAGCCTGGCAGCTGTGGCCCTAATGAATGCCTGGGAGATTCTGATGGGCAGCCAGTTTGTGACCCACAGCATTGACCAAACAATTTGCCTGGGGTTCAGGGTTTTTTTTTTTTTTTTGGTTACATAAAGTGCAGCCATAAAGGAACGATATTGGTTTTCTTGTGTGAGTCCTAAAACAGCTATGAAGGTGATTTTAAAAGAGGAATTCCCAAAATATTTAGAGCAATCACAGGATCGCAGAGGTAATTACACAGACTCCCCGAGTGACTATTTTGTAGGGAAATGTTCATTTGGATTTGCAGTTTCTGGTGTGTTTAATAAATACCACTTTTATTATGAAAAGAGCATCCCTTCATACGTGTGGTTTTTCCGGATAAAAAGGAAAACAGAGGAGCAGAGCATTCCTCCGACATTATTACTGTGTATTCTCCACTCTGTGTTTGGGGTGGAATCGGTCAATTGGGTCATTTTCTGAGTTTCGTGAACCATCATCATCCCTGCTCATATTTGAATTGTTCACAGCACTTTGACCTTTACCAGAGAATAGCTCTACCTGGATGCCGAGCATTGTTATTATATAGTAGGGCCTTTGTGAAGGGGGGAGGGGGACCCAGCTAACACCTGTTACTACAGGTTGACCTCCCTTTGAATTCTATAGAACATTTCTCAGAATATGATTTTAACCTACGGAGAATCTCAATCCAGACAGCTGTTAACATTGTTAGATCGGGTGGTCTGCTGAAGTTTTATATCTCAGCTTGGTCTGGCTTGGTAGATGGAAAATAGCTTCCTGGCCTGATGTATTAGTCCCCTGTGCAATTAATTCATGGCAATTCACATTTATATTCGATTTCACAGATACTGTTGGAAATACCCACCGTATATACTTTATCTCACAATAATTATGCAGAAAATTAAAAAGAATCCATTCCAGGTTAACAATCTTTGGGCTTAACCAATTTCTTGCTCTGCTTCCAGGTCTAATTGCTTGAATTCTCATTGTCTCTTTCTATAAGGTAGGGATCATATCCACTTCATTAGATCCTTGTGAGTGATAGCTGGAATTAGAAAAGATTTCCTGAAAGGAGCCATACCTGTGGAGAAGGTACCTTCATTTGAATTCTTCCAGGCACGTTACTGTTTGGCCCTTCATTCATTCCTCTAACAAATCTTTCTTTGTTGTTGAATTTTTATTTTTTTTAAATTTTTTCTTAATAATTCTTATTTTTATTGAAGTGTAATTGATCTGCAATGTTAGTTTCGTGTGTACAGCAAAGAGATTCAGTTATACATATACATACACATACATATATATACATTTTCAGATTCTTTTCCATTATAGCTCATTATAAGAAACTGAATACAGTTCCCTGTGCCATACAGTAGGTCCTTGTTGTTTACCTATTTTATATATAGTAATGTGTATCTAGTAATTCCAAACTCCTAATCTATCCCCCCTGTTTTCCCCCCAGTAATCACAGTTTGTTTTCTATGTTTGGGAATCTATTTCTGATTTATAAATAAAATTTGTAATTCTTTTTTAGATTCCACATATAACTGACATCATAAGATATTGTCTTTCTCTGTCTGAATTACTTCATTTAATATGATAATCTCTAGGTCCATAGATGTTGCTGCAAGTGGCATTATTTCATTCTTTTTTATGGCTGAGTAGTATTCCACATATATATATATATATATATATATATATATATATATATATATATATATATATATATATATACCATGTCTTCTTTATCTCTTCATCTGTCAGTGGACATTTAGGTTGTTTCCATGTCTTGGCTATTATAAATAGTGCTGTGGACAGTATATTGGAATGCATGTATATTTTCAAATTAGAGCATTCTCCAGATATATGCCCAGCAGTGGGATTGCTGGATCATATGGTAGGTCTATTTTCAGTTTTTTAATAAACCTCTGTATTGTCCTCCATAGTGACTGCACCAAATTACATTCCTACCAACAGTGTAGGAGGTTTCATCTTTTCAAGTGCCTGTTGGCCACTTGGGTGCCTTCTTTGAAGACACGTTTATTTAGATCTTCTGCCCATTTTTGATTGGGTTGCTTGGTTTTTTGATATTAAGCTGCAAGAGCTGTTTTTTCTGTTTAAAAAATTCTGCTGGAAAGAAATCTTTTAAAATAAATCTACATAAATTTTATTTTTAAATTATTTTTTGTTGAAGTATAGTCAGTTTACAATGTTGTGTTAATTTCTAATGTGCGGCATTGTGATTCACAGACATAGGAAACAAACTTATGGGAATAAACCTGTTTCACTCAAACATACTTAGAAATATTTCCCTTCCTTCCTCCCTCCCCCTTCCCCTTCCCTTCTTTCCCCACAAGCCAGAGTAGCTACCACGGCTTTGAACCAGCCTTGAAATGTGGTTGGATATGGTCCTGCTGACTGATGATCAGCAGGGCTTCTAAGGAGGAGGGGTCCAGGAAGCAAGCGTCCATTCTGGATCCCTGGACTGAAGTGTGAGACTCACCTCTGCCACTTTGTTTCTGGGCAAATGGAGCTATCCTTATTTTGGGTTTCATCATCTGTAAATTGGGTGTAATAATAATGCCAACTCGGCAAGGTTATTGTGAACGTTACATAAGGGGTTAAAGCACCTTCCAAATTGTAAAGTCCTACAAATACAGGTGTTTTATGTGCTTTTTTTTTTTAATTTGCTTTTTTGGAACTTGGGATGAGTCAGTCCATGGTATCACTCTGTCTAGGTTTCGTTTGTAAAGAGCTTGCCAAAGGAGCACTGGAGGAGAGAGCATGAGCCCTCTGGGTCTGTGAGAGACTGAAGAGCTGACCTCCTGGACCAGAATCCAAAACTTGGGCCTTATTAGAATCAGGCTCCAGTCAGCTAAATGAACACGTCACAAGCCCCTTTCTCCACCCTAGGCAGCGGTTCCCAAACTTGGGTGCTCGCTGGAATCACTTGGGAGTTTTGAAAATATCCTGTGGCCTGCCTCCAACCCTCAGACATTCTGACTCAATTGCTGTGGGATGGGATTTGAGCCTCAGGAAAGCTTTTAAAAGCTTTCCAAGTGATTCCAGTATGTAGCAAAGTTTGGAGACCACTGATTTAAGCTAATCCCCATGATCCGCTTTTAGCAGCCTGGCCAAGAGAAAAGAGTCCAAGTTGATCGTTGTTGCAAATCAATGAATTAGATTCTTTTTTTTCTTCTGGGAAGGTAAACAGGCAAGAAGGAAGAAAAGGAGAGGGGTGGGACTTGCTTTTATCAGCTTCCTGTTTGGGCATTATGTCTTCATATGCATTTCATCTTCCCAGTAACTCTGATTCTTAAATTATATGATTCCATTTTAAAGATGCAATAACTGATCAAAGAGAGCTTTAGGTATTTTCTAAGGAATTTGAAATAGGACATCAGTCCTATTTTTTTGAGGTCTTTTCCACCACACTGTGAAAGCCATTCAACTTTTTTTTAAGGTTCACAGTGCCCTCTCTCACCCTCTTTTTTTCCCCTTCTCCTCAGCTTTCTGGTAAAACGTGGTATGCATATTTATAGATTAGTGTCAAATGAAGTCAGTGTTCCATCTTTTTGGAGGGAGGGGCAGTTTTGCATTTTAAGCTTAAATATGATTGGGAAATGACATACTTTGTTCTCTTATAATAACTGGACACATAAGTTAGCTTAGTAAACAGTACAGTAGGAGTTTTCTGAAAGAGGCCCCTTATAAGCAAAACACCCAGTAGCTTAGGGCCTGTGAGTGAGGCTGGCCCGACTTTTTCCACTTCCCGGATTAGCTGAAGACTTCGTGGAATAGGAACAGATGCCGGCAATGCTCTCCCTTGATAACAATTTATTCATTTAACATTTATGGAGCACCTACTGTGTGCTAGACGCTGAGAGTAAAAGGAGAGCTAAAACATCTGTTACACTACAGGCAGTTACAGCGAGCAGCAAAGACAGATGTATTAACAATAATTAATGTGTAAGTGTGGTCACAGAGTGTGTTGATGGAGGTAGGGAAGAAGGCATGCTGGACCGCGCTGGTCTGTCACCGGCTGGGGGGAATGGCATCCTGGAGGAGTTCATCAAGGTGACGTTTGAAACCTGTGGTTGGGCTCACTCATGCACCCCTCTGGCGATGACCTAAATGTTGATGCTCAAAGGACCACTCCCTGAGGACGAGGGGGAAGCCATGAGGGAGGAAACCCAGGTTGTTAAGAAGTTGAATGACTTGCCCAGGTTTGCACAAGCCACGAGAGGCAGAGATTAGATTCACACTCGTGCACCTGACTCCAGCTTCGGCGTTCTTTTCCATGACACTGAGTTTCCCCTGCTCGTTCGGCATCTGGCAGGGACACACGGCTGAGAACAGAGTTGGTAACTTGTAGCATCAGGTGACATCTTTATTTTTTTCCAGTTGAACCTGGTTGCCAAGGAAAACTTTCTCCCTTCTGAACCAAGGGAGCGAGTATCTCAAACGAAATTAGAGCCTTGGAATGAAAGAACTCCAGAAAACCCCAGGTGTAAAATAAAGTCTGAGATGTATGGTGCTCTCAGAAATTTATGGTACAAAGACAGGTGTCCATAAATATTTAAAATCAGCAACACTCACTTGCCTTGGGTGTTACATAATTTCAGATTTTACAAATTAGATTTTATTCCAGAAAAGTGCAGTTTTATTTCAGATGCTTCTAAATTCTTTACATTCGTAATTTCCTCCCCCATCTTTATTACCAGTGTCAGCCATTGCCGATTCACTAATGATTCTCAAATAAATTTCTCTAGCCACAGATTTCTTCTAAATTTTTCCCAAGGCCGGTAGAATCTGGCCGTTCTGTAGCGTTTAAACCTAGCATATCCCCAACCAAATTTATTACTTTCTTAACAGAGCCTTTATTTGTATCTCTTTAAAGTCGTATCATTAATTCAGTTGTCCAAGCCAGACACCAAAGTCTGTTGATTCCATCTTCCTGCCAAATACCCCTTCCATCCTTCGGCCCACCCCCCACCCCATTGACATAATTCCACTGAAGCCCCCATTCTTTGGTATCTAACAGCTGTCGTGGATCTTAACTGTTCTCCCCAAAACAATGAGTATTTCCCCACACGAATTCACCTGTTTTAGCCCACAAAGCATTGTCCAGCCAGCTTAAACCAAACCAGAAACCTCTTCTTATTTTAATTCGATATTCGAATCGTTCTAAAAGGCTGCTCCGTTTTCCCTTGTCAGTTAAGTAAAATACCTTGAAAATAAATTTCTTTGATGATTGAAGTTTTTATTGTGTCTCAGGGCCATCATTCTGAATACTGGTGATTATTCTACACTCTCCGCGTTGTAGTCAGCATGACATTTGGCTTAAATGAATGTTATTCTCTTTTAAGTTCAGTTTTTAAAAAACTATTCTTACATCAGTGGTTCTTAACCTTTCTGAAGTCATGAACCCTTCTGAGAATGTGATGAAAGATATGAGTCTTCTCTTGAGGACAGTGCACAGGCACTCACACATACACATATGTTTTGTCTACATCTTCAGGACATTCTTCATTCATCCTTGGAGCCCTAGGACCACCATGCATCTGGGTTGAGGATCCCTGCCTTAGATTAAATTGTTTCCCTTCATGTCAGAGGCATGGATTACATTTCTGTTTTGAATAAATGTTGTGATGAACGTGGTCCTGGTTGATTTAATTCGCTGTACTCCTTCGCCCACAGTTCGGATCTTGCCTTTTGAGTATAGACTCGGATAGGGCCGTTGGTCTGCATGGTCATCCTAATGCCACCCTTAACTGCTTAAAGGACTTGGCGATGTCCCGTAACTAGCTAGATGTGGTAGAAATCAACTTAGACTCTCAGCCTGGGGACCTGAATGCATGTCTTCATATGCTCTACTAAGTTTGTAAACTATCTCAGAAAGACAGCTCTAGTGTAAAACGCGCATGTCTGCCATGATGCTGCTTTGCTGTCTTGGAAGGGCGCTCTCTCTCCTGCTCTTTCATTTTATCCCCACAAAGACCTGACGAGAAGGTCAGTGGGTTAATGAGGTCTGTCTTCAGTGCACAGGGAGAGGCTCGCTCCAAGTCAGTTACACTG
This sequence comes from Vicugna pacos, assembly GCF_048564905.1. Classification (NCBI taxonomy): domain Eukaryota; kingdom Metazoa; phylum Chordata; class Mammalia; order Artiodactyla; family Camelidae; genus Vicugna; species Vicugna pacos. The sequence goes on from NC_133009.1 coordinate 27,670,616, forward strand.
GGAAACGGGTAAGAGGTCCCATTCTGGTGCGAGCCCCTAGGTCTCTTTGTCCTAAACCTGTGCTCTTCAACTAACTTCGTGATTGAACTCAAGCTACACATGAGTCCAAGATATCAAGGCAAAAACGGTTGAATCCACTTACATCAAATGAAGTCTGCACGACAATCTGATTGTGGTGGAAAGAAAACAGGTTGTAGGCAAGCATGAGTGATGACTAATAACATTTTGGCTGATGTGGTCGGCTCCTGGTCCTCTCAGTGATTAATCATTTTATCTCACAGGAAAGGGACCATCTTGGAAATGGTAAATTTGCATGTATTTTTGTGCACAGATTTTTTTTTTTTCCTGAGCTACCCTTAACCACACTCAGAAGTTAGGAACAGGATCTTTGTTAACTTTACCTGAGCGCCCCAGTGTATTTTTTGTGTCCTTCAAAAACTGGTCCCACTAGGCTGAGCATGCCAGCGCTCTCTCTTTTTTTTCTCTCTCACTCCAGCCCCCTCCTTTCTCATATCCTGTTACAGATTTGGAAAATCTTAGAGCTAAAGAAACCCTGGAAATTGGTTAAGTCTCTCCTTGTGCCAGAAGGAAACTGAGGCCCAGAATTAAATCGTTTGCTGGAGGTCACACACAGCTGATCAGTAGCAGGTCCAAGATAAGACCACAGGTCTCCTGACTTCCAGTCCCTACTTCTTTTCCTACCTTTTTAAGCAGAAAAAATAATATATTGACATAGAAAATTAAAAATACAGCAGAGAAAGGCTCATAACAGCCAAAAGTCATAATGGTTAAGTTTACGATGGTTTTCCAAATACTACAGTTTTACATCTGTCCAGCCTCCCTCTCTCCACCCCTCCTCATTAAATTCTACCTCATCAGCATATGCTTCTCTGGTTAAATAGTTTCACCTTTGATCTTACCGGGATTTTCTGTTGTGCATCTGAAACAGGGAGACATAAGTTTTCAATTTCTCCAGTTAAAAGGATAAAACTTTTGCTATGTAAAACTTTCGATTTCTGACAAATTGAAAATTGACATCTTAGCTCTCCAAAGGGCAGGTTTGTGTCAACGAGTGCATCAGCAGCTATTTAATGAGAGCCAGTGTTGTACTTGGCACTTTGTCAGGCAAGCCAGAAGAGACAGGAAAAAAACATACTCCGTCAGAAAGGAATGGGGTGGGGACAAAGAAGAGATTCAAAAACAAACCCCAGAAACAGTTAAAAAACAGTGATGTCATATGTAGACGTGAACACTGTAGGACAGAAAGAGAGAGAATGAATTATACACCCCAGAGTAGTAAATAATGGCTTTGGAGGTGAAATAGGATTTGAACTTGGCCTTGACCATTGGATAGAGGTTGGATAGCAAAGAGGCAGAGGAGGGCCTCTTTGAAAGCCCGGGCAATGACTTTGGAATAGGAATTAACAGAGGGTGGGAGGTGGGCAGTGGGTGACCAGCCTGACTGAACCATAGCTGCAAGATTCCATGACCAGTTGGAACTTAAAGTTGAATAGTCAGGTGGGTCAGTAAGCAGAGAACTTGATGATGAGAGCTCACTACACCTGAATTTGAATCTCAGCTGTGTGATTTGGGGCAAATTACTTAACTTCTCTGTGCTTCTGTTTCCTTGGGTAAAATGGAAATACTGAGAATCCTTCTCTCCTACTGTTGTTGAGAAGATTTAATTAGATTTACAAGTTCCAAGCACAAGTAGACTTTAGAACAACGCCTTCGTTGTGTTCCATCCACCTTAGTAAGCATTTGTATGCCCTTTGGTTTGGTTGGGAAGTTAAACTGAACACGCTGCAACAATATTAACTATTATATTTAGGGTGAAGCCAGAAATAAAGACTTGAGAGTAGTTGGAGGAGCCTGAATTTGAAACAGCAGAGAACTGTTCTCAGGCAGAATTGGATTTAGAGAATCTGGGCTCAGAAGAGATCTATTTAGACCTCGAGAGAACCTGAGTACCTCGCCTCTACACTTTACTAGTTGCTCAGGCAGCTCACCCCTGGGGAAGGAAACCACTTGGTTGCCTGCACTGGCATGTGGATTGATAACAAACAGCATGGAAGGCTTTTGTCTGAAAGAAAAACAAAACAAAACAAAAAAAAACCCAAAACAACAACAACAAACCCTTGGATTTCAAGGGATTAAAGTTAGACAAATTTTAATTTTTTTTTTTTTTACTCTTTGCAGTGGGTCTTTAAGGGTCCAGCTCTGAGGTTAATAAGTTAAAAAGTTGGAGAACCAGGTTGGTAGATTGAATATTAACAAGCCCTTCTTGGATAGTTACTGAAAAGTCACCAGGAGCTTGGGAGATGATGTCCCCTTGAGTTCTAAACAGACCCTTGTCTTCTTTAAAATCATCTTTGACCCTGGTGACCTCTAAGAACTGGTCAAGACTGCACCAATTCATCCTCGGCCATTCCAAGGAGACTGATGAGGAGAGCCAGAGAGCTGTGTCCAATTGATAAGGGTGGCGAGGAACAGTTCAGCTTCTGGAATCTACTCAGTGGTCCTGAGACCCTCCTGAGGTTTACTGTAGCGAGGCTCTTCTCCAATTCGGACTGTCTGGTCTTTGCATAATTACCAAGTCTTCCTTCTGGAGTTTGCTAGTGATTCTTGGTCTGTGGCTCTAAAGGGAAAAGACCTAACAAATTCCTTGCCATTTTCAGTAAACTTAGCCAATTTCTCAAATAGGTAAGCTATTTTTAAACCTAAAGCAGCTGCAGATTGTCTTGGATGGGTTCAAAAGTTTTTCTCCCAATCGGCTTTGTTTTTTGGATTTGACACTCTCCTCCATGCTTTAGGTTTTGCCACCTTGGCTTCTGCTGTCATCTTTTAGAAATCTGAATCAGTGGGAACAGTGACTGACTTTACCTTTACCAAGGTAAAGTGACCAAGGTCAGCAGGAGGCTTGGGGGAAAAAATGTCTAAGCCCACTCCACTACTCCAAATGGAGAATTAGTGTTAAAGAAGGGCAAAGTATTTGCCAAACCTCATGCTAGATATTTATTTTTTGGTAATGCATACACGGTGATTGATGCACAATATTATGGTCAATAGAGGCTACATAAGACATACCAAACAATGTCCAAATAACACACATTCAATATGACAAAAAGACATGCTCTCTGCTTCACCTGTCATATGGCCACACCATCTAAAATACATTCTTATGTTTGCATAAAAAAATCAAAGATAATTCTTGAGACCTTCCTTACTCATTCTAGAGAACATAATTATAGTAATGACAAATACAGAGAATGACCAGCAATAATATGATCTTTGTATTTAAAAAAAAAAGTTTTCTTGCTGTTGTCAAAGAATTCAAATAAAAGCTAGTTATCCTTTCTGCCCCTCTAAACGCCCCTTGTGGGTCAGATGCTTGGAGCCCCCCTCCCCCAAATTTCCAGATGTGTCCAGAGAGACACTCAAATAGGGGCTTGGGCTAGTCTTTCTTTTTTTCTCCCCTGCCCCCTCCCCATTTTTAAAAGGCTTTAAAGAGCATCTCTAGGAGACAAAAATAGCTCCAGTTGTGCGAGGCCTACACACTGGGAACACAGCTGAGAGATGCGAGTCAGCAAGTGCGAGCCGAGAACGGGAGTGTCTGGCCCTGGGTGGATGCGCCTCGCCGTCTGGGTGCCGCGTCTCTGCCTGGGCCCGGTGGGTAGAAGGGAACATGGTTTTTCAGGGGTGGGCGGCGGGGCGGGTAGGTTCGGGGTCCGGCGGTGGAAGGAATGGAAACCCCAGCATTCGGGCCGAGGGGGCGCTTCCTTCCCCTCCCCCCTCCAAGGTTTTAAAATCGATTTTGCCCAGCCGGGATTGGCGACGGTCAAAAGGGAGCAGTTGGCACTGAATGTCACCCTGAAGGTAAAATGAAAGACAAAAGATGAACGCATGCTTGCTTTCCGTTCGCAGCGGCTGCGGCGGCGGCGGCGGCGGCGGCAGCAGGATTTAAAGGGGAAAAAAATCCCACACACACACACAAAACCCCCACACGCACAGACACACATAAATACACACCCAGAGGCGTCAATTATGCCAACGCAATAATGCCATCAAATCATGACAGTGCCGCGCATTTTCTGGGGGGGGGAATATAGATATTTATTTTGCAAAAGCGAGAGAGCGAAACGCATGCAAACAGAAACGTGCACATACCACGCAGCCACCCGAGGAGAACCTGGCAGCCTCTCTCTTCTTCTGCCAAGTTATCATTGAGAAAACAGACAGGCATCATGACGTCCTGGGTCACAGGGAGTGCGGACCGACGCTACCAAGAGCAAAGGGAGGCGCCCGGGCGCTCCGGCTAGCGGCGGGCGCCCCTCGGCCCCTGGCCGCCCGGCTCGGTGAGTGCACAGCCGCGCGGGACGCGGACCCCGGGGGCCAGGCCGGCCCCGCGCCCGCGGGGGCCGAGCGGGGGGCCGTGCCCTTGGCCCCGGCGCGCCGGCCGGCACCCCCTCGCCTGCCGAGGTCGCGGGAGCCCAGTGAAAGGAGGCGTGTGTAAGATGTGCAATGTTCCTGCATGGGGGTTTGGTAGACTTTCCTAGCCAAAGCACCCGGCTTCGGCTTCTTTAAAATCCCCGACGACTCACCTGCTTAACCTGCTGCAGTTCTGACCCTGCCAAGGTAACTGGTCCAAATCCTTATCATCAACATCTGGAGACAGACCTTTGCATCTGGGGCACCCTTGATTTGCAGTCCTGGTGGAAATCTCTATTGCTCCCCCTTCCCCCTTCACTTGTTTAGAGACTCTTGGACAGAAAAAAAAAGCCACCCCTCCCTTCATAACACAACCATGAGTACTGTCCCCCTCTTGTAGACTTGCTAACCATGACTGCAAAACTGTCAGCGCGTGTGTGCTCGAGACACTGGTAAATTCTCATTTCCATGAGATTTGTTCTTGAAACACCTCTCCCCTCCCCCTTCCTGGATAGAGACTTCAGTGCCTGGGAAAGTGGCAAAGAGTGAGGGCAGAGTTAGGGCACAGGGACTGGGCTGGGGTGGGGGGAGTCCTCTGGTCTTAGAGGGCGAGGGGATCTGGGGAGGGGGTGGCTGGGGAGAAGGTGGTGTCAGGAGTTGAGGATGGCTGTCAGGGGCTGGAAAATCTTTCTGGTGCTTGCTGCTGCTGTAGTCCTGTCCTCTGCGCCTCCGTCCCTCCGGTTTCCCCTACCCGGTCACCTTCCCGTGGGAGTCCCTGAAGTTACACGGAGGTCACCCGACCATCATTTTCAGTATTTTGAACCACCCACCCCTTTCTACCCCTCAAGTCTGTCAGATGTGTCTGCAGGATAGAACCGCCCCCCCCACCCCAGCCTCCCCATGTTTGGTGACGGGAGATTCTCAGAGAGAGAAAGTCACAGAGGGCAAAGCTCTCCTTCTCCCCTTCTCTTCCCTTCCAGGCAACCTTTTTCCCAGCTGCGCCCCCTCCCCTTTTCAGAATCTTAATGAGCAATTCTGGAAAAGTCGGGAAGGGCCTGGAGAAAGCCCCGCATGCCTCAGTGTTGTGGAACCATTATGTATGTGTTTATTTATTGTGCGTGCTTGGGTTATGTTGGGAATTGCCACACGGGTCTGCTTAAGCTAGGGAGCTTGTTTCCTGTGTTTGTGTTATAGTACCAGAGCCACTGGCCGGACCCCGGGACACAGGCATACACAGAAAGCAAGTGATTTTGTGAACGTAAACCAGAGGGCAATGCTGAAAATAACACCTTCTCTCTCTTAAAAAAAAAAAAAAGACAGAGAGAAGAAAAAAGAGAAAGAAAGAAATTCTCAGCATGTGAGTTAAGAGGAGCTGTTTTGTCCACATATGACTTTCTGCTATTTTCAAAACACTCCTGCTTAATACTTTAAGTCAAGAGCAAGAGACCTGCAGATGTTTTGTAGTATTGCAGAGCAGCTGAATGACTTGGTCTAGTTTTGAAGAGAGACTCTCTTTTGTTTCTCACGCTGCCCAAAGACCAAATAGGGGGGTGTGTTTGGAAAATGCCCAGATTCAGACGCAGCAGGCAGGAGGAGAGAGGAAGTGCCCTCGAGGGGAAGGCAGAGGAGTGGGACTGGGGAGTGGGGGTGTGGTGTCAGGCGGCTGCTTTTGGTTTTTTTTTCCCTGTCCAGTAGATTTGATGTTATCAAAATGAGTTAACCAACCTGAGAAACAGTTCTGTCATTGTGGGAAAGAGAGGGAAATTTGAACAGTTTTCAAATCTGGGCTGAGGAATAGCGGACAGAGAGGAGGGTACTTGAATACATCAATGGAGATGAAATGATGTGGATAAGGGCTTCTTTACCTTCAAATATGAGAACAATGAAGTAGATCATAAAACAGGCCTAGATGATCTTTCAAATATGTATTTGTCTGTTACTTATGGCCTTGTTATTTTTACTAAAACAATTCTCATAATTCTTCCAACTCATGTTATGGGGAATTAGAATTGCATATTAAGAATGGCATTGTATAAAACATACCATTGTCCATTGACTGGGCAGATGAACGTAGATAAAAGATAATTTATTTTCTTTAATCAATCAAAATAGCATTTAAATCTTTGTGCATGGTACATACTGAAACCTGCTGGTCATCTTTAATGGGAGTTGCAGGAGGAGCCAAGGGACCTTCTGATGGGTGGTGTTTTAACAAAATAGAGCAGATCAGTCCCTTCAGTTTCCATGTGTATGCCACTTGATTTATTCTGTGCAATTTTTCCAGAAATTAAAAGGTTACCAAGAGAGTAGCATGTTCCCGTCTCCAACTGAGCACACTTATGACTGCAACAGGATTTCAATATGAAGTGATCTGGAAGCTACTTCATCTTTCATTTTGAGTTCTGAATTTGAATCAGCATGAGAATGGCAGGGCAGCAAGATAAGGGATAACTCACCTTGTGCGCAGGCAGCTGGAGGGCCGGGAGGGAAAGTGTTGCTGAAAAGAGTATCTGGGGCTGTTCTCGGTAACCTTGTTTACGGGGGCATTTTGATGGCAGCTGGAATTTTAGCAAAGGCCTGCCAGAGGCACTGGGCTTGTGTTTGAAATTGATCCTAAGTGTCTCCTTTTTTCTCCTCCACGGGCGTGCTATGCACCTTAGCTGAACACTCAAAACTTGTCTGATGCCCCATGACATTTTCCAATACAGACAAATCCCTAGATTAGTGTGTCGCCAGAAAGGAGGTTACTTAGGAAGTTCTTCTTTGTTTAGTCATGTGTCAATGCAGGTAGCTTTAGTCCTGTTTTATTTGTTTATTTCTTAATGTCTTGCTTGTGTTAAATGCAAAGCAAATCCCATCCAAGGAAGTTAAAGTATTTCTTACAGGTTAACCTATGAAACTGGTTTCAGTTAGAGACTGATGATCTCATTATCCCAGTGAGGGGAATTTATGATGTAAAAGTAGGAATTCTGTACTTGTTTCAAAATGGTTGGAAAACTGTGGGAACAGAAAGATTTTGAGGGAAATGCCAAAAGCCACATTAATGAAGAAAAACAATACTGAGATACTTTTGAATAATAGATAGGATATGTAATGGTCAACCACAAGATAAAACTTTTACACAGTATTTTTATGGCTTTAAATTGGCTGCATTGTAAACTAAGCTTACTGCTCTATTAAGTCATTATACTTTTCAATTATTTAACATTTCTGGCCAGCCTATCTTCTGTGGTCTTTTTCTGTACACATCAGAGATGATATGTACAGTCATAATTGCTTGTTGCTAGTGTGGGGACTTTGCAATGGAGAAAGGTTTAATTTTAACTTCTCAGGACAAATACTACAAGGAACGTGCAGAGGAAAAAGAAAAGTTGTGGAAACAGACCGAGCCCTATGAAATAGAGACAGCTACAGCGTCGAAATGGCCCTAATACAATCTGAGTTATTCTCACTGAGAAACCTTGACAGTATCTGCCTTCTAGGTACGGTGCATGTGGAAATACTATATCTCCATTTAAATGCAGATCTCCTGTATTCTCCAGGGAGCAGTTGGTGAATCTTTCCATTGAACCACTGGTATGAGAAAACCAACTGAAAATTTCTCTGTGAACAATAGAATCTGTTGTTTTGAATGAATGATTACCAAGTTTCGTCATGTTGTGATTTTGTGTGTGTGTGTGTGTGTATTCAAGAAAAATATCTTTATAAAGTCAAAATAATGTACCCCTATGCCCCTTGTGCAAACAAATTTTCTCTTGTCACTTTGTTGGCAGTTTTGTTAAGCTGTGAAATAATTCTGCTTTGCTATTCGGTTTTTAAGTTCGCATTGCCGTTCCTTCCAGTCGAGTAAGGGGGCCTGAGGAATCAGCGTAGGGAATTGCATGTGAGCTCTGTGTGCTCCTCCCTCTCTCAGGCTAGCAGATGGAGTGGGTGCTGTAAGAAAGTTTAAGGATCTTTTTCTGAAACCATCTTGTTTTGATGGTTTCGAGCCTAATTTATAATCGTATGTTGTATTGAAATCAATGGTAGTGATGGCCGTAAGTGGAGAGCCAGGGCCAGCGGGGGAGGTGCTTGTAGGAAGTAATTCGGTCTGTTGAAATAGAACGCAGACACACTGCTTTATGGTGTTGGACCTTCGGATTCGGGTAACTGGAAAAAGCTTTGCAAATCTTTGAATGAAAATTCCTGAAGTCCACGCTGTGGTCATGCTGAGACTCTCTGTGTCTTTATCACCTAGCTAGGGAAGTTTTCTTTTTCTCGGAAATTAGATGCCATTGACTTACTCAACCCTGAAGGACTTCCTGTTGTGAAGCCCCCCACCCCCGCCCCCTTAGCTAACTTCCTCCATTGTGTGGGGTGTATATCCCACCTCTGGTCCTTCCTCCGACGTGTACGCCATGTGCACACGTATAGTAGTTTGTCGTACCATTGTGCTCCGTAACACCTGTGGTTGTGAAGAAGACTTGCTGGTAGTTTTAAATCAGGCCTCTGTCTGTATTTCGATTTTGAAGGATGCTTTGTTCATTTGAGCAAGGGAATGGTCATAATTACCACCAAAGAGGGTCAAATGTGTTTGGAATTCCTGTGATTAAATGCAAGACCCTGGAGACTCAAAGCTGTTTTACTTATGGACACTTAAGGATGTTTCAGATGGCACATCTGCTCACATGAATCACCTGGATAGGACTCTGTAAAGGATGCTAATAAATGAATGTGCTTACTCACCTTTCCTTATACAAGTGAATTTTTGTTTTTAACTTGGCACATGTGCATATCTGACACAATGATCTTTTAACATTTTGAAGATTCAGATTCAGGATGCTAACTTTATATGAAGTGTGGCAAAACTTTGGTACTCCTATTCTGATAGACACTTACATGGTAGGATAAACAGTGTTCCCAGATATCTGTGATACCAGAGTGGCCCATTTAAATTCAATCTCACGCTAAGATAGATTAGATTAATAAGGCTGATTTTATGACCAATGTGATTTATATCCACACATACTTGTTTTTTATTAGCACAGTTATAGATTGGGAGGCAAATTTGCATATACGTTAAATACTAGGAACAAGGATAACTAACATTTGTACAGTGTGTTACAGTTTATAACCGTACATTATCCATAAGCTGTTCTTTGGAAGAGGATCTGTTGCATTTTCTTACTCAAGAAGGCAGTCAGTTTTACGATGTAAACATAATATGAAACTAGATTGTTTTATCAGAGTTTCCTTCTTCTCTCCTTTTCTCCCTCCCTTTTGTTTTCCCTCCTCTTCCTTCCTCTCTTTTTTCTTTTTTCCTCTCTTAATGGGGAAAAAAAAATCTAATGGCTTTTCTTCGGTGGAGGATGTATAATTGCTTGTCGCACATTTCTATTTAAAAAAGAGCTGTAACAAGCAATCCGACATGCTTTTTGGAGTCTGTCTTCTGCCTACCCGTGTTCTTGAGGAAAATGTAAGGTTGCAGAAATCATTTCATGCCCTGTATGTTTTCAAACATAAATCAGGAAAACTGTTAGCGAGTTATAGGTCTTCTTAGAGATTGTGGCTACAGTGCTCTAGTAAACACAGGCTATATATTTTTCCAAGTTATTATGTGTGGAGAGAAATCCAAAGTTGGCTATTTAGATGAACAGTTTAATTCAGTTATTAGAAATTCATTTTCTATTTAGTACGAACATTTATTTTCCAAAGGTCACAGAAATAGAACATAATACTTGGTGACCCTTTGGATCCATCACCTTCAGAGTTAGAAATTTGTGCTTTTTAGCTCACGTGGATATTACTGAACATCGATCTTCAGCTAAGAAACCGCCACAGTGGTCCTGAGCAGAGTTTATAGTACGATCTGGTTGCCCTCTCCATCCGAGAACCGTGACCCTTCGCTTCTTTATTTCTCAAATGAAGGCATGTGACATGATGGTCTCCAGTGATGCTGAATTAAGTGACTGATTAATAATGAGTAAATCAATGAATTATACTCCTGTTTATTTCTATTCTATTAACTAATTATTTTCATAACTATGGCTCGTATGCCCTGACTAGAAATATTAGTGGGTAGAGTACTAAATGAGATTAGCTTCAGGGGTTTGAAATGACAGCCTTATGAAATTCAGACACTCGGGTTTACACTGAAATATTTCCTTTGTAGATTAATTATTAGATTTATACTTTTTTTTCCACAGAAAACAATCTTCAGAGTAAGTTGCTTTTTTAGGTTAGACCGTAAAAGCCTACGTTACTTATTAAAGTGAATTATTGTGTATCAGTGATGAGGAAGATGTGAAAAACAGTTCTGTTATGGTACAAGTATAAACATAACATAAAGGTAATAAAACTGAATGATAGTTTTATCATTTATCTAGATTCTGGAGGGTTGATGTTTAAGAGACTGCACAGATAACTGAAAGTTAAAAAGATAGATGGAAAGTATTGCTGGGGACCTGAAAGGGCTTCTTAGAAACTTTCAGGATGTTTAAAGGCTGGTTACAAAGCATATGGTTTTTCTTTCCCTGAGAAAAGTGTAACATTAACTGTCCTTCTGAGTTTATCACCTGTGATAAGATTTGTTTTTTGTTTTTTGTTTTTTTTTTGACAACCAATTATTGAAAAGCAGGAGAGTGAAAAATGATGGAGAGAAAAAAATTTATTCTCTGAAGTAATTGGCCAAGATGTGAGAGAACAAAAGATAGAAGGCAGTTGAAGGGAGAGGAGAGGCCATATGCATGTGCATGTGCAGGTGAGACAGAGAGACACAGAGAGCCACAGACAGAGAGAGAGAGAGAGAGAGAGAGCAAGCTTGCTCTACATTTAGCTGATCTGTAGGATAAGAAACCAAAAGGAAAAAGAGAGAAATGAACGCACACACATTCTTCCTGGAGAGAAAGCACAATATGTGAGTTATGTGGAAAAACGTTGGAATTACAGTTAGAGCATCCACTTTGAAATTTGTGCTGGGCCCCTTATTGCCTGTGTGATCTTGTGAAATTGGGAAATTCTCTGCATTTGTCTTATCGGTAAACATGTGAAAAAGAAAAGCGTCTGCTTCCAAGATGGTTGTGAGAGTTGAGTGAGACTTGTGGGTATGAAAGTGCTTGGAAACTGTATTTACTTTTAGCTGGTGAGAAAAAGTCATTGGGTCAAGCAGTTCCCCAGGCTGACCAGCTCTGACCAGGGCCTGGGCCAATTTGTTTAGCTCTAGAGTGGTCTTCGGCAGGTGTGTTTCTCGTCCACTGTGGTCCAAGAGCTGTGGTGGGTTCTTTACATATTACTTTATTTAGGGAGGAAGCAGGAAACAGTCTGCAGCTGGCCAGCTGAATGGAGCAAGCCCGGTAATTCTAACGGAAGCGATGCCAGCGCACAAGGAACATATTTACTTGCCCTTACAGATGGCCCCAGCTTGTCTAGATACACAAGCGAATGACTTTGGAAACTGAAACGATGTGTCTAACAATTGTTTTCTTTGTCTTAAACATTGCCTGTCATTTGTGCTTTTGCCATGACATTGATATTAATCTAAATTTCCTGGATTTTTGTTAAGGCTGAAGGCGTCATTTGGCAGTAAATACTAATAAAGAATGACATAAGTTCTATTTTTAAAAAAAGATTTCCAGGATATAACAGAAGTAATTAATGTAATAGAATGGGTGAACTCCAAGTTCTAGATTCTATTTAGATCTCTTTCAAGAATATTTTCATTTTTACCTGTGATCCACTGATAAATGTCTAGCCAATTCTCCCACCAGAAATGGACTACATTTCAAAGCCTAGATCAAATGAAGCAGTGGATCAAAAAAAAAAAATTCAAGAAATTTGGGCTGTTTGTACAGACAGCCTGTAAAAAAAGCAGTCTCTGAATCTACCTGAGGCTGGCCATGTGCTCTGCTCTGATTCACAAGATAATGATCAATGGAATTCTATCCTTTGTGATCGGTTAAACCTAGAAACCAACAAGAACCCAGAAATCAAGAGATGTCTTGGGATCGAGTAGTGAATTAAAAAGTAAATATTTACTGGCCCTTACCAGAACTCATTAGGCCTCAAAGTACAGGAAATGTGCTAAACAAATGAGGAAAACCGTCTTTGGGGGGTTTAATTATGAGTCAGTGTTAAAAAAACTTTGACCTGTGTATAATTATTTGAAAGTAACTGAAGACTGGAAAGCCATAAATAACCCGCAAACCATTATTTGTTGAGGAGCTGTAGCTTCCTATAAGATTGATCATAGGTAGTAAAAATGACCCAGCTGGGATCTCTTTTAAATTTAGGAAGATTTATTAAACAACGAGTATGTTTAGCATCAGGCTAGGTCTCTCAGAGAGGACAAAGTAATTTTAAGATACAGTTCCTCTCTTTAAGGGGCTTATACTGTCTTTAGGGGAATATAGTAAGACACAGAGAACTATTAAGATAACAGTACAATATAAACTGGTGCAGAAAATGAATTCTACATGACAAATTCGTACCTTTAGCAACAGAATCAGAGCTTGGGTTGAGGATCGAGTGACCTTTTCCCAGCTATGTTGACCCCCACCTCTTTAAGCCACAGTTTTCACATTTGCAAATTGGCCATAGTTCTGTCTGCCTTGTAGGATTGTTATGAGGATCAAATGAGACCAAGTATTTTTAAATGTTTTTGTGCTTTATGATGAAAACTAGACAAATGACAGGCGGGAAGGAGGAAGGACACTGGTAGGATTGCACTTGAGGGTAGAGGCGTGTCTCAGCTGACTTTGGACCCCCAAGGCTGGCGCCGTGCCTGGTTCTGAGAGGCGGCTCAGTCAGTGTTGGTAACTACACACGCCAGGCACTGTGGTAAGCCCTTGACCTGGGTTAGTCTTTCATTCTTACCAATAATCCTGAATTGGTAGGTATATTATCTCCGTTTTGTAGATGAGGAAACAGAAGCTCAGCGATTTTCAGCAACTCTAGCTTCATGTAAGTAGACAGCAGTAGGATCAAAATAGGAAGCTGTCATCACATTACAGGATGAGGAATTATCATTACATCTGAACAATAGTGTGGGTAACGTGAAAAGCAGAGGTCTTGGATAATTTACCAGTTGCCCACGCAGCTCCTGGGCCGGCTTTCAGCTCAGTAGGAGAGCACTTCCCTGGGCTGCCGGACACGTTTAACGTGGCCTTTTGTTAAACTGTCAATTCTGATTTCTGCCCTTTGAAGTAAGATGCACCACGATGAGAAAATACCATCCAGTGTATCATAACCTAGACTGGTCCTCGGGACAGAAGGGAGAGGAAGGGTGGTGAGGCGCACACAGACAGGTCCTCAGGTGACTTAATACCAGTGACTCGATTACGTTTGCTGCAGCAGCTAGCACCCCACCCTCCACCTCTGCCTCTTGCATCTCTGAACTTTCCTTTTCAGAGCTGGCAAGGTCTAGAATTTACATTCTCCTCCGTAACAGGGTGGTGGAGAAGGTGGTGAGTGCTCTGCACGGCTTTCCTGCGCCTCCTTATTCGGACAGCCTTCGTCTGTTAGTATGTTCTCCTGGAATGAAGTTGTACAGTTGTACCCAGTTGATAATCAACAATAATAAAATGACCCCCAGCCAAACAATAATGTTAAAACACCAGCCTCTGAATTGGGCAAGCAGAAAACAGAAGTAGGCACCACAGTACCCAGTCCTATATCATTTTGTCCTCAGTTTCTTTGTGTGGCACATCAGAGGAGCCTTAAATACCTAACACAGGGTTAGTAACACACTGCAGATCTGAAGGTTTGTGTAAGAATCAGAGGGAAATACATTTTAAACACTGGGATTCATTTTTTTTTTAATTCTGTGACAATACAGGACATGGTAGATCAGGACAGCAGAAATGTGAGACTATATTTAAGGTAAGTCCAGGGAATACCTTCCACTGTTGTCAGAGTCCAGTCGGTAATTGTGTTTGGTTTCCCGGGAACTGCGCTAACAGCCTGGAGATGAAACCCCGGGGGTGGGGGTGGGGGTGGGGGAGACACTTTCCACGCTCCTCCCTGACCTGTGGGAAGTCTGCTGGGTTGAATTGTGTGAAGTTGTCAGAGGTTGCTCTGCTCTCCAGCACTTGGCACCAGCGCCGCTGAAATGTGATGCCATTGGTTTTCAGTAAAGGTTCCTTTCTGCAGGGCTGCAAACACAGATCAGCTGCTACTGTGTATACACAACCAGAGAGCAAATCAACCAGCACATTGCAAGCAGCCTTTTTCACCCCGAGACTTTCCAAGATCTCCTCTTCACGCAGGAAGTTTCCTTCTCTGTTGTCAGATTTAGCACCGTGCTCTTGTCATCAGATCCGAGCTAGGCTCCCTGCTGCACAGTAGAGAGGCTTCCTTAAGATATTTGTCCTTGAAACTGCACCAAACTCTTGGAAGAACCCAGAACGTGTAAGTATGTATGATTTAGGCAGCAATAGTCCAGGGCAGAGCTGCAATCAACCATTTTACAATATCCGATTAGCAGCGCAGGAGGGATTTTTCCGACGTTATGTTACATTCATTTTCAATTCGTTCTGAGGAAACAAATCAATTCTAGCTTCTGATACAGTGACTTTGCAGTAGATGGGGTTGTAATATGTTAGCTTTAACTATTTGCTGTTCTCATTTAGCATTTAGATGTGACTTGTGGGACAGTTATTGTGGTCATTAAACTATAAAACTTCTAAATTTTTATTAGGAATTATAATTGTTGGGCATGTCCATCCTGAGAAGCAAGTTTGCTTTGGGGAATGTTTTTAGAGAATTAACCACATAAATTCTTAGACAATAGATTGAATTTGTACCGTCCTTGCTCTCAATAAAACATATTAGTTTGCAGTTTTAATTTACTCGTAAAGAGCATTCCACTGAGGTTTTGTCTTAATTGAATCCTACCTAGTGCTGTCTGTTTGATGTTTTACTGTCTTGAATGTGTCTGTTTAAGTCACTCTGCCGGGTTGCAGTCTGGTTAAACCTGTGTTCAGGCACTCTGTAGAGCCTAAGAACAAGCAGGTAGAATGAATACTCAGAACTGGGGAGGGGTGGTGGATTTGTTTTAAAGGGTGGTCTTAGTACCCTTGAAAGCTTTTTAGCTGCACAACGTGAATGGCTGTCAGATGGAGACCACAGACTGATCACTCTGAGGCTCTAAGTCAAATCTCAGCGTGTCCACTTTCGTAAACTCCAACCAATAAAAGCCCGGGCCCCCTTTCCTATCAATTTTTAATATGCACCAATACTTAGGTTTATAAGATTAATTTCTCTCAGATTAGTCTGATTGATAGCTGGATTGTGGTTTCTTAAGAGCTGGCTCCCGAAACCCACAGCAGAGCTGCATTCCATTTAACTAGTGAATGTAAAAACGGGTAACCATGGATTCAGCCACCACTCACTGCCAGTGCAATGACTTGTTGTAAACAATACAAATGAGCCAGGAGAGCAGAGGCAACCAGACATGAAATGATTTTAATAGAAATTACGGTAAAAGGTCATGTGATGTGGTATCAGCGTCTGTTCAGTTTTAAAGGGAAAGTCTGTCTTTTTTCCCCCACTTTGCCACCCCATCCCTCTTCCCAACCAACCCAAGTAGATTATCTCCACAAACTTGGCAGGTCCCACTCTCTGCTTCCGTGGAGAAGGGTGGCCAGTGTAATTCTGGGCAAAGTGTGGTGACTTGTGGATTTTCACGGTAAGCACCGTTATTTCCGAAACACAAAAGGACATCTGTGTCTTCCTGGGCTTCCCTTCATGGAAGGTCACGCTAATTGTGCGCTGGACGTCCTCGAGCTTTGACCTAAGAGGAATGGGTTATTTTGTTCCCTAGCTTTTCCATGATACAACTGTCTCTTCTCTCCCTTCCTACGTCTCTGGCTTGTTTCATAACCTTGGTTGCTTTGAAAACTGTTCCGTGCTTTAGGAGCAACTCCTGCAGTATGGTAATGAGCACATGCAGATGCTGGGAGAAGCGCGGTGTCCAGCCTCAAGGTTTGTGCCCAGGGAGACCTTTGCGGAGTTCTCCAAGGACGAGCTTTTACAATACTCTTTGCATTTCTCTGGTGGAAATGGTTTCCAGTTCCAAAAATGATTGTAGCGTTCATAAATTTGCCTTCCACCAAGAAATGTGAATGTGTTGTACTTGTGTTAAGTACTTACCTATGGTTTGTTTGATATACTGATCCCTGCTCTGCTTAGCAAAAGGAAATGAAAGAATGGACTCTGGTCCTCAGACTTGGGGGGAAGGGGTGCTTAGAAGCCAGATTTAGGGGTGGACCTAGTTGGTGCCCAGCATGCAGGAGTGAAGGGGCTCAGAATCACTGTTGCAGACAACCACGGGCACCTTGAGCAGAGGTCTGTCTCTAAATCTGTTGTGTCTCAAGGTGAAACAGACCTAAACTGGTCTCTTGAGCCACACTTCCTTTTACTTGCAGATGGCAGAAATCTTTGTATCACCTTGGAACAAAAGATAATGTTGTGCTTATGTTTCACCTCCTTGTAACATAAGATACTTCTGAATAGATGCATAATCTTACATATATCGATGCCATACTGAATAATATCATTTTAGGTGTTTGCTTTCCTGTTAATACCTTTACTATGATAGGTCCCATCAGCACATGAAAAAAACCATGGGGGTTGTAATTTAGAAGCCCTGTAAGATATCAGAGCATCTGCCTTCTCTCTATACATGAGGAGTTTGAGCTACTGGACTTTTTGTTTGGAACCTGAAGTGTTAACATTGTAGTCACATTTAAGCTTTTTATTTTATTTTTTAGATTTTTTTATTTTAAAAAAATTCTTTAATTTTTTTGTATGTATATATTTTTAATTAAAATGTAGTCAGTTTACAATGTTGTGTCAATTTCTGGTGCACAGCATAATTAAGCTTTCTATTTTTTTTTAATTAATCTGTTTACGATGTTGGAGTGCCTCACTGCATGCTTAGGCTGAAGAATTCTTCAGAACGTCAGGGTGGGCTGTGGCCTCGTGGTGTGTTAGCTATTCTAATACTAGCTTTACTTATCAAAAAGAAACGAAAGAAGAGCCTCTGGTCATTCATGTTGGGGGAGGCGGGGAAGGAACAATTTGAAGCTGACATGGGAACACTAAGTCCGAGTAAGGTTTGGGGTAAATTATAATAAAATCCATTATTTTTACTTCTGCTGGTCTTGATTCTCCACACTGAAGAACAGAAACTATAGAATCCCAGCTGCAGGGTGGTTAGAAGCCCAGTCCGTGGAGTCAGATATGTGTTGGAGTCTTCATTCTGGACCTCCTTATGCTTGAGACTTTGAGCAAAGTGACATCACCTCTCTGAGCCGCCCCCTTGTCATCTGTATGTGGAGGAGGGTAACGCACCAACGGGTGGGTGAAGGGGTTAACTGAGCGGATGCAGAGAAAGTACTTCACACCCTGTCTGGCATATAGTAAGTGCTTCATAAACTGCTCCTAGTTTCATTATTATTACTTTTAAAAATTTTATTTACTGAAGTACAGTTACAATGTGTCAGTCTCTGGTGTACAGCACAGTGTCCCAGTCATGCATATACATACATATATTCATTTTCATGTTATTTTTTCATTAAAGGGTATTATAAGATATTGAGTATAGTTCCCTGTATATACAGAAAAAAATCTATTTTCTTTCATCTGTTTTTATATATAATGGCTAACATTTGCAAATCTCAAATTTCTAAATTTATTGCTTCCGACCTCCTTTCCCCCTGCAACCATAAGATTGTTTGCTATGTCTGTGAGTCTGCTTCTGTTTTGTAGATGAGTTCATTAGTGTGTGGAATCTAAAAAAAGAAAAAAAAAAGAGGACACTAATGAACTCATCATTATTATTTTTGATTGAGGGACCATTTTATTAAGTAGAATCCTGTTCTGAGTGTTAAGGTCAGAGGAAGATGACGTTCACATTCTAGGTTGGTCACTGGTTCTAGTGACAGTTGTACACGGCAGTCACTGGGCATCACCTGGAAGATGGTGATTCAGTTCGTAGCCCAGTGTAGTGTTTTACATAACATTTGCTAAAAGCCAAACCTAGTGTCTTTTTACTATACATTTTTTTCATTTTCATGCAAATTAGTTAGGAAAACTAATTAAGGGTTTTTTTTTGTATTTATGATTTCTGATGACTGTGGGTATTGTGGGAACATGCACATTTTATTTATGATCCAGTTGCTAAAGTTGCGAGTGGAAAAACACCTAGAGGTATAAGATATTCATCATTACATCAATCCCCAAAGCTTAAAACTATTGGTTCCTAGTTGTTCTCAGAAATAATCATGTCACTAAAGGGGAGTCATAATTACCAGGCTAATAAACATGGGGGTTTTATGCTGTCAAAGAGAGAGGGTAAACTACATCTTGGCTGTGTCCTTTGACCTTCCTGAAATCTAAGCCTCTGATGCTCCCCTCCCTCCCTCCCTCCCTCCCTCCTTTCTTCCTTCCCTCCTGTGTCCATCCTTCCTCCCTGGTTTCCCTTTACCTCTTATATCCTCTCTCAGCTGTAGAGCACTCTCTTTTTCTTTGTGACTCCGAAGGGTTCCGGGCAGAGAAAGAGAGGGGTAGGGGACCCACGGTCTTTTCATGTTCGTCCTGATTTTATAAATGGAAACTTTAAGAAGAGTCAGAAAAATCTGTTTTTCTTTCTCCTGCTGTTGAACTGGAGAGGCACATCTGAAGTGACCTGCGGACTCCAGGGACGCCTCGTTCAGGAACTATTTGTTGATTCATTGATTAAACGGCACGGAGGGAAGGGACGTTGAGTGCGGAGATCCCCTTAGTAGTGAAAGCTTTGAAACCCCAAGCTGCAACGGGCAGGCGCTTGGCTTCTCTGTGACCTTCCAACAACTAATCTCCTTTAAGAACTGAATCAAAGCAGTTAAGGGATATTGTCAGATGGATTTTGCCTACAGTTGGGTTTTTGGCTGTGGCATGTAGAAGGCAATACATTCTTCACAAGGATGTGAATTTTTTTTTTCCAGAAAGGAATGAAGACAAGGTGCCAGCAGAGATCTCTAGAGAGGGGCTCTTGTTTATCCATGGTGCTGCTCAGGCTGGGACAGCTGCAAGGTGGATGACTTTCTCACACTTCCCAGCCAGCCTTCTCCCTAACTACCCTTGCCGATGGTCTGGGCCACAGGCACTCGTGCAGTGGGGCCCCCTCTCCTTAATCCCCTCTTCCAAGGGCAGAGAGGAAGCCTGCGATTAGAATCAGTATCGTCTGAGTGACAGTGGGTGCCTGCTATTTTGGGGAGACCATAGTGTGTAGAAATTAGAGCTGGGAACTATTCATTTAAATGGATGAATGACGTGTCTCAAGTCACACAACTTGTGTTGTACCAACCAGGGCTAGAACCTGGGGTTTCTGATTCTCAAGGTAGCACTCTCTTGAGGGTTCCTGTCTTCTAGTGAATAGACTATGAAAGAGAGCGTTTATAACATACTGGAATAAAAAATCCAGCTTAGGAGATGGATAGGGATTGCTCAAAGGAGTCATATGGATCCAGTTCTAATCTTGAACCTTGGGAAAGATACCAAGCCATTCTGGGCTGTGGTTTTCCTCGCTGTAAAATTAAGATGAAAATAATTAATCAGTGACGATAACGAAGCAATAAATACAATACTTATATTTTAATTTTAGGTTTGTTGTGAGAATTATGTAGGAGTACTGTAAATTGCCTAGCCTTCTGCTTGCCGCAGGTTAGGTATCAGTAAATATAATTGTCATTCCTCTTCTCAAGGTTGGTGGTGGAGTCGTGTAGTGTGGCATTAGGAGAAAAGGCTTTAAGAATGAATCCGGAACAGTGTAGCTCAGTGGTCCTCAACATTTTCTTCTGCTGTAACACGTAACAGAAAAAACATGTGTGAAGAATTACCCCCTGCCTGGCATAGAGAGATCAGTAAATAGTAAGGAGATGGTGATGGTGGTGATGGTGGTGGTGGCTGTGACAAAGGTGCTGAGCTGACGGGTGATGTGCATGGACCACCGATGAGCCTGGGGCTCCGAGCAAGCCCCAGAGCTTTCGTTTGGACTGCACTGCTTTCTTTCCTGTCCTGGAGAGGAAATCAAACTGTTGGTGGACAAGTGCTATGCCATTGTAAGTGCATCTACACTCATTTCAGTTAAAAAGAAAGCAATCAGACTTCACTACGTTATCACTGGTAACAAATTACTGGCAATATACCAGTTGGTCTAGAAGATGCTGTCTTTCCTGGAGGAATGTGATTTTGAACGGTGACTTACATCCCAGCCCTGGACCTGGACTACATGGGTTTGTGTTCGGGATCAACCATTCATGAGCTGTGATGACCTGGGGAAGTAACTGAACCATTCTAAATCCTTGTTCCCTCAGCAGGGGTGGTGGTAGCTCTGCAGCAGAGCACATGCTTAGCAGGCACGAGGTCCTGGGTTCAATCCCCAGTATCTCTGTAAAGAAGTAGTATTAGGGAAAAAAATCTCTATTCTCTTATCTTTAATTGGAGTAAGAATGGTACCCACCTAGAACTATTGTCGTGAGGCTTAAATGAGTTGACACATGGAATAGTACTAGGAAAAGTGTCTGGTGCTCAGTAAGTGCTGGCATGTTTTAGACATTATTGTCCCTAAGCTATTGGCTGGGGCGGCATCAAGTATATGTTGAGATTCTCTCTCAAAATTGCCTTTTTTAATGTTAGCCTGGTACCATGAATATATAAAACTGTTGTTGTTGTTTAGTTTCAACATCATAAAAGCTGTCCTTTTTGTGTATAACTACCATTTAAAAAGGCATTCTGCCATGTTTTACATGGCCTCTTAATTGACTTAATTCCCCCATTGTTCTTATCAAATAGTGTTACCTCCATCTTATAAATGAGGAAACAGAGCTGCAAGAGGTGACAGATCTTGCCCAGCTAGTAAGAGATGGGGCCAAGCTTCTGGCTCGTAATCTCTTCTGCGTCCCTTCCCTAGGCTGCCTCGTTAAGTTGGAGGCAGTTTGCCGAGCTGGTGGGAAAGGTGTATTTTCTGGAATGAAACAGATCCGAGAATTGGAAGTGGATTTATTCTGGGACATTCCAAAGACTCAAACCAGAAACGGGGAAGATGATCTCAGTAAAAAGCAATTTAACTGATTTACTCAATAATCAGAAAAATCTAGAAATATACCTTAATTTGATCTTATGGACAGGAAGGGAGGAGAGACAGAGGTGGAAAAGAATAGTGGAAAATGAGGAAGAGAAGGAGGAGGAAGAAAAGGAGCAAGAAGGTGGGGGGAGGTGATGGTGGGACAGGGGCGTAAGTAGATGCCTCAAGCAATCCTGGAGGTAGATAGTCTGGAATCATCATTCTTATTGTAGACATTATTTTGTCCAAAGCAACGCAACTAGAAATAATGGATTCAGGATTGACACTATGGTATTTTATCTCTGAACCCCAGTGCATCCTTCTGCTACCTTGTGCTGCCTTTGAGACATAAAAATTCACACAAAGATATAGACACATAAAGAGAGAGAAGTGTAGGTACACTGACATGGGGACAAATCATGTTAGCTTTTACAATGATTAGCGTGGAGATTTTTCTAAAGTTCTTCTGTGCTTTTACATAAATAGGCATAAATTAGATTAACCTACGTGCAGAAGACTTGGTGTTTAATAATATTTAATGCTTTTTATTTAAAAGTAGTTTTTACTTCTCTTATTGAATTGGTTTTCAAAAAAAAAACCTTGTGAGCTAAATAAGTCACACTTTTCTTCTCAATTTTACAGATGAAGAGAATAAGTCACGCAGGGGTTAAGTTACTTTCCTAAGATCGTGGAGGTTGATAGCAGACACGAAAGTCATTCTCTGCTTCTTAACCCTCCAGAAAAACGACGTTTCTCTTTTCCTGTGATGATCTCTTCTCATTGGTGTGGTTATCATTTCATCAACTTCTAAGAACTTGGGGACGCACGGATGGAGGAGTCACACCTGTGTACATAATGAGGGCCTTTCTTGGAAATGGAGGTAGAGGATGGCCCTTTGAGGCAGGTTTTGCTCTTGCCTTCAAATCTGGAACACCTTCATCTGATCCTTAAGGAATGACTTAAGGGTTCTAGTCTCCAACATTTTTTTCCCCCTGGAATCCAAGCTGGGCACTGGGGAGGATCCTGTGCCTTCTTGTGCTTTAGCCTCCTGGGGTCCACCAGATGCCATCGTGTCTTCCCCAGACAGTTGCCTGCTGCTCCCACGATATGTCCGACTGGCACTCTGTTTGTAAAGCAGATGGAATTCCCTTCCAAGATGTACTGCCTGCTCTGCGTGCTTGTTTTGAAGTAAGTACGGGGGATCAGGAAAAGAGGGAGGTACCAAACTCTTGTGTGAGAAATGAGATGCAGTCCAAGGCAGAGTGGAAAGAGGGAGATGGGAAATCTTCATAACTTCCAAGGTTAATGCCAAGGTCAGACCACCTTCTAAATCAGTTTAAGCAGAATCCCTAAAATTAGGCCACTTGGCAAAAGCCCCAGGGTCTTTTCTGAGGGGAAAAATGGTAGCTGCCCAATTACTCTTTGTCAGTGTTTAAATGGTGGAGAGGAAGGATTAAAAGGGGTAAAAGGGATGGCTTTTCACCTTTTCCCTTAGAAGGTCATGGAGCCATCTGACTGGCTTTGAGAAAAGCTGCTTGAGAGTAACTGAGCTTGCTCATAAATAATTGTTTTCTTACTGTGTGCACTGAAATAAGATGCACAGTGACTCTGCTCCATTGTTTCTCTAGGTTTAAGTATTTCTTCTGATAATACATGATATTTGCATAGCTAAAGTTTGGGAAGTCACGAATCATCCTCTCCCTCTCAGAGCTGAGTTCACTTAGCAGGACTGAGTGGCTTGTTCAGAGCAACACAGCTTGTTCAGAAGAGAACAGAAGACTCAGAACTGAGTCCTTTGACATCTAGATCTGGATTGATTTTACCTCTTAGACATTCCCGTCTTGGAAGAGGGTTCGTGCAGGGTAGGACTGCGGACCGAGTGGGAAGAAAGCAAGGAAGGGGTCAAACAGCCCGGAGAAGCAGAGGGAGCAATTTTTAATGTCCCTTTTTTGTGGCGGCTGTGATGTCCATGGCCACAGGATGGTGCAAAGATTCTGATTTTGTCCTCAACTGAAAATGAAGGCCAGGGGGCAGGGTAAGAGGAAGTACCCCCTGGGAGGAGCATTCAGGATGCAGGTTACTGCTCCGCCCTCAGTTCCTTCCTCTCTTAGTCCAGGCAGTGGAATGGAAATCTACTTTCTGCTTCTCAGAGGACAGAACTGAGGCAGCTCTAAGCGAAAGAGACATGACCTTGTACATGCAAACTTAGTTCCGGTGTATCTGGCGTCCCACCCACTTGACTGTGCAATAGAAGCATGATCCCTGCCAGTCATACCACCTTAAACATGAAGCGACGACTTCACGTGCAACATCCCTTCATCAAAGCAGTTAATACCCTTAGGAGGAAACTGCGCTGGCCTGATACTTAGTTAAAAGATGGATGCCATATTTTTTCCCCCTTTGGCAATGAAACCTTTTAAGTCCTGTGGATATTAGAAACTGAAAAGAATGTGTGTTCTCTCTCACATGAGCTCTATTTCACTAATACCAAGTAAATAAGATCCTGACCCAGTAGGATGAATTTCTTGGTTTGGCTTAATTCTAAGACTATGACAGAGAAAGGATAATGGCTCTAATCTTCAAGTTGACCAGCTTTAGTTAGCATTTGGCCATAGATTCTTGGTAGGAAGTCTATTCAAGCAAATGCTAATGCTTTAAAAGTACTGTCTGTGACTAGTGGAGTGAACACACCAGTGCCCTACAGATGTCAGCGTTTTGCCCTCAAACCTGGTAGTAGCAGCTGCCAGCTAATATTTCAACATCACTTTTAGAATGTTAAACTGCAGTCATCACATGCACTGCAAAGAATGTTCAGTTGAAGAATGCATGCTAAAAATCAAAATGTTGTTTGTATGCTAGAGGTTGACTCTATATTTCTCTCCATTGGATTATTTAATCATCAATTTAATTTTAGTAAAGTTTCACTTTAATACTCCTAGAAATTAGAGGGAAATATTGCTTACATTCATTTGCTGTGTTACACAGACACAGTACACAGCAAAGGTAAAAGATAAAAGATCAATTCTTATGGCTCTCATAGTTTCAAGCTTTTAAGGCTGTATTACAGAAACTTTGTAATTATGGTGGGTAATCTTGCAGAAAATTAAATGTTGAGTTTGCATATGTGAAGAAGTTTGGGCTATTTTGCTCACCATAGCTGGTTGGTGCTAAGCGTCTCATGGTCCTCGTCAGGCTTTGGGTTTCACTTCACTGCTAGTAAAATGCTGTTTGTGGCATAAGTGAAATCCTCAGCAGGGGCACACCGTCCTACGTTGGAGGCATATTTTAGAGAACTTGTGGCTGTAGTTTACTTTGCTTCAGATGACTCTAGACCAGTGATTCTCAGCTAGGGGCAGTTACACCCTCCAAGGGACAATGCTTGAAGCCATTTTTGATTATTACTCCAGTGAGTAGAGACCAGAGACGATGCTAAACTTCATCCTACGCACAGCGCAGCACCTACACAACAAGGAACTGTCCAGCCCCAAATGTC
Organism: Vicugna pacos; assembly: GCF_048564905.1. NCBI lineage: Eukaryota > Metazoa > Chordata > Mammalia > Artiodactyla > Camelidae > Vicugna > Vicugna pacos. The sequence goes on from NC_133009.1 coordinate 27,695,620, forward strand.
AATAGTGTTGATTGAGAAGCCCGGTTCTTGACTCTTCCAAAATTTAAAAAGTCAGGGAGAAAGTAGGTAGCTTAAATATTTTCAGATCTTTTCAAATGGATGATTTCATGATTAGAATTTTCCCCATAGGATGTAGAATAAAGATGAAAAATATAAACAAGTCCTCTATGTAGCAAGTCATAGAGTTGCTTTAAAAATATTTGGAATATAATATGTGTGTTGTGGCTACTGAGCTACATAAAACAGCCACCATCCCAACATTATCAATAGCTACAACTTACACAGAGCTTACTACGTACCAGGTACTGTCCAAAGGGTCTGCCCCTAGGCTGATTCAGCAAATCCTCAAAGCAACTCAGCTGAGGAGGTACCATGACCGTGGCCTCCGGTACTCAGACACTTCCATGCTCAAGTTTGTAGGCATAAGGTGAGCTCCTGGCCAGAAGTGTAAGGAACAGAGCAATGGCAACACTGACAGCCATATGTTTGGAAAGAGGAAGGCTTTATTTTTCTAAATGCCCCCGGTTGCTCAAGCTTTGATTCTATGGTGCTATTATTGCCAAAGTGCTTCTCTGGGAAACTAGGATTGCCATCATAAAGCAGGTTTATATTTGCTTCTAGAGGGAGAAAAGGAAAAAGGTTTTATAACTCTGTGCTTGCCAGCTCTGCACCTGGTCCCATGCCTATCTGTCTTTTCCTCTCCAATAACCATTCTCAATGGAACTGGTCTTCCGGTTGTGTGTAAATGTTGGAGAGTGAGTATCCGTTGCAGCTCAGCCTGGTCGATATGCAGTGGTCGCTTCCGCTTGTGTCTCATCTCCAGAGTTTGCAGTGGGGACAGAAGGCTCTCCCTTTAAAATTTCATCATCAGGGTGGGTTTGATCCACTAAAACCTCATGTTTCAGAGAAAAATAGGTGAAATTTCTCTAGGCAAGCCTCACGGGAGGTTCTCCAAGAACACATTTCACAGTGGAATTTTGCCTGGAAATGCCACATCGAAAGTCATATTCCCAGTGGGGATTTCTGGGGGAATTGGGATGTTAGCTTGATTTGCTGCTTTCACACCTTCTGAGGAGTCTGAGTCCAGGGAATTAAGTTTGTCATAGCTGCTCATCTTACCTTTGCCAAACTGGCCTATTGTATTAAACCTCAGTTGCCATAAAAACTGGAAAGGAAAACATCACAAATAACTAGACATATATCAGTATTCTGAGCAGCCGTATTTATGGGGCACTAATGGATATCCTAGGCCATTTATCTTTCTAGTAGCAGCTGAAACACCTCTGCCTTGTTCTCACTGCAAAGCTTTCCTGTTTAACAGCCATAGAATCCCCAGGCTTGGTACTGGAGTTGGGGGAAAGCAGCACTCTAGTGCTTGATTGCTTTAATTTCTCGCTTACTTTGCCTTTCTTCCTCATTGACAACCCAAAACAGAACACAGTAAAGATAGGTTCAAGTTTGAGGAGTGTATAGGGAGACTGGCATAGCTGGGGGAGGCGGGGAGAGAGAGGGGTAGAAACAGGCCCAATTCCCGTGTTCTTTACCTCTTTCTGTTTCAAGAGATAGTCCTGTATGCAGTTCAGAGTCTGTTGTGTTCATCGAGTTCCAATAAAACACATAAGGAATGCTCACGCTTTGGAGAACTTCTAATACTATGTACATGTTAGCTTCCACCCTTTCTCAGGCTCCTGGCTGCTCTTGTCTTCTGTGCAGGAAAGGTCTGGAATGCAGTGAACAATGCCCAGATCAGGAGGGACTGTAGCTCCTTTGAGACTTCTCCCCATGGCGGTCTGTGGTTCCTTTGGTAGGGGCCCATCTGGGTTCTGTGTCTGGCTTTGCCACTTACTAGCCTGTGACCATGAATCAAATTACTTACTATTGCTCAGTTTCCATGACTGTGGAATGGATCAAATTGTATGTATATGTGTATGTGTATATATATGTGTGTATATATGTATAGTGTATGTGTGTGTATATATATATAGTGAAGAGTAAATGATGTGAAATATACAAAGCACAAAATGTAGTGGGTAAAGGGTTTGGTGGTTTCCGGGGTAATACCAGTATTACTGGGATAATAATATACCCATAATATAGTGCTGTGCATACTACTGGAGTTTTTCTTGAGAAACTTGACCCCAGACTTAGCTCTAAGAAAAATGTAGTCTGAGGGCGACAAACTTAGACTCACATCTGCAATGTGGGTTCCATGCCTCTAGCCCCACGTGTAAGTAGGACTCTCTAGAGCATGGGCTCTGGTAACTGGTACTTTTAGAAACACCTCACGTGATTGGGATACACTTCAGAGTTTGGGGAGCCCAGGGCCAGCCGTGTCCTCTCCCGCCCTGTCGTCATGTCCCTTCCCTCCGGCAGCCTCGGCGTGACGTCTGGAGAATGTTAGCTCCTCCAGCGGAAGGTTCTTCTCGCCCTGGCGGAGTCTGTCTCTGAGCCTGGTAACGCACTCCCCCAGTTTGTAAGCAGGCCTTTCCACGGCCGGCCCCGCGTGCTTGGGTAACCTAAGTGATGTGATAATGAGGTTGGACCAAAGGTCACAGGATTGTTCACATGTGTGAGGGGATTGTGGGCTTAGCCTCTCAGGGGAGGGAAAGGTTAGCACACCAATTGTACCCACACTTCAAAGCGTGGAGCTGGTCACTGTACTAACTTAATTATCTGTGCTATGGATATCTTGAGGAACACGTCTATACCCCAGATACAGTTACTTCACAGTCGGAGACAGGCAGGAGGCGGTGGTTCCGTTGCCAGCTTCCTAAGATGCTTTTCAGAGTCAGCTGGGTTGTTTAGTCCTCTCTTGCTCTTGGATGAAATATGAAAATAACGATGTGCAGCCGATCAAGCCCCGTTCGCCCGTCTGCTGAACCTGCAATCTCCTAGGCTTTTTCTAGGGCCCATTAGAGAAGGAGGATGAGAGGAAGGGTGACAGCCCCACCTCAGATATTACCCAGAACGGATCCCGCTGTTAGCGCTCAGCGGAGGGGGAGAAGGGCTGGTCACCGAGGCACCTGCCTGGTTAAGGGCCGGTTGAGCAGTGTGAGCCGTGCCCTGCCCCTCCCCGCCCTTCCTCCCTTCTCTCTGTAGCCATCTTAGTTTTATTGACATCTCCACCAGAAGCCTAGAAGGGGAAGAAATACAACCCTAATCAGGTGATGTTTTCATTTCTAAGCCATAAAAGTGTTTGATGTTAAGAAACATTCGAAACTATAGACCAGAGGGAGGTATTTGTCTCTACCTGGTTTTTGCTGCTCCAAACCAGACTTGTCCCTGTAACCACAAAGACCGAAGCACCGGTTTGCAGCAGTTTTCCAAAGAGAAGGCCTTCAGGCTCCGACACTCCCCTTTGATTGTAGCTCTCGAGAAGAGGTTTCCTCTGCCAGGTGTCACTTTAATTTTTCACCTCCTTACAAGGAGCATTTTTGCGTTCGCGTCCGAGAGGTGGCATTATTTTGGAGCGGGCAGATCTGTTGACTTTTCTGCCAGGGGTGTAATCTGGAAATGTAAAGAGACAGAATGACTCAACCCCCTGACTGCCCTGAAATGGAATACAGCGCCCTGTGCTTTGACACCAAAACGTGGCCGGCTGTTGAGAAGCTGTTTCACAGGCAGAGACCGGGGGAGAAATGTTCAGCTTTGCAATTTTTTTGCACTCTTGTACAAGTCTCTCACACAGGGTGCCCCAGCTTTCAAAACATGGTCATTTTCATGATGAAAATGCTGGGGAGAGAGTGCCGAAGCGTCACGCAAAACCAGCTGCGGCATCCTGCGTGACGTTCCAAATATTAATACAAATAGAATTAATTCACACGCTGGGGTGTCTCGGGAATCCATTTGAAGTTGGCACTTAACTTGGGTTTGAGATTCTTCCCCCGTGACTGCCCGTGTTGAGAAATGTTTGCTAAACCTGGCAGTTCTGGGCCGCCCTCAATCTATAAGTTCACTCCACCTAATTCATTAACTCATCCTTGCTTTCAACTGGAAGCAGGCAGAGGTTAAAAAGTAGATGGCTGTTTCACGTTCTTGTTTAGCAGTGAGGTGGTTACCAGCATTGTCCCTGGCGTATTTTACTGTATTTGGGGGAAAGAGCAAAGATAATGTACTTACCATTAGTGGATTCTTTAATGACGTGCTTTCTTAGTTCATTAAGGATTTTCTGTAGGTTTTGAAGTATATCTGATTTGTAGATTCAATGAAGAGCGTGCCGATTCCTCCGTATCTTGAATTAAATTTAGTTTGTGGCTAAAGTAAGACTTTCCTTGTCTTTCTAGTTCTCCCAGCCTTGTCTTTCTATTTCTGAACAGTGAATTTAATAAAGAAACTATCTTGGAGTAATAATTCCAACAAGCCCTGGACATTCCTTTGGGGGAAGAGGACTGACCTCTTCCTGTTTTTAATAAAACCTCTGTGAATTTGGGCTTGGCTCTTCTGCAGTCCTGGGCAACTGTCTTTTCACTCCACGGTGAGGGGTGGGGTGAGCGCATTGATTTCCTCTGAATGGAGGCGTGAATGCAGACCTGGGCCCTTGAGAGGCTGGAAATACTCATGCCTGTTATTACGTTTGGTTCTTACTTACCCGCATTTAGCTGCTTTGATCTATATTATCTCTCTTTTTCGTTATTGTTAGATTTTGTTTTTTTATTTGGGGGTCATCTATTTCTAAAAACACTGGGAAGTAGTGGTTTTGTGATAAGAGGTTGAATTACGGCCTGGTGATTGGCAGGCCGGTTTATCCTAACAGTGACACTGGCAATTATAAAAGCTACTGCTGCTTTTTTTTTTTTTCGGCTTTGTCTTGAACAAGGAGCATTTTACACCTTATTAACTCATGAAAATCCCACTGGATGAATAATTTGGAGTGGAAGAACTTAAGACCTTTGGGGGGGATAAAAAATAAGAAATGAACAAAGTCTCTGCTGATTATTCTTTATGGTCACTAAAAATATTTGGCTTACTAAATAAAATAGCCTATCCATGGAAGTTTGATATATTTTAAAATAGGATAATGGATATAAAATAACCATTTGTAAAGGATGTCTCAAGAAGATACCTGCACATTTGTTTTGATTGTTCAGAGATACTCAGAGGCATTTATTCCCTCGTGTCTGACTGTCTCTCTATCTAGTGTTCAATGTCATTTTGATTTTATAACTCAAAGATGACTCTTTTTCTCCTGAGTCATAGCATATTCCCTGAGAAATAGAATAATCTTGATGCTTGAAAAGGCAAAAGTCTCTGGATAAAGTTAATTTAAAATACATGATACAGCGAGCAGGTCTCTGTTAAACCCAGTAAGCAGGGTAAGTGTGGCTTTACCCACAGTGATGGCACTGGTCCAGCCCTCTTCAACCATGTAAGACTACAGTTCTATGGCCAGGATTTATTTTGCATCATCTTTCTTTAGCTCACTCAGCTTAATTATACAAATATGAGAATCAAGTAAATGATGGAGACATTAAGAAGTTCAGAGGAAAGGGGAAATCACTGGACTCATAAAAACCTTTAAATGGATCCACATTATCTTCCATTTAAATGTAACTCCATGAAGACTTTTGTTGACCTTCACAATATGACCTCAATCATCATCTCCGAACATCCTTTTCCACTTCAACCATGTGCTTTGCGTTGGCTTCTCAGTGGGAGATTGAATGGCAGTGAGAAACTCAGTCTTGTTTAAGAGAAAAGCATTTTTGTTGTAAATGAAACACAAATAGAGAAAACAACATGAATCAAGTGCATGTCCTGCTGCCCTCTATATATATGTGTGTTTGTGTACTGTTGATGTATATTGTATATGTATTGTGTACTAGCTAGGACAAGAAATAGAATGTTGCCACCCCACAAATCCCTCCCTGTGCCTCACTCAATCACAGACCTTTGTATCCCCATAAGTAACCATTATCCATTGTAATAGTCACTTCATTATATTTTTAGAAACGCGTTTATCACCCACTGTGCATCCGCAAACGCTATGTTTAGTCTTGCCCATTAAAAAAAAAATCGATATGCCTTTAAGTCTTTTTTAATCTGAAAATTTCCTTCTTAATCCTTTCCATTTCCTTAACAATTTATCTATTGAGGAACTTGGGCTACTGACCTCTGGAGTCTCTGTGAGCCTGAGTTTTCCCAGTTACACACTCAGTGCACTCAACAAGTTCCTCAGCCCCTGCGTGTCCTACAAGTTGGCAGCTGGATCCAGAGACTGGATCACACTCAGTGTGGCTAGAATATAGGTGGTGGCTGGCAAGCCTACAGTCGTTACTGAAGCTCAAATTGTCCCGCTTTAGCCAGTGGGGACTCTTCAAGTTGGGTCTTCAGTCCTTTTGTCATTGCCTTAAAAGCTTTTGATAACTTCTCTGCTATCTGGTAATACAAGATGTTCCAGGCTCATCTTGTACATTTCCTGCCCTAGATCTGGAATCAGCCATTTCTCCATTTCTTCAGGTGAGAATGTTACATTTGAGCTAGAGACGCTCACTGCTGCTGGGCTGGCCATTGTTTCCTAACCCTTTGTAGAGGACAGGATTGAGGATCGATCAGTCCGTTGATCTATGATCAATCTATCGATCTACGGATCTGTCAAAAACAAATAAAACAACAGATACATTTTATAGCTTATTTTATCACATATTTTATGAATTTATGAGTTCACATTGATGCTCCGATTCAAATTTTAGAGCTTTATTTAACTTCTTCTGCATTACATTTCTATATCCTTTTTCCCCCAAGAATGTTGATTCTCAAGGATGCAGGGGAATAATAGAATTAGAATATCACATAATTACTCTTCTGTTTTATCCAATATTATGTGCACCATAATCTCAGGGGAACAGTACTAATACTAGTACCATCGTAATTATTGAAAACATTAAACCTTTTTTTTGCATATGGTGCCCGCATTCTTCCCTTATTTTGAAAGACTTGTGCTGTATCTACACTGTCCGAGCATATAGCCATTAGATACTCTGATTTCCGCATCTTAGCCTCTTTCTAGGCTTAATTCTACACGTAACTACATGTTTTAATGTCCACCACTAGTCTCCATGTTGATAGCCTTTCTGATTGTTTTGATTTCCTGAAACTCATCTTCTAGTTTGTTCTTTAGAAAGGGCTCATGGGAAATACTGGTCTCAGGAACAATATTTTTTCACTTCTTGCCTAGACCCATAGCAGTTGGTTTGAACCCTTTATACTTTCAAGTCAGTTTTGCTGGATATAAAATTATTTTCTTTTATTCAGTGTTTCAAGTAGATGACTCTCTTTTCTTCTGGCCTAGAGCATTGCTAGACAATCTGATGATAATTTAATTTTCTTTATAAGTCATGTAGTCTTTTGGCCTAGAAACCCACAAGGTTTTATTATGACACATTTTGATATTGTTTTTGGCGGGGGTCAATATTGTCGGGTACACGATACAATTTTTCAATGTCATTTCAACTATTTTTAATATATGTCAGGAAATTTTCTTGAATTATAGTTAACTTAGGATTTTTCATGTTTCCTTGCTTTGGTTTATTCTTCAGAATCTCCTGTATGTTCAATTTTCTTTGCCTGTCTTTACTGTTAGTCTCTTTCTCTTCAAATATTTTATCTCTTTTTAAATTTCTTTTAGCTTTCTTCTTTTTTATCTCTTATATTTATTAAGGGATTGTCTGTTGTGTTTACTTGTTTCTAGCTTAGTTGGCATTTATGAAATAATTTTTTCCTTTTACTTTGATTATTTTCTGAGTCCTGTCACCATGTTTTTGAGTTCTTCTAACCTGATTATGGTGCTCTTTTGTATTTTACATCATTTCTTAATGTCTTTAAGCTTCTTTTGAAATGATAGGTTATAGTTTTGATCTGTTTTGTGAGACTGTCTTTCTAGCATGCTTTTGTTGTCTCTAGGGATTTTATTTTTTCTGCTCTTTATTCTTTTCTGTAATGATAATAACTCTGTGTAGGATTCGACCTTGGTACTTTCCATCATTCATTTTTATGTGAAATTACTTTTCCTGTCCTTTTAAAATGAAGTAGTGTTCAAGAAGTCTCAGTACCTTCACAGAGCTTTCTTTTCTGTGTGTGTGTGTGTGTGTGTGTCTAGAGTTAGTGTTTAAAAAATGTGGTAGATTGCTTTCTGGGATTCCCTGCTGCTCTCACCTCCCCGACTTTGACCGAGACCTTCTCTTTCTTACAGATCTCTTACTCCATATGGCTCAGCTTTATGCCACTTGCAGCAGTGTCTCATAGGTGGGGGCAACCCTGGAAGGCGCCCTGGTGTCTTGACAACTCACGGGGACTACATTACCCTTTCAGTCCTCCTTATCATGGGCCCTTTGCACTTAGGTGTTGAAAAGGACAAAAATCCCTCCCAGTTACAGCTGTTTTTCCAAATCGGCCCATTGACCTTTCCGGGGAGTACTGTTGGCTCTCGTCGGAGTCTCCTGTTCTCAGTCTCAGGAGATGCCACACCCATGATTTCCTTCTTCCTCTCATCCAGCTGCTGATTCCATGTAAGATTTGTGACTACTAGTGGTTTGCCCCATCAACTTGTTTGACATTCATGAGGAAATTATGTCTCCTAGTTTTGTTTTAAACATTGTCCATGAGTTTTAGATTTTGTTGTCATGTTGCTCTATATTATGGTGTTCAAAGGATTGAAAACCTATGCTGCCATTCCTGCCAACATCTTTCTGAAATTCTCTCCCCTAGTAGTCTAGGTAGTGCCCTGTATGGTTCATGGCATGTATCTGAGAAACAGCAGCCCAGTATAAGGGATGTGGCCAGCATCTCCAGAAGCACTCTCTTCTGTACAAGCTAACTCGCCCCACTAAGGTGGAACCCAAGAATGCAGTTTTAGTGGTACTATGTTCTAGGAAACTTGGTCAGCTCAGAAATGGGGGTGGGGGGAGTCTTGCATAGTTTCATTTCCGTTTTGGTATAAATTCAGCTTTCCTTTCATTTGTTAAACATGAGTTTCTATTTATACCTAGACTTTTCCCAGAAATAAACGTGGTGACTTATAAATAGAACCACGATAACGAAAGATAAAACATGATAATATCTGGTGCATTAGTTAAAGTAGACCAACTACTGAAACAAACACTCTAAACATCTTGGTGTCTTTAAGTGTTTCTCACTTGTGCTACAGTCTAACTTGGATTGAAGGCTGGGGTGAGCTGGATGCTCTACTCCAGGGTTATTCAGAGACCCAGGACCTTCCTCAAGGGCCTCAGAGTCTGAAGCACTGGAAGAGAGAGAGAATGCAGACTATCTGAAAGGAGGCTTTTAGGAACCAGTCATGTCATGCTTCACTTCTGCCCACATAGCACTGGGCAGAGTTCATTGATGTAGAACACTCTGACAGCAAGGGAGGCTGGGAAAGGTAGTGTAGCTGTGTGTCCAGGAGGAAAAAGAAATGGGGTTTTGCAAGCTCAGGTTCTGCCATGACGAGGAAATGGGAAAAGAGAAGCGTAAAGAATAGTTTATCAGTGTAGAGAGGGCGTTTCAGCCAGAAAAGAACTATATAAAAGCCTGGATAGAGGGGAAAGTACGTTGGCTTTGGAAAACTGAAAGAACGCTGGTATGCTTGGAGCACCAGATGAAGTCGGGAAAGGAGGCTGTCCTGATCTCCTAAGAAGGGCTTGCATGTCGTCTAAGGGTTCTAAACCTCCTCCTGCAGGAGAAACAGTGCTTTTGTCAGCAAGGGAGTGCCATAATCCAATTTGTGTCTTTGAAAGAGAATTCTGGCCCCCAGCTATTACAAGAAATGTCTCTGAAATCGAAGAAGAAACCAATTCTGAGCCTTTCTCGATCGTGCACCTAGTTCTGTAAACCCAGGAAAAACTGAGGTCACCTCTGCCTGCGCCCGTCTAAATCATGCTTACTTGGTAGGCCTCCGCTAATGTGCTACAATCACGACCAGAGGCGGCAGTGAGTTCTATAAATTCAGACTGGAAATGTAATTTCAGATCTCACCGGGCCTGTGTTGTTCCAGTGATGTTATAATCAATGGTTGTAGCTGCCTCTGAAGCTCATAAAGTGACCTCTTTTGACATTGATTTCACATCTGTTTTTTTCTCTGACCTTTCTTCGCCTCCTATGTCTCTGTTTGCTAAAGCATAGTATTTTATTGCCAGGCCCCCTTATAATAACCACGGTAGCCATACATTTCACTTTGTTCAGACCATTACTACCCGAATAGACACTGTAGTGGCAAGATCTTGTCCTAGGAGCCGGTGTTGCAACGCTCTTAGAAGGAGGAGGTTTTTCTTCCATTAGAAGATACCAAAGTGTGCTGTTGAGTGGTCTTCTTGGCTTAGGCTGGAGTCTAGGAAGGTGCCTATGTGTATTTTGTCCTTTCTTTGGAGTAGAGCCCTGAATTGAGGAAACCAGGGAAAATGATCATGAGTATATGGTATCAAACCTCACATGGCCATTTCCAAGCCAATTCTGTATTTTGCTAGAAGCCCGGAGGAGGGTAAATAGAAAGGTAAATAAAATGTGCATCTTCCTTAGAGAAGTATGGGTTTGTTTGGCATTTATGCTCCACCCACCCACCCCCACACACAGTGTGATGTTTAGAAGAGAATGTGATTGACAGCTTATTGGATCATCTCTAGTCTGGCTGTCAAGATCCAGGATGGGGAAATGGAGGGATTTTGATGCAAACACCTGAAATGGCTAAGTGCAAACTTGGTAGAGAAATACTCATGCTTTTTCAACAGTTTCCCGAAGGTTCCTAAGCACCTGACGTATGATGGACGTTCTCATTCTGGGCATCTGCTATCTTTGCCGAGCTCAACATTCCAGGGAGGTTATTTTTTTTTTTTTTCAGAGTTCAAAACTGAACATGTCAGCAGTGAGCAGCTACCCAGCTTTGTAAGGAATGCCACGGCTGATGACTTTGCAGCTGCCGAGGAAGGGGCTGAGCCTCTCTTGTGCAGCAGCACCATACACAAGAGCCTTTGTGCCCCTGGGACCCACCGTGGTGTTTCCAAATGCCCTCACTCCTGGAAAAATGTGCCAACCCCCCTCACCATGTTGCCCAGTGTCTGGTGCTAATACCCATGACTGTGGCACTTTGGTAGCTCTTGAAAGAATACAAAGGGACTCTTATTCTGCACAATCAGAGTGAAAAAAACAAAACCACCACCATATTTTAGGGACAGGGCCATTCATTTATAGATCAAATTGTTTGGAATAAAAGAGAGAACCTGGGCAGTCCATATAAGAGCTTTGTTTTCATGTTTAATCTTGAATTATTTTATAGAGGGCTAATGACTAGAAGTCACATTTTTTCTGTAGCATTTCGAGAGTTTGCGGGGCAACAAGTTAAGATAATTTTGATATGATTACGGAAGAATGAATGAAGATGAAAGGAAAGTACCTCCTAGTCTCTATGTTTGTTTCCAGGTGGCCTTTTTATTTTCATCAGAGCTCCTGTAACATTCCAGAGCCCTTTCAGTGATTAAGGATGATTAGTCCATGGACTCTGGTTGGAAGATACAAGATTCCTTAACCAACTGCCCTAGATGGCTTCTGAGAAACCATGTAAGGAATGCTCCACTGTGGTTAACTGCCTCGTCAACCAGATGGCAGTCCTCACTACCTCCCACCCCAATGAGAAGGTAGACACTGTTCTTTCGTAAAAGTGTTTATCTGGTGATTGACTAGCAGTTGCCCCTTAGTCGAGAAGTGTCTAGAAATGTTCAGTCAGGTCAAGGGGAGCTTCTGGTTTGTTTGAAGGACTCTTGGATGTATTGTTAGAAACAGTGTTAAACAGCTGGTTCCAAACATATACTTCTCTCTTAGGTCATTTTAGAAAGATGGGGAGGGAGACAGAGTAGCATTGCAACCTGAATGTAAGATACGGTTATTACTCAAGTTGTAACAAGGAATTCATTCGGAATAATTTGCAGAGGGAGATTACTTTGATGCTGATGTGTTCAGTCACTGTGAAATTTGCCCCAGCATCTGCTTCAGGGTTGCCCAACGTGCCTGTGGATATTTGCAGATCATTTTCTGTACCAAATCGTAAAGTCAGTCTGTTCTGAATCACCCCAGTTCCTCCTGTGGCACTTCTTCAGAAGTTGCGTAAATGCCTCCTCATTAGGTTCAAACTTCAATCTCAAAATCCAAGGTATGTTTCCATTTTACGTCCTTAATATGTCTTCCTGTACCCCTTGAAATGATTCTAACGGGAAACTCGACTCAGAAGTGGTTTCACAGCTCCTGCCATTGTTACTTTCCACAGAGCTTTTGAGCACTTTATTAATGGGAAATAAGACGCCCGGTGGGTTAAGTTGCTTTGGTGTGGTGTCTCGTGGATGTTTCAAAGCATAGTCAGTCTGAACGCAGCTATCGCATCTCTCAGGGCAGCTCCTCTCCCATCGGGCTCTTCCCTCTCTCGCCTCTTAATGCAGAAAATGGCAGAGTGACTGTTCCAGAAACGTAAGATGGCCCATGCCAGTGCGCAGGCATTGACTCGTAATCATTGCCCTTTTAACGCGAGGCTCTAGCAGATGGAAAATTATTTGGATGTTGCAGTAACAGCAGAAATAACGTTGGCATCCTCTCAGCTTTTGCCTGGAGAAGCCCAAGAAGCCTGGGCTTCTTATAATTAGAAGGTGCGTGTGAACTTGTGGTAGCACGAGTCAGCCATTGTAAACGCGCACTGATTCAGCTTTTAGAAGCGACAAGCGAACAATAAGCCTAAGGCTGCCTGGAGCTTTCTTCAGGATAATACCCAAAGGGAAACCCTTGTGGGTTCAAGTCCAGAATTACCAAATGACCCAGTCTTTTCTCGTCCCCGCCACCCGCTCCCGCCTCCCTTTATCCACTCCCTTCTCTTGTCTCAGAACCACCTGAGGACACAGAACTGCTGACCTCAGCTTCTTGGCCAGTGCCTCAGTCTTAGATCCTGGATGCGCAATGAGGATGAAAAAAGTCTTTCACAAAATGCCTTTCTTCCAGAATTTCACTTTCCCCTTCGTCAGCCTATGTGCACACCTTAAAGAAAATTTCTCTGTCTACCTTGAAGTCTGTTCTGTTCACTGGTTCTTTCCCACACCTGGCTATTTCTAACCCGATGGCCAAAGCACCGTTCCTTGGCCTGAGCAGTCATTTTAAATGGCACTATTTTTATCATTTGGAGCCCTACAAAGGTCTTCTAAAAGCAGACGCAGACACTCAAGTCCTAGGGACACAAGGAGTGAGCTCTGACTTTTCCCAGACGTCCCTGATGATTAGTTTAGTGACTGATTTATTGTAGTAAGAGTCCCATAGCAGCGACCATTTACTAACAAGGAAGCTGCGGGAAAGTCAGTGACTAACAGAACGGAGGAGGAGACGTGACTGATGGACCTACGTCTAATAGACTTGGACAGTGGAGAGCCTGGGGCTCCTCCTCCTGCCCTAGAGCTCCTCCTTTACCATCCGTAAGGTCGTTCTAACACTGTTGGTTATTGGAAGCTGGCTTTGCCTCCATTGATCTGCAATCACCTGCCTCTTGGTGGAGTTTCTTTTGAACGGAAGGAGATGCTTGGCTTTCCCGCCAAGCAGCCTCCAGATGAGGAATCATTCACATGCCAACTGTCTGCCCCCCCCCCCCCACTCTGTTATTCAAACTTGAGTGGTCCCTGGGTGACCTGTGACCTCAGATAATAAAGATGCCCAGGTCCTGTGGTCTAGCCTACCTAACAGAAAATAAGGTCGTTTTCCTCGGGAAGGGCTGTATTTTATCACCGTCCTTCTCATGTGTAACCTCGTTTTTGTTGGACTGCCTCTAGTTTTACTACTTCAGCAACTTCCCTGGGCCAAAGAATCCATTTATTAAGCTGTGGTGCCAGAAGTTCTTTTTTACCCCCCTGGCTGAAATATCTTGGCACAACACTGTAGATGCTCCTCAGGTCTGGGTCAGAGGAGCACATAGGTAAGATTGCCTTCTAATAAGGTCCTTTGACATCTCAGTTATTAAATTCCCTTGAATGGGGTTCAAGCACATCTGACTTACAGTGACGGTTGCTCCATGCCGAGAATGCCGTAAATCTTCTGATGGGAAGTTGTCGCCTATTTCAGCTGTTCTGTGTAGATTTGCTTACTTCACTCATTCCGAATGATGCCACCTCCTTCCCGTTTGGGAAGAGGATAGTCTTCCAAACGGGAAAGTACAGTCTTCCCAAACGGGAGCAGAGAAGACTAGCTCGCACCTTCTCTCCTGCCGCACTCTGGCTCCCTTTCTTTTCTTGGGGGCTGTCTCTTCTGGTTCCCAGAATAGCTGCTGTTGACTTCTCACGCGTGGCCCTAGCTGGTCTCCCTGGATTGGAACCAACTCTAGTGCAGTCTGCGGCATCAGAAGAAGGTGCTTGGAGCTCAAGTTGCAGCTATGGACCTAGGAGTTGGGTGGAGGGCACAGGGCAGCAGGGAGATCATAAGTGCCCGGCATGGAGCAGCCTCCTTAATGCACCTCCGGTCCGCTGGGCGGGGCCACTGGGTGCATGTTATTCTTTCTTCTTCTCTCCTCTGCTCTCTTACCACGTTATTGCCTTCTCAGAAGAAATTCAAGTTTCTTCCCATGATAGGACTGGTGTTCCTTCTCTTCTCTAAGAAGGCTTACCAACTTTATCCTTTGGTCCTCCTAGAGACGTGATACTTGGTTCTGTGAATCCCATGAGTCAGCACTTCACAAATGATTTCTTGTAGGTGAGATGAAGAAAAAGGTTCCCAGAGAGATCAGTTTAAGAGACTTTACGTGCTCCATCCTGCCTCTTGAAGATTCACAGTGGCATAGTAAAGGTGCTGAGAATTCCTGCAGAAAGGAAGTGAGTTTTTTGGTGGGTCGTCTAGAATTTCCTGGGGATGAAAATTCCAGTCAGAAAAAACTTGCCTGAGGAAGCTAGAGTTAAATTCTGACTTAAGCGATGAACGGAATTTGAAGTGAGGGAGGAACATTCTGGGCCAAGGGAGTGCAAGTTCAAGAAACTCTGAAGACCGTGTATCTGGAGAATTGTGGAGAAGTGAGGGAGGAGCTTGGTGAAGCAGGAGGCGGTGGTGGAGAGCATAGGAGGGCCTGGTTGGGAAGGACTTACTGGCCACGTTAAGGATTTGATCACTGTGATGGGCAAAGGAAAGCCTTCTGGTATCATTAGATAGGCGCTGCCAGAAAGCCACCCTGGCTACAAGTTAGAAGCACTAAGGAGAAGGGCCGGAGTGTGTCATGGGGCTGAAAATTTACCCACGCTCTAAGTCCCTCCTCTAGTGGTTAGCAGGAAGTTACATTGTATCCTAGGCTCTTCCAATTTTAAGCCATTTTCTTTCACTTTCACTTCCTTTTAGGTAACTGCTGGAGTCACCCACCCAGTCTTTTCTCTCCAAGATGGCACTGGTGGAATGGGAGGGCTTCCTGGGCCTCAGGCCCTGCTGGAGGGGAGCCTCATACCTGCCTATTGGTCTTTGGGTGGCTCTCTGGGTGCTCACCACTGCCCTCTGCAGGAATGGTCCTTCATTGTCACTGTCTCCTGGTCACTGTTGTCCAGCCTCCATTTGCTGGTGAACTCTCTGCCTGATAAACTCACTCTTGGTTCTGTTTCAGTTTAGGTACGGCCTGAGGAGTCTCTTTGCCTCCTTTGCACCTGAACTCTCTGGTATCATTGCATCCTGACTGACTGAAGACTCTGTGTCCCACCTGAACTCCAGTATGAAACCCACCCTTGGCCAGCCCTGGTCCCCAGTAGGCTCCCCAGCCAGCACCATCAGTGACCATCTGTATCTTTGCACATAGGATCTTCTGTGTCCTCTGTACTACACTAAAGACAAGGGAACCACCAGGGAGCTAGACTCAGGCTTTCTCTCCACTTACCCATCCCCCACCCCGACCTTTATTCTGCTGAGTTGCTCCAAGCTGGGAATTGGGGAACATCTGGTAAGATGTTTCCAGACAGGAAGTGGAGAAAAACTCTTTACATGTCTACCTGCTCCAGCACTACAACCCAGAGATAGGGGTCAAGACCTATTTCATGGTGTGCCACCACTCTCTCTGCCTGTCTCCTTCCTCCTCTACACCCTGAGCTGGAAAGGGGCGTCAGTTCTTTTCTCTAGCCCCATTTTGTATTCTCTCTCTCTTTCAGCCTATAGTCAAACACTAAAATCTAGTGTAAAACCCAAAGATCTTACTATGGACTTGAGAATTCCCTTTCTTGCTCTCTATAACGTACAGTTTAGGGGCTTCTTTCTAGCTCCAGGGGTCATGAAAGTCAGCTTTGAGATTCAAAGCTAAGCAATGTGTTCCTCTTGGTCATTCTCATCTACTTCCCCCCATTGGAAAAGTAATCCTCATGGTTCAGCTGTAGGAGTGGATAGATAGGTGCAAAGGATTGTGATTAAGTACATCAATTGGATATTTAAAAAATATTCTCCCTGCTAAAAATAGAAACACGATCTGCTAAGAGAGATTTCTGTAACTTGGACTTGGGTGATGACAGTGGGAACAGAGAGAAATTAATGGATTAGAGAATATCTAGATGGTAGGTACCCTAGAAGTCTAGGGTTGACAGTACTTGGTACTTGATTAAACGAGATGAATCGATCATCACATGTGAGGATCTCAGGTTCCTGGATTTTATGGATGGATGGTGATGCCATTTACTAAGACGCAGAACACAGAGAATTGTTTGCAGGGGATGAGTCCACTTTTGGACACGGTAAATTTGAGGTTCCCGTGAGATCTCCAAGTGGAGCTATTTGGTAATCAGTAGGATACAGAGATTTTTTTCAGCTCAAAAATGGATTTTTCTCAAAGATTTCACATCATAATCATAAGGTTGGTTGGCATATATGAAATTTGAAGAGCAGTAACTAGATTGATCAAATGATAAAGAGTTTGATGCAACCATCTCATGGTAGGCAGAGGCTTACCAATGAGACCAGATGGGAAATAAGCCTGTTGGTTAATATTTCCTCTCCCATCATTCATCACTCTGCCTCCTTTTCCGAAGGACACAGCTTTCATTTACATGTTAATATATTCAATCGGTTTACACCAATCTTACCATCTAGGGAATAATTTTGTCTCTTTCCAATGATGTTGCCTATCTCTATTCTGATCCTCTTCTGTGGTGCTCTTAAGATTTTACTCTCCAAAGTCAATTTGATTTCTCTTATTACCATGTTCCCCCAATACTTGCAAAAATGTTGATAAGTGATGCAGCTAGAAATGTAGGCAGAAGCTAAATCACGAGAAGATGTGTGGACTTTCTCTTAAGGCCGGTAATGGAGAGCCATGGAGGGTTTTAAGCTAAGGAGTGAGTAACATAGTTTGGGTGTGCTTCATTGGGATATCTTCCTTTATCTAATGCCAGCAAGTCAGTTCAACACCGATTTGTTGATCATCTCTTTTCTATAAGATACTTTTCCTGGGTGCTATGTGCGTATAAAATTAAAAGGCAAAAAGACAATGCCTCTAGCTGTTATGCTGGTGTTCATTTTGGATATAGGTTGAGACAGCATTGATTTTAAGTTTGATAGGCAAAGGAAAGCACAGCCTAAGATGTCAGTGGTCCCTGACATAAATCTTTTTATTAAAGATGTCCTTAACCCTTTTAGGTCATGACATGCTCCATAGACATTACCTTTTCAACTTTGGGAAGGCCAGCCTACTTGCTTTTATGGTGTCCTTGTCATTGAGCAGAATTATTTTCTTTTTCTTCCAATCCCTAATGGAACATACTAACTGTATGTTTTGATTTTGCTTTTAAATACAAACACATTGAAGAAGCAAACAGATTAAAGGCCTTTGTGTGAAAATTACTTATTTCGAAAGAAACCTAGGAGTGTGGGAGAGTGTACCCTCTGAGGGAAAACGGCAGAGGGATTTTTTTTTAGGGTTGGATTTTAACATCTCTGACCAGTTGGGTGAAAATTGTTTTGAAGATGTATTACGTTCCCTGATCAAATGGAAAAAAAAAATGACACCTGCCATCGTATCTAGGAAACACCCGGCTAACATGGCTGAGAGCCACACACACTCTCCTTCCCACGTGGCCTTGCTGGGAAAACCTTCCAACATCCCATCCTTGGCAACCGGGGCGACCTCATGCCTCCTCATGGGGAACGGCCATCTCAGAAGATTAGGGAAAGCTCTCGCCTTGTCATTATTTTCCATTGGAAGTTCCCAAGTGTAGTTAATGGTTGATCTTTTCTTTCTAATATTTAACCTGGCGGTTCCCTCATTTCTGCCGCTTTTAATACCTGAGTCCACTTTGCAGATACTTGCACTTTAAATATAAGAGTCAGGAGATTTTGCTGGAACGGTGATATGTTAAAAATTTCTATCGGATAGCACTTCAGGGTTGTGTCGGTCGTTTGATGGGTTTTGGATTTCCTGTAACCTGGTATTATGTGGGGGTTTTCTGTTTGTTTGTTTTTCCAGTCCTGCAAGGGTTAATTTTCTTTGCCGCTCTTAGTGTTTGATGTGAATCCTCCTACATTAACGTGGTTTTCGAAATGAAAAATCCCTACACGCACAAAGAGTGCCTTGGATAGTTTTGCATTTGCAAATAAAGCCGTAACAAATGCTCATTTAAAAAAATATATTTTCCCAGCTGAGCACATTAAGGCTGTAGGCTGCATCTTTGTATTCACTTCAATAAACCAGGTGTGCTTCTGGAGATTAGCTATTTTTTATAAAGAATGATTTTGAAATAAATGACAATGGGCTCATTTCTCTTTATGCTGAGGATAACATTAAAGGAAAACTGCCGTGATTAGTTTTAATATCTCAGATAGCTTAATGAGTACTTACTAAAAATGTGAGTGTGTGTGTGTGAGCGCACAGCACAGAAGGTAGATATATGTGTACACATGTGCCTGAATAATTTTCTAACATCTTAAGTAATACCTGTCAGGGATTTTAATAACCCAGCGCCGGTGAATTATTCCAGTGGCTGTCTTTGCTGAGGCTTTCGACAGGAAGTCCATTTTCCCGTGGAGCTGGGTTTTTTTTTAAGTACCAGTCAGAAAATATGAAAGTGGACTAGGATTTTATGTGTCGATTGTAAGTCAGTGATTGCGTGCCTCCTCAAAAGTGATGGGGCGCTCTTTTTTTTACACCTTACACCTCACCTGTGACCTGAGCTGGAGGTCGGCACAGGGCTGTGAAGTGTATGGGTAGGTTTGGAGTCTTTCGTATGTGGATTACATTAGGAACCAATAAAAGATGGATTGAAGATTTCCCGGAAGGGGCTACATTAATTTACATGGGATGAACTTGGAATGGGATGGGATTGTGATGTTTTTGGTCCAGTCCTGTAGTTAATGAATAGAGTGCATGTGTGCAGATGGTGGGAGGGTCCCCGTGATTGAAAAAGTTAGAGAAGCAAGAAAGCCAAGAGTATTAGCAGGGCTCGTGGTCAAGTGGTTCACAGAAGCCACTCCGCACAGGGAATCAAAGTAGCCAAAAGGGTCAGGGGTTAAGGGGGGATGGTCAGCAGACAGAATAATGTCAGAGGGATCCAATAGACATCCTATGGAGGGGGACGAATTGCCTCGAGCATTTCAAAGGTCTGCTACCTGCTTGGGCACATCTGAGAGGTGATCTTTGCTTTAGCAGAGAATTGACTAAGTCTTGATTATTTAAAGATGTTATTCAGAGTACAGTAGTCAAAGGATCCAATGTTGTTGTTGTTGTTGTGTGTGTGTGTTTTCTCTTGCCTATGGCTGTTTTAATGCTAGTAGTGTCTTTTCTAGGAATTGGAGAGAGAAGGGTAAGATTAAAGTCTGGCAGGTTTTTTTTTCTTTTTTTCATAATTCTGGGTGATGGGATTTATAGGTAAAGGGATAAGATTGAAAGCACTGCTGATGTGTGGTGGGTGAATATCCAGGAAACACAGTTTTCCCTATTTTCTGGAAGTCCAGGTAATTCATCTTCAGTTCTCCCTTTTGGGTTGTAAGTTTTGCTTTGCCCCCGTACAGGCACAATCTATATGAAGAGCATTAGCGCTTTGTCTTTAGAATATGACTTAATTTTCTGTTTCTATGTGTCTTTAAGAGCCAGGATGTGGGTGCAAATAAATGTTATTCTTCTGCCTCTTATCCTGAGAAGCTGGCTCAATGTGAGAGTAATGAGAATAAGAACAAAAATGGCTAAATTTAAAACTCTGGGTTAAGATAATGGCTCTTTAATAAAAGTATTGAGGCATGCTGTTGTAACGGGATTCTTTTTCATCTGTATTAAGACGGAAAAGGGTCAACAAAGATGGGTTTCATTTCAGGAAGTGTGACTGAGAATTTTGGTTAACGGGGCCTGAGTTGTGCAATATTCATTTATTATTGATGGGTTTTAAAAATGACACAAACTTTTCAGATTGAGTCTGGTGATTTTATATTGCTTGTGTAAATGGGAGAGAGAAGCTTCCTCTCTGTAACCCAACCCAGCTTCCTCCTTTCCATTTATGGAAAGCATCTTTGTGTCTAATTTAGCTGCTCTTGGTGAAGGCATCACTTTGCTGTGTCTAGGGCTGGAATGTGCTTTGATCGCCCCGTAGGTGTATCAAGTTTGTCTTCTTTGCTGAGTTCCCTAATGTGTGTTGGGACTTGGACACCTTTACATAGGGTTACTGTGGAGTGCTTTTAATGGAGGGAGGAAGCCCAAGAAATGCTTAATGTTTGCAGTAAAATTGAAACTGGAGCTGGGAGCAAAAGAAGAAACAGGAGATTTGTGAGTGTATTTTTGAGGATACGGGGGAGGTATCAGGCCAGTGCGGACTGGGCTGATTGATACCCGCATCCTGAGAAGGCGCTATCGTTCCATGACGATGGATGAAACTGTGCCTTTCTTCACTAGGACCTCGGACGCATGCCTCCTGGTACCATGGAAAAGCTGACACATGGCAGTTCCCTGGCTGTGTCACAAGAGCTCATCCCTCTTTGCCAAATCAAAGCTTACCGGCTTCTCTCATTTAAATGAACCCTTTTGGAGAGCTTTTTTTTTTTTTTTTTAAAGTGAGCAGACTGGGTTTCTAATTTTAGCTGTGACAGCTTATAATTAGAAACATCTCCAAACTTGCTTGTTTACAAACACCTGCACCAATACTGTGTGTTCGCCTTTTTAGAATGGGCCTGTGTTGGCACAGAAAAGGGGAGTGCCTCTGTGTATCCTCTGACTGCTGCTGGGTGCCGGCGGTGTGCCTGCGGTGTGCCTGAATGTGTGTGTGTGTGTGCACATCCGTGTGTGTTTGCTGTTTTGTATGTGAATATGTATGTGTGTGAGGAGGTGGGTGTGCATTTTTTCCTTTCCTTCCCTCGTGGGCTGATGCCTCAAGTCCATCCTGCAAATACTCTGGCCTTTGTCACCGTGCAGAGCCCTCCTTTCTTGGGAATCAAAGAACTTGGTGGTCAGTTGTTATCTGGGACAAGGTTTGATTTTAAATGACACCCTAGAGAGAAAGTTTAGCAACTCATTTGAGCAACTCAGGAAAGATCTGCATTGGATAAAAATGCTTTCTTGATTTCCATAATTTCTATATTTATGTGTCATTCAGCATAGTGTATAGCTGAGTGATTCAAGAAGAACAAATAGAGAGAGCTCTCCATAATATAAATAATTCTACATTTTATCCAAGCAGAAGTACGTACCTGTGGTTAGAATGAGCCCACCTATTGAAGTGATGGCTTTTTCCACACTGAAATGGAAAGCTGTCCAGGAACGTCGCAGGACGAGATGGCAGAAGCTCGGTCCAGGGATCGAAACGCTAACGTGGTACTCAGGGAGTCTAGATCCTAAAATGTCAGATGAGAACCTAATGGGTGCATTGCTTTGAACAGAACCGTGGTATTTCTTAGGACCAACATAGGTCTTCCTTTCCAAGAAGGTAAACAAGATCTTGTATGCCAAAGCAAGTTTGAAATGAAAAGTAAAATTGGAACACATACTCTTAGACCAATGTATCTAATTCTAATTAAAGTGGAGATTCTGTAGGAAACTAAGCAGGTGTGGGCTTTGGCTGTGACACCCGAGTCTGCCAGCTGGTAGGGTGACAGTCAGCTGCCTGTTTACTCTCTCACATCCAAGACCACTTAGTGTTCCAGGGAAGAAGCAAACGAGAAACAGTAAACAAAGCCATCCATGCAAGGCTTGTTGAGGAAACTGAGTTTTCCAGGGGAAGGTGGAAGTTTTACTTCTCAAGTCTAACCTGGGCACAGCTAACTTCTTTCCTGACATTTAGGCGATCAGTGAGGGTAAATGATTGTGTTAAGTGTCCTCTGAGCTGGTTCCTTTTAAACCCGTGTGTAATGTATTGTATGTGGATAGGTATGTTCAAACATGTGTGCATATGTATCTAGAAGTTGTTTTTCCCCCAGCTCTTAAAATGCACTACCTTTATACCAACTGGCAATGAATGCTCAAAGAATTAAATGCACTTGCTGTCTTGTGTCAGAAGGATGATGGGGGATTAGCTGAGGAGAAAGGGCTTCTGGCACAGCTTGTAGGCTGTTAGTTTCACCAACTGTGGTGTCAGCTATGATCTCTCTTCAGTGTTTCTGACTATGGGACCTCTTAGCTAGAGAGATCCCTGGGTCTCTGCGATTTCATATTTTTAATAAAAAAAAAGATGGGAATATTTTTCATGCTTTTCCTAAGCACACTCTCTGTACAGAGTTTTAAACCAAGATTGAGGGAGCGAGCATCGTTAAGTAGGCAGCTAGCCTAGCCATTGAGGATGCCCGGTGTAGAGACGAGGTGCTGAATATACTGTAGGCAGTGTGATGTATTACCGGAAGCCACAAACACAGCTCAGTGGGGTCTGTGTTGACATAATGGATCAAGTATGTGTCTCCTTCAAGCCCAGCAAATTTCTAAGCCTCTGTTTGGGCTGATTGAAGGGAGGACCAATGGCATCTATTGAGCATCACTGTATACCTGGCAGAGGTACATGTTGTAGGGTTTGGAGTCAAATGAGGTTGGTTTGAATCTCAACCCAAATGCCCACTGAGAGTGTGCTGCCTGGGACGAATCACCTCGCCTCCCTCATTCACAGTTTTCTCATCATCAAAACAAACCATCCCGCAGGATTCGTTTGAAGGTTAAAAGTGTACTAGCTTTGTGAAAATGCTTCACGGGAGAAGGGAAAATTTAATCGTTGATAGAAAAATCCTGAAATATTCCAAGCCTGAAACTCTCATCAGCCAAAAAAGAAGGAAGAAAAAAGTTTTGATTGCTAACTCACCACCATAAAAGTTTAACTAAAACAACAGCTTTACTTATTAAATCCTAAAGAAACAAGATGAATAATTTGAAAAGGATTTAAAAAAATTCCAGTTCAAGGGCAAGTGAATGTGAAAAGAAAGTAAAAGGGGGTGTTTTTCCTTCTCTGTGATGGACAAGTGTCACGATGACACCAGCGTCCTCTCCGTTTCCTTCTTCATTGGACTAATAGACAGGAAATAAGGCTGTGACCTCAGAACACTCAGTCGCCCAAGAGATAGAATTTGAGTTCCCCAGCCCAGGGACTTTTTTCTTCCATGACCTGTCCAAAAATCTGTTCATTTGCCACAAACCCCATTTTGAGACCACTAGTCTGAAATTTTAAAACTCACTTTTTTATCCAGTCATCTGTTGATGGACATTTAGGTTGTTTCCATTTCTTGACTATTATAAATAGTGCTGCTTTGAACATTGGGGTGCATGTGTCTTTTTGTCTTTTTGAATTAGAGTTTTCTCCAGATATTCTACGTCTATTTTTAGTTTTTTACAGAATCTCCACACTGTTTTCCACTGTGGCTGCATCAAATTACATTCCCACCAACAGTGTAGAAGGGTTCCCTTTTCTCCACACCCTTTATCATTTGTGGACTCTTGAATGACAGCCACCGTTCTGACTGGTGTGAGGTAATACCTCATTGTAGCTTTGATTTGCATTTCTCTGATAATTAGCAATACTGAGCATCTTTTCATGTGCCTGTTGGTCATCTGTATGTCTTCACTGTAGACATGTCTGTTTAGGTCTTCTGCCCATTTTTTGATTGGGTTGTTTGTTTTTTTCAACTATACTCCAAATGAAAAATAAATAAAACAAGGGAAAAAAACTATCAGAGTTCTTATGAAAGAGAGACCAAGAATACGAGGACAGTTATATCTGCCTTGGGAATCTCACCACAGACAGATTAAGCTAGCAACGCTTACCATTCTCGGCTTTCTCCCTCGGTCCCCTCCCCCTTCCTCTCCTCTGTGTGTGTGTGTGTGTGTGTGTGTATCTTTATTTCCACATGTTCCCATGGAGCCCAGCCTACAAAGATTAAGACAGAGTTGATGGGGTCATGTTGATCACTCGGTGACTGGTTACAGAATACTCTTACTCAGAGGGCGCTGAGACAAGAGTTAGAAAAAAGACACTCCCATCAACAGATGAATGGATAAAGAAGATATGATGTATGTGTATATATATACACACAGTGGATTACTACTTAGCCATAAAAAAGAATGAAATAATGCTATTGGCAGCAACATGGGTGGACCTGGAGATTGGTATAGCAAGTGAAGTAAGCCAGAGAGAGAAAGACAAATACCATACGATATCACTTATATGTGGAATCTAAAACATTACACAAATGAACTTATTTACAGAGTAGAAATAGACTCACAGACACAGAAAGCAAACTTACGGTTGCCAAAGGGGAAGGGGGGAGGGATAATTAGGAGTTTGGGTTAGCAGATACACAGTATCATATATAAAACAGATAAACAACAAGGGTTTACCGTGTAGCACAGAGGACTGTATTCAGTATCTTGTAATAATGTGCAATGGAAAAGAATCACTTTTCTGCACACCAGAAACTATCACAACATTGTAAAGCAACTATACTTCAATTAAAAAATAAAAAGGCACTATGAAAATTGCAGGATCTGTGGTTAATGGTGGAGCAACAGCGCATACCAAGGTAGAAACAATTTGAGAGCACTTCAGAAGTTTGTGAAAACAAGTACGCAGTGATGGGGTGAAGCCTGTGTGTGCAGAAGCACTTTGAAAGGGAACTCAGAGTGGATTTAGTTAGATCAGAAAAAACACACAACTTCAGGTGTAGTGAAAATGGTCTTAAAAAAACAAGTGGAAGGAGGCTGGGAAATACCGACCCTGTCTGGGTATTAGAGAGGAGTCTCAGGACACCACAGGCGAAAAGGAAAGCAAAATATTTCAGGGAGCAGAGTCGGGCTCCTTGAGGCATTCATCCATCCCTCACCCCAGAGCAGGCTCAGCCTGTGTCCCGCAGGTGAGCTGCCTGGACATAACGCCTTTGGCCTTGGAAGAGAGGTGCTTCTCTTATGGTCTGTGTTCTCCAGCTGGGATTCAAAGAAAGGATGTTGCTTGGCTCCCAACCCCAGCCTGACTGAGGAGAGCCAAAGCAAAACCAGGCGGGACCCAGCTTGGGAAAAGCAGTGCCCTGATGTTGCCTGATTGGCCGGTTTCTCATCGTGCCTGATGCTCTTGCTAGTGGGGGACAGATGTTGACAGAGACGTAGCTAGGACCCGTACGGGAGTCCTAGTTCTTCTTTAGACCTGAGAAGCACTTCAGTATTTTTTGGAAGAGCTCTGCCTCCAGCTCTTTTTTTTCTCTTGCAACATCACTAGCGCTCTTACTTCAATCAAGTTTGTGACGTTTGTATTGAACCCAAACATCCTGTTAAATATTTCAGGGCCTAGTGATTTTTTTTTTTTTTTGCCTCTATATATCTCACTTCTGTGGCCAGAGATATTTGGAAGGGGTTGGCCTTGTGGAGGAACTGTCTGTAATGCGCTAAGAACACAAGTCTGCTGCTGGCTCGGCCAGCTGAGCAACCTTGGCCTTGTTCCTCACCTTGCAATTTCTTGCCCACCTGCTGGGACCAGTGGTCACAACAGTAGCTAGTCATTATTTAACAAGTACATCAGCACGTTGCTGGACACTTTTTTTGGTAATCATCCATTGAATTCTCGCAGCAATGCTAATAAGCTGGATTAGTCCCACTTCGACAGTGATGAAACTAGACCAAGGCACGTACGAGAAACCTGGTCAAAGTCCCCTGGCTGGGATCTGAACTCAGAGCCAGCCTGCTCTGTCTCGTCCTGTCCTTCATCAACAAGGCAGCTTTGCCACTTAATCGGAGGGCCTTTAAAAGTACTTTGAACGTGTTAAAAATAAAGTACAGATAGAAAGTGATGTTTTCTATATTTTTCCCATACAACGTAGGAAACCCTGATTCCTGCCCCCTTATCTACGCTGTAACGTTCCATTGTGGATTGTTACAACATCTCCTCCGAGTTGTTAAAAGTAGCATGAAGCATCCAGTACTTGCTGTTCCACAGTGCGCCCTGCAGCCTGGCTCCCGCTCTGTCCTGGCAGATCCTCTGAGCGCAACTCAGGAGAAGGAAGGGGGCACTGAGGCCCCCTCACCTGGCTTCCATGCCTCAGGTTGGCTCCCATCTTTGTTGCTCTGTATTAAATAGTTTGTGGGAGAAAGTTGGCTCTTGTCTCAGGGGAAGCGGCGATTGTCCCGGTGGTTTGGATGTCAGTACCCCGGGCTGCAGAACAATGTGTTTAATTGTTCGGTGGCCAACGTGAAGCTTCCTGTCGAGCGCCAGGTCCCTTGGTGGTTCATAGGACTGAGCTGAAGTGGGAGGAACGTTCCTCCAGGCCTCTCTGTATTTCAGAGTTTCAGGAGTGGCAGGGTTTGAGACAGACCAAGGGGAACAAAGACATTTCAAAAAAGACACGTGTCAAAATAGTAACAGAAAAAAAAAATCCAAAGTCTGTCTTTGACATGAAAAGATTTCAGGATTGAAAAGGGAGAATCTCGGTAATATGGGAGAAACGGGGATGTCCTCAGTACTCAGAGGCCATCTCGGCTGTAGCCTGGCTGAGCTCCTGGGGCTGGGAGGATGCTGTGGTGTTGCAGGTGGGAAGTGGCCTCTGGGACTTGTGGGTTTAGAACGCGTGATGTAAGGAGCCAGGGTGCCAGGCGGGACAGGGCACGGCGGAAAGGAGGACAGGTGTTTCCGTGGGGAGAAGGGCTAGGACCCAGCAGGGTTTTGTTTTCCTTTCCCTCTGTTCTGGGCGAGGACCACTGCCTCTCCCTTAGCAGGCTCCACTCTGGGCAAAGTCCTTGCCTGGGACTTGCCACAGCACTCAGCCATTGCCAATGGGGTTTCAGGGGTGCTTTTCTCATATAAATAAAGGATTATCGGTGCACCCCCTTTTCATCAATCCCTCCCTTCCATAATCCTTAGTCATGGGTTGCTGCAGGCACGTGGCCACAGGGGACCATCGATGCCTAAGGCTTATCAGTGGAGATAGCTGTTTAAGAGGTTTTACTTTTACATCTGAGCAGCCAAATTGTGCATGTAACAATGGGGACCAATTATTGCACAATAGAGCATCCCCGATGAAACGCAGACAGTGTGTGTTTAATATGCAATGAATGATGCGGCTTCCCCTAAACAAGGAGAAGGTTTCCATGCCCTTGGGGGGAAGAGCAGGAATTCCATTCTAAAGTTTCAGTTGTTGATGAAAGTGTATGTACTATCATTTCATGCTTGATTTTCAAAACAATCACCCTCAGGATCATACACAAGTCATAATAAAATGTCTCCATTTAGGTTCAGGTGTATGGCATATGTAACTTTTCTGGATTCGAAGTATCATTTATATATCCTCTCTGGAAGTGGAATCTTGCTGGGTTCTGTTTTATCTCCAGCTAAAAAGCAATTACAGAGTTGAACGGTTTCAACACTTTTTAAAAACCCATCCTGTTGACAGTTGTCCAGTTATCCAGAACTGGATAGGAATCCTGAATGGAGAATTCTGTTCGCCCTCCATATCTGGTTTTATCCTCCAGCAGAAGTCACTGGGGAGAGTACACTGCCTGCTTAGGATGTTTCATAGAGGAAAAAGGGAGGCCCAGAGACATCAAGGGATTTGATCTAAGATCATGAACTGAAAGAACTGAATGGTCAAGGGAGAACTTACGGAAAATTTAATTTTCAATAGCTAAAAGACAATGAATGTAGAAGAGGCAAAAATTCAACATGCGGCTTTGTTTAAAACAAAACAAAAAAAGAGATACTTCTATTAGGAAACTGTGATTAGCGCTGCATTCTTTATGTAATATGGTAGCGTAGTTTTTATTGGTCAAATTTAAAGTGACCAACCCATCCTGGTTTGCCCAGGGCTGTCCTGATCTCTGTGCTTTTCATGCAAAGTCCCGAATTCCAGGAAGACTCCAGTCCTGGGTGTACAGGGAAGGCTGGTCACACTGAATTTTTCCCTCAGCCCGCACAAAAGAAAGGCTGCAGCAAGGTTGTCATATTCCTCTCCCCTCCCGTCACCCACGCTAAGTTGATTTATGTTCAGCTATTTTCTCTTAAGAGGGTAACTGAAGTCAGTGAGGTAGCAGTGTATGTCAGCTTTGCTGCTGCTGTGGTTAGATGGGGGAAGATCAGCAGTGAGTCTGGACCGTCCTTTCTTCTCCTTCTGGAATTCTGCTCATAACCTCTCCACCACGCCTAGGACGATGGCGGGAATGTGGAGATTGATGGAGGAATTCTAAGCATAGTTTTTTTGGAGTATTATTGTAGCGCCAAATCCTGTAAGGAGAGGACTGAAGGAGGGTGGGATGAAGGCTATGAAGGGCAAGATAGTAAATATTTTAACCTTTGCTGGCCACACAGTCTCTAGAACATGATTTCTTTTTTTTTTAAACAACACTTTGAAACTGTAAAAACTCTTTTTAGCTTTCAGGATATATAAAAATAGTCTGTGGACCAGATTTGGACTCCATGCCAAAGTTTCCTGTAGAGCTTTGCTGTCCAACAGAAATATAATGTGAGTCACATTTTTAATTAAAAATTTGCTAGTAGCCACATTAAAAACAGTGAACAGAAACACGTAAATTTAATTTTAATAATGTGTTTAGCCAAATATATCCTAAATATTATCTTTTCCAACATGTAACCAATATAAAAATTACTAACAAGGTATTTTTGCATTTTTTGATACCAAGTCTTTGAAATCCTGAGTGGCAATATTTAAAATATTCATATGGCCATTGGCTACCGTATTGGACAGCACAGCTCTGGGGTAACCTTGATGAGTGTTTAGCCAATCTCCTCTAGTCCATTAACCTAGCAATGAGCTCAGGAAAAAAAAAAAAAGATCTTAGAACTGGAAAGTGGCTTAGAGATCAACTGCTCTAACCCTTCATTTTGTAAATGAGGAAAGAAGGATCAGAAATGCTAAGCAGCTTGCCCAAGATCACACAGCTAGTTTGGCAAAAGACCTGATATGAGAACTCAGATCCCTGCACCTGCCTTTAACCTTCCAACCACACTGTTATGTAAAGTTGGCGTTAACTACGCTTTGCCTGGGGTCATCAGGGAAATGGTTGATTTCCTGGTCAGGATGATGTGTTTCTTCTCTGTCAGGTCCTACTTCTGATCTGGGGCAAAGGCGTGAGAGGTGGGCTGGGGAAAGGGGTGCTGTCTGTGGCCCTAGAAAAGAGCAAAGTGAGGGGAAGGGGATATCTGTGCTTCGATCACTCGGATAACGGATTTGTCGATGAGAATAAAAGCGCGCATTGTGCGCGCCTGCGTGTGTGTGCGTGTCTGCGGGGCGCCGCTTCTGGACCATCTTGGCGTCTCTCTAACGTTAGCAGCGTCTTAGATAAAGGGTAGGATTTGGGGGCAGGAGCCTGGTGTAGCAGCAAGGATACGGAGCGTTGGTGGTTCTCTTTTCTTTGCCTGCGAAATGCCTGTCCCTTGTGCTAAAGGGAGGGCTAAGCTGAGTAAATATTAGTTGTGTCATCAGAGTAAATGGAAGAAAGAGAAGTTTCATTGCTTTAGAGGCAGCCTAAACCCAGGCTTTTCCTCGGGCACTTCCTTTCTTTTCAGAGTGTGCATTTTTCTTTTTTGGATCTGACTCCTCTTCTCCTCACTTCAGGGAGTTGCCGACCAACTCAAGGATTTTATGAATAGGAGAGCCCTGTAGTGCATTTAGCTTGGGAAAATGTCCCTTAGAATAGATTGTTTCTGAGTCAAGTGTATAAATATTCTGGCTCAAGACTACCCTCTTTTCTTAATGAATTGGTCTGGCGGGAGTTAAAGCCAAGTGTGGTCTAACAGAGTGCTCCAGAGAGAAAATTGAATGGACACAAAGCCCAGTCATAGTTTTCAACTTTATGTAACGTGTTTCGCAATATATTAGAAAATTAACTTTATGACAACTGGCAAGACCTGTTGTGTAAGTCGATCAGTTTGGAAGCAGTCTGGCGTCTTTACTCCTCTTCCCCGAACCTCCCTATTTGGTGAATTTTGAAGACACAGACAGCTGCCATGGGGCCTGCTCAGTGTCCCGGTAAGTCATTCAAGTTTATCATCCCTCACCGTTTCCAAGCTAGTGAGGATAAGAAAGGAATTTTTCAGGGACTCTTTTAAAGGAGAGCTGCTAATCAATTTTTCTTATTATTTTATGCCCTCTGCTTTTTACACTACCCCCACCAGCTGGTTAATCATGCAAAAGCTGAACACTTCATTAGCCAGTGCATGTTCGCCCATGGGCATTTCTGTAGTCAATTAGCTCTTTCTATTTATACAGGTAAGTCATGGCCAAAAGTCTTATAAGGTGCCACAGGTAAGGGTTAGAATTAATTTCATCTTCTTTTTTTTCAGTTTTTTAGAGAATTCATTTTAAACTCTGAGCTCTACTGATGCACAATTTCTTTTGAATGAAAGAGGAAATGGAAGGGAGGTATTTTTCTGGAGGATCTGATGTTGCATTCTAGGGATGGCTAATGTGGTTTTTGGTACAATTCTTGATTTTCAGAAAGCAGGGAGGGGTGTAGGGTACCAGCACTTAGTATTTTTTGGAATACTGGAAAACTGTTGGGAAGGGCTCTTTCAACTCAAGCAGATGGCAGAATAGAGAGCTAGACAGGATCAGCAAGAAGTTCTGCGTGCACGTTGGTGCCGTATTCTCATGTAGTTGGGTGTATGGCCTAAGCACAAACCCACTGAGCACATATACATATTTTTTGCCATTTTGTACTGATTTCCAGGAATTGGAAAACATCCTTCACCAGTTTTATTTGTCAGATACACTACTTGTTTATTTGAGAGGAAACAATGATGGCTGACTCCTGAAATTTGCTGTTTCTTTAGATGCCAAGTTCAACCCAGAAGTTTCTCTCACCCTTCCCTTGGGAGGAATTTATTTTCGCTAGAGGTTCTGCAGTTTTGCAGACTCCGTTAAACAGGCAGAGCTCAAGCCTCCTCTGAACTTGGCATCAGATCTTAACACGTCTGTGCTCAGAAGGAGCACTGGGTTCGTGTCCACTGGCCGCAGCGCCAGCGTGTGTAAGTGACGTCTCTGCCTCCAGCGCGGGCTCTCTCTGCCTGTCTGCTTTCTGCAGAGCCCTCCCAGCAGAAGAGTCTCCTGGCAACCTCTCCCCTGGTTGTTTCCTGCATGGATGTTTTCAGACCTTCCAGAACTCCATGCGGATCGTAATGGTGATAGAGGCTGAGTCCATTCCTGCCACCAAAGCTGAAATAAGATGCTGTCATGTAAGGTCTGTGTCCCCACATAGCTTATGAGAGAAGGCACATGCCCCAGTGGAGGAGACAGGGGTGCAGAAGCTGTTATTAAAATCCTAGGAAAAGGACCCAGAGGGAAATGCAAGACCAACACTGCTCATCCTTCGATTTTTTTGTGGTTCTTGTTACAATTTCTAGAAAATGGGGATAAACATCAGCTGATTGTTGCTTGTCCTCTTTCCCAGCTCTGACAGGAAGGCGTTAGTTTAGAAAACCTTGGTAGGCATGAAGACTAGAGACAGGCTAAATTGATACAATTATGCACAAATGACACTGGTGATAGAGAAGGTGCCTGTCATTCCTTTAACTCTTAAAGGGCAAGTGTTGCGTCATATTGTTCTCTGTCTGCTTTATTTTGTCATATTTTCATGCCAGGGGTTTTAAAAATCCCACCCTAAACTAGGAACCCCAGCTTCGCCTTACATCTTCCACTGCCCTTCTGATCTGCATGTAGCTTCTTTTTGCACAGTGGGCTGATGGCGGCTAGGAGTGAAACTTTTCCTTTTCATGGAGAGCTTTAATTCCAGTGTAATGGTGTGGTTTGCGGCTCTCTGCTTGCAGTTTCAGTTCCTGTTTAAATACTAAAATCTATTGTTTGTCTCCATTTCTAGACAACATAATTGCATTGCTAACTGGCAGGAGCAATTAAGGGTACAGCATCATGAAAAGAGAGAGGTTCCAGGCCCAAAGATTTCCCTTGATTTCTAATTACACTGAATCCCTTCTGTAAGGATGACTTGTAAGGGCTCAAGAAGGCATGTAACAAAGAACCAGAGTGTAAGGAGAGAGGGCGCTCGTCCAGTGGGGGTGATCTCAGAGATCCTCTCCAAGGGAGTGCCTGCCGCTGGGCAGAAGCTGAGTGATCATTTCTTTTGTTTATCACATGGTTCAAGCTTTATTCATTCTTTTTAGTGTACTGAAGGTAGTCATGAAATTGTTCTCTGTGTTTTTTTCTGCAACTGTTATGGTCAATAGAAAGTTGTTCTCGGGGACAGTATGTTTTGGGAACAGGATTAACATGTGGCCTCTGTGTTGGGCGATTAAAAAAAATTACATTTAACTTTCAAAATTCTTACCTTATGAGATGCATCTTTTCAAACAATCCTGGGGACTTGGTCCACAGTAAGACCTAGAAAATAAAGGGGTGCTGCCTGGTCAGAGACGTTCTGGCAGCCGAGTAAGACAGTTAATCCCCTCGACTGGGCCCTTTTTGGTGGGTCTCAGCCGGGGTTGGCAGGGGGGGCACCCTTTTGGACGGAACACAGTTTTCCAGCAGTGGGGCTCTGCTTGGAATGGTTTTTGTTAAGCAAGCCACCCAGAAGGCACCGTGGGCTGTTTGTGTGTAACAGGATGTTGCAGGGTGCAAAGTTAATGCAGTTAATATTCAACTGAACTTTTGGGGGGTTACCAATCCCTTAGGCGGATTTGCTAGGTAAGGCTACACATTAATCGCCCTCCAAATCAGACACCCCCCGGTGGATCACCATTTGTGTTATCCCATGAAAAACGTTACACCATTTCAGCCAAACTCAGGGCAGAGGTGCTGTTTAATAACCCTCTTGCTGGAGCCCTGGCTTTCCCTGAACCCATAACTCTTGGAGAAGAGAACAACCTTGAGTGAGCATACGTTTTCCATATGTTGTAATTAACAATGAGTGATGTCTCTTAAACTCTTGCCATTTGCAGGGTCTTCCAATAAGTGTGACCAATTTGGTTCTGGTTCTCTGCTGAATTTAACTGAAATGAAGCATGTCTGGCACCTCTTTCTTTGCCTTAAAGGGAAAGAAATTCTGTTGCTTACCTGGGCCGAGGGGCCAGATCGGGAGGGGATCTAGTCAGCGGGTCACGGTGGCGGCCCTCCCACAGGCCACAGGTCAGGGCTCTGTTCAGGCCTCCAGCTCAGTTAGGAATTAAATCACGAGCTGCTGCAAGTTCCGTGGGGGTCCTGCAGGCCGAAGGAGAGGTCAGGGAACTAACGCCGAGGTGTGAGGTCACCATGCACGGCCGACCTTGGTGGGGAACAGTGGGACAGAGGTTATTCTCTGCTGGAGGTCATGGGCTTTGCTTTTTATCTTTTTACAAGACTTTTTCTTTTTCAGCTATTCCTTCTCTCATCTTAGGCCGTGTACTATTCCAGGTAGGAATAATGTAGAAGGGAGAGTAGAAAATGGGAATGAACATGACCTGCCGTGACTATGGTCATTGCCTGCTGCTGTCACCATATAATCTCATATGAGTGGCTTTTCAGGATGGGGATTTCCTAAGATGTTGGCATGGTCCTCCCTCTTAGAAACTAGTGATCAGCAGAACGAACACTCGCCCAGTATCTTCCAGGACACTCGACTTCAGTTGTGTTCTCCCATCACATCAAAGGTCTTGATGCTGGGTTTCTATGTAATGTAAATCTGGACTGCATTTGGACCTTTCTGCACAGGGATGTGGGCAAGAATGAGAAGTCTAGAGATCACTGTTTTACTGGTAAACATCCTTAGTAGGTGGTGGGAAAACATTCGTGTTTGACAATGGGTAAAATGGAATTTTCAATTCTCTGTGGACATTCTTCGCTTTCTCCACTGGTCTTGAAACATTTGAGTTAATTTTCTTGTGCTTGTATGTTTTTCCACGATACATCCTGATTGACCCTGGAAGTTAGAGCCATAGCCCTCCATGGATGTGATTTAGGGCTTTTAAAAAGAGAGCTGTATTTTTGGCCACAGTATTCAAAATAGCCATTACCCGATTGAGTTTGTGTTTTTAATGACTGAACCTGGCAAAACTCAATTCTGCAGGAATACGTGCTAGATAATACTTACCTCGTGTTCACTCTGTGGATGTTTTAATCACTGTTTTCTGGGTTTCTAAAGATTTTTGGGAACCTGATGACACCACAGACTCCAGGACCCAGCAGCCATAGCTCTTGGCTCTTAGCACTGATCCTGGTCACCCAGACCTTTGAGTTTCTGGGTCCCTGGCAGGATGATGAGGAAGGTGGGAGCCTGTTTAGAAGAACAGGCCCCACAGTCAGGTGACCTGGCCCCTGACCTGGTGCCGCTTCTTTCTAGAGAGGTGGCCTTGGGCATGTTTCTACAACTCTTCATGCCTCATTCCATCACGTAAAGTGAGAAGGAGGTTATTAAATACCTCATATCATGGTTGTGAGGAATACATGAAACAGCGCCCGTAAAGTCCTTAGCACCGTGGCTGGCCCACGGTTAAGTGCACAGTCACATTTAGTAGTTGAGGCAGTGTGTCTAACGGTTAAAAGCCAGGTCCCTGGAGCCCACCTCCCTGTTTGACAATATATCTCTGTTGCTAATCAGCTGAGTACTCTTAAGCAAGTTACCTGATCTCTCTATGCCTCAGTTTACTCATAAAATGGGATCGAAAGAGTACCTACCTCATGGGGCCGTTGTGAAGCATAAATGAGGTGGTGAACATGAAAGCGTCAGAATGGTTCCTGGCCCAATCAGTACTGTAAAATCTTTGGGTTTTTAAATTATTCTTGGAGCTGCTGGGAAGGAGGTTGTAAACAGTCACAGTTAGGGAAAAGGGAAAGATGATGAACATTGAAGTGAGGAGGCAGAAATGGAGAGGAATAAGAGAAACAATGGTGCAGAGAGATAAAGAGATTAAGAATCAAGAAAAAAATTTTGCATTTGATGGTGAGTGGTTG
The DNA here is from genome assembly GCF_048564905.1 of Vicugna pacos. Lineage (NCBI taxonomy): Eukaryota > Metazoa > Chordata > Mammalia > Artiodactyla > Camelidae > Vicugna > Vicugna pacos. The sequence continues at coordinate 27,730,897 of NC_133009.1, forward strand.
AATGATGCTGAGGTCTCCAGGCCTCAGCATTTTCATCTCTCTTTCGCGGTGATTGGAGTAGGTGTGGTGAGTGGATGTGGAGTAGGCGATCGCTCATGTCTCTTGGCTAATTTCTGGTGGTGTCGTGAATCAGCCATGACAGAGGCAACCTACCTGTCCTAGCCTGAAGTAGGCGCCGCTCTAAAATTCCCTTGTAAACCACAGACAATTATGTCCCCACTGTTAGTCACGAAACTATTTTGTTTTCTGAATGCACCTTTTAGGTTTAGGATACCTTCTGAGTACCATGACTGCATCTTCTAGCTACCATCTGTGTTTAAAAGATGGCTCATCTACTTGGCTTTCTCCACACGTGTTAATTTTTCAGAGATCAGTCTAGAACGAGTTAGTCCTGAGGGGCAGTCGGGGGTGCTGATGCCTGATGCCAATGGTCTTCATCTGTGTTATAGGTTCTCAGTTGCCAGGAGGATAAGTGTCCCCTTTCCCCACCTCCAACTTTTAGTCTAGGGGCTGGGAGCTGGCGAGATGAGTGGGTAGGGAAGTAAATCCTGTCACAACCAAAGCACACCAAGGAAGTCCCCGCTCCTGTGATTGTTCCAGAAAACATCCCAAAGAAGGGGATTTCCAGAGTTGCCTGAACATGAGTGGGAGATGACTTTTTAAAATGTAATTGATATTATACAAAATTAGTTCTCGGGGGATTTTGCTTTTCTTCCAACTAGGTCCAAGAAATGGTAAAAAATTCACCCTCACTTTGCGTGGTGATGTCAGTGTCTCCAAGCTCTGTTTCTGCCTTGAGAAACTGGCTTCAGGAAGATCAAACTTGTCCTACCAGAAGTGGGAGTGGCTTGAGGTGCTGGGAAACTCCAAAGCTTCCTTGTGGGCCCTTCCTTTGGCTCTTGGGCTGCTGCTTCCCTGCACTCCCGTCCCCTCCAGGTCGGCCTTATTGGTCTACATGAAATTGATAGACAATTACAGTTGGTTCCATTTCTTAAAGTATTTTGACAGGCAAGCTGCAAGAAAATCTTCGGAGGTTTTTTAGAGGCACCCCAGTTTTTGTTCAAGCCTAGTGTACATGTTGATAGAATGATGCATTAAATTAAAACATTGCATTTGCTCTTTTTCTCCATTGGGGATGGATCCTGGCTGAAGTAGAAACAAGTAGTGGTTGGATGGAAGATGACTGATTTGGTGGTTTTCTGTGCCCCCACCCTAGATTGGTTTTTCCAAAATGTGTCCATCCTAGTGCACAAAAGGAATATTTATTTAGAAGGGGTGACAGACTTAACCTCTTAGTCGCACTGGACCATCAGGATATCTGCCTCTTCTTTCTTCCGACACTTATCTGTTGCGAGCCTCCAATGGACAGATACTTCTCCAGATGCTGGGGCTGCCACACTCAACAGACAGTTTACATTGCTTGCTAAGGCCCTTTGAGGGGCTCGCATTGCTTCCTAAAGCTGCTTTACTCAGGGGGGAAATCCTACAATCGCTGGACATTCCTGTCAAGGTGCCAGGCAAGCATGGGGTCGATGCCCCCATTAAGCCGGCCTGGGTAACGGCTGCTGCCGCTGCCTCCCAACCGCGAGGACCGTTGGGAAGAACGCATTTGCCGTAAAGCACAATCAGCATTCAAAGAAATGACCATCAGTCGGTTCGGGAAGTCTGAGTTTTCATTTCCTCGCCTCGCTGTGTGCATATGAGCGGCCTGCCATTTGCATATGGCAACCCTGTCATAACAGTTTCAGGAAGTGATTGTTAATAATCAAGTTCTCTGAATGGCCCTAAATCTGTAATTGATGTGGGTCTGGATAAAGCCCCTCTTCCACCCGCCTATTTCGGGGACCATTTTTTTTCTGGCAGGGTCTGAGCCAGAATGAAAACTAGCCATCAGAACAAAATTTAGGACAGCTGGGATGCTTTGCAGCAAGGACTTTTGGCTCCACAGTTCAAATAATCACAATAGCAGCTCGATTTCGCCTTTGGCTGAATGGTTTTGGCAGGGCACAATGAAAAATAATTATTTCATGGCCTGCTTATTTTCCCCTTAACCAATAAACTCTCAGACCTCTTCAGGCTTATGTAAATATTCTGCTGTGGATGAGGCCGGGCACGCCGTAATATCCCTATTTAGGAAATGGTATATTTCACCCTGGTGGGATGGAAAGCAAAACTCAACAACTTTTTGAGATATCTATTTAGAGTGGGGAAAAGTTTAAAAAAAAAAAAGATGGGAAGATTTAATGGCTGGAAAGTGAGCCCACAGTCACAGCTGCAGAGAGGAAAAAAAAAAGGTTGGGTCCCAGGCCCTCGCTTAGAAAGCGGGGCCCGGGGATGTGTTACTGAGCTGATGTGGAAGGAAGAGTATTGCACGGAGTAGCTGGACTGTGCTACGTGTCGTATAATAACCACGAAGAAAAACAGTCTAATCCTTTGTAGCTGTAGCTTTTTAGGCTGCGTGTAATGATTCGCAAAACTTTTTGCTAAGTGCTTGCCCGATTTGCTCTCATTACATTCGATGTGCCGTAGCTCTGTCCCTGTTTCCTGAGTCCTCGCTGTTGCCCTGGGTTATTTGATGGGGTTGTGGAGGGGCGGACGGGGTACATTAAGCACAGCAGCGAGCCTAGCAGCCGCCCTGGACCCGAGGCCCTTCAAGGGTTTTGCTCAGATCCCACCAATCCCCTGTATTTTGTATCTGCCTCTTCAGGTCAGCTGCACTCAGAGCAGGGCGTCTGTGCTGCTTGAAGACCAATTCCTGTTCAATGAGATTCCATGGCTTTGCAGCTCAGTTGGTCAAAGCAGAGTGTTAATGAGATCGGTCATGGGCTTGATCCCTACCGGAGCCAGTTAACTCTATTCTGTCCCATCAACCCCGGCCAGCAGCCTGAGGTCATGGGTGGAATGGAGTGAGGGAGTGTGAATGGCTCATCACAAACCATCCCCACTACTGGGTAACCGGCTAGTCCCATTGACCGTGGGTCAGGAGGGTTCTCTCTGAACGGCAGCAGATGGGGCATTAGAAACAGCAACAAGCACGAGCTTAAGGCCGCTTTTCCTCCCCTGGGAGTGTCTGGGGCCGGGGTAGGGGTCAGAGTAGGGGAGAGTGTTTCCACTGTTATCAGTGGGTGGGTTTTTCTTGTTTGAAGAGCCGGCACCAAATCAAACTCCTACTATGATCCTCATGATCTGGGTTTAATGAGTGGCATTTCTTCTCAAAGTATCAAAAAAAAAAATTGGTAGTCATGTCATGCATCAGGGTGAATTTCTAAATGTAAATGAGATTCTCCAAATAATTTATTTACATTTGTTTTCAGCACAACAAATGAGACATCACGTAGCTTCATAATTTTCCATGACCGAGTCACCAGCATGCAGTGTGTAATTTACTGTGATTTAAGATGCTTATCTGTAGCTTTTTCAACAGTACCTTATAAGGCTGAAACAAGAGAAAGAGATCCTCTGGGCCACTTCACGTCTTGCTCTCCTGTCCTCCCCTCCTGCAGAAGTGTTCTGGGGCCCACTAAAATCTATAATCTTGCTCACATCTTTGAAGGATCGTGTGTGGAGGGTAGAAGCTATCGGTCCATTTTTTTCCAGTTTGAGTCGGGCTGTTATCACTGACAAAACGCTGATGTAAAGAGGAGGCAGCAGCGTTTCCCCCTGGATATTAGGATGTGTGAACTCACATAAGTTACTGTTCCAGGCTCGGCTTCCTCATTGTGAAATGTTGTAGTGGATCGTCTGGACAGGTCAATAGCGTTCCAGGCCAAGGTGGAAGACACACTGGGTTTGATGGGTTAGTAAATACTGTTCAAAACTTTACAGGCTTTGAACATTTGTTGTATTGTTTTTGCAATTTCTTATTTATTTGTTCATTTATTTTTAATTTTTTTCCTTTCTCTGTTTTTTTTTTCTTTTTTAAATTGAAGTATACTTGATTTTTAGTATTGTGTTAGTTTCAGGTGTGCAGCAAAGTGATTCAGTTAGAATCTATACATGTATATATAGATTCTTTTTTCTGGATTCTATTCCATTATAATTTATTACAAGACATTAACTATGGTTCCCTGTGCTATATGGTAAATCGTTGTCATTTATCTATTTTATATATGTTAATCCCAAACTCCTAATTTATCCCTTCCCCTACCCTCGCCCTCAAAAACCATGAGTTTTTTTCTATGTCTGTGGGTCTGCTTCTGTTCTGTAAAAGCATTAACATGTACTATTTTTTAGATTCCACATATAAGTGATATCATGTGACATTTGTCCTTCTCTGTCTGACTTATGTCACTTAGCATGATATTCTCTAGGTCCAGCAGTTTCATATTCATGTTTTAAGTGTAGCCCTTTGATACCAGCCTTCCTTAATGGTTAGCGCTCAGGTTGAAAAGAAAGACAAAAAGATCCTCTAAAATTCAGCGTAAGCCACTGAGGCACTGTCTTCCCCTGGGACTCTTTTCCCCCATGCTTCTTTATTGATTTGAGCACAACAACGTGAGGATGTCTCAGGACCTTTGAGATTTAAGGGACAGCAGGAAGAAAGATGTCATGTAGTTATTCTGTGGCCTTGAGTGAGCCTGTGGCCAGAGGTCCTTGAGGAGTGGTATTAGGTACCAGAGTTCTGGCCGTTTTATCACCTAATCTGAGCTGTTGGCAGTAGATGGCCTTGCCCTACTCCAAGCAAGTCAGTAAATTTGAAACACTTTATAATCAGAGCTAAAAATGCAGAAAGAGGTTTTTTTTTAACTGTGTTCATTAAATGAAAATTTCTGGGTTTGTTCGGTAAACAAATATCGAGAGCTTTCTGTGGGCTAGCCACTGACTGGGCACCCAGGCTGAGTAAGAGGCACGTGCCTACCAGTGCTTGTCCGCGTAATATAGAAGAAAACCTCACTTCTAGAAAGAAAAGGTAAAGATGAGTAAAAGAGAAGGGCCACTGTGACAGGCTCAATGTTTCTTAATACATAAAACATCTCCTTTAATTATTTGTCCCCAAATCACTTGGATAGTGCAAGTTACTAGTGTTGCTGAGTAGTGTTTGAATATCTCAGACATGGGTTTTGGTCCAGGCAGGCTTCCTTTTCATCAGTAACCTTGCCCACTCTAAGCACGGTTCTCCTTGGAACATTTTTCTTCTTACCACAAATCCTCTTGTAAGATATTTGTCAGGGCTTTTTCGCCATTGGCCCATAAGCAGATGTTATCAACATATACAAAAACTCCTTTGGAAGTGCTGAGAAGGTCGTGCACTTGTGGAAAGTTCTGTGGATCTGAGCCCTCTCTCTGAATCTTTTCTCTGCTGGAAAGTTTTCCAACTATAAAGCAAGATCTCATTGGCCAAATTCTGATATTTGCCTACTGCTGGTGATACCTGTTTCAATGCTGTGTGTTTCTAGTTGATACAACAGAGCAAGGTCAAAAGGAGAGAATTTTTCTTCAACCTGAGCACTAAATTGTTTAGAGTTCTTCACTGAAATCCACAGGTAGAGAACAAACCTAAAATGTACCTTATAAATGAAAGACACAGGAGCTTCTCCCCCAACTTTAAAGCTAGTGGGTGGTGGCTTTTTATAGACCTTGAACGTCTCTAGTTATGGTGAAAAGTTATACGAGGCACTTTTCTTCATGAAGGAAACATTGACTGAGCACACGCTTTGTAAAGTGACAGTGGTGGTTGCCATACTGAGGATGCTTGAAGAGTCAGGGAAGACACGTAGACATATGGTTAGACTATGTCATTGTGTCGTAATGTGAACTTGATAAGTGCCCAACAGCAACAGGCTTAAGATACAGCGGGCGTTCAGAGGAGATGTGAAAAGGTCAGAGTAGACTTCAGAGAGGAGGTTTTGCTTGAGAGGATGTACAGAGAGTCACCTGGCAGACCCACCTGGGGAAGGGCAGTCAGAGCAGAAGGGACAGTGTGACCATAAGGCAGAAGTTAGAAATGACTTCATAGTCAGAGAACTGCCCATCAACTGGCTGGACTGCGATGTGAGCTTTGTGGATTGGGAAGCAGTGAGCTCAGCACGAAGATGAGGCTGGGAAGAGAGGCTGCAACCAGATCACAGAAGGCTTTGTGCACCGTGTTAAAAAGTTTTGATCTCGATTGAGTAAAAATTTGAAAGGGCATTGGAAGATTTCTGCAACAGGGCAACATGTCTTAAGTTTTCATTTTAAAAAGATCACTCTCTACTGGATGGAGGATGGATTGGATGGAAACAGGAAGGCCAGTCTAAGAGGCTATCAGAATAGAATACTTCTTTACATTGTATTTTCGAGGGTTTGTCTTCCTATTATGCTGGAGAACCTGGTCTAACCACATGGCGACTTCAAAGAGTTTTAACAGAAGAGCAGTGGGATGATGACAGAGTTGGGGATATCAGATCAGGAAGGAGACTGAAATGAGAATAATTTAGTCAAGATGCGGAAAGGCTTGAGGAAAATTTAATAACCATATTTCTATAGTAAAGTTTGGCTCATGTATATATATATATATATGTTTATTAGTTCAAATTCCAAATCTGTTATCCACAATTCTGAAATCCAAAAGAGGTTGCTGTTGGTTTTTATGCTTTAATTTTATTTATAAATTTGGCAACAAAACTTTTGGCAGCAAAATCCCGTCTTAAGTGATGTCGGGCTAATTATGTTCCTTCATTTAGTCCACTGTGTGAAGATTTGTACCTTTTGCTGTAGAAATAGTGGTGCGTCCGACCGGGGCCCTGCTGCGGGGTCCTGTAATGGGTGGTGTTTGTCGTTTCTTGTTGTTGCTTCTACTGCTGCCACTATTAACTGTTTCTATCAACTAACATTGCTACAGCATCATACTGCTTTTAGGACATTCAATATTCCTTGATTTCAGTTGATTTATTTAAAACCTTATAGGATAGATACTATTATTACCTCATTCTAAATACATGAAAAGAACTGAGGCACAAAAAAGGTGACTTGCCTAAAATAACATACTTGGGGAAGGATCAACCTGGAGATTAAACTCTGAATTTCTCTTTGTTTCTTTTTTAAGATCTTTAGGCAAAATAAGCAAGAATGTCTTGACAGTGGACATTGCAAACAGTGGAATAGGTCCCCCCCCCCTTTTTTTGAGTTCTGTGGGCTTTATTTTCTCCAGGGATCTTGTAAATAAAAAAACCAAGATAGATTCAGTTGTGTCTGATGTGACTCAGATGTGATCTTGTCTGACAGCAGCATGAATAATAACACTTTCATTTATTCTCACTGTGAATGAGGCTGAGAAGAGTTGTTTTTATTATTTTAGCCCTTCCCCATTTGTGTGTTAGTCATTTCCACTGTAATGCATTGCATTCCCCCCCTCCCTGGGTATAAACTGTAGTGGAAAGACTAGCACGGTGGCCGTAGATTACACACAACTCCACAAGATAGCACAAGGGTAGAGCTGGTTGTTGGATGAGATAACTGATGTCTACAGTTCTAAAATAAGAAGCTTTTTACTTGTATGTCATTGCAGAGCATTCTGTCCCAACTTCTGATCTATAGCTTGCTTATTGCTGAAGTCAACAGCCTAATGTTACCAAAGAATAAAACCCTACATCACTTATTGATTTGCAGTCTGTTAAAAAGTGACACCAGGCTTTTTTTGGTTATGTCTCTCAGTAAAAGAGTTCACTTACTGGATTTTCAGTTTTGCTGTCTTGTATGAGGATAAACTACATAGACATATGCCTGGATCTGTGGGCCTCAGGCATCTGAGTTGATAATTGCAGTTTGCAAATGAAGTCCGTAAATACACATATTTTATGCAGATTATGAATTTCTTAATGATGGCCAAACCGGTTCTGTTTATAGCGAAATTTAACCAAATACCTAGCTTTGGAGACATGATCAGTAGAGTCAAAGGGAGGAAATAAGAGAGTAACATCTTTTGAGAGTTGGGTTTCTACAGGGAACAAATGCTGACACGGGATTTCCAGCCTAAATATTTATGCCAAGTAATCGTGATGACAGTGATGGTGAGGATGATAACAGGGAGGAGGGAGGAGAAGGGGAAAAAGAAGGAAAATAATGGCAGTAACTTAGATTTGAAGAGCAGTTCATAGTTTCACTAGATGGTTTCAGAAGTTGTAAGGTAGGCAAGGCATTGTTTTAAAAATGAGATTCAGTCTCAGCTAAATTGTTACTTGCATCAGGTCACTTATCCAATGACTGGGGAAGCCAAATTTCAGCTCATCTGATTCAAAGTTCAGTAATTGCCCCCATTATACAATCTTAAAAAAAAAAACAAAAAGGAAATGGTACCTATCTTTCTAAAAATTTCTGAATGTCACTACGCTTGTGATGAGTAAGTTGACAGCATCTCAGTGTATATGGTGATAGTGTGTCTCTGCACTTTTAGCCTTTCGTTAGACTGAATTTTATTCTCATGCCATCATGCTTTCTCTTTCCTAGCCTTTTTCATCCCCCCTCATCTTTATCTGTGTTCTAAGATCTATAATTCATTGAACTTATTGGACTTTTGTCAGTAAAATCAGAGAATGAGATTTCCCTTCCAGTCTACTGCTCAACTCAGCTGTCTCAGCCCCAGAAAGATGGTGCAGTCAACTCTGATCTCCTCAATATATGTCTTCCCATTTTCACCCTAAATCTAGTTGAAGCAAATCTGAGGTCCCTGAAATGTCATACCATGCTTTGTCATGCATAATCAAGATCCTTACTAATATCGTGTATATATATATATATATATATATGTATATATATATTTCAGTTAGTAGGAAAAATAAAATTGTATAATTTTAGTTTATTAGGCAAATTTTTATACATATACTAAGATGATACAAACACTTAAGTGATACTGTGTAGAGAGAAAAAAATCCTTTGATAAACTCCCTCCAATGGAATGATTATAGAAATTCTGTGAGTTTCAACCATGTTTCAAGAAAATCAATCTACGTTTGTGTGTGTTTTACTTCCTCCAAACTATGGGTTTAGTTCATAATTAGGTAATATAAATCTAAAGCATTTCCAAGAGGAAAACCTTGCCGTCCCAGCAGGGGTCTGGATGATGGCCCTTAACAAATGCAAAACTTGACACTCATATAAAAGGGAGCTAAATAAGACCAATAAAGAGATGGTAGAGACCCGCTGCAGCCAGAAAAATACAAAGCGATGCAAACACTCATCCGCTGCGCTGTACTGTTTTCAGAAATCCAGGAGCTGACCTAGAAGGAGTCCTGGGCTGTGTTGGTCTTTGGAATAGTGCACAGAGCTCCCTGTTATAAAGAAAACAGATAATTAGATTCAGAGTCCTAGGAAGCTGAGTTTAGAGGAGGGTCATTCTTCATTATTTGTAGAGCATAGTATTCCATGAGGTTTTCTGCTGTTTTTTTTTTTACTGTCACTTGGAAACTATCCAGAATTGTTTTGGGGGCTGTAATGAATGTGTAGGGAGTGAGGTTCCTGAAAAATAGAAGATTTGGGTCTGATTAGTATTTGGTATAGAAATCCTGCATCTTATTTAACCATATACCCAACTGCCTTAGAGGCTAGTAAAGATGGAGAATTGAGTCAATGAATGGCATTAAGAATAATTGAACCCAACTTAAATCTAAGGTACTATCTAATAAGCTCCTCTTTTAACATCATCTATGCATTTTCCCATCTCTGGAATTTCCTCTTTAAAAGCCTAGGATGAAGAACTTGCCCAGTAAATAGCACCGCAGGGTTGAACTGGCAGGCTGTCCAACTCCCTGGATGTACTAGCTGGAAATTTCTTTGGGAAGACACTTCAGTGCTTCTTATTACTTCCGTTTCTTCACCTGTACCATTTCATAGGGGACCAGTATCATAGGGAAATGTGACGAACTAGTAACCAATGAGAGAAAACAATATTGGAAAGCACTCGTTTTAAAGCAAAAAGTCACAAATGCATATGCAGAACAGAACAGTACATACAGCACGAAAACAATTGCAGGTTTCGATAGGTATGTTAGGAGAGAGTCGTGGAACGATTTCCTATTAATTCTGGGGCACTTATACTATTTTTAAAATATCCCACAAACCTTTGCCTGACAAAGGAAGAGTACAAAATGAAGCCTTCGTCTCTGCAGTGACAGCTCTCTCCATAGCAACCCGCCTGTCAATCAACACCCACTTCATCAAGCTTCAGAAAACACCCCCAGAAATAAATGTCAGAAGTCTTATGCGGGTTCCAAATTTAAATCGAACTTTTAAATAAATTAAAATAAGAACCCAAACACCCACAGCAGTCACAAAAGTAAATTTTATTTTGGAAGGAGAGAAAAAGGAGGAGGGGGAGGTTAAAAACACGAAGACCAAAGAAATTCTCCAAGCAGTTAGAAGGAGGGAGGGAGGATGGGCACCCTTAGTTCTTTCTTAGCATTACTTGATCAGCGTGATCCACTGAAAGGGGCATCACCTATAACCCATCCGTATCTGTTTCCTCTGGCTTTGACGGTTGGCTTTCGTTTTCATGGTCATCGTATCGTGTTCACCCTCTTCATCCCTCTACTGTGCTGCTGGTTCAGCCCCTCCTTTTGGTGGTATGAAGGTAAGGCCAGAGGCTAGTTCCTCCTGTGGAGGAACGTGCTAGGTCACTATTTTAGGGGGATGGCATTAAACTGACACCAACTAGACCAGCTGGCAATGAAAATGACCTGCCATGCCATGTTACATCCTTCTGTTGCTAAAGCAGCCTCTGAGAATTAAGCATGAAGCAATCCTCAACTCTTTTTTTTTTCCAGAGATAAACTATATTTAAAGATTAATACCACACTTCAGGGGTAAATCGTGTAACTTGACTTCTCTACGAGTTTTAAATTATCTAGCGGTGGAGCATTTTAAGGAACTATGGTTTGTTACACTATAGAATGCTTGTCTGTGAACAAATTGGAGACATGTTAGCTTATTAGCATGGCCACGAACATGGAATTGATTTACGAGGGTTCGTACAGTGTCATGTTATTCTTTGCCAAATTTAGTGTAATTGTCATTATCATCATACCCATTCTTGAACCTCTGTTTTTGTTTTTTTTTTTTTTGCTAGTAATGAAATGCATTCTTCAAATACTCCTTTGGCATCCTAAAGTTATATCTGCACAGTAAACATGCTTGTATGCAGTCACCTTCACTGCACATCTATTTTCTAGGTATACAATAGAGATGGTCTTGGTATATGTTGAACTGTGTACCCACTCCCCATCTTTAAAAGATACATTGGAGGTGTCTTCTAACCCCCGCACTCAGGAGTGAGACCCTGTATGCAGGCAGGGTCTTTACAAAGATAAATGAGGTCTTTGGGGTGGGCCCTAATTCAGCCTGGCTTGTGTCCTTATCAAAAAGGCAAAATTGGACACAGAGGCGGACATGCACTGGGGGGAGACGTTGTGAAGAGCCTCAGGAAGAAGACGGCCATCTACAAACCAAGGCGAGAAGCCTGGAACGACCATTCCTTAAGAAGGAACCATTCTGTTGACACCTAGATTTCAGACTTCCAACCTTTAGAACTGAGACAATAAATTCCTGTTGTGTAAGCCGCCCGGTTTGTGCTACAATGGCAGCCCTAGCAAACTAATAGAAATCCCAAGGGTTTAATTACGTGGTGTTCAAAGAATGTAGAGACGAGAGAGCAGTGAGCCTTGTCCCCTGGTCAACGTGGGGAAGGGGCTGGAGAGATTCCTGGCAGGGTGGAGTTACAGAGGGTAGATGGGGGAGGCCCCCGAGGGGAGGCAGCTTGAGGAAGCTGTAGGAGAAGGGAGAGAAATGCGCCCTTACCCTCCAAGTTTCTTTAACCTAAACTCACCCTCTGAGTTTGCCTCTGCTGCTTCGCCGATGTCAGTGTCTACTTCTTACCATCAGTACCTCAAAACGAGGGTTTTCTACTGCTAACAGGTTGGGAGCTGTTTGAAATGCTGTCACGTTGGGTGTGCATCAGTACTGGTTCCCAAATAATCAGTTGGGTCAGTGAGCTGCTTTTTTCTTAAATTTTATGATTAGGGATTCAGAGCCTCTATGACCCTGTCTTATCATCACTTTTATTATTTACATCAGCAGATGATGACTGTATGCCTCTTGTGGGCATAAACACTTGCAAGTTATATTAAATTCTCAAATTCTAAAGGAAAAAAAAGTTTTTAAGTATTGTAGAATTAGATGGGCTGCCCAGAAGATTGGCCAAAAATCTTTGGTGGCAATCTGCTGGAATTCTGGCGTTCTAGACAGGGACAGATTTCTGGAGAAACCAATGAGATTAAGCATCAGATCCTCTCACTTGCCTGTGCCCCCTCCAAAGCTTTGTTTATAATTTTACGTTAATATTTTTGTATTCTTTTTATTAAAGGGAGTCCCTCTTCAATTGCATGAGTTTCAGACACCTGAAAACCTGGATAAGTCGTGGTTCTAATGGGGGGCATCTAGGAACCAGTAAATTCTGCAGAAGGGGCAGGAAGCCAGAACAAGGAAAAGTTAAAACAAGGCTGAATCCAAAAATCAGGGTTGAAGATAAGAGGAGTCCGAAGGAGGCAAGTGCTTGGAAGTGAACGGTCAAGGCTGAGTTGGGCAAGAGAGTAAGAGGGGTGGGAAGCCAGGTTGGCGCAGGAGACAGAAGGCAGTCACGATCTGGAGCTGGGCAGTCAGGAAGCGCAGAGGAATTCCCTGGAGAGTTCAGATTGAGAACTAGACACAACGTACCCACAAGTGAGGTGCTTTTGACGGGCGTGCTGGGGAATGGTGTGTGTGTAAAAGGAAATCTCTTATATCCTTTCCAGGACAAAAGCCAAAGCAAGGAGAGGGGAGGGGAAACTCCCCACTAAAATGAAGGGTGAGGGTTTTAGACCCCTTGGGAGAGTATCTAGCAAAGCGCTTGGCGTGTAGGCACTCAACCGATTAGCTCATGGCTAGAGGAAGCCGGGTAGAGAACACAAGAATTTAGCCGCTCACAGCCTCTGTTCCCTCCAGAGCCAGTGAAAGGCTTGCATTCATATCACACTTTTCCAAGTCACCACCCAGCCTCTGAGAAGGCTGGCCTTGCTTCCTGGCATTGGAGTCCCCACCCGCCAACCTGTTTACTGAATGCCAGAGAATTCTCACTTCAGTTGGGGCTTTCTTTTTCGTTCCAAATAAAACCCCAAATCATGAGAAACAGGTTTGGAGGCCAGCATTTTGCATCACTTCGCTTGGCTTCTTTTAGTGATTGTCAGGCAATGTGTCATTTTCTCTGTAGAGTATGTGTGCAGCTGGAAATGAGTTATTTATAATAATAAGACTTTGCTCGTATGTAGATACTTGCATAGTAAGCAGATCATGTGGAGTTGGTGGTGTCTGGTGGGGACCCTTGGAATCATCAGTATAGCTAATTATCTAACGTGGCTTGTTGGAATTTGCAGGCCGTTGCCCATAAATATTTTAACCTGTTGGTGCTGAAACCTGTCTGCCAGAGATCAAAGGCATTTTCAGATCTAATCTGGCTCAAGGGATGATGGGTAAAGAGGTAAGAGGCTGATGCCGTAGAGAAGAGAATCACATTTCCCTGTCTTCCTCTCCTCTACCTCAGCTTCCCAGCGCACCGCGCTTAATCTTATTTCCCATAATTTTGCATTCAAGGTCACGGTTTCCCCGATCTTTGGCTCTTTTATTCAAACTCTCCTGGTCTCTTCAGACAATCCTTTCATGACTCCTGTTCACAAGATGAAATTTGGTGTGAAGTTACGTCTCCACCTCTCGTTCTGTACCTTTTTATGGAAAGATAACCTTTGACAACGCTCAGTTATTTACGAAGATCACTGTTAGCACATTGCCTAACGGGTGGCATGTTCGTGAGAGAATCCATTTGAACAGACTTCCTATCGAAGGCTGAATGCGCCCCCAAATCACAATGGTCATCAGAGCCAGCCGCCTCATTTCTGGTGGCTTTACAAATCAGCTGGGCTTCAGAGATGCGTCACCATGACCCTGCCCCCACGCTGAGTTGTTTTGGCTGCAGGGGTGGCTGCTTTTCTCTCCATTTGTTTTTTTTGGTTGTTGTTTTGTGGGGGTTTTTTTGTTTCTTTTTTGTTTTTTTTTTTTTTGCTTTCCAACTGCATTTGTGAGTGTTCTCGTCCTTTGCTCAAATATGTTTTCCGAAAATGTGATTAACAGTCCTTTTCAGATACAGACATTGGCTCTCCTTCGCCAGAGAGACACAGCATGTAAGAACAGGCAGACGGCAAAATAACACAAAAGGGTATGTTTGTTCATCAGAAACTGTGTTAATGGCTACATCTGCCCCTCTCATTTTGGGCTGCCTGGGATCATCTCTGCTCTTCCGATTTGCTGATGTTTCCCCCTACCGTGAAATCTCTTCGTTTCGTACCCCATAAATAAAAAAATCCCCATGGTTGGTCTGTTTATGCTTGGAGTGTAAGTTAGAGCAGTTTAAAATTTGAGCACTGTGCTCAATGGGATGTGCTCACGAGATACATAGATGTAGAGGTCTGGGGTTCTGAGCATTCCTTAAACAACTTTCTGGTCTAAAGTATTCATGCCAAAGACTATTAACAGCAGACAATGAACTGACGTCCCAACAGAGCATCATGAAACAATGGGAAGTTTGCATTGGCTTTATAGCCTGTCATTTGTATTTGTTTATTTTTCAAGTCAAATGAAATAGTGGGCTTGTTTGAGTTGCTTGGGGCTGTGTCTTTGGATGTTTTAGACCTGAGTGCTCCAAAAGCTCCAAAGCCAGTGACTTGAACCCCAGAGGGGTTGCATCTACTCTAGGTCAGTTTCAGTGTATATTACCTGCCATCCTACAGAATGCGTTTTAAAGAGCAGTCTTCCTCAAGGGAGTAAGTCAGCCGATGCATAGCATCCCCTTGTGAGCCCCACGTTGCGCTAGGTGCTCTAAGAGAGGTAAGAGGGAGTAATACTTAGTCTTAAACACATAGGGGTCATATCAGATTGACGTAAGCAGGAAAGGTTTTAGTAATGAGGAGGCAGGGTGAAATGACAGAGATGGAAGTAAGTGTGACACAGGGAGACATAAAATATTCCTCTTAACCACGAAGAACGAGAATGTTTTAACTGCTTTTAAATAAAAGCTTGGACACATGTAAGATCATCTTCCCGAATATGTTCCCATCGGGTGACATAGAAACTTGGCCACTAGCGTCTCTGGTCAAAGATTCAGAAAGGTGTTTGTTGAGTTTCTAAGACCTGCAGAATATTCCTGGTATCTGGTGGGAAGATGCTCCTTTAGCCAGCAGTGAACTGGGGAACATTGGTCTGTTCTGGTTTATCTCAGTGAGCCTCTATCGCAGAAGGTAGTAGGAACTTGTTTCAACTCAGCCACAGTGCAAAACCTTGAAGATGTGGATTTAAGTATTAAGTAAACCAAGGTCCACTGTCCCTAACTAAAGAAATGAGACCAATTAAATTTCTAGAGGTCGAAGCTGGGTTGCTATTTCACATGGCCACTTGTCAGAGATGTCTGTGCTGCCTTTGGGGGGGAATTCTTTGTCAGTACATGTCTTGCCCAGCCTCCTACACCCCACTCCAAGGGCTCTGACAGCCACTGGTAGCACCAGCCTAGAGGGTGCGGACAGTCTAAGGAGATCTGGTGTGTTTCCCATGCTACCTGAAGACAGTCTTCTTTCCCTATCAGTCGCCACCCACCATCCCATCGTGTGGATATTCTGGAGCAGTCACCGGAGGCAAGGGTTTGGATTCAGCTGCTTTATCCTCCCACTGAGGGCGTAGTCTGATGATGGAGAAATAATACCATGTATAGAAAAAGCTCTGTGTTGGAATCAGAAGTCGATGTGTAAGACCTTAGCTCTGCTATTTCACTTTGGAACCCTGAGCAGCCGCTCTGCAGCTTGCTGAATTTCAAGGCACTCATCTGGAAAATGGAGATAATATTTACCTTGCCCAGATCACATTTTGGCTGTTGGGCTCAAAATGGGTTAAAAGTATAAGTGATTTGTAGTGACGAAGATTTTAATATCTCCTGTGCTGGGTTTGAGGTCTTGGTGTTGTTGCTGTTTTGTCTAAGTGCCTGGTTCCTTGAGGATGTGTTTGGGCACTGTGGGCTAAAAGGGAGCCTATGATGTGGGGCTATACTCACGGGGCAGAAAATCTGAGGTCCTTTACTCCCTTTGGTAGATCATTCTTCTTGCTTGTGTCACAGCTCCTCTCTCGGATGCACTGTGGATCACTTGACACCGTCTCTTCCTCATCATCTGCTCCCACCCCAGTCCCATGACTGGGCTGGGGCTTCTTCTGAGTTCTACTGTTATTTACCACTGACTGTCCCGCACCTGGAACAGTGTTCGGCACAAGGTAGATGCTCAGTACAAGTCTACTGAATGAACACCTGCAAGGAAGGAAGGTAGGCATGGAGGAAGGAAGGAAGGAATCCAAGTGAAACTTCTTTGATAGGTTTAGGAAGTTTGGTTTCATCAAAGAAAATCGCCAAGAGTAGAACAGGCAGGGTAAGAGTTTTCTAGAAACTGACTTGATGAAGATGTTTACAAGACTGAAGTTTTTCACTCTCTAATCCTCCAAAGTCATAAATGGTTTTTGACAATAATCCTTACAAGTGCTGATATTTTTCAGGCCCTGGGCTGAAGATAAGGATAAAATCCTTGAATTATCCAATAGCACAATTATATAATGTTCCAAAGTTACAAAAATGCCATTGGCTTACGGTTTCTTTCCTGTCCCGTCTTCCCCATTTGGAAGGAAAGACTAAAGTTATTGAGTTAGTGAAAACATAGTATCATGGGAAAATACCTTACAGATTTTAGGCTGAAACCATGTAGTGATGGCCTTCTCTCTCTGTCTCTCTGTCTCTGTCTCAATCAACCTCTCAACCCCCCCCCGCCACCATCCCCCTATAATTGAGAAGTCACAGTCAAGTCTTGAAGTTTTCAAATGGTGGGGCATTCTACTGCATTAGAATGCTATATGTGTAGCTGTATAAGGCATGATTAAATATCTCTTTTGCTCTTTTCGTGAGTATCCTGTGAATTTAATCTATCATCTCTGAACTCACTACAGTCCTTCTGAAGATTTAAAGAAAAATCTAGATAGATTATTCAAAGCATTAGATCACATGGAATTACAATAGTTATTAGAAGCCTTAAACTGATGGTAAGATTTATCAAGTATGGGTGGGGAAGGTAGCCTTTATCACTGATGACAGCAAGTAAAATAGCATACAGTTTAAGATACTGCTTTAACCATAGTTGTTTACTAAATAGTTAAAATCAACCATTGTTATTATGCCAGTTCCAAGTAGTGTAGTATTGGCTTCACATGTCCTCTGAGTCTTTTTGAAGTTATATGGACATTTTTGTTGTAAAATTAATACGCTAAACTATCAATGATACTAATAGAATAAATTTAAGCTGTCTGCATCAATCATTTAGGTTAGTGTATCACCAGTAATATTAAATAAAATTTACACTGAGTCTTTGCACTATCAATTTAATTGTTACATTATTCACTTTTATTTTACTTTTTAACATACTTTAAAGTGACTTAAAATTTATGCTTATCACAATAAATTATGTTGAGTATTGAACATGTGCTTATTTTTCGACACTGCATCACAGTATACAAAAAAAAAATGAAGTCATAATAATCCAAAGGATTCAACCCTGACTTGAAAGCCATCCCAAATCAAGTTGGACACAGTGAGGTAAACAATAGTCTCCAGGTTTTCGGAGTGAACCAGTCCTATCCCTAATTATTAGTTGTTGCTTTATTGAAAACAAGTTAGAACATACTTGGGGGTAAAATAGACATTAATAAAGACCACTGTGGTTTACATGGTAATGGATTTATTGGCTCCGAAGCTGACAAGTTAAAAGTAAGCCAAAGAGTACTTTTCCTATAAACTAGCAAAGACTAGTTGACTTAATAAGGCATCAAAAAAGGAAGAGAGAATTCTGATACAGAAAAGGTGTGAGTTTGACCTTTCATTAAAAGTTGGGTGTTTTTTTTTTTTGGTAATAGAAGAACCGTTTTAAAACCAACTCTGATGTTACCTATAATACATTAAATGGGAATTTAGGATATTGTTGATGTCAGGTTATCTTTTAAATTAAGTGGAGCAAACAGCAGAACTTTCTCTTTGATTGACGTTGACACCTTGAGTAGGAAAACATTACACAAGTTCTTCCCCTTGTTGGCCCATCCCTTTGGTCTGGCTCAGGTAAGTCCTAGGAGTTCCGTGTTACTCTTGAGGGCTTCTCTGTGAATGTGAAATAGGAGTTGTGATAGAACTTGTCACTGATTTGCCTGATTGAGCTGGCTCTTACTGGGTGCAGACCCACAGTGATCTCAGCGTAGCGGGGCAAGAGCACCCGTCTTGGGTTTGAAACTGAATTTCCAGTGCTGCTCATGCTGCTTGTAAACCGCAGGTCCTTGGACTGATCACAGAACCTTTCTGGTCCTGATCTTCTTTAGAAGGCAGTTGGATCTGAGTGGTTTTCAATTTGGGATCCTTGGGGGATGTCATCGGGGAATGACTCATTTTCAGGATTTTAAAAAGTCTAATGAAAATAAGACATAAAATCACAATGTGCAACTAACTGAAACATCTCTTTGTTTTGGGGATTATATCATCCCAGCCCCTCCTCCCTATCCCGTTTTTTTTGGATTTTTTTTTATTTGCAATACTGGGTTATCTTATACAAATTACAAATTCTGACCAGTAATAATATAGCCTTTTCTTAATGAAAATAGAACTGTTATTATTAACTAAATGCAGTTTGATTGTAAAACACAAACAATACAGCTCATGGGGGAACACTCAAAAAGGTGTCTGGTGGTCCTGGGTGGTAGAATTCCAGTCCTTTTTACTGTTTTTAGTTTAGTCATTTCGAAGTGACACACTGTTTATGGTGGCAACTAGATAACAAAATACTATTCTCAGTTCGAAGGTGCTGCATCTCAATTGTCAGACCACATCATTCATGAGAATAAACAAATATTTTTGGAATAAATCAGTTGGTTGATATACAGATTAATTTCTTAACCAGCACAATCTGTTTTCTTTCAGAACATTAGATTATCTGCGCACGTTACTATATTTAGGGAAATTTTGGATTGGGTACCATTTATCTCACTGTAAATTTGGTTAGTAATCCATTCTGTTTTATTTTTTTTATTATTATTATTTTCATGGAGATACTGAGGATTGAACCCAGGACCTCGTGCATGCTAAGCACGTGCTCTACTGCTAAGCTATATCCTCCCCCAGTTATTTTTTAAATCCTCTATAACACTTGTCCAAATAGACAGGAAAAGTAAACTGGGCAAAATGTACCTCATTGTCCATCAATTCGACTTTGCAGAAATCACTAAAAAGAGGGCACTGGGTATTAAGCTCTTTGGGAGAAGAGACAGGTTCTGCCGGGGGTTTTGCACCCCCAGTGCTTATTACAGTGTCTGGTGCATGGACTGTGTTTAATTACACAGGATGTTGGTAAATATCGTAGATACCAGGGTCAAGATTCTGATACAAATTACTTCTTCCTTTTAAGCCTATAGACAATACTTTATTCATTCATAAGATTGTGATTAATAAGATAATTATGAGCATTCATTGTGAGTTAAGCCATGTTGCCAAGTTAGAAGTTACAATTCAGTTAATTGCTTTATTGGAATTAATGATGACTTCCAGTTTTGTGTTTTGTTGCCCATCCATGTAGCTACTCATGTGTCAACAGGTCACTGACGTTACTTTAATGATGAAAGTCAGCAGATTAAAAAATAAATCTGATCAAATATAATGGCTGATCGGATTCTGGGAGTATTGCTGAGACATTTCCCCTCTCCAGAATTTAAATGACATATAACAAATGGCCAATAACAAATGAATTACTGATTGTAAATACTCTGAGTTTCGGTTAGCTTAATGTTAGACATGAAACAAGACTAACGTTATTACTCATGTTGGCCATGAGAAAAGCGAAGAAAACTTATACAGACATATTAATTTATTATTTTTCGAGTTTTGCTTTTTCAAAACTAAGCTGGCTCAGATTCATTTTAATAAAAGAGAAACTGTTTGTTGAATAAATGGTTTTACATATTATTTATTCTTCTCAGCCATGTAAGCTAAGCATTATTTTCCCTGTTCTGCAGATTGAGAAACTGAGGCTTGATCAGTTTTAGTAATGTGCTCAAGCTAGTAAGTGACAGGGCCATTATTCATAACCCCCCCCCCCTTTTTTTTTTTCTGACTCCAAAGTCCATGCTTTCTCCAACATTCTACATCACTACAAATCAGTACTTTTTAGTTTTGGCATTTCAGTCGAGTGAAAGCTTTCAGGTGTATGTTTTTGTAACTTTTCAATGTCGCTTTATCTTGTTGTGATCTTCCTACTGATTTGGGGGTTGAGTTCAGAAATTCAAAAGCATGTTTGATGAAAATGAATGCTGTAAACAGGAGCTAGCTGATGATCGCTGGACTATCTGGATGTCAGCAAATAGAACAGTTATCTACTACCAAGTAATGCGTAACTCCAACGCTTAATGGCTTCAAGCAAAAGGACATATTCTCTCACGTGCTTTCCCTGGATTGGAAATTTAGGATGAGCTTGATTGGGAAGTTCTGAACCAAGGCCACTCATGAGGTTGTCTGTCACCAGGATGTTGCAGCTGGTTCTTGGCCAGAGCTACAGGCAAAGGACAGCTTGAATAGGATGAAGGTGCCACTTCCAAGGTGGCGACTCATACTGCTGGCAAGTGGGCTCCTCTCCATGTGGGCCTCTCCCCTTAGCATGGTGGCTGGCATCTCCCTAGAGCAAGTGATTCTCACAAGGCAGAAGCTGCAGTGTCTTTTATGACCCAGGCTCGAAGTTGCACATCATCACTTCAGCCTTCTTGACCTGATCACACTGGTCAGCCCTAATTCATTAGCTATTTACTACTTACGCAAAGATGTGAGTGTCAGAAGACAAGGATCATCATAGACTCTCATGGAGGCTTCAGACACAAATCCTGTATATGTGCAATTTTATAGATACCTTTATATGGGCTCTGACTCCTTAATTTTAAAGAACAGGAAAAAGGAATCCAGACTTATTCAAGCACGTGTAACTTCGAGGAAGAATCTGCCTTAAAATGAATATTACACAATGTGTATAATCTCTGTCTCTCTCTGAAAAACATGCGTACATTGGTGCTGACCTGGAGATTTGAGCTTGGCTTGTTGCTAGTAGAGATCATTGTGAAGGACCATTTACATGGCTGAACTGGTTTCCGCGCTCAGTGCTTTAGCCACCACAATACGTCCAATTACCATCTGTCAGATACAAAGTTACAAGCAGTTTTTTTCTTGTGATGATAACTTCTCAGATTTATTCTCTTGGCAACTTTCAAATATGCAGTACAGTATTACTGACTGTAGTCACCATGCTGGACATCACATCCCCACGACTTACTCATTTTATAAGTGGGAGTTTGTATCTCTTGACCCCCCTACATCCTTTTTGCCCACCCATCACCTCCCTCACCCAGGCAACCACCATTCTAGTCTCTGTATGTATGAGTTTTGTTTTGTTTGCTTGTTTGTTTTGTGTTTTAGATTTCACATATAAGTGAGATAGAATGGTATGTGTCTTTTTCTGATTTTTTTCACTTAGCACAGTACCCTCAAGTTCCATCCATGTTGTTGCAAATGGCAAGATTTCATTCTTTTCTATGGATGAATAGTATTGTTTTATATATATATACATGTGTATATATGTGTATGTATACACACACACACACACACACACACATATGTGTGTATATATCTTTTTTATCCACGCACTGCATCTTTTTTATCTGTTCACACTTTGCTTGTTTCCATATCTTGGTTATTGTAAATAATGCTGCAATGGCAACATGGATGGACCTAGAGATCATCATTCTAAGTGAAGTAAGCCAGAAAAAGAAAAATACCATATGATATCACTTATATGTGGAATCTAAAAAAAGAAAACAAGAGGACACTAATGAACTCATCTGCAAAACAGAAATAGACTTGCAGACATAGTAAACAGTCTTATGGTTACCAGGGAGAAAGACGGTGGGGAGGGATAAATTTAGAAGTTTGAGATTTGCATATGCTGGCCACTATATATAAAAATAGATTAAAATAACAAATTTCTTCTGTGTAGCACAGGGAACTATATTCAATATCTTGTGATAACCTTTAATGAAAATGAATATATGTATGTATATGCATGACTGGGACATTGTGCTGTACACCAGAAATCGACACAGTGTAAATGACTGTATTTCAATTAAAAAAAATAATAATGCTGCAGTGAACATAGGGGTGCATATATCCTTTTGAATTAGTGTTTTCATTTTCCTCCCATAAATACCCAGAAGTGGAACTGCTAGATTATACAGTAGTTCTATTTTTAATTTTTCTGAGGAAGACTCCCATACTGTTTTTTTAGAGTGGCCGCACAATTTACATTCCCACCAACAGTGCACGAGGGTTCCCTTCTCCACATCCTTGCCAACGCTAGTTTCTTCTTGTCTTTTTGATAACGGTCATTCTAACAGGTGTGAAATCTCATTGTGGGATTGATTTGCGTTTTAGTGATAACTAGTGACATGAAGCATCTTTTCATGTGCCTGTTGGTCACCTGTATGTCTTCTTTAGAAAAATGTCTATTCAGATCCTCTGCCTACTTTTAATCAGATTATTTGTTTTTTGCTGTTGAGTTGTATGAGTTCTTTATATATTTTGGATATTAACCCCCATTAGGTTAGGATTTGCATGTATTTTCTCTCCTTCAGCCTTTTCATTTTGTTGGTGGTTTCCTATGCTGTGCAGTAGCTTTTTAGTTTGATGTAATCCCTTTGTTACTTTTGCTTTTGGAGTCAGATCCAAAAAAATCATCACCAAGACTGATGTCAAGGAGCCTACTTGTTGGTGTTTTCGTCTAGTTTTATGGTTTCAAGTCTTACATTCAAGTCCTTAATAGATTTTGATTGAATTTTGACCATGGGGTAGGATCATACTTAGTCATTCACTTTTGATGAGCAGGTGATTCAAGATGAAAGAGATTTTAAAACTCAAGTCTGGTTATTCGCCCTGTTCAAAATGCTGTTGTATCTGTACATTTCCCTCATTTAAAGTCAAAGTATTTGGAATGTCCAAGAAGACTGACCTGGCTGACCCCTGTCTCCTCCCTCGGTCTCTCTCCTCTCCCCTCACGGGTCTATTCTAACCACCCGGCCTCCCTTCTGCCCCCTGAGCCATCCAGGCTTCTCCTGCCGTAGGGTCTTGGCACTGCTTGAAATGCTCTGGTACACGTCCTTGTGATTAACTCCTCCTGCAATTCAAGTCTTTCCTTGAGGGTTGCTTTTTCAACGCAGTCTACACTGACCATCCTATTTCAAATTGCTCCCCTCTGCCTAGAACAATGAACTTGAGGCACAGTAGGTGCTCAAAAACTTTCCTGTTGAATGAAAGAATGATTAGTGGGGGCACACAGAGGTGGTGGTGCTGCTTTCTCTGCCCAGGGCAGGTGGGCATCCTCCACTTGGCTCATTTTCAGACACTGATGTTTGCTGTTTTACAAAGAGTCTCTAGACACGGTCATCAAATGTGAACGTACTTTATTTCTGTGGGAGATTTCCTGTCGCTCACGTTTCCATCCTCGTATCTTTAGAGTTACAGCACAAAGAAAGCACAGAAGAAAAGAAAAACACTTCTACTAAGGTGTGTTGTAAGGGACAGGTTGATACTGAGGGAGGAAATTAATTGAGCCATTTCTATAGACACTGGGGAAATTGTTTCACTCAGAGTTAAATAGCATCATGAGAGTGTTAAAGTGCAGGGTGCCTGTGCACACTTTATGGTGGTCTTAGCTTATCACCTTATGCTTCTTTTATTTCTCTATTAAATCAAGATATATCTCATTGAGACCGCTATCCGACGTGTCACGGCATGGTTCGCTTTGGTGCCTGTGAACAGAATCGTCTCTGATTGAATGGAAAGATGTGTCTTTGACATGTCTGAGTGCGGACGGCCTCTTGGCTGGATCAGTGTGGGTCTCCATGGCAACAGAGTGCCTAGGCCCTCGCCATGTGGGTGGAGTGCTTTGCTGAGCGTCCACCTTCCCTAAACTCGAAGCTGTGTCTTCCTTCTCCTCTGTGGGTTTCCAGTGAAGTATCCCTTACGTGGCCCTTCACTTGGAGTTAGTGCAGCAGGAGACAACTGAGTTTCTAAAATTTATGAAACATCTAAAGAAATCAAAACTTTGTGAATGGTAGATAACTGTCTATCTAGATAATTGTGTCCCCCCAGAAGATGTTGACGTGCTAACCCTCAGAATGTGACCTTAATGTGAAATGAAGTCTTTCTGCAGATGATTAAGTTGAGATGAGGTCTTTGGGGTGGGTCCTAACCCAGTATGACTGATGTCCTTGTAAAAGAGGGAAATTTGGACGTGGGGAGAGATGCAAGGAGACTGCCAGGTGAAGATTAGTTTCTGTTGCTGTAAGCCAGGGAACTCCAAGGATTGCTAGCAAACCAGAAGCTTAGGAGTAGCACGGACTTCCCCCCACAGCCTTCCGAAGGAACCAACCCTAATGACATCCTTGATTTTGGATGTCTAGCCTCCAGAACTGTAAGAGACAATGCATTTCTGTCATTTAAGCCACCCAGTCTGTGGTCCTTTGTCACAGCAGCCCTAACAAACTAATACAGTAACTGTTCATTTTTGTTTCGTAAAGCAAACATTAAGCAACTCTGAGATGACAGCACAATAATCCACTTAGTGCTTCTTATATGTGAAAAAACTCGGGTATAAGCAAAGACGTATGGGACAGATTATGCTCATAAAGTGAGGTAATTATTTAACCCATATTTCCATGGAATGCTGTTTGTTCGTTACAATAGCTTGATGTTGACATACCTGCAATGAAATGACTAGTTATCTTTTTGAGTATTGAAACAGAGGCATGAAGAGATAGTACCCCCTGTAGAAGCAAACGTGGAAATGGTCTTGTCTAATCTCGTCACGTCACAGAGGAAGGCACTGAGTTGAGTGGTCTGCCTTAGTAGGACCACAGAAGCTAGGAGGGAGACTTGACCAGGATTCTCAGCCACTCTTCTTTTTTTTAAAACCAAATTTCCTCTCTTACATAGTATGAATCATCACCGAATAGCTACTCAACCAATGTTTGCTGAATGAATAAATGACCCTAAAGGCTTTTGAGTCAGGCTTTAGAGTTTTGGTCAAATTCCATACATTTTTCATTAGTTTAAGTTGATTAAGAATTTTGCCTCTTAGAATAAGAAATAAGCTGGGCCCGGGCTGGCCTTGAATCCCAGTGCGCCCACACTTTGCTGTGTGAAGTCAGGCAAGTTAACCTTCCCAAGCCTAGTCACCTTGTCTTAAGATGTTGTGAACACCTCGCCAGAGATGAGATGCGATGAGAATGCCCTGCGAGGTTATTCTAAGTGTGATATGGTGCAAAGCTCCAAGTGCAGTTCCTCGTACGTAAGTGGTCAGCAGTGGCTGTTTTGATTTTAACATCTTTCAAGATAGTACACATACTAAGGGGCACACTAGCCCCAGCCCATGGTTCAAGGGTCGCATGAACCATCTTCATGTGAATGTCCATGTTTGGTTATTTTTTTATTATTATTATTATTATTATTATTATTATTACTATTATTATTAAAATTGAAGTAAAATCTGTTTACAAAGTTGTGTCAGTTTCTGCTGTACAGCATAATGTTTCAGTCATTCATATACATACATATATTCGTTTTCATATTCTTTCTCATTATAGGTCACTACAAGACAGTGAATATAGTTTCCTGGGCTATACGGTAGGACTTTGTTGTTTAAATATCTTATATATATAATAGTGTGTATCTGCAAATTTCAGAACTCCCAATTTATCCCTTCCTACCCCTTTACCCTCCTGGCAACCATAAGTTTGTTTTCTATGTCTGTGAGTCTGTTTCTGTTTTGTAAATAAGTTTATATCTTTTCTGAAACACGCTTCAAAGGCTGGCTGTCACCCAGGTTCTCTTAGTGGTCATTTATAATGTTCTCATCTATTTTTCATAAAGTACGTACATTTGTCAAAATGCATTCTAATTCCTTTTATATTTTTCTTGCTTGTCCAATAACTTGGGGTTTATGAGATCCAGAAGCTCATTTCATTCTGCAGGAAGGAACAGGCTACTTCTCTCTCATAAATAGAGTGATTAGGAGTGTATTCATATATGCACACCGCTGAGACTAAAATCACGGAAAACTGATTCTTAATTGTGATAATATAAATAATAAAGTGTGAGCAAAATGCTAAATTATGTAGGGATAATGGAACAGTAGAAATTATTGTAAGTGGCTTTATCGTTGCAGAAAGGAAGTAATGTCTAGATAAAATATGCCATTTTCAAACCTAATTTTAGACTGATGGTGCTCAGGGAAATGAGGTTAGTATAGTAAAACAATAAGAATATAATTGTCCCACGTTGTAGGGAAAAACAACCCTGGCAAAGGTGTAGGGAAAGCATGTTGTTAACGTCGGAAAGTTCAGTTTTTGTTTCTTCTGTTTTTCTTTTTTGTTGTTGTTCCAACTTTTTCCTGTAGCTTTAAGAAGGAGTCACAGGCAATGTTAGTATCTGCTCTTCAGATACATCATCTATTTTACATTTTAAGTATTTAGCTTTCCTTGCATTTTATTATAAGAAACAGTTGCTTGAAAACAGAGTCTTTGTTTCATAAGAGGTTAGCTGCTTCCACTTGAAATCAAGATCCTTTGTGATAGTAAAATTAGCTTTTTAGCAGGAAGTCTGATGTCACCAAGGTGGAGATGCAGCAGCAGTAAGTAGCAAGGGGATGGGTCCTTAGGAAACAAAGGTCCGGTTTTCATGCAAATACCTTTAGTGATTAAAAAAGGGGAAACAAATTGAACATGGGTGGAAGAGCTATTGGTTTTACATTTTTAGAGAAATTGCTGAACGCTAAATAGCCCTGCAGACTGATGACCTTTACAGTTCTCTCAAGGTTAATGGGGTCCAGGCAAACGGTAATGTAATAATTTGGGTTTCTTGGATGTCCCACTGACTTATGTTGTATGTCCCTCAAATTTGCTAGCATTCTGTGCAGTGAAGGAGGGTAGTGTTGATTATAAAATGTATTTGGAATCCCTCTGACCTCATTCTAAACGCCTTTCTGTTTAGAATCATCCAAAGTGGATGAGGAAAGATGACCTCGGAGGGAAATTGTATAAATTCTCCCTTTAATTCAAATGAAATAGGAAGCTACCACTGGTAGCCCAAATATAAAATAGTAAAGAGTGTTTTTTTTTCTAAATAAGAAACCTCTAGCACAGTGTCAGAGCCCTTGAAGTCTAAGACATTCACAGCTGAAAACTGTCTGAAGTTGGGATTCCGTAGGATCAGGTTACTGAAACATGCACTTAAAAGGTCTGGTCTCTGTCCCCTCGTGAACAGCAGAGGGAAGCTGTTCGCACCTGGGCTGAGACTCCAGGGAGGAAGAGCCGGACGTAGGTCCATGTTTCTGTCTGCGGGGCTGCCAAGTGCAGTGGCCACTGCCTCCCTGCATGAACATCCGGCCGGTGGCAGGCTCTGCAGGGTCCCTTACAGGAGCCCTTCAGAGGCCATGTGTTTTTGGTGTTATCAAGAGGGGTTCATTATACCAAGGGAATCAATTCAGAATGACTCTAATGGGACCGGAGTCACACTGCAGTCCAGCCCTGTGACAAAGAGAGTTTAAAGTACCCTCTATTTATTATGCCTTTCTCTCTTTAATTATGTCTGTCTTTAATATTCTACTGTTAGCTCCTTTAATGTTTTTCTTCCCCACGTTTTTGGCATTTTTATGATTTGCAGTTCCATTCTAAATGGGCACATGTCATAATGTCATCTAATTCTATTGAGAGAAAAATGCCCCTGTTTCCTGTGGCTTTGGGCCAAGCCACACTATTACTTTTGATTCTGATACATTTTTTTTTATCATCACAGATTATGTAGGCTGTGCGATATAAAGTAGAAGATTCTTTCCAATTTGAAAAAGAGATTTAGTGCTTCTTTTGCAGTCTCCTGGGGGGCAGGGGTGATGTGTCAGGTCCTTCACACCTAATGCAGGGTCTGGCCGCTGAGAGTGCTCAGTAACTGCTGGTTGAATGAATGAATAAATGAATGAATGACTGATATCTACATTCTAGTCACATTCTATTCTTAGTATTGATATAAAAGCGTTTTGCCCTCAATTGACTGGACCGGGGAAGGGCTCGGCCGTTTTGGGGTATAATGAATACATAACCTGAGAGGCTAGAAATCAAAATCCAAACATTTTAACCCTTTTGGACAATCCATGACTTCTTCTCATCTCTCATTCATTCATTTATTTATCCGACTGTCAAAATAAAGCCCCTGCTCTGTGCCAATTTCCATATTACGTTGTCCCCTCTTTTCTTCTTGCCTGTTCTTCCCCGCTTCTCCTCTGCTTTCTCTCTGCATCTTTACTGATTGTCACTCTTCCTCTTCCCTTGAGTACTACCCGTCTCCCCGTTCTCTACTTCTCTGCCTCCCATCTCCTCCCTCTGCGCATGCTTCTCACGTCCGCTCCTTGAGCTCCTCGAGGAGTTATCCTTTATACTTCTGGTCTTCTGCGGAGGTAACATTCCTTATACTCTCCTTTTAGAAATATGTCCTGTTGTCTCCTTATCTCCCTGCTCCTTCTCTGTCAAGTCCAAAGAAGCAGAGACGCAGTCATGCATGGAATCCCCCTAGACTCTTCACCTTCCTTTCAAAACCTGGCTCAGATTTGTTTATAACAGTGATCCAGTCGATTCCATTATCTTCAGGGAAGATCATGCCTGAAACTCTTCAAGCACAGGAGAAACTGTCCTTTTAAAAAAAAAAGTGAATAAAAGCCTTCCCCCACAGGCTAGTGTTGGATTTTCCCTGTTCACCCACATTTTGAATCCTGGCTTTGAAGTGAGATCCCCTCTCCATTTCTGTTCTATATGCAGAGAGGGCTGTAGCAAGAGAAAACAAAGGATAGAATGTGATAAGGATATAAGGTTGGTTTATAATAGAACAAAAAAATAGGAAAAGTGTAGTCATGAAAGAGGGAAAATGCTTCAAGCCATTCTTAAAATTCTGACCTCATTTATTTATTCATTAAAATAAATTAAACTCCAGGCATCATATTAGTGACTGGGGATTCAACAGAGAACAAGACTTAGCCCCTCCTAAAGGGGCTAATATTCCACTGTGGTGCGGTGGGGGACATGATCAGGCTATAGGAACAGCACCCAGCCCTGAACTTGGAAGGAGGAGGTTACACCTTTTGGAAGAAATGACAGTTAGGCTGAGTCAAGAAGGATGATTTAATTGTAACTAGGGAATGTGGTAGGAGGCAGCAATACAGACCCGGTGGTGGGAAACATTGCAAGAACGACATGGCCAGGGTTTATGATTTCTGTGATGTGAACACAGGAAAGGAGACCATGGCGATGAAATCATCAGGGTCTTATTTACTCCGCTGGGAACGCGGACCTTGTCCTGCAGCAATGGGGAGCCACTAAAGGGTTTTAAGCATGGCAGTGAGGCTCTGGAAGATTCACGGAGAAGAGCTGGAGTGAAATCTCAGACGAGAATGCAGTGGGAATGTTGCAGTACTCAAGGCGGTCACTGGTCACCTTCCCTAAGAGGGTGATGGTGATGATGGAAATGAGTGATGAATTCAGGGTGCATGAAGAGCGTAGATGGACAAGCCATGCTGATATACTGGATGCAAGAGATAAAGGGGGAGCAGGGGGTCGAGAATGGCGTTCAATCTCTTGGGTTCTGAGGAAAGGCATTACTTCTGAGGAGTCATCTCAGTTGTCTTTGATCTTTAAGTGCAGGCTAGTGGTTCTAAAAGCTTCCAGACTGACATCCCTGAAGACTAATGCCATCTTCTGTTTCATCACAGTAAACAGCAAGACTGGCTTCCAAAGGTGCTCTCCTCTGTTTGCAGAAATCCTCCACAGCAAAAGCAGGACCTTAGGGGGTGGAGGCATCCTCTTAAGTTGTTGGACACTTTGGATTGAACTGAGTGTTGTCAGATAAACAGTTACA
This sequence comes from Vicugna pacos, assembly GCF_048564905.1. Classification (NCBI taxonomy): domain Eukaryota; kingdom Metazoa; phylum Chordata; class Mammalia; order Artiodactyla; family Camelidae; genus Vicugna; species Vicugna pacos. The sequence continues at coordinate 27,761,000 of NC_133009.1, forward strand.
ATATGTTTCTTCCTGACCCTGATGGATGAGTTTGGTCAAAATAGTTGTACCGGGTTGCATGTGTGTGCATGTGTGTTGATGCGTGTATGTGTACACACGTGTTTATGTGTGTGCATTCACAGTGTGCAAGTGAGTGTGTGTGTGTGTGTGTGTACAGATGCATCTCTTTCTGTTCCCCCATCACTGGGAGGATCTTATTTAATGCCTCTCAGATGATGGTGGTACTTGTGAAGTGGAGAACTAGAAACTCAGAACTGGAGAGGAGCCACTGACCCATTTCCACAAAAGAAAGCCAAACAGTTGTCAGTTATAATGGTGTTTTTTCACTGCCTTAAATTTGGACTAAATTTGAACTGGTGACTTTGAAGTGAGTGACTCCATAGCCCATTATCCATCCCCTGAGATACATAATCCACTTTAAAGATACATTTTAAATAGCCTACTATGGGAAATGTAGTTAGCAAGCTCACGGATATGCTTACATTTAAGAACTCTCAGAAATGCACTTACGGATTTAAGAAAAAAAATCTGTGCAAGAAATAAAATGCGCATGAAAGGGGTGATTCATTTTATTAGAGCAATTAAAACATTGCCTCCATCATGCTCATGAAATAAAAATATATTGGAGAAAAAGCTATATTTACCTGGAGAGAAAACGTAAAACAGAAGGAGGATAAAAGTCCATTTTTCTGAAAGAAGTAACGGAAAATCTGCTGTAGGTTATAATTCAGGCAGAACCTCATCATTATGGACCAGGAGGCTGAGTGAGATCATTGTGGAATGGGAGCCAGAGCGAGCGCAATCTCTACCCAATATTTTTTGAGGCACAAATGTAGCCAGGAGTGAGTCATTCAACAGGGTACCTCAGAGGTGGAGGGTCTTGGATATAAATGGGCAAGACTGCGGTACAGGAAAAGCTGTCACCTTAACCTTGGATGTGCCGTCATCATCTCCCGGTGAGTTCACAGAAATCAACTTCTCTGACTCCGGTTCATGCCTGAGGCCAGGTCCACGCCGCAGTGATGCCTCAGGTGACTCAGAGAGGGCTCGTAAATCTGAAGGTCTCTGCTTCCAAACTCCAAGTGATATAACCTTTCCTTCTTGGGTTGCAAATAAGTTATATAAAAATAACATGGGAAATGGTTCCTCCGGGTCGACTTTGCTTATTGCCTTCCTCTGAGAATGTGCCAGGGACGAGAGGACTGGAGACTTGGGTCCTATCAAGGAAAGGTAGGAGAAGCAGGGGGAGGGGGGGAGGGGGAGGGAGGGAGGGCTGTCCCTCACCTTGTCTGTTTGACTCAACATGTGTCAGTACCGGGTATCAAGAAGAGCTGGGACTTGGGGAAATACGGTTGCGATTTCTTGGGGCAGCTGTTTTAAAGGGTGAATGAAATCATTCATCCATTCATCCATGCATCAACTGTTTGATTTTTCACTAATTGCTGAAGAACCAAGAATGGATAGTATAAAACCTCTGCTCTCATGGAACTTACGTTCTAGTGGGTAGAGAGAGCATTAAGAGGTGATTGAATGAATAAATATATAAAATACCAGCAGGTGGGCGGTAAAGCCAGGTAAGGAGTGAGAGGGACGAGAGAGTGGTACTCTTTTAGATGTGATGCTGAGGGGACGCCTCTGATACAGGAGATGCCGTGATGCAGTGACCTGCTGGGTAAAGTGAAGAATACAGAGAAGCATCCAGCACAGTGCCTGGCACGTGGTTAGCGCTGAATCAGTGGTCACCATCATTATCCTTGATAATAATGGTGCCTGCGTGCCCTTTTGAAATCTGTGGAGTCTGTAAAGTATTACAGGAAGCTTGGTTTAGAGCACACTTAACAATGGAATTCTGTATTCATATATATAAAGATTTTTTATTTGCAATTACAGTTTAACTTTGGAGATAGCTAGTACCTTTTGAAGGAAAACCAACAGAATCTGATTGCTTCGAGTGGTTAAATATCTGGCAACTTTTTCCCCCCTTCAGTCCAGTTAAACATTTCCTGCACGCCTGCTTTGTGTCTGGCACTGTGCTGGGCACTGGGGGAACAAAAATGTAAAATGTCATCTTTGCCCTCAGGAAGCTTATCATCTTATTTCCCCCCTAATTATTCAGGAAACTCACGCACTGTTTGACTAGAACCTGCAGGAGAGATTTATATGCTGACAAGGCTCTGTAGAGTTTAGAAAAAAACAAGCTGCATTTGAGTGTTAACTTTGATGTTTGTTTAGTTTTATAAAATATGTAAGAGGCTTTTCCATTAGTGAGTAAGACTTTCAAAAAGCTTTCAGAATCTCATGTCACAAGCAGTCGTTAAGCATCGCTTAAGGGGAGTCACAGAGCCTGACAGCTTGGAAACTTAAGCACAGTATGTGGTTTAGGACTGGTGGCCAAAACGAAGCCCCCATTCCTGTCTTAACTGAGGTCCTGTGGGTCGCACTGATTTTTTTTTTTTTTTTTTTTTGGTCTGAAAAATCCAGACTGCAGGGGAATCTACAGTCCACTTGGCAATTCCTTGCTTGTCTCTGTGTGGCAACCCCTCCTATCCAACTGGATCAAGTCTAAGGAAACGTTTTAAAGCATTTCCCTTCTAAGGCTTTGCCACTAGCTTTCCTGAATGCTTCTCACGTGTGATAGGATTATGGTAGTTGGTACCATGAATGACATCGGACAAATGGCTTTCCCAAGCAAGACCTGACCAGCATTGCCTTCCACAATATAGAAGGAGGTGGGTTTTATTCCATTTAACTTTAAGGGAAGGCAATTTTCTTTTAGCTGTAGGTGCTGGGGATTGAACCCAAGACCTTGTGCATGCCAAGGACATGCTCTACCGCTGAGTTACATACCCCGTACCCTTGGAAAAGCAATTTATTAACTTTATCATTTATATAAAAATTTAGAGGTGGGCAGAATTTTTCCATTGTAGGGAGATACACAGCCTTTGACGGAAATTTAGTCATCAAGAGGGCAACTTTGCCTTTGAAATGTCTGGAGAAACGTGGACCACCGCTTCCCGCCCCAGCCTGGGTCTGAGGCTGGTGTTTGCAGTCCACTACTCTTGGGTTTCACTGCCCAGCCTCTTCCAGTGCGTGGAGGTGCTTGGGCAGAGGCTCATCTGTTCGCTAAAGAATCTCCTTACCAAGATCCTTTCCTGTGGGCTTGGGGAAAACCAGAAGGTGGTTTATAAACTGTACGAAAGAACTTCTTGCCCTACCTCGCCACTAATAAATACACCTTGAGGTTCAGGATGTTTCACAGATCTCACCAAGCGAGCTTTCACAGATTTGGTTTTGTGAAAGTAGCCTTGGGGTCTGGAGCTGCCGTGAAAGGGTTCCACACCGGCAGACTCCACCGCACCTCTGAAATCAGAGCCTCGCTCTTGCCTGTGAGGATGCCATGGTGATCGTAAGGAATAAGAGTTCCATACACTGGTGATTTGTAAGACATTTTTCTTAAGTTTATTATTTAATAAAGAACATTCAGAAATAGGCAAGTAAAAAAAATGTCATTTATGTCACAGATGAGAAAGCCACGTATGTGTATTAATGGAACTCATTCACTGGTTTATGGAGCCAGACTTCTCCTGGGACGCTACAAATCCACATGCATATAGACCCCTCTCAATTTGACGGGAACACAGATTATTCACCAAATACTATCTGAGAAGAGCCCAGGATTATGCAGAATTCTCTATCGGGCTTGTCAGGGATTCTCTTCCGTAGCATAGAGCTTAGAAACATTTTGAAGGGAAACAGCCCCGAGGCTTTGAACAATGCTGGTTGGTTGTGCTTTTTGCTGAACAGATGATTTTATAGACACCTGGGCCATCCTCTCTGCACAGAGACTCTTCCTAAACGTCCCCTCTAGTCAGCAATTTCCCATTATAGGAATGGTTAAAATTATCAGGTGTCGTCCCCCAAAACCCATGTTTGTTTCTGCCAGACCCCTGTAAGGAGCATCCATCTTGAAGATGTTAGAGAGACAAATACCTGCAACTGGGATATGTGTCCTCTGCTTGTTAAGACTTTGCCAAATAAAATTTCTCTGTCAAGGGAGCTCCTTTGCATGAAGCTAGAGCCAGCTGGTGTGAGCGGGTCCCTCCCCACGTGTAGTGCGGAGGCAGCTCCGGCATTAGAAGGTCTTAAAGTATCCTAAGGGTTTATTTTGAGCTCCCAGTTCTTCAAAAGGAAAAGAAAAAAATACAGAAGCGTGCGTTCCTGCCAGTGGTTCAGAGAAACCTGATGTAGCCCTTGTTTCTTTTGTTTCAGGAAACAAAGCATGAGATGTGCTTGAAACCTACACATGGGAAGCTCTAAATGTAGTCATGTTCTTTGGTTATTTATAGCACAAGAGCCTCCGCCCGCCCTCCCTCCTCATTATCTCTCGGCCCCTCCCCCAGCACCGTGACCCTATATTTAGATCTGAAGCGTCATCTTCAGATGCTGTGTGACCACGTCAAGGTTGTGCCTCTGAGAAGTGTGGCAGGATATGGGCTGTTTTGCCTAATGGAGGAGATAACCGTTTGGGATATTTTCACCTTCTGCGGGACAAGCCTCCGCTGTATGTAAGAAGCCCGGTGAGCAGGCAGGAGTCCTTGGATACCGTTTTAGAGAAGGAGGCGTTTTTGTAAACCTGGTGTTTGTCACAAAAAGCACTGCTGTTGCATATTACCAACTTTTCGGAGTAGGTTCTTTAAAAAATGAATGTCTATCCATAAGAGAGGCATCATTTTATTTACATGTGGGTAAAATAAAAATTTTAATGAACAACACTTTTCTTTTCCTCCAGAAAAATCTGTGATCTGAAAAAAATCTGAAAAAGGGAATATCTGAAGCTGTATCAGGAAGTTTCCAAAAAGAAAAAAATGATCGATGCCACTGTGTTTGATACTAATTCGAATAACGGCTAAATACGTGCTAAGCATATTTCAGGTACTATTTCATCACCAGGTTACCTGTCAGGTGCGTAGTAGCATTCCCATCTCACAGATAAGGAAACTGAGGTTTAGAGAATTAAATGACCTATATAAGGTCACGGAGCCGGTCGGGTTTCAAACTCAGGTGGTCTAACTCCTGGGCCAGTGCTTTTAACCACTGTCCTGACCCTAAGTAAGGTGCGGTTCTCTGGTAGCTCATATTATCTTGTGTGTGTGAAGACGGAATGGTCGGTGATGGTGAGCTCGGCATCTGCAGGTCACTGAAAAGGGCGGTCCATGTGGTGTCACCCATTATATGGGCAGGATCCTTACGTCTCATTCAGCTCTAGGTCCTGATTCAGAAACCGTTGCTTATTGTGGGTGGAGTGGAGTTGCTCTTACATTCTCTTGCTGCTGAAAGCCGGTCACGTGGCTGAGAAGGATCAGTTTGGAAGCCACAATTGGTTTCAAGCAAAGTGTTCTGCTGTCTACTGTTTTATTCCATTAGGATGACTTCCTTTCTTTCCCTTTTCTCCTGAAAGTACCTTATGAAACCACAGCTCTGCAGAATTGCCCTGTCACCCTCCAGGCACTTCCTTGTCCATGAGCACAGCTACGGGAGGAGCCAGCGCTCTCTGTAGGGGGAACGGGCAAGGGGACACTGCAGGCAAGGGGGGGCTTTGTGTATGGGGGGATAAAAAAAACTGGGCTAAGCTCTCAGGTCTGCTGTTTAGACCAGTTTGTCATTGCCCATCTAGGACAAATAACTTGAACCTTGTTCCTCTTCAGATCTGAAAAAATACTTCTTTTTCTTAGAAAATACCTACTGACACCTGCATGTTTTCTGTCGAGCGATACTGTGGGATTTGTATTAGAGAACTTAACATTTCACCATTTTCTTCTTAAAGTGCATGGGGTGCACTTAAGCTGTTGCAGACTCACTGTCAACATTGCATGTTTAAAAACAAACACGCATTTTTTAAAAAATGGGGGCAAAATCCTGGCATTTTAGGGAAAGGCTTTCTCGGAGGGTGGGAGGAGAAAAATATGGAGAATAATGAATTCATCAAGCTGAAAATGCACAAGGCAGCGGAGCGCTCAGGCTTCAATACATGGCAAATGGAAAGAGAGCCCCCATTACTGCTGAGACGCACAGACACAGCCCCGCTAATCGCTTGGTCATGCTTGGGAGACACTAAGTCATCACAGGCCATGACATGGTGAGAACAGGGTGCCCGGGGTTTGTTGTAAGAAAAAATTGTTGATTTAACATCCATAACCGGCAGTGCTCCCTTCCCCGACCCTCATCCTCAGATGACAAGCCTTGGTTGGAAAAATGCTCCTGCGCACGTGTGTTTAACCCTTTAGGCTCAACACCATTGGAAACACTTTGGGCGGTAAAAATTGTGAAGTAAGAGACTACTAGAAAGAGATTAATTTCTCTTTCTTCCCACAATTTGTTGTCTCTTATTTATATAGATGTGCGTGTTCAATGTCAAATAACGATAGTTAACATGTATTGAAGAGCTGCTATGTGCCAGGTGCTGTTTTATTTAATTGTATTACCTCATTCAGTCCTCACGACAGCTGCATGAAATAGGGTACCAGGCTTGTCTCCATTTTATAGACGATACAGCCAAGGTCACATAGCTGATGAATACTGGAACCAAATTTGGAACTCAGATTGTCTGACTCCAATGCCTGTACTGCTGACCACTGTGCCTTGTATTAAGTTATGTCCTTTGAGAAATCCAATGAAACCAGAGGACAGATTCGTCAAAAAGATGAAGTATACTTTTTCATTCTTTCAACATACATTTTATTGAATATTGCGCTTATGGTGGGGTGGAAAGACAGATACACATGTAATTCTAGTGCAGTACCATTCCTACTGTGATGGAAAGATGCGTTCTGATCTGGGTTGTCATGGAGGAGAAGTCACCTCCTCTTCAGGGGCTGCTGTCAAACCAGTGACTAGTGTGTTACCTGCCTACCTTAATAGGTAATAAATAATATAGTCTGGAGAGGAAGCAAATGCGTAACATTTGAGCTGAGCCTTTATGGCTAAAGAAGAGTTTTCCTATGGACGAGGTGGGAAAAGGCACTGCAGGACGAGAGAAGAGCATGTGTAAAGACAGAAGACCACCTGGAATGTTTTGGAAACTACACTGGTTCTGTATTGCTGGAGTGCAGAATGGAAGGTGGTTGAGTGGAGGCAAGAGTGGGAGCCTAGATCGTTCAGTTAACAGGCGGGATAATCACTGACATGGTGTCCCATGCCTTGGGCCGTGGGTGTACCCGGACGAGTGAGGGGACCATTGAAGTGATGCAAGACTGTGGAGGAGTGGTCCAGGTGAGGTTAGAGAAGCAGCACCCTGGGCAATGGATGGAAGATTTGGGAGAGTGATCATGACTGGATTCTGCTGCAGTGGTCTTGGATAAGATTATGGGGGTATGGACTGGCATGGTGCTGGTAGAGTTCGAGTGGTGAGACATACTTAAGCTATGTTCAAGGAGACTGGTCATTCATTAGATACGAGGAAAAAGGAGATAGGGGAACTGAAGACACATTTCTGTTTTGAGAAAAATTAGGCATTTTTTAATGGAAGTCTTGTTGATTGTGTTAGGTTCAGATGTATAGCAAAGTGATTCAGTTATACATGTATATATATATGTGTATATATATATATATATACACACACATGTATATATTTCAGGTTCTATTCCATTATAGGTTATTGTAAGATATTGAATATTGTTCCATATGTTATATGGTTAATCTCTGTTGTTTATCTGTTCTATGTATAGTGGCATGTCTCAGTGAATCCCATTCTCCAAATTTATCCCTCTCCCACTTTCCCTTTTGGTAACCGTAAGTTTGTTTTCTATGTCTGTGAGTCTGTTTTGCAAATAAATTCATTTGTATTATCTTTTAGATTCCACACATAAGTGATATCATATGATATGTGTCTTTCTCAGTCTGACTTAACTTCATTCAGTAAGATAATCTCTACATCCATCCATGTTGCTGCAAATGACAATATCTTATTCTTTCCTATGGCTGAGTAATATTCCATTATATATATATATTTCCATTATATGTATATATATACACACATTATACACACACACACGCACACATATAAATAACACATCTTCTTTGTCCATTCAGCTGTTGGTGGACACTTAGGTTGCTCCCATGTCTTGGCTCTTGTAAATAGTGCTGTAGTAAAACACTAATTTTATGAGGGATATGAAAAATGGAAAAGACTTGGTTAAAAAACTGTGAGTTTAATTTTGTTAGGTTTGAGCTTCCTTTGGGACATATATCTGGAGATGTCTGGAAGACAGTTGGACACACGTGACTCAAAGTTAGGCACAGGGCTGTATTTGAAAAAGAGCCATCAGCAGCCATGGAGGTCCTGGCTGGTGAATTTTCCTGAGGAGGGTCATCACTCCACACACGGTGCTGTAACACAGAGGAAAGCATTAGTACCACACAAATAGGCAAGACAGAATAGGGTTTAGTAGCCAGTAGATGGGATTATTAAAAGGAATTCATGAAAGAAGAGATTTGGGACCAGAAAGTTAGGCTTTAAACTGAGTGGAAAGAAAAGAGGGGAAGCGATAATTTTGTGTGGAAACGTCCTCAGGTTTAGCAGTGTGGTGTTTTAGAAGCTTCTCTTGGGAGTTACCCATTTCCAATATCAGACTATTTGGTTCTGGAGGTTATAGTGCTTTAGGAATTATTTTAAAAAGAAGTAGGGGCGCCGTGAAACATGTGCATTTGTATTAAATCACTGTTAAACCTTGTTCTGAAACTGGCCAGCTGACTATATGCGTCATGTGTTGGTAAACAGTTTTCCTTTAAAATAAAATTCCAATTTTAATCCAAATTATTAAACATTTATTACAGTTCTTATTGTGGTGCCAGCCATAGTTCTAAGTACTTTACACCTGTTAACCCATTTAATTGTCACAACACTCCTATGAGGTAAAGACTCTTATTGTCCCCATTTGACAGATGAGGAAACAGAGGCACAGAGTTTGACTCACTTGCTAAGTAGCCACTGAGTGACTGAGTCCAGATTTTGAATCGAGATGTCCTGGCTCCCTTACCGTACACTATATTGTCTCTCTCATAGCATGGCCAGAAGACCCAGGAATCTAAGAATCTGGCTGTGCCCAAGCTTTCCATCTCTTGAGAACCCCAAGTGATATTCAGGCCTGACAAATCGCAGGCGAGAGTGAGAGTAAACAGTACTGTATTGGGATGTATGTGTGGTGCCGGATCCCAACGCAGAACTCTCGCAAGTTCGAGGAGAGGCTGTCGTCCCATAAGGCCAGTCCCGAATCACACGTTTACTGCCCTCGAGCAAAGGCCTGTGCGGCCCTCCCCGCTGTGGTCTGAGATGCTGGGCCCAGGGGACATGGTGCTGGAGAAAGGGGGAGTGGGGCTGGAGGGGCTGTTCAGTTGTCAAATTTGAGCCAGTCTCCACAACCTCTGGGGGCACACCTGGCTAGCTCCCAGGAGAACAGGCCGAGGGCAGGGGAGGGAAAGGGAGAGACAGAAGGGGAGCGACCTCTCTTAGGCGGGCTGACTATGCAGACCTAACCCGTGAGGAGAAGAGGCTCCACCCTTGTGTTTGCGGCCACAGCGGCCTCGCCTCCCTGAGTGTTCCACCTCTTTGAGCGCGTGGTGGAATCAACTTCAGGAAAAGAGGGAAGAGAGAAGAGGACACTAAAGGAGAAAGACCTTGGATTTCTCCTTCAAGGAGCCAGAATAGCCCACAGTTCTCATCTCATCACTGGATTCACAGAAAAAAAATTTCCTTTTCAATACAGGGCCCCTGTACGTTAGGGAGACGGGATGGGGTACGTGCCTGGGAGCGGCTCCTCCTGCCCTGACTGCCACTGAGAAGACGGCCAGTCAGAAGCATTGCCTATAGCAGCACGGGGGGCCGGAGCCACGGCGCTGGCCACGGGGTTGGAACTGTGGATGGAGACTGAAAGATGGAGATCGGATGTGCCTTTGCAGAGTGGAGCCCACAGTGTCCAGGAGATCTTCTTGACTCTAGTAAAATTAGGTTAACGCATTTGAATAGGTGCCATTTTATTCCCTGTGTGAGAACAGTTGGAAGATACGGGTTTTAATACTGACTTTGCCTCTGTGTACACCTTAGGCCGGGAGCTGGCGAACATGTGCTGTGAAGGCCAGATAATAAATATTTTCTGTTTCTATTCAGCTCTGCCATTGTAATGCAAAAGTCACCTTAGGTAGTATGTAAATTAACGAACTGGTCTGTGTCCCAGTAGAACTTTAAAAAGCAGATGGGAGCGGGAGGGTGGAGAGTAGGGAAGGCAGATGTGGGCCGACTTCATAGTCGTGTGCCATCCCTTGCTTTAGGCAAATGACCTGACTTCTTTCACATCTCTGCTCCCCCATTCCTCCACTTGGTTATTTATCCTCCCCCAACAACAACACAGGGGGTGGCAGATACCTGGCATAATGATAGTGTATGGAAGAAGGAAGGCTGGGACTCAGTGGTGCCGGCCAGCTTTGGGACCTTGGCCTGGTACTTGTACTCAGTGCAGGGACCTCATTTAAGGACTTTTTCGGCTCTCACAGTCTATGTAGAAGAATTTGAGAAAGCGCTCTCCAAAAATAAAGTTAAGACTAAGTGTAGCTAAAAGTTTCTTTCAAAAACTAATCCACCTCATTTCTTGGGTTGAAAACAAAAGTACCAAGTCCTCACTGGAAAATTAGTTTGTGTGCTCTCTAATTTGTGAGGATTTTTCCTCCTAGAATTGTTAGGTGGCGTTAGTACTTGACTCCTACGAGCTTGACAGGTAAGGTCCAGTGCCCTGGCAGGGGACACAGGCGGTGTGTTGGTCTAGAGGGTGTCAAAGAAAGCTTCGCCTGAAAAATATTTTAAACCAGTAATGCAACAAATGTATAATTCTTGCTCTAATACTATTCCCAGAATTTCTCCAAACAGTGCAAGAAACAGACATCAAAAAGGTGACATTCCACTGTTTAACCCTTTTATGAATATAAATATAAAAGGTACCGAGCGTAGGATAAGGAAGAAAGTGATTGCATCTTTACTCTAGAAGCTCCATCCTCCAGAGTCCGCCATGATTAATCTAATGGCGGCGGCAGGGGTGGGGGGGTGGTCCAGATTCACTTACATCCCCTCTAGTGCACTTGATTTAAAGCGCAATTCACAATGGAACGTGCCTGAACACTGCCTCTCCTTCCTTATGAAAGTCATAAGAGTAATAAGGAGGAAAGACGGATTCATTTGAGTCCAATTCATCGCTTAAGCACAAAACAAAACACAAACTCGTTATTGAAGAGTAATAAAAATGAGTCTAAGTGGCAGTTAGGTTCCTACGAATAAAAATTGCCACTGCTGCTGCCGTTGCCTGTCTTTGTGAAATGAAGAGACGAATGCTACCCGTGTTCAATGAGCCCATAATTAAGAGGTGTTTAACACTGAAGGCTATTGCGTTAAAAAGATATTGCCATGTAAATGTCAGACCAGTGGAGACACTGGATTATGAAGGTTACACCTGCCAAAGGTAAGCTTAATGAAACAGCCAATGGCACTGACGTGGTTTAGAGATTTAGCCAGTAGCTTAAGCATTTACAGCCTCATGGAGTAACAGTCTAGTTCAATTCTTTCCAACTTCTTTTTATTTTAAGCTGAGCATGCTGGAGTGGATGGGAGAGGGGAGTAGTGTGTGTGTTGTACACACACGCGCGCACCCTTTTAGGAGCATTTTCTCCTTGGGCATACTGAGTGATACTGACATAGCTTCAAGTGAGGTGTCAGTGTATAGTTACTAAAGTGATTCGTATTTTGCATAGTTATACACCTTCAATACTTCTCAATTTCTTCCTATTTTTTGTATGGTCACTAGCAGTCCGGTTTTGTTAGACACACCTTTCCAAGTAACTCGGATGGGATGTTTCTGTTCCTTGGTGTTCAACAGATTGCAGGGCATGCTCTGAAGTAGACTTCAACCCTGGGAGAACTGCAGAGCCAGTGAACTGCCGGAAGATGGTTGGATTTAGATGTCTCATGGAGATCAGCCCCTTTTGCAATATGCGTCATAGGATAAGACAAGTTGATGTTGAACTTTTGGGGTAGGAGGTTGAGGTGATCTGTCCCAGAGACCTGCTGCTTGAAACGGAATATGTAAGGAATCCTACAGGGGATCAGCGCACAGTAGGAGCTTAACAAACGTGGTGGTTTCACATTGGTGGAAGAGTTAACCCTGGTTGTTCCTTCAGTTGCCTGTTTTTGAATCTTTTTTATTAAGGATGGCTCTTCGCAATCCAAGAGATTAGATGCCAGACCTCTGTGTCTCTAGTACCTCCCCTCAAGGCTTAAAAGTGGAGCAGCAGAGTGCAGAAAGGTTGAGGATTAAAGGGGGTGGTTCAGAACTCTGTGTGTGCCTTTTTACAGAGCACTGTGTGTTTCCAAAGTGTTTGAGACTCATTTGTTTCTCTGACTAAACAGAGACCAGAGCCAGAATAAAGGCAGGCCCCTCCAAGATCCCCCACCACATTGGCAGGACAACCACATTACCAAAGAAGAATTTATGACTTCCATCACCCGAGCTCAACCCTTGCTCCTGGGTTTTTGTACTTTCTGGTTTGCTTCATTTGGGCTCTTGGCTACCAAAAATTAAGCAGAAGTTGCCCTTTTTTGTCTCCTCCTTTCCGTATCTGTTCTTGATCTGATCAGATTGCTGTATTAAGAGGGGGTAAAAGGTAGGACGTGGGAAGAATGTGGAGCAACGGTTGTTTCTTGGTTGATAAAGGAATCTGACCCTCATTCCCGAATCCCCACTTGATGTTTGTTGTTATTAAAATTGTCTGTAAGCGTAATTGTTGAGTATATAATCCAAGAAGATAACACAAACTAGCTTTGCCACAAAATCGTAGGAGTAATGAAAGTCTACATCTGCTGACGAAGAATGAGACAAATTTGCCAAACAGTCGTCTTCATAGTTTAAGCATATATCATATGATGTTTAAATCCCATCTGCAGTTCTTTTTTTTTTTTTGGAAAAAAATTACAAATTACTTTTAAAGTATATTTGTAGCCTGCTGAGAAAATTCTGGGGGAAAAAAAAGGAAGGGTAACCAAGAAACTGCCCTCTGTGTCCTGCGAGGGGAGAGAAAAGAGAAAGTAAATGGTGGGGGGTGGGGAGGGAGAGAGACCTGTGTACTGCATCCAGGGGAAGTAATTGAAAATGCTAATTCTGTGCCCACAGACTAAAACTTTGAAGGACAGGTCCTTGTCATTGGACTCCTCGAGAAACAGCAGAGCAGAAATAAAAATAGATCATTGACCAAAAATATCCCTTTCCAACCGAGAAGTTTTAAAGTGCTGCTGCCCGTTTTTCTGTTTAAAAAATTATAAACCAGTCTTTTTACACTTTACCTTGAGAACTTCGGAGACTAATGTGGAAGCGGCTTAGGAATAGAAATATTATGAGTCTTTGTTTATGAAACATTGAAATATTTTTCTGGCTATTTTTTGCCCTTTGGAAAGTGCATTATCTGCAAAGGTCAAGTTTGGGTTTTTGTCAGATCAGGAATTTCAGAGGCTCAAGTCAATTAGCAATTTTGGGAAAGAGGAACAGAGTTGGAAATTACCTACTTTTTGCTTTAAATGAATAGAAATGTTAATGATCATGATTGCAATTACAACGATAATTCCTCTCCACTTTAAGCTCAAAAGTTACACCAGGACTGCTGACTGATTTGCATTGTTATAACTAGTAGGGTGGGAACAGTCATGCCAACATATTTATAGAAAGTGCCCTGATCATGCTAGTACATTAAAAACTGGACATGTGTTTACTGGTTCTTTATAGGGTTACTGGTTCATGAGAATCAGGAATGTTGTTAGAATGCAGAGCTAGATTTGGAATCTGTATCTTTTTCTTTTCTTTCTAGTCTTTAATATACATTTATTAATTCAGCACTGTTCTAGGTAGAGAGCAGTGAACAAAAGAGACATAAACTACTATATACAAAATAGATTAACAACAAGGACCTACTGTACAGCACAGGGAACTACATTCAATATCTTATAATAACCTATAATGAAAAAGAATATATATATATGTGTGTGTGTGTGTGTATGTGTAACTGAATCACTATGCGGTACACCAGAAACTAGTGCAACATTGTAAATCAACTGCACTTCAATAAAAAAAAAAAAAAAGACAGAGCCTCCGCCCACATAAAGCTCACATTCTAGTAAGAAAGTGAATAAATAAGGAAGAATAATAGACAGTACGTCAGATGGAAAAAAATACAGTGAGGGAAGGAGGGTTGGGTTTTGATTTTTTAAACAGAGTATTCAGGCAAGACTCCACTGAGGTGATATCGGCCAAAGGACCTGAAGCAACTGAGGGAGGGGCTCTGTGAATGGCTGGGTGGGGTGGTTTCAGGTGGCAGGGAAGCAGAGGTAGACGTTCTGAGGAAGGCAGGTGTCCGGTGTGTTCGAGGAAAGCAAGAGCGGCAGTGGTACTGGAGTGAAGTGAACTCGGGAGGGAACAGTGAGAAGTGGTCCCAAAGGAGAAGCGGGGCCAGGGCTACACGGTCATGTAAGGTCATGGGCACGGCTATGACTTCATCTCTGAAAGAAATGAAGCCAGTTACAGGATTTTGAGGAGGGGAGCCGCATGATCTAACATTTCTAAAGGATCATTCCAGGAGCTGTTTAGAGGATTGACTTAGGTGAAACAAGGGCAGAGGCAGAGAAGCTCACTAGGAGGCTGTGGCAATAATCCAGGGGAAGGTGACAGTGGCTTGGACCCTCAAGACCACGTGGAGGTGGTGAGATGTGGTTAGGGTCTCTGGATATATTTTGAAGGTAGTGCCAGCAGGACCTGATGATGGATTGGATGTGTGGTAAGAGAGAAAGATAGTCTTTGAATTGCAGATTCTCATTCTACCACCTTCAAAACCTTAGACAGTTTCTCACTCTGGTATCAGCTATAACAACCAAAAGGTACGTGTGCACTGCACTGTATTTTAAACATTAAAATGCTTTTGTTTACTTTATTGGAGTTGAATTTATACAACAGGTAATTAATTCACCTTTCAGACTAACAGCGGCCAAGTGATGCTACATACTCTGACCAAGCTCATACAGCTCGTCACTGGCAGATCAGACACTCACACTCATCTCCCGCACAATGGCCGTTGTAAAGATAATCTTCCTTATTAAGTGCTGGGACCGCGGCTTGCGGGGCTCCAGCACTTCAGTTATCCCAGGGGTCCTTTGAGGAGCTAGGTCAGTGCGAAACATCTCAGATACTGTTGTAAGGAGTGGGTATTGCCTGTGAACATGTGTTATCTTTTGTATGTGAAGAAGGAGGTCCTGACCTACAGTGAAGTACATTTGACCGTGCACTTGGTATTCTTTTTTTCTGGTAACTAGCAATTAATTTAGGCCACTTCCCTCTGATCCACTGACTCTTGCTTAACCCACTGGCCATGACTTGTGGTGTAGAGCTGCCTTCTGAGTTACTGGAATAGAGCAAGACTGGTTAGCCCGACACAACAGCTGGAAACAGCTAACTACCACCCCTGATCGGATGCTGACCAGCTGGCTAACCGGTCGCAGTTACAGCCTTTTGTGGATGTGGACAATGTAAACTGGCACTGTTTTAACATATCAAGTGCTTTGGCCACATTTATTGGTCTGATGGATGGATCTAAGGCTGAAGACCAAGTTGAACTCTCTATTAATGGAAAATAATATAAACAGAAGAAAAAAAAAGCCCTACCCATTTAATTCATCAGAGGTAATAATATCTAAATACCTTAACCTCAAATCATTGGTCTTGGATATCTCAATCAATATGGATTCTCTCAAAAATCAATTTACCACTGCAAATATGATTGTTTAATAATTCACAAGTTATGAGTCTTCAGGCTAGAAAAGGGTGAGCAGAGCAGAAGGAAGAGAGGTAATCTCCACCTCAGATAAGATTTTAATTAAAAGAAGACAAAATATAGCTGAAAAATTTTAGTTTAGACACGATGATCTTTTCTGTGTGGGTGTTTTGAGCTGGCCATCCTACTGGGGAGGTATCAGTTTAGTTCAGTTTCGTTGTTCACTTTCAGATCAGAGCTATTTAGCTATTTTCCTGAAATTCATAAATATTGTATTAAAATGAACCAGAACAAACTTCTGTTTCACTTACGAGATTAAAAAACAGTAATTTTAAATAGCTAATGACTGATGCCAAATCATATAGACATTCTTTTTCTGCAGTACTGGAGAGAAAGGACCTATGAACCTCATAAGGCATTTTGGTAACTGTTCTGAGCCTTTTCTGTTTTATATCAGAGAAGGTGATACTGTTTTGTAAATTTTGCCTTTGGAGTGTCCCTTGCCCATTGTCATTGGCTTGGGTCCCGTGAATTCTTTCTAACGTGTCACTTTCAAGGTGCAATTCTTCTCTGAAAAGATACTTTGAAGCTTGGCTTCATGAGCGCTCTCCCCTCTCCTGCAGTGATAACGATGTGGACAGACCAGTTACTGACGATTCTTCTGGGTCAGGATTTGATTCTCTTCACTGTCCATTCTCCATCAAGAATATTCTGGCCCAAGAATCTCTTTAACCTGTTAAGGGAAGAGACCTTTTTTGATTTTTCTGTTGTTGTTTTATCCTCGAACACTAATTTTTGCAGCCACGGACTAAAATGTTCTTCTACATTATTTCATCATGGACGAGATAACTGTTGGAATGGGGGTTGCCAGGGTCACTGCTGTACACCCAGGAGAATGTCCTGTCACCTGAATGATTTGGCTCTGCCCCCACCCTGGGCCACACCCCCATGTAGGGCTGGGTGACCTTTCTGTCTATTTGCATAATCTTCCTTCCTTGGATTTATTCTCCATGCCTGGGTCAAAAAATGGGGCTCATTAATAAACATTTATTGAGCACCAACAGGGTATTATGTTCCAAATATATTCCCTTCCCTGTGGGCTTGGAATCCACAATTTTGGCTCCCAGCAGTCACCTCTGCCCTGATTTTGAGAAGAGTAACTTATCTAAGCAATTGAAAGGACGTTCAAATATTTGTGAACTTCAAAGGGAGATAGTCCTTCATTTAAAATGTCCTCTTAAGTGATCAAAATTTCTAAATATTCTACTTGTCTAGGAAAGTCCAGTGAACTGTGAGTTTCTGGGATGCAGAGAAGCCCTGATAAGGTTAAAAATATTAACACTCATAGACAATAATTAGGTTATCAAGTTAAAAGCATCTGTGCAGTTAGGTGTGAGAACTATAGAGAGAGAGAAAAAAAGAACCTCACAGAAATTAAAGAACGTTGTCAAGGTCATCGGCATATAATTTTTAAAGTCATCTGAGCTAGGTGCCGTTATGCTAAAAATTCGATCAGTAGGCAAAGTTGAAGAAGACACTGTGTTGTTAAGATGTGTGAAGCTTTTTACCGAAGCATGATAAATAATTGAAAATGCCTTTAGCAAATTCCTGTTTTAATGGGAAAATACTTTGTCATGCAGTTTTTCAATTAGTATTCACTAATTCAAATTGGTTTATCATTTAGCGAACTGCACATTAGATTTTTAGTGATGCATTTTCTCATCTTCATTTTCACTTGTGGGTTTTCCAGTTGAAAGTCAGACTTTCGGGGGCTTCGATAATGTTTCTCCTCATGGTTTGCAGCATCTTTCTGACTCACGCAACACCCGAAGGATTAAATGAAAAATCATCATCATTGGTGATTTTTGAACTTGATCTTGGTGTAGGCCCACGGATTGCAGCTGTTGGAATTAGAATCGGGGATAGGGGAAGGGATACATCTTAACTTGAAATAAAGAAGATGGTGATTCTTTAATGTGCCCCTGCTTCCCTTTAGATTCAAAGGAATTCACACATACTGATTTTGAAAGGCATTCTCCATTTCGGATTTAACATTCTTGTTTGCAATGTGTATAGAAGAGCCAATAATCCAAAATGTGCTTCTGAAAACATCGGTCAGTCAATTATCTAAGTATTTCTCAAACACAGAAGGTGCACTCATTGAATTAGTTCAGGGGCTGCAGTCCATAGAAACATAAAGGAAGACTCTCTCTCTTTTTTTTTTTTTTTTTTTTTTTACTTTGGTAGAGGGAAAGGCTCACCAAAAATACAGTTCCTTGGTCTTCATGTGGGAATTCCACATTCACTCATTCATCGTTTAATGAGTACCTCCACAAGTGGGTTACTGCTACCAAAATATATATATTTTTCTATGTTTACCTTTGTTTGTTGCCCACTTCCCATGAGAATATAAATCTGTAAGTGTAGAGAACTTTATGTCTCTACCTTTGCCCCAGAGCTTAGAATAACAACTGGCACACAGTGGAAATTTTAAATGTAGTTGTTAAATGAATGCATGAGAGATTGAGCGAATGGTCACGTATGTGCTTCAGAAAGATTTCTCAAACAAAATGCCAGGTAGCCTGAGGTCTGAAGGTTCAGTAGGAATTTAGCCTAAGAAGAGGTCTTGCCTAAGAAGAGGTCTTGAAGGGGGAACGTAGAAGGAGCAAGTTCCTTGCAGAAGAAAAAGTAGACGGCATTACTATTTACATCGCACCCCCAATGTGGGATACTGAGGTATAAATCCAACGAACTATGAGCAAAATCTATGCGAGGAAAATACAAAACTCTGACCAAAAAGATAAGAAATTAAAGGATTAAAAAAAAGAGAGGGAGAGAGAAAGACATCCCATGCTCATTCCTGGGGACTGAGCAAAAGGCGAGAATGAGGAGACTAGAACCAGGATCCGGAAAACAGAGAGGAAGGGCGAGGAAGGAGGCTGTCGCAGCACAGCTGTGCGTCGGACTCACAGTGGGGTCCGTGCCCACGGACAGCAAATGTCTTCCCATCGGGGTGGTAACCACTCTCTGGTCTGGTCCCCCGGGGTTTCTGTTTGCAGAATGACTGTGACAAAGTAGAGGTGGAGCCCAAGGGCTTTGGAATAGTGAACATGGCCAAGTAGGCTCCCTCAGGAGGAGGCATCCTCCCACTGTTCACGGTGGGGGAATTAGAATCTGCGGGCAGCCTGGGCAACTCTCTGGTGCGTGGTTTGAAGCACCGTTAATAGAAGCAGTTCATCCTTTGTCGAGACTTTTTGTTTGCCCACCTAACTCGTCTGCTGTGATGAGATTTCTATGCAATCTGCGGGTCACCAATAAAAGAGGAAAGGCAAGCATGTCTCTAACATTTTCTGGGACAAGAATCCAATTGGAGGCCCATGTTCCACCATTGTCTGAAAGCTACCAGTCAAGCTAATGCATATTTAAATAAAACATCTTCTATCTTGAGAAATAAACCTTCATGATCCTTTGTACTTTAAGTGTGGTCCACATGCCGGTAGCGTCAGTATCATCTTGGAGCTTAGTAGAAATGCAGACATTCAGACTGTACCTCAGGGTTACCAAAACAGAATCTATAAGGCCTCCAGCTACTTTGTTAGCACATTGAAATTTGAGAAGCACTGTTCAGAATGACTCGAAAGGCCAAGTTCTAATATAGAACCCACAGACTTCTTGGAGTACTGCCCCAGAACATGACAATGTGACAAGAACTGTGTCTTAGCCCCCAACCTCTATCCTGACCCCCTTCTCTTCCCATTCCCAGCTTCTTCCAGCATCTCAAGGTGCCTTGTCTTCAAATGAATGGATACCCCAGTCAACACAATTGTATCCTTTTAAAATAGCTGTTCTTTGGCCTCCCCTCAGGCCCAGGACTGTATCATCGGCAGGGGAGTCAGCCATTGTGAGGATGGATGCAGGCCTATAGTAAGCTTAGGACCATTAAGGCAGGGACTTCCAGGATCCCAGGACTTTGCAGGTCTAAAGGTAGAGCGTGGGCTCTAGGTGGTCACATCCCTCTGAGCCTCTAGACTTCTCTCAGTATGGAGAAGGGCACGGGCAGAGAAGGGACCGCTGAAGTGCAGGGTCCAGATAGGAGTCCCTCTTGCTTTGCTCTAAGTGTAGTGGTGGATTAAGGTATTTCTCTTTCTGGGTATGCCATCATTGTGGTAATGGCATTCAAGCCAGAGTGTCTTCATCCAAATCAGGTAATGAATAGATGGAAATTTGCCCTAGGAAACCCACTGAAGAAACATGGAAAGGCATCCAGGTTCATAGAACACTGGAGGGGTTGACAACTTAATTGAGGTCTGGAGTTTCTTGCTGTTGGGGATGGTTTACAGGAAAGACATATCCTGAGAGACTTAGGCCGTTGACCCCAACACAATGAATCTGAGTGGGCTGGGGGAGGGGAGGATATGTGTGCAACTTTTCGGTTGCATAATATTTGATGTGTCTATAGTAAACTGGACTTGCATTTCCATGGTCGGTCAAAAAGCAGCTTCCTGAAAGGTGTTTGGTACCCTTTTTCAAAATCTGACTCTCCATCAAATGGAATTTCTTTTTTTTTTTAATGTAATGAAATGTGATTAGTGCAAATGTCTGTGAAATTTATTGTACTATTAAAATCCTATTGGGTCTTTGTTTATGAAATGTATTTTTCTGTATTTGAGGTTTAGAGAGGCTTGATAATGAGGCTTAGAAGATTCATGGCCTCTTTTCTGTGGCTTAATTTAGGCTCTATATCAAATATGTAAAATAACATTATATCTTCCCACCACCTCGGTGGATCATACATTTTGTTATTATTTCCCTGCCAGGGTTTTTTTTTTTTTCTCTTCTCCTTTTATAAATACAGGACTACTAATAGTGGGGACATTTTACAATCTAGACCATTATCTAGAGCAGAAAGAAGGAGGAAGTCTGGATGACAGTTTCCTCCTCCAGGTCCACCTCAAGGGTTAGGTAGACACATGTTGACTCCTATATAGTGTCAGCCCCCTCCCCTCCCCACCGCATCCTCCTTCATTCCACGTGTATATTCCATCAGGAACAGCCAGAACCCAAACTCTGCACGGCCCATCACTCAGCTTCCATGGGAGGCAAATATGACTTGCTAGGCAGAGTTTCCCACAGGACACAAAAATTGTGATGATCAGCCTGCATGGTGCTCTTCGGGGGGAGTATGACTGCTGGTGACTTAAGGAACCTATGATTTTTGATCCTCCCTCCATTTCAGCACAAAGCAGCGAAGGCCGTTCCTTATCTCTTACACAACCAATTCTTAGCTTCTTGGGTCTACTTCTCTCTTAACCTCCATTGCACCAGTGACTTCACATTGCTCTAAGGATAAAACCAAAATCTAAAACATGGTGTAAGAGTCCCAGTCTGATCTGGTCTCACCCACCTCTCTTACCTCATCTCACCCCATGCTCCCTGCCCTGTGCATCTGCCCAGCTGCCTTCATCTAAGTCCTTAGACTCATTGTGCTCCCTTCTGCCACAGGACCTTTGCACCTGCTCTAGTCTCTGCTTAGAAATCTCCAAGTCTTGTGTTTGCCCCGTTAGTACTTACTCTGTCCTCAAGTAGTATCTGCTTCACTTTCTCAACCTTAGATGGCCCTTCCTTGTCTGCTCTGTGTTGGTCAAATCCATTTATTGTACACATTCAAGGCACTTATTTTCAATAATGTGGCTTTGAGTAATGTCTGCCTCTCCCATGGGGTTGAAACTCCTTGTAGGAAGAAACTGTCTGCTTAGCTTTTCTTCTGTCTTCCTATCACTCACCAAGAACCCTGCTCAGAGTGGGCCCTTAATGTCCCTTGTGGGACAGATCAGAGAGCAGGGTGGTTCTCGTTGTCCCTGGGTTGCTCTACGGACAGCCCTGCACGTTTAATATTTGGAAAAATTCCATCAAATTACTTTTATAAGTTGGTGGCAAATTAAAAAATCCTTCATCTAGGGATGACAGGAGGAGACAGACAGGTCTTTATTCAACTTTTACAAGAGGGAGCCAGCAGATGCTTTAGAATTACATAGTTTGATGGGGCCCCAGGAAGCATGGTAGAAGGCTTTTTTTAGAAGACTGAACAGAATAAGGAATTTTATTAACTTCGAGCTCAATTTTTATCCTGGGTGGCCCCAGAAAGTGTTACCTACTCTGTCCCTTTATCTACAGGCAAGTTTGTTTTAATTCTCTCCAGCAATGGTGGTTTGTACCTTAGAAAGTTACTCTGTTCATTCCCTTACAATCGGTGTCAGTCAGGACACTTTTCCTGCTGCCTAATATCAGTTCCTTTTGCTATAATTGAATAAACCTATTTCCTTTGTTCTTTCCTGGGGAGACTCTATTTTGATAATTATTCTTTAAATCAATGAATCACATTTCTATAGTGCCTTACAGTTTACAAAGCGTTTTAATTTCGTCATCTCATCGAATCTTCCAACAGTTCCAACAGTGACCTCTCCTTTCACAAAACAGCCGAGAGCAGTGGTGGAATTTGTTCATGGCTTGTACATGACACAGATGGACAGATGGGTCTTAAACCCGGGTGTTTGTGTGTCCAAACCCCAAGTCGTTTTCACAATGTCAGGAGCCAGCCTCCGTGTGTCAGAAGAGTGAGTTCTCTTTGGCTCATCACCATCTTTGTCTGTTAATGTATATGTTTTCTCAGTTGCTGTTATCTTCCATGCCTGTGTTCATTTTCTCTTCTCTTTTTTGAACTCTAAGTTTTCCATGTGTTATATTGGTTATATGGCGCTGAAATACAGTGTCTTAAAAAAAACTTTAAAATTATTAGATTTCAGTGATTCCTTAACTAATGTATTTCTATTCACAGTCCGGTATTGTGCTGGCTTTGCGTTGTAACAGCAGGATTTGTTTGCCTAACAGTGACTTTTTAAATTTAGCAAAAAAAAAAAAAGGTGCCTAGTTGTGGGAACTGAAGACCTAACGGACGAGATGACAGATGAAATATCCAGTCTGAGATGTTCATTCACACCCTTCTCTCTGCCGTACTTTCACGTGGGAACACATTTTTAAACATTCACAGACGAGGGAATTTTAGGCACTTGGCTATATTAAGCCCTGTCTTCTTGGAATGAAAACAGAGAGGAAATAAGGAAAATCAAAGAGTTTCCCAGACATCCCTTGTCAGGAGGAAATAGCCAGGTCGCCAACATTCAGGAGGGCTTGGACAAGACCAGGGCCTCACACTGCGTGTTGCCTGCTCCCCCACATTCTTCCAAACCACTTCCTTGCTCTCCAGTTCTTTTCATTTGTGTGTGTGTGTCTATGCCATAGTTTAGAATTACAACAAAGCTTAAAAACTGAATTTCCTGTTTGTAATCAGAAGGAAAAGAGAAGAAAGCACTGACAAATTGTCTTCAGTTGGATTGCATAAATTATGTCATGCTTGACTATCGTTTTAGAATCATTAAAATATTAGGTGAATTAATTGCAATAATCTTATAACAAGCCCCATAATTCTTTAAAAATGAATAATCTGTAGTAAAGATTATGTCACAGTTTATTTTGTAGGTTTATGTGTGTGTGTGTGTGTGTGTGTGTGTGTGTGTTTCTCTTTTAGCCAAATGGTTTTCAATAGCAATTACTGAAGTGTCAATGACCTTCTGGTTCAATTGAATTAAAAAACTTAAATGAAGTTTTACTAGTGTCTGTCTTTGCTGTCATACAGGTAATTGAGAGCATGATGTATGCTACAACAATGCCACCTATAGTTAGTAGCCTTTGTTTAAAGCAAAGTAAAATTTCACATGTACTGCAACAGAAAACAGCCAAAAATAAAAGTCTGTTAGTCAACAGTGTTTATGAAGTACCGAATTTTCAAAGCCCTAGGAAGAAACAAAGAAACAGGAAGATACTCTAGTAGTGAGTATTCCAGGGAAAATAGGACTATAATGTTAAAAGAAATCCTTACTTAGGAATAGATAAATGTGTCTAAACATCTTCTGAGAGTTTTGGCTTCTCCACTTGTTTTCTTTAAGGTATGCTTTGATGAAGAGATTTTCCTACTTTTCATTAGATAGGATTTATCAATCTTTTCCTTTGTGGTTGACACTGTTTATGTTGTCAAAAGTATTTTGTTTTCCTAACCTAAGGTCATGAAGATATTCTCTTATGCTGTCTTCTTAAAGTTTTCAAGGTTTGATTTTCATAGATTCTGATCCATCTGAAGCTTTCTGTTGTGTAGACAGTATAAGGTAGGACTCCTGTTGAGGATAATCAGTTATCTCGGTGCCATTTACTGTAACTTATCGTTTCCCCACAAATCTGCAGCTTACTTTTCTTAGATACCCAGTTACCATCCGGTATGGTCCTGTTCCTAAGCTCTGTTTTTGGTTCTGTTGATCACTGTGTCCACCCTTGTATAAATATCCTGTTGTCTTACAGTAGCCTTATAACATGTTTTGATGTCTGTAGAAGAAGTCAGCAGAAGGCGGGGCAAGTAAATTTGGTATATTCACAAACTGGAATATGATAAGGCAGTGAAATCGATGAACCACATTTACATACATCAACATGAATGGCTCATAGAAGCATAATATTTAATGAGAAAATAAAAAAAAACAGCCAGAAAGGACTGTATACCACATGAAACCACCTCGAAATATCACATAGAGATAAATGCGAACAATATATCATTTAGGGACAGAGTCTTGTCATGAAATTTCCAGGGAAAGCAAAAGGAAAGATAGACACAGGAGTCAAGATAGTGTTTACTCCTGGTGAGGAGTCGAGCAGAGTGTGACTGAGGAAAGGTGTGTGGGTAGCTTTATCAGTTTTGGCCAAGCTTATCACTTAAGCTGGATCATCGGTTCATGAAGGTTCAATTTATTATTATGTTTCATAATTTACATATGCGATACATATATTATTTTATATTAACTATCACAAAAATAAAAATTAAAACCTTTAAAAATAGGTACCTTGGGATATTTTATAAAAGCATTTGCATATTAAAATGTTTAAACCTCCAAGGGGCTAGAATTTTTACATTTTCTTCTCTGTGTTCCAGTCTTCTTTCTTTAATGTTCTGTTTCTAATTTAAATTAAATTTGTACCCACGCACATGTGTCTATATGTGTGTGTGTGTGTGTATTATTCAGGCAAACCAATACAATATAATACAGTTTAAATCCTGGCTCTGGGATTGACTAGCTGGATAAATTTAGCCAGTTATTCAAACACTCTAATTCTCAGTTTCCTAATCTGTGAAGTGGGAATTTTCCCTCATGGAGTTCTTCTTAGGATTAACACTTCCTGGCACGTGGTAAGCAGTCAGCAGTGATTCGTGTATCTATTTTATCATTTCTCTGCTTAATAGAATCTCTCTCTATATGTAATTTTTCACTTTGTTCTATTTGGTTCATGTGTTATTCAGCCTCATTTTTAGAAAAAAATCATGGATTTGAGCTTTGTGTTTGGAATTGCAGTTTTGCTTTTTAATTGAAGTATAGTCAGTTACAATGTGTCAGTTTCTACTGTACAGCATAATGTCCCAGTCATGCAGCAGTGGGCAAATTTCTCTGTTCTCATAGAGCTTACATTTGGTAGAGGCAGATAAATAATATACAGGAGAAAGGAAAAGAAAACAAGAAAGGAAGGAATGGAAAGAAAGAAAGAGAAAGAGGGAGGAAGGGAAAGTAAGGAAGAAACAGAGACACAGAAAAAAGAAAGGAAAGATGAGAGAAAAAAGGACAAAAGAAGGAAAGAAAGAAAAGAGTAAAAAAAGTTTAAAAATAATCACATCTTAATGCTAAATATTATGGAAAAAATAAAACTAGATACGGAGAATAGAGACTCCTAGAGATGTGGTTGCTGTTTGACGTTATGAAGAATGTTGCAGAAGTTACTAAAAGAAGTGAGAAGATGGGTAGGTGGCCACCTGGGACAAGAAACTTCTCACGGAGGAAAGGAGCAGGGAGCTCTGAGATGGGGCTTGATCCTTGGCGGACACAGGAGCCCGCAGTGGCCGGAGCAGAGGGCGCGGTGTTAGGAGATGAGATCTCACAGTCCCTCGGTGGCAAATTGTACTGTGCGTTAGTGGACGTTGTAAAGATCATAGCTTTTACTAAGTGAGCTGACATGCTGTTGGATTCTGAGTGGAGGAGTGATGAGACCTGACATAGTTTTAAAAGAGCACTCTTTAAAAATGAGCTAAAGACTTGAACAGACATTTCAAACGATAGACAAGTGGTCCACAAGCACGTGAAAATCTGCTCAAAACCATTAGTTATCAGAGAAGGGGAGTTAACACCACCGTGAGATACCACTTTACACCCTCTAGAAATGCTCAAGTTAGAACAAACAACAAAAACAACAAACCCACTGACAACAAGGAAATGTTTGGAACTATGTAAAGCAACCTGGCCTTTGATCCATTGCTGGTGAGGGTGTAAACTTAAAAGAATTGCTTTGGAAAACTGATGGTTTCTATGAAACTAAAAATTTCTGTCCTAGGACCCAGCAAGTCCACATGGTATTTACCCAAGAGCAGTAAAGAGATAGGTCTGGGAAACATTTGTTCAGAGTGTTTGTGATGTCTGAAACTGGAGACAATTCCAAGCATCCATCAACAAATAATGAATGGATTGTGGTGTATTTAGATGGTGGAATATTACTCACCAATCAGGTGACATGAAGGTCTAATACACTCCACAGCATGGATGTACATCATAAATCTAATGCTGTGCAGGAGGAAACCAGGTGCAAAACAGTGTGTAACGTATGTATGCTTCATTCATGAGAACTTCTGAAACAGGCAAAACTAATCTTTGGCGATAGAAATCAGAAATTTAGTTGCCTCTGTTTGGGATGGAATTGACTGGAAAGGAACGTAAGAGAAATTTTCTAGGGTGGTAGAAATGTTCTGTAACTTGATTGAGATGGTTTTTCGGATGTATACATTTGTCAAAGCTCATCAAGTTGTACTTTTAAAATGTGTGCATTTGATTGTAGGTAATAATTGGTAGCAAAACTTTAGTTTAAAAAATAGCATCACTGACTTTTCTGTAGAGAAGAGATTGAAGAGAGCCAGTGTGAAAACAGGGAGATGTCCTTGCAGTGGTCCGGGAGAGGGTGATAGTGATGTGGATCAGGGCGGAGAGGATGAGGTGATGAGAACTTGTCAGGCTCTAGCTATATTTTAATAGAAGAGCCAAATGGATTGCATGCATGGTGTTAGAGAAAGAATCAAGGATGTCTGTAAAGTTTTTGGTCTGAACAACCAAAAGGTGGAAAATCCTGGAGAAGTGTAGATTTAGTTAAAAGGCAGGGATAATCAGTACTCATTTTGGAAATGTTACTTTTGAGATACATAAGAGACACTCAGATGAATTGTCTAGGAAGTAGGAAGATGGATAAACAAGTCTGAAGTTCAGAGGAAACATCTTGGCTAAAGTTATAAATTTGTGATTTGTCCGCCTGTATGTGGTATTCAAAACTGTAGCCGCTCGCTGTGACCACCTGGGGAGTAGGGTAGAAGGGAAAAGAGGTCCAAGGATTTAGCTTCTTTAACAGTTAGAGGATGGGGAAATGAGGAATAATTAATAGAGGAGGCTCAGAGGAAGTAACCGGTGAGGAAGAGAGCAAAAAGAAAGAGGTATCCCCAACGTTCAGCAAAGAAGTATAAGAATCTAACTGAGCTTTGTCCACTTCTAGGTTCTTTGGAATCACTTTTATCCACTGCTCAATACTTTTGGCATCAGAGTGATGTGATTCTTTTCATAATCTTGAATTCTTTATCACCTTTAGGATTGGATGTATAATTTTAAGACTATTACAGAATACTAGGATTTTATCTGTTTTTTGTTTTATTCTGTTGTGTTTTTTTCTTTTTTTAGTTAAATTTTGGTTTTGTTTATTCCTTGATTGAACGCCTTTGACAGCAAAGTGATTGGCACAGGAGTGACACCAGAACTGTCCACACCAACCTCTGTTAGCTTTCACAATTTTACGATTTCTTCTGAGAGACTTGGCCACTTCTGTTATCTGTCACTGCGTTGTCAGGCATGTGTCAGGCTAGCTCCTATGTACACAATGGCTTTCCTTCCAGTGCAGCACCAAAGGGCCATCTTTTTTTAATGCATTTGAGGAGTTTCAAATTTAAGTTAAAATCAACTCCACACGCTGATGTCAATGCAAACAGTTGCAGTGAGGTGACAATCAGATGAACAGCTCACTCCACACACGCTCAGGCAGGATCACTCCCGAGAGGTCACAGCTTACTCCTGACAAGCCCCTTAACTGAGGAAATACACCCGTTTATATAGGTTACCCTTGATATTCTGAGACGTGCAATACGTATACACATTGGGTCACATGAGCCATGATCATTGGCTCATTTTGTATAAGGTCCCCTTATTTACACATGCCTTGATCAAGTAATTAGGAACTGTCGGGGGCCTTATATTGAAAATTGCATAATACATCCGGCCCTTGTTTACTTAGAGCGGGCCACGATTCATCATGTTAAATTAAGCAGCAAGAAGCAGAAATAACAATTGTATTTCCAGAGCATAGAATGAGCCAGACGGAACTTGTTTTTGATGGCCCCCATGTAGGGATAAGGATTTTTTGTTGTGTGTCTTCACAGAACTTTCCTGAACATGGCCACCTGCAGTGTGTGATTACTTCTTCAATGAAGAGGGGCTATATTGAGGTTTAAAAAAATAATGGTATTATACAGTTATTGCTTATGGCATTTTTTAATCCATCCATATTGCAATTTAAAAAAAAGTGATGGACTCACATTAAAAAGTCCATTATCTCATAATTTTAGAAAAATGCCCAGAGATGAGATATTGTGATACAATCTTATTCACAAGCTAAGGAACCAAGATGACAATTAATTGATGTTTAGAGATACTATTCCCTTTAACAATTAAAAAGTAGGATTGGGCAGAGTCTGCAGAGAATCCAAAGTAACGGTAGTAAAATCTAGTGTCTTGGCCATTTTTCATTTTGTGGAGCCTTTTTAATGTTTTCCTTCTTACTCGTCTTACGATTTTTTTCCCATTGCCCCTCCAATTGATACGTCATTAATGATGGACCATATTATTGCTTTTAGTATTTACAACTATATCTGTCAAAAGGGCATGGCTTTGTTCTTTTTTCTAAACATTTGAAAATAAGACATGAAAGGATATCGGAGCTACATTTTATATGATTTCAAAAGAACTTTCGCATTCTTTCTACTTTGCAACCGGAGCCTTTGCTGGGACAGCTCCTAGATTTATAATGACATCATGTCCTTTCAGAGACAACATTATTATGTCACTGAACCTGGAGTAGTGAGGTCAAAAGTACACATGGAGCAATTATGGGCCTGGAAGACCAGGCTTCAGTTCAGGGGCAGCGAGCAGGGTAGAGAGGGAGGATGGGGGAGTCAGGACGGAGGGGAAAGGGAAGAGGAAAGAGAGGAATGCAAATCCTGAAATATGGTCATTGGCGTGAGCAGAAATTTTACCCTCAGCACTTTCATACTGTGCTTTGGGAAATGAAAAAAAAAATTAATGAAGGGGAACAAAAAGCCAGCAAGCCTTTAAAACTTTGCTCTATTTCATTATTAAGAAAGGCTTTGGAAAACAGAGGGGTTACATAAACGAGAGCAGGTGCGGTCGTGCAGAGGTAACTATCCAGCATGTGTAAGTGCAGTTGGAAAATCATTGTCTTGCAGAGAATACTCGAAATTGGTCCCTAATGGCCTTGGGTTTTGTCATATGGTCTTGATTATAAGGCTAAAATTGCATTGCCATGCCTTTAGTGTGAACGAGATGGATGGATAATTATTACGTGCGCTGAATACCTTTCTGCCAGGAGGAGCCAGGACATCCCTGGTCACTGTAGCTACCATTTCGCCCGGCTGTCAGAAAAGCTCTAAGCGGCCAATTCATCACCATATTTATGTGGAAGAGAAATGGAAATTTGCCTCTCTGGTTGGGTGTGCCCCCTCCCACATACAGACACATGCAGATTGTAGACAGACAGAAGTGGCCCAAGGTGTGTAATTGTGTTCCGAGAGGCAGTAGCATTCGTGGAAATGAGGGATGCAGAAATGCAACAGTGAGTTCTGGAGAAAACTGATGACTCTTGGTGATGTCCACGTGCCAATAGCTGGCACCAAAATCATGCCAGAAACGATTTGGGGGGCTCCGTTTGAAAAGTTGCAGGAAGTTTAAAATTACTGACATGACGTTACAGAAGGCAGGTTCGTATGCCCACCCCACCAGGAGGCCAAACAAACTGAAACATGAGTTTGGAGGAGAGAAGGGTTTATTGCAGGGCTGAACAAGGAGGACCAGGTGGCTCGTGCCCAGGAAAACCCCAGACTCCTCAAAGGGTTTAGCAAATCATATTTAAAGGCCAGGTCAGGGACGGGGGTCGCAGGGTGTGCGATCACCTCGTGCACAGTCCTCTGACTGGCTGATGTGGAGAGAACTGGGTGGTCAACACTGTCAACCCCCAGGCACCAGAAAGTCTGGGACCTCATGCTCTGGATCATCAAATAGTCCATTTCTTCCCTTTGGTAGTGGTTTTTAGCATCTGAAAGACTCAGGAAATATACATGAGATACTAGTATTATCTGAGTCCTTCAGAGAGGAGCTGCAGCAGAGGATCTGGGGGTGGAGTCTGTCCTGGGGAGGCCCCTCAGGGTCCTGCTGGGCTACAATCAGGAGCTGTCAAGTAAACGAGAAATGTTTAAGGAAAACCAACCCTCCTGGATACACTAAAAAACAATCTTCCCTTCATTAATATGTACTTTTTATTTTATTTTGGTTTTTAGGGGGGAGGAGGTAATTAGTTTTATTTATTCGTTTTATTATCATTATTATTTTTTAGTGGAGGTACTGGGGATTGAACCCAGGGCCTTGTACATGCTAAGTATGCACTTCACCACTAAGCTATACCCTCCCCTGTACTTTTTAAACTAATGTTGCTCTTTTGTGCACTCTCACTATTCTCTCAGAAGGTGGGTAGAATGACAGTAACTGACATTCCAGCTGCTCTTGCGGCGGAGAATAAATTTGATGACCATTCATCATTGCTGCCACCACCCCTTCTGGCGAGGACATCGGGCAGTGTGTCACAGGGGAGTGAGAGTAAACCCCATGCTTTGCCCCGTCCAAGTGAGTGAGATTCAGGACTGCGCTAAGGTCCCTGGCCACAACCACACAGCTCACTCGCCACGGGGTTACTGACTGTGGATCTGGCCTCGGGAGGCTGTGGCTTCCCCGTTCCACCCAGCCCTTTGCAAAGCATGGGCCGCTGTCTCTTCCATACTGAGCCTTGAACTTGGGGGCTGGCAGTGAGGAGAGAAACAGATCACAGTTTGCTGAAATACTCAAAGGAAGTCTAATGTGAGAGCAGACACAGGTTCGAGAGAGTATGATTCTGAGTCCAAAATCAGGGCTTGGAAGTTTTCTAAATCTGGTCTGTAATTTGCCACTCCAAGCCCGAAGAGTGTGTGTGTGTTGAAGAGATTAGGCAAGTTGGTGGGTCAGATAATTAGCCAGTCACCTCAGTGGTTCTCTGGATGATGCTTTGATTATTTCCAAGCAGGACATATGTTGTAAGGTGAGGAGTAGCCAAAACATTAACAATGGAGGTTTCTTTGTAAATGAAAGAAAAGGAGAGGAAATAATAGCAAGAACCTATTTTATATATACATTTATAAATATATATATATATTCATCTTTGTGCAAAAAAATGTTAATGGAAAGGATCAAAAAAACCCGGAGCAATAATTTTAGCCTGTTTAACACAAGTGTTTTATTTTCGTGTGTGTACAGTGTGAAAATGGTCTGATGTGCATTATTATGCCATACCACATCATAGCTAAATCTGGGGTTCTAGGGCAATAAGACATGAGACTTACACTATTTTGGTGCCGTTTTTAACTTCCATTTCTATTGAAAAATGCTAAATTAGTAACATTTTATGATTCCTGATTTAGCTCTTCTAATAAGAAGCAGAAGCTAAAAACAGCCCAACCAAGCAGTGGAAGTCTTATCACAAGCCAGGAAGATCAATAAGCTAAAAAAAGTATGAAAAGTTTTTGAGTGACAGCTTAAAAATGGAAAATTTAAATCTATATCGCTGCCTTCTGCTCCGCTGTGTAATGCATAAAGCCCGTTTTGGCAGTACGTTTTTAAGCAGTCAAGGAAGTGATTTATTAGTGTCACTGGATTTGTGTTTATGTTCTGTGCTGTAAACTATGCTTATAGCAATATATCTGTATTAAGGCATTAATAGTAGGAGTGCTACCTAAGCTTAACGTTGCTAATGTTGTTCAAAGTGTAGTTTATTGGGCTATAAATAGTAACATCAGTATTGACACTTGCTGCATCATCTAAGTGCCTGGATAACTGTGTCTGGTGCTAAATGACCATGCTGCTGCTGACAGTATATAAAACATGAATAGTGACCACGAGCGATATTTCATGGCTACTGCTGGTGTCTCCACTCTCCTTGGGTCTCAGAGGAGGAGTTCTATGCGTGCAGAAGCCCAGCGAGATTTTCCCAGTGTTTATTAGAGGGATATGATTAGAGGGGAATCACATCTTCATTTTAAACATTCTTGTTTCGTGTGACCACTAATTTTATGTCACAAAGAAGAACAAATAATCATTATCCACAGTAGGGGAGAGACAGCAAATCAGGAGTTGAACTTTGGTTTAATCTTCAACACCCAAGCTATGTCTTTGCCTTGATACAAAGCTGGCTGTTCTTTATTCATTCATTTAACAAGTTTTAGTTGAAGGTTGACTACTGTCTTTGTTTGGGCTGCTGTAATAAAATATCACAAACTAGATGGCTTATTAAGAGCAGAAAATTGTGTCTCACAGTTTTGGAAGCTGGGGAGTCCAAGAGCATGGCCCCAGCAGATTCAGTGTCTACACTTCCTAGATGGCTGCCTTGTTGCAGTAATCTCACATGGAGGAAGGGGCAAGGGAGCTCTCAGGCCTCTTCTGTAAGGGCACTGATCCCATCATGAAGGAGGGAGGTCACTCTTATCATCCAACCACCCCCAAAGACCCCCACCTCCAAACGCCATCACACTGGACGTTAGGATTCAACATATACTATTCAGAGGGACATAAACATTCCATACATAGCAACTACTGTATATGGTGGACACTGTTGCCATAGAAAGAATGTGTGTTCAGTTTGATTTCTTTTATTAAAAATCAAGACAATATTTCAAGTCTCTTTGAACTTGACCCGATACATTCTCCTTTATTAAACGATGAAAACGCTGTTTCTTAAAAGTTGTCTCCAGGAGGCACATAGTCACATACATCATGAGTATGCTAATTTATCTAGGTGTTCCTAATTTATTATGTAAAAACTAATGGCAGACAGTAAATTAAGCTTTGAAATCACTAGGATTGGAGAAAATAGTCATAGTCAGTCATCTGTTCCCTCATTCACCCAACATACTTCTATGGCACACCAGTCTTTTTGGAGGATTAATGATCCATGGTGCACAGTCCTTATGCTAAAGGCACAAACAGTATCACATTTTGCTGGGGTAATCCAAAGAAGTGATGGAAAATGCTATTTTCCCCCCAAGCTAAGAAAGAAAGAGGAATCAAATGCATAAAATGATAATGGTCAAGCCCACTTTTGTTAGTTTGTAATTTCTTGCTGGTTTGTTAGAGAATCTGATAGCAGCAAACTCACTGAAATGCTGAGATTTCTGTGTCTTTCTTCTGCCCCCTTCACCTCGAATATCTTACTTCTTGGAACTGATCAGGGGGTGACAAGAAGGATCCCGGTTTGGGTAACCCACAAAGGGTAGACAGCTAAGATATTAATTCCAGGTGCACTAACTATGTGGAGCATCATTAATCCTATCAAGAACGAAGGTAAGCAAGCACTGACTGCCTTCTTTCGGTGGAAAGAAGTTAACGTTCCAGCATAGACAGTGAGCTAGAAGAAGGTGATCTTCTCACCCAGAAAACAGATACGCTCCTCTTTTCAAAGCCATCAAAACTGTGCCTTGACGAAACCTTCCATCCTGCCTTAAAGGAACCTTTAATATTATTTGATTTATTCTGCAGTAAATAAACCTGCATCCTTTGCATGTTTGCCGATAGTGGCTGGTGTGTTTAATGTAGAGGAAGTAAAGAATGGGGCAGCCACCAAGAAAGTTTTCTCTCTCTCCTTCCATCCACATCAGGAAGGAGTGAGCTGGCAGTGGATGTGCCTGGTCGAACAACTCAGTTCAAGAAGCCAGTAGAAAGAGGAAACAGCTTACATGCTGGGACTTTGGGACACTCAAGGTGTTGGGAAGGCAGGGTGCTCTGTTCCTTTCTGGTCGGTCCGCCGCCAGCATGCAGCAGCGTTGAGCCTGGGGTAGACGCCTTCTTCCCCCAAAGTCTATCAGATTTTCATAAGGAACTCAGAGCATGGGCGGTGTATGTTATTGTTTCTTGGGCCCTAAACACATCCTTGTAAAAGTACACAGGATGATGGTGGCGTAAGCTTAGCAGCCCAGGGATTTGTGAAATCCAGTGGTGGCTCATTAATTCCTCATCGCCTCCTTCGTTAGTTGAAATATCCAGCTTTGGTCTAAAAAGCAGCTAAAAACCTTATACAAAGAGCTTGTAAACAAACACCCGCATGAACCATCTGGTCTTGTAACACATACAAGTGATTAAGCTTCAGAGCTATGATTGTTAAATTTTTTAAAAACACAACAGTCCCAAACATCCCCAAATAGACTCCTTAGACAAGCTGATAGGGAGGAAAACGTGTAATGCTTTAGATAGTAAATAATATGGAGAGATTAAAACGATTTTTTTTTTGTTTCCCTACTTTTCTCTTTTCCTCCCTTTTTTTGTCATGAGTGTTACAGAAATAACCCTAAAATACAAACATATGGACTAAAAATACATTTATAGTTCCACTATGCTGAGCCTACATAGTTAACAGATTAGAATGGCTCCTCATCTTTACCTTATTGGTTTTGCCCTTGACAGAGACAGAAACACGCATGCATGAGTGTATGTGTGTGCATGTGCACACAAGGGGGTGTATTAGTTCCTTCTAGAATATATTAAGCAATCCGGGCTATTTGCAAATAATGAATTCATACTTTTTGTTCATAATGAGTGAAGAAAGTCAGGTCAGGGGGAAATTAAATATGTTAAGAGCTCTCATTTTAATTGTATAATATCGATACTGTCTTTAGAAGTTAATTTCCTTGACAAGGCGTAGGGCATATGGATTGAATTCTTCATATATTTCTAACGTGGAAATGATTCTAAATTGGAACATTTCATTGAGGTGACATCACTAAAGGGAAAGAGAATTAAGCTGCACACTGCACCACGAGCATGTGGAAATAACACAGGCTTCTAGCCGATGACTTGAAATGAATGACACAGAGACCCCAAAACTCCTAAGTGAAATAAAAACTCTAAGTGAGAAATCAATATGATATTAGGGCTCCCGCTTCTATCTTCTCAATCTTGAGCAGCCCTCATCTCTAGATTTATCACAGCAGCTGGAGCGGGGAAAGACAGTTGTTGAAAAAAGAGGAGGAAGCGTGTTTAGTTCCGGTAATGGTGACTGGTGACTCAAACCAACACTCAAATATTAAATGGTTCAAACATAATAAAAATTAATTGTTATCTCACATATAAAGTTCACAGTGAGTCTTCCCGATTAGGATGAGTGTCTCTGCAGTGGTGATTTGAAGGTGGAGTTCCTTCTATCCTGTTGCTCTGTGACTTAGTGGATGGCACCCCAGGTTGCCCACACTGCCTATGAAAGCCCCCTGGAGGGGAAATGATGTGGGACACTGTGAGTTGGGGGGCTTTACAAACTCAGTCCCATGAGCACATCTAACTGCAAGGGTGGCTGGGGAATATGGTCTAGCCATGTGCTGAGGAACAAGAGATGAGGAACGGCCCACAAGCCCCCCCCACCCTGCCCCGTAAGAGGAAAAGAGAAGAAAAAAGATGGATCTTGACATGAGACATTCTATATAGTACCTTTTATTTGCAAAGAAGACAACAATGAAGCCTTTTCAGTTATGTGCTGGTAAACTCCTGTCTCTGGGGTGGGGGGTGGGGGTGGTAAAAAAAACCCACCTGATTTGTAGTATTTGCTGATTTGGGACAGTAAATACTTGTGCCATGGTTGATTTCAAGCTACCAATGTGAAGTCACTGGACATGGTTTTGAGAAGAGAGGCCCAGACTGAGCCCTTGCGAGCTGGAGCAAGCCAGTCTTGCAGTGCATTTTACTAATGAATTCTGAGAAGACTCATCTGAGGCGGCCCATTTGTGGGAAGGAAGTGAGTGTGCATGTTCCCTTTTGTATTGGACACAAGGAAAGGTTCCCTTCAGAATGGACGTACCATCTAAAAGAAAATCAATGGGATATAGTCATATCAGGAACAGTTTGGGGGGTGGGGTGTATTTTTGAGTCAGAGAAAAACAGCACCAGAGCACAAGGAGTCCAGGCTGATCGTCTGGACTCAATTCTGGGTCCGTCTCAGCTAAATTTGAAAGCTTCTAGAACAGTTTTCCAAGGTGTGTACCCAGAAGTCAGAAGGCACTTCTGAAATTTCATGTGATCGTTCCCGTAATTGTTTTCCAAAAAGAGGGAGAGACTTGGACGTGGAATGGAGAACGGTGATGACAGAAAAGAGATGCCAAGGATGGTTCTTTTGGTTTCTGTCTGTGAAACAAGTTGGATGGTGGTGTCATTCCCTGTGAGAGAAGCAAAGGAGTGATAGGAGCTGGTCTGTGTTTTAAGAAAACAACTTTGAAATTCAAATGGTTGCTCAGATCTCAATTGGCTAATTAATTAGGACTCTTAGAATTAAACCACTGGTTACATATCCTTCTGAAATTTCCATTGTTACTTGTCTACTTCCGCTGTCCAAAGACTCAGGCCATATAATGACCAACTTGATTCAGTCTTGCCATTCGTCTTGATCCATGCTGAGGCGGCTCTCTGGAGTCAAAGTCCACTGGTCCAAATTGAGGATCAAGACATGCAATGTATTAGGCGCTAGTCCAGTGGGTTTTCAAGTGTTAAACTGTTTCAAGTGTTAAAGATGTAGCACCTCTTGAACTGACGGTGTGGTCTGAATCTACTCTGTCCTGGCTCAAGGTTTCCTATCTGATACTGATTGCTTTGTTTAATCGGGAGGGTTTACAGACGCTGTTAAGAACCCAGTCTCTGTGCTTTTCCTTTGGAATACAAGCTCTGACAGATCAAAACCTAAAAATGAATTAAATTTGTGATTTATCGGTTCTACTGGGTTACCGGTTTATTTTAGGCTAATTGCTATTTTTGGAAAGTACTAAAACTGGTGATGACAGACTCAGGTATTAGGTATTAGGTACTCAAAAAGTGAATCCATCCACTTAATAAATAATGAGCCATTCCAGGGAGCAGCTCTCCTTCTCCCACTTTTTTTGATAATGATGAGAAGTAATCTCTGAAACTAACTTTCCACATGCCGATCTGCCCTATTGAATTTCTTCCTGACTGTGGTCTGCCAGGGAACAGAACTAGGGCTTGGCACACCAGTTTTGATCAGACCAACCGTCAGAATCATAATGTCCTAAGTACAAAGCTCCACTAATTGAATTTCATTAGCTGGACTGAAATATAGCAGCCAAGACCGAGAACACTGTCGGCTGTTTTTTATGAGGTCCTGAGTCTAAAGTCATTTTTAAAATGTGAGTGATGCAATTTCTTGTATCTTTCATTTAAAATGCTGCTTGGTAAACAGTGTTTCAGATTAGTGTATTTGTAATTTAAATGAAGATCATACATCAAGCTGAATCTGAAAAGAAAGGAGAAGTTTAGGAAAATGATTCATTCCCCTTTTTGTGTGATCTAGTGTGGAAAATAATAAATAAATAGGTAAGGAAAGGAAAGAAAAAGGGTGGTGGATGT
This sequence comes from Vicugna pacos, assembly GCF_048564905.1. Lineage (NCBI taxonomy): Eukaryota > Metazoa > Chordata > Mammalia > Artiodactyla > Camelidae > Vicugna > Vicugna pacos. The sequence continues at coordinate 27,798,790 of NC_133009.1, forward strand.
TAGGAGACAAAATTGAACTCTTTCTAAAAGAGTCAGTCCCAATAGCTAAATCTTTGTTTTCTTCGAGCAGACTAATACATTCTGCCTAATTCATTTTTTATTTTCTCTCGGGGTCTGCTTGCAGATTTGCCTCAACAGAGGAAGCATCATGTTACATCTTTTAAATAATTGATGGCTCTCAGTCCGAGCCAGCTTGAAGGAAATTCTGAAAATAGGTACAAATGGAGCAAATGCCTCCTTCCTCCCCCCACCCTCCGCTTCAGCACAACCCACTCTTCTTTTTCGTCCCCTTTTGCTTCTTTGCCTCCGTCTTGGTGGATGGAGGAGGATGATACCATTTGGGTTTAGGTTTTATCTACCACTAGTCTCCCTCATTTATTTCATATCATGGTGTTTATTTTATTTAAGACAGGGGGAGCTGTTAATTATAAACTGACTGATGTAATGAAGGGCTCTTAATTAATCATCAGAAATGTTATGTTGTGATCACCACCAGAGACAGTTCCCTGGAGATGTGAGGCATCAGGCTGGGCGCTTGTACTTCTAACTTTGGAGTGTGCTGCCTCCAAGGGTCCAATTCCCCCAGGAGCTGGGCTTTGCCCAGTTGCAGTTCTTCCTGGGGGTTCAGATACTGTGAGCTGGTCTGTGTTCCCCCCCAGAGAGAGAAAGGCATCTCCAGCCTCCTTCAGAGCTGGGGTCATTCGCGATTGTCCATGACTCGGAAAAGCCTGTGTTACTTTCAGGCGACTGTCGTTGGTGGAACCTTAGACTGGCCCGCATGAATCTGGCTTCCTGTCTTGACTTTTTCAGTCACTTTCTCTTCCGAGGTCTCGTTTTCCCCACTGTGAAATGAGGGCTCTGGGGTGGACCATCTCCGAGATCTCTGCCGGCAATGGCATTCTTGCATCCTCGGGGGGTGGGGGTGGGGGGGGATGAACCAGGGGGAAGTGGCCCTCCGTTTGAATTTGAGTGTGTCCACAATAGGATGCTGAGTTTGAATGGACCACGTGCTCCCTCACAGCCAGCCTTCCTCTTTCTTCCCATTGTCTTTCTTTTCTCTTAGTCTTTCGCTTTTCACTTTTCTTCTCTTCTGCTGCATATCCCTGTTCCTTCCTTTTTCTGACTTTCCATGTTTCCAGGGTTAAAGTGGAAGAAAAGTGACTGGCAATCGAGGATTTTGGCCATTTATTTTGAAAATATTCTGTCCTGACAGAAAAGCTTTCTCCTTCAGAAACTGCATCAGAAAGTAGCCAATATTATTGAATTTGGGGAGACTAACTAAAGAGTGACAACTATCAGGAGATCTAAATCTGGAATTCTCAGTTGGAGTTCAGTTTAACTGGGGGAGAGGCTTACATTGTGTCCATCACTGAGAAAGCTGTATCTGAATTGATGGATTATTATGCATTCTCAAAATTCTATCAGTTTCTAACCTACTCTTCCTTTCAAGGGTCATTTTTAAATGCCATGTTGATTACATTTTCTGTGTTTCTTTTTTATCATAGCAAGCTTGGGGCGGAGGTTGGGGGGCAGTGCTGAAGTCGTCTTTGCCCCAGATCTTCCCAATAACCAGCAGCTTGTTTGCGTATCCCATGCCTGCCCAGGATATTATTTTTTGATTGCCATTATTGAACTATTGAAAAAAAAATCTTCAAATCATCAAACCTATTTAGAACCATGTGAACAACAGATGGCAGGCCTCTAGAAAGCTGAGGAATTTTTTTTGTTCAGCTTCTACTATCTGACTGTGTACTAAAGTTATATTCAGAAGGATCAAGGGAACTATTTTTGTTTCTCCTTTTAAAAATCTTCTGTTTCCATTTACATTTTAACAGTACATGACGCATAGGCTTTTGTACCCATATGTGAGTAGGTTGCAGGTAAATCCTCCCAGTAAGACGTGCTCCCAAGGTTTTGGAATTCAAAATGTGCTTTTCCCCGAGGATAGCTGTGCTGTTCATGGTTGGGTTCCACTGTAGTGCTGCTATGATTTATGAACATTCTGTGCTAAATCCTTCTCTTTTGATTGGAATATCCATTCTTCGCACCAATTTGGGACCTGAAGAACAGACCTCTATCCCCTTGAAGGGAGAGGGGTAATTCCCCTTCTTCTAAGGAGGTGACTGCGACAACCCAGAGGATGCTGCTGGTGGGGATGAAGGTGGGGCAGGTCCTATTGCCTTGGGGTCAGTGGCTTTGTGAGTGAAGGGACATCGGCAGTTCAGTGGATTTGCTTTAAACATACAGGGAACTATATTCAATAGCTTACAGTAATCTGTAATGAAAAAGAATATGTGTATATATATAACTGAATCACTGTGCTGAACACCAGAAGCTAATACAACATTGTAAATCAACTATACTTCAATTAAAAATGGGAAAAAAATAATGATATTTTGAAAATACATATATATACACTCTGGGATAGGGAAAAAAATCCGGAAGCTTTCTCCCCTAACCCCACACTATGCAACCACGGTGGGGTGGCGCCATTCACACTGTGGTCTCTGAAATGCCCACTGAAGTTGGGCAGTGCAAAAATCTATGTGAATGTATCTGGTAGTTTTTAATCCTGGAATTAATTAAATTTTTCTCAGTTCATATGCTCAATCTTAATAATTAATTGGGTGTAAGCAATCCTAGTTTACATAGCAGCAGTGTCCCAGGGAACATTTTAAAACTGTTTGTTTCTGATTCAGGCTATTTGCAGACAAGGGATGAAATTAGATGATACGTAATAGTGAGTTTCTAGATTATCCACAAAAAAACTTCTCAGTCGTACTGTAACTCAAATTCTAGATGTCTCCAACAGTCTTGTTTTCTGTTCTTTCATCAGTTATCTGTAATATTGAATAAGAAATCTTCTACCTGGGTTGGTTGTCACCAGTGAAAACAAAATTAACCTGGAGAGATCTATATTGCATTTTGTGGGAAGAGACCATTGAGGTAATAGGAACAAATTTCACATACCCTTCCACTGCCCGACCGTCCTTCCTCACTCCCAGTACCTGAATGAGACAGAGCATAAAATGGAGTATGAGATGCATGGCAAATATATGCAGAAACCAGGTTGGGGATGGGCAGCCCGAGAGCTAGGTTCTAATTCCCCCTTCACCTCTATCTCCTGAGAATTCCCAAATAGCAAGATCACAGTTGTCCACGGGACAGCTAGCTCACGAACCTCTGGGCTCCGAAGACTCGAAATCCTTCTATAAAGAACTCTAGAAGCACTAGGGAACCATCTTTTCTCTCCTTGCGCACGACTGAAAGGGAGTTCAGTGGCTAACGTGGTGGTTCTTCCTCCCCAAGACTGAGAGAGCAGGCTCTGACTGCCCGCTGACCTGGCCTGCCCCCTGACTGTGTGGGAGCTCACAGGAAGATGATTCTGCGTTCAATGCCTCTGCTCAGAGACAAGTTCTATACGAAGCATCCAAAGAAGAACTTATTCCCAAAACTGTCACTACGATGTGAATATTTGTTTGAATGTTCATTGATTTTAGACACAGGCTTTGACAAGTTATGTGTTTTAATTGTTAGCTTGAAACCACAGCCACACTGGTCATGACCATTGGCATCATTACACAGATAGTAACTAAGTATCTGATGAACTCGGCACCCGGAAGATTTTCGTTCCTTCGAACCCTTCTTTTGTATTTCTGGAGTTCTAATCAGCTTTCTTTAAAAAAAGAAGAAAAAAAAAGTAACAAGCTGAATTAGTTCCCCTCAGACTTCTTACTCTGTAGTGTCACCTGGGGTGGGTTCACTTCTAAATCTTCTTTGTACTTATACAAACGACAGCTTTTGACCAGGTCTCCTAAGAAACTTGGTGAAAATTCTAGAAAATAAATAGGGTAGGATTCTCACATTGGAGTCGTCTTAATTCTTTCTCACTCATGAGTATACCGAATACACCCTCCTATATTTATTTGCAAAGCACCTTCCTGTCTTGATTCTAGACCCTGTCAAGTTCCAGTCTACACTGGAAGCCTCCTTGGTCTCTGCACTGAGTTCATCTTCTCTCTCTCTCTGCACCAGAATTTATTTAAAAATTACCCCTTTGTTTTCTACCCCTCAAAGAGTGTCTCTTCAACACCACAGCAAATGATCAAAGTTTGATTCCAGTTGCTTTTCGTGGTCTTGGGCCATTAAGGCAAAGTTGGAATTGAAACTTCAGTCTGGTTTGATTGTCAAGCACTTTACTTTCAACTCCAGTCTTTAAAGACAAGGGAGAAAGCTGTGAGTTTGCAGGGTGTCTTTAGTGAATATGATTTAGAGCCCCTCTGAGAATCTTCTGATCACAATACAGGCATCTCTTTGAAGCGTTCACTCCCCAAAGTCTACAGTTTCCATGTTCCTGCCTCCAGGGGTGTGATGGAAAATGGCCTGGTGCCATTGGATTAATGAGTTTTCCCACATCTTTTACGGAACAAACTGCAGAAGAGTGGACGCCAAACAAATTGTTAGGCGCCTTTCAGTTTTCCAGTGGCCACAGCCTTCTTTTCTTCCCCTTCTCCCTTCCTTGAGCTGCAAGTCCAGCACAGAATTCCCCTGGGTATCCCAAGGGGCCACTGTGTTGTTCTGAACAGTTTTGTGTTTTCTGAGGGTAAAGATCGGAGAGGTATTAAGTTAAATCGTAAGGGTTTGCCATTCTGGTAGGTCAAGATCGGTAGAATACTGGCAATTTCATGAGGGTCCATCTAATTGTTTCCTCGGATGGACAGTCTACCTAAAACAGCATTTTTGAAAAAGAGCATGTTTGGTGCAAACCCACTGTAGGCTGCTTTAAAACTAAAGCTTTGAGTTTTTCCAGTCAGGAGATTTGTACTTCTCAACCTGCTTCCTTTTATCTTTTTTTTTTTTTTTGAGGATAAGAGAAATAAGAAGCAGAATTTTTCCTCCTATGTGGAAAAATTCATATATTTTGAGACCAACGTGGAATAAGTTGAAAGTCCCTCAATTTTTTCTTTCCTGAAAGTTATAACTGGGTGTTATAATGGAAAATGCTTTGAAACCTCAACCAGAGCATTCGCTATAAACAGGAGAGGAGCAGATTAATTAATCTGATAAAGCTGAGAAAGAAGAAAATTTAAAATAAGAAATGAGGATTGTACCTAAGTGTGAGCATTAATACAGCCCCGAGTATATACACAGGGAAATCAAAGACTCGCGGAAGGCAGTGCGTGCAAGTCATCGCTGTTAATGTGCACTTAACTCTCTTGCCTGGGAGATTTTTATTAAATGCAGCAGCCAAGGAAATTGAACTCACTTTTTTTTTTTTTCCTTTTTTGGGTTGGATCCTTGCTCACGTCACATAAATGAATAGAGCTGACAATTTACTGGCTCATCAATGAAACAATATTAAATTATGAAGATGTAAGGAAAAAATCCTACGCTAACATTGTTGCAGTTTGAAAGGTAAGCCGTTCCCTACGAGATTAGGAGCCGCTGATGCTCATTTAAAACTTACAGACTATGATACACGCTAAAGGGCTAAGTGGCCTCATGACATCTTCGCCTGTTCCCAGGGTCCGGCAAGGATTTTATTAGTACGTGAAGTGGCTCCCATGTTTCTTTCATTCTGTCTTTGAAAATGCAAACAAACAAACAAACAAAAAAACCCATCATGTTTCAAGCTTTTAAAGCATTTTATTTTCTGGGATATTCTAACAAATGGGACTTTATGGAGTGTGTGTTGCAGGGATCACATGGTTCTTTATGAAAGATTGCTTCCTGTTTCTATTTTCTCCCTATATTGACCATTAAGTCACTGTTGTCAGCGTCAGACTATTTCTTGATTCTTGTCTTTTGGCGATGCGTGAGAAGATATTATTGTTCTTTCTGTCCTATACTTAAGAGAGAAAACCTTCTCTTTTTAATTCTACCTCCAGTGAACTTACTAAAAGTTCTTGGCGTGCTGTTAGCTACCAACTGGATGCCTCGTTCTTTCTAAATGTATCTTGATGTTAAGTCTCCTTCACTCTGTTTTTAAAGGAAAATCATGTAATGCCTACTTTTCTAGCCTACTGTCAGTTACTCAGTTGGTCTTCTGAACCCAGGTCTTCCACTTGGATCCATAAACCACCATGGTCATGAGCATCATATGAGGATCATAGTTTGGAGGGGTTCTTAATTTGGAAAGGGTCTGTGCTCCCATCAGGCTCTCAAACAGGTTCACAGCTCAGGAAAAACGGCAAACCACTCCCCTCCAAGGTTCCCTCCTCCAAGGTAAGCTCAGTGAGTCATCCATCACCCCAGGTTCCCTCTGCAGTGCCTGGGCAGAGCAGGGCTGCAGGAAACCCTGCTTGCTCGCTGCCTGTGAAGTCCCTCCACCCTGCCTGCTACTGAACCGTCTGGAGCCAGTCGGGTTTTCTGAACAGCATTCAGCAGATTCCTGCTTCAGTGTGGAAAACAGTGTTTAAGAGTTGAATCACCTTTTTCATGATACCCGAGTTGCGTAATTTGCAAATGGAGAATAACTTAGGCAATGGGAGAATATGTCTCTGTGTGTGAAAGTAGACTGAAATGAGTTTGTTTTTCTCTCTGCTCCTTCAGCTCAAAGCATCATGGAATGGAGTTCTGGCCCCAGATCATTCAGTTACATGATTCTGGGCTATCATCTGTTGTTTTGTGTGACATCAGTTTAGTTGTAATTATTGGTAATACTTAATCGGTGCTTCTTCGAAAGTGCAGGTGTGCCCTGCTTTAAGAAAACTGGAAATTGCTTCAAATTCATACTTATTGTGTCTTTGCACGAAGGCACCAGTATTTGTGCTCTAAAAATAGCTTGGCTTTATAAAATAATTTATCGCAAGATTCCTTTAGATAACTAACTCTCTGAGAGCATTTAAAATATGATTTGATTGGAAAAATCAATGTCCGCTCACTCAACTTTTCAAGAACACACCTGCTTTGTAATGTGAGGCAGGGGAAGGGGAGAAATCAAGCAACTCGGAATGAGGGTCCTAAGCGAGCTGAAGAGGAATTAATCGTAATTTAGAAAAGAATTTGCTTTCCTAGAGTTTCCCAGGGAAAACACCTTCACCTTTATCACCTCCAAAGTACATAAGAAAAAAAAAAAAGCAGGTCAGTTTGAGTTTGGAAAAGATAAATCTATTTCTTTGGTGGGTCTCAGTCTGCATTATGCATGTGAGTCCAAGTGAGGTTTGCTTTGATCCTGACTATTAAAAGTTTATTTTTAAACTCAGACTGGGCAGGAATCCAGCGATGCTCTTTCCCCCTGCAGTGCATCCTGGTTTCAGGTCCCCAGCCTGGCGGAATGAAGCTAAGCAGCAGGAAGTAGTTGAAAAGTGTGGGGACTTGATGGGTGCTGAGGGTTTTTTTTTCCCCCCCTCTTCTTCCCTTCCATTTTTGAAATTCAAATTGAATGCAATTTTCAGCTCATTTGAGCCAGAATATACTGTGGCTGAGCTTCAGTGGCTCTTAAATTCAAACTCACAGGAGAAAACAGATATCATCTGTCACCGAGGGTGGGAGAGAGGACACTCCCGCCTTTTATTCATGGGAGGCAGTTGCTCTAGTAACTAATTCAAACCCTTCTGACTAATCGACTAATCATTGGCCGGGAAACTTATCAACTAATCGATGAAACCTTTAAGACACTCATCTTAGGAAGTCTGGGAGCAAACTTTCCCCTCCCTTGAAAGACAATAATGGTTTGAGTCGATTTTTGTATCATTGTTATTTTAATACCTTTTTTTGCAAACAGAGACAATATCATGGCAATCTTGTTTCTGCGCATCCTGAGTATTTTTACTGTTTCCATCTTTAATGTCTTTGTCGAAGCTATTTATTTATGACTAAGCATTAGCAGAAAGCTTACTGCTGGCAAAGTGGGGCAAACATTTTGAGTTTTTTTCTTTCCTAAACAGACTGTCTGAAAAATACTCTTCTTTCTTGGGGCAAATGCAAGTACCAGTTAAAATAGAAAGACCAACTTCTTTACAGGGTGGCTGTTTCAGAAGGACTTGTGAATGCCTCTCAGGAAATTTCTGCCAGTGGGTGTGTGCCCGGAGAGTCCGAATGGATTTGGACACATGATAATCTGAAATCCCTCCTCTGGTTTCGGAAAGGATGTGACGTGGCAATTCTGGTTCGGAAATGTGGGTTTCGTGCTTTACCGCTGGTGCTCGTCTTTGGCCCTTGTTGAGGAAGCCGAAATTTCCACGGGAGCAGGAAGACCATTAGCTCTGTCTGGCTTTGTTGTTGTTGATGGTCATGAGAGACAAGTTAATTATGATGCTAATTCAAAGTAAGTAGGGGTAGAACAATTTGATCTCTAAATACTATCATTTCTGATGAAGTTAGTTCATAGCCATCACATTTGGAGTTTAAAAGTGTTTTGCATATATTTATACTCACGCCTGCACTCGCACGCTTCTCTGTGTGTGTGCGCGCACGCACGTGCTCACACTTACACGTCCCCAAGGTCTTTAAGAATGTGACAGCAGGAATTTCTGGTACTTTCACATTAATAAAGGCATCAACCACTTGACCCTCTGTGGAAATGGGCTTGTGCTTCAGGTTTCTGATAAAGGGTGTTTTTTTCATTTCCTTTATAAGAAAGAACACCCTAACTGTGTTAACCCGTTTTCTCACGATTATACCTCAGTCCAACCACCAGGACTAAGAAACCAAACACCTGCCTTGACAAGGAATCCAGATTTTTCGCTAGCTATTAAATGAGTTAATAGAATTAGTCTTTCTACTAAAATATCTGATCTCTTCAATTTACAAGCAATTCCTGAGTGCTTATTGTGTGCCAGACATTTGTTATGCTGTTTGCAGATATAAAATAGTGGTTCTCCAACGTAAGTGAGGTAGACATTGGAGATAAAATTTCAGCATCAATTGGCTGGGAGGAGGAGGAGCTTGAAAAGGTACCCAGATTCTCAGGTGATCCTCAAACCGGCAGTCCCCATCCTTTTCCTCAGTTGATAGTCACTGGTATAAAACAAATAGGATTGAACTGGGAGTAGGAGAAAGGATGAGACATGAAATAGTCAGTGAGAAGGTTAATCAAATACGCATACTGGACGGCTGACTGTACAGGATTCCTTAAAAGTGCTGGCGGCACTGGGCAAGAGAAGGACCGTGGGGTGCTGTCACCAATGCTGCCCTGTAAGGAGAGGTTGGCCAGGGCTCAGTGGAGGAAGCAGGGAGGACCAGCTCAGGAGGGAGGCAAAGCTGGAGTCCAAGGGAGATGCCAGAGGGAGGGGGCTCGCCGGTGTCTGGAACCTGCTCATGTTATTACATTGCTGGGTATTTTGTGAGCCAGCTTTCATGAAATGTTATGAAAACTTGAATTACATAAACTCACAGTAAATCAATTATCTTAAAAACAAAAGTAATAAATATTCAAAACTTAGCCCTTCCTAATTCCTTCCCCGCTACATTGCTGTTCCCTATGCTCCTGAGGCCCATCTACTGTGTCTGGAAGGTGGGAACACTATGTAATGATGCACATTTCCTACGAGCTCCTTGTTCCGCGATGTCCTGTTGGTGGCTTGGAAGCAGCCATGATGGGAATTTTTATACCACGGAAATTGGTAAATGCTAAAATTGGAGCTTTTTTTTTGAGAGCCAGTTCTTAAAATTTCCCAGACCAACAGTGGGAGTGGGGATATGGCTGAAGAAGTACAAAATGTGAGTAGGAAAAAGCTGTCAAAAGGTTGGGTTAAGTTAGAACTGTTTCATCTCAATGAGGAGCAAGACATTAAGTCAGACAAATAGTTGCAGTTGATTTAGAAATTACTGGGAGCCACTGACAATTTTCAAGACTTCTTATTACTATTATAGTCTATGACCACAATAGAAACTTTGGAAAATAGAATAACAGCTTACACTTCTATAATACTTTCTATGTGCCCTGCACTTTTTAATGTAATAAATATATTTCAATATAATATATCATTATATATTTCAATATAAGATATTGAAATATAATATATCATTAATATGTGGCTTTCAGTATAATAAATCATTAACTCCTGGAAACAGCCCTATGAAGTGGTTGCTGTTATCCCATCGTAAAGATGGGGAAATTGAGGTACATAGACATTGAGAGCTGGGCCAAGTGGAGGAGCTGGGATCCGAGGGCGGGTGGTCCCACTTTGGAGTGTGCTTTGCTGTCATGCTGCTGGGTGGAGAAAATGACAACCAGCATAACCCCGCCCCCTGGAGCGTCTCTGAGAGACCGGACTAAGAGTGGCATCATTTAGGCAGGAGGCGGGGACTCTCTCAGTTGTAGGCAGTGAGGATCGGAGCTGTGGGGGATCTAAGTGATGTGGCTCCCATAGCTTCCTGGAAAAGGAGTGATGCCCAAACCAGAGACAGTCCTTGCGTGTGGTCGTGAGAAGAGGTTGATCATCACAGGGATTAAGCAGAGACAGAAGAGCCTTAAGGAAAACTAAACTTCAGGAAGAAAAAGCAAGAAAAAGAGCCAGTGAATGAGAGCATGAGCCAGTGGAAAGGGATGGGGACGATGAGAGGCATAAAGAACAGAGTCGTGAAAATAAGGAAGGAGAGTTTGGGAGGAAGTAGCTAATTAAATGGCGAGTGTATAATTTATCGTCCAAACTGAATCACTTTGTGAATGAAGAGGGGGTGAGTGTTAATAATTAGGCTGGAAACAGATATAACAAGCAAATGGTGACGTATGGTCCAGGCTGGACTTTTAGATGGACAAACCTGAAAGATTTCTAAGTGTTCATGATGGTTGGGAAAGGATTCTCTTTACCCAGCACTGACTGAGCACCTACAGTGAGGGATGCCAAGTGCTGAGGATAAAGAGACATATGGCAAAGTTAAAAAGTATTTTGTGGAGGGAGAAAAGACAGAAGTATTATCATCCTTTGCCATGCACACCCATGGTCACTATTCACATTTTGTTATTAGCTTTTCCTACATATTCCAATGTTTCTAGAGACACCTCTCTAACTAGTTTCATTTTCAACTAAAAACATGCAACCATGCCACACATCGGTCTGCAATTTACTTGTTAACGTATGTTTTCTTTTCAGGAGTACATAGTTAGTACCCCCTTAGACGGACATACCATAAAATATTCCCTTATTGATACACATTTAACCCTTTCACATTTTTTTGCTTCCAATAAAGCTATGTACATTTTTTTAAATTCTTGTGTTCTTATTTCTGTAGGATAGATATGTAGAATAAGACTGCTGAGCCAAAGTCTAGCTACGTTTTCAATTTTATAAGAAATGTTAGTGGATCGTTAAAAAGGTACATAAATTATACACGTACAATTTATATAGTGTTATAAACCAATACAAAATCACATAAATTAACACTTGTACCAACATTGTACGACTATCCATTTCCTGGTTAGCCATACTTATTATCAGACTTTCCATTTTTTTGCCAGTTGAGAAGTGGTGCTTTGTAGTTATTTCAATTTGCATTTTAAAAATTATAAATGGAGCTAAGCACCTTTTATAATTTTGATTGGTCACTTGCATCTTTTTTAGTGAATTTTCATATTCTCTTGACAATTTTTTTCTATGAATATTGTCACCATTTTCCTTATTTGTTATAACTTCTTGCTCACTAAGACTACTAACCCCCTTTACTCTTAAATGTGTTACGAGGATCTTTCACTGTTTTATTTTACCTTTTTATTTTGCTTTTGATTGTCTTTCATGGAGGATAAGTAGTCAGATATGTTTATTTGGATTTTTTTTGTGGCTTTATGTTTTCTCATCTTGCTTAGATTGGATCCTCCTCCAAAAGAAAGAAAAGCAACATTTATTTTATTCTAAATTTGTTATGTGTTTTCAACATAATCCTTGGGCTCCGTAGTTCACAGACTAGTCAGGAAGATGGCTGCAGAGAACGAGTAGTTCCGCTTTGTCAGGTTCGTGCTCTGGGGGCAGCCCAGGTGCCATGGGACCCGGAGCAGGGTTCTTCGGACACTGGGGAGAGGGGAGAGGGGGTGTGGCTGGGCTTCGTGACCGTTTGACACCTGAGCTGAACCTTTAAGGCTCAGGCATTAAGGGTAGGGAGGGTTTCCAGCTGAGGGAAATGGCAAGTCAAGAGAGACTTGAAAACTTGAGGAATTCAGGAAGTTTTGCAGAGCAGGGAAAGAGAGGCCCCGTGGGCTCTCGGGGTGGGTCCCAGGAAAGCATTTTTAATATGAAGGAAGAACTGTTTTCCTGACATTTCTAAAATCCCCACAAAGAATAAGTATTCCTTTTATGGTCAGAAAAAGGAATTTTAAGCTGAAGGAAAGAAAACTCTGCAAGTGGGATTAAATTAACTAATAGGTCAATCAAGGTAAGAAGCCCCTCTCCCCAAAAGTAGTAGAGATGGGATGGAGAGGGAAGGGTTCTTGTCTGAAGATTGGGGGGATGTGCGTGCCATCTTTAGTCTCCATGTGCCTTCCTGCAGTCACTTTGGGGCCAGCTGGTGGCAGGTACCTCCTCACTGAACTTGGCCTTCAGCCTGTCCACTTACAAGCCTCACTGCGGACCACTGCAGAACACGGTCCCAGGATCTCTAACGAGGTCCTTCCTGACTGACTTGGCAGTTTAATCTCTGCATTGTTATCTCATCACACGCAACACACTGTGCTCTTCCACTCTTCGCTTTGAAAAGCATAACCAGATTTCACAGTAGACACAAGCATCACATCAGTATGTTGTACACCCAGAACTAATGCAACGTTACATCGTCAACTGTATCTTAAACCTGCTTGTGTGTTGCACCCCCACACTTCCTGCGTACAGTGCCTTCTATGTGGGATGCTCTCCAGCACTCTTTGTCAGGTCTCCTGGAATCCCATTCGTCCTTCAAGGCTCAGTGTGAACTTCACCTCCTTCCTGCAGCCTTCCCTGACCTCTTCAACTAGAAGAAAACTGAATGTTAAAATGTGCACTGGTGCCACTTACGACTCCTCCTAGAACAACAAAGTATGATGATACAGTCCTGCATGTTTCAAAGTTTCCAGAAGGGCAAGAACCATGTCTTAGCACTTCTTGGCAGGTCTCAGGACTTTAACGTGGTGAAGTTCTGTCCTCCCTAAAAAAGGCTGGAAGACCAAACCCATCTATGGAAATAGATTCATGGACAGCAAAGGCAAGGACAGATGAGAGGTGAGGGTGCCTACTGAATAAATAGTCAGAAGGTAAAGTCATTTCCTGAAGATAAAGGATAGAAACTTTAGGAGAGAGTGCTTCTAAATAAGCCTCAGAAGGCAGTGAGCCCAGGGATGCCCAGGGGACAAGTAAATGGATTACCTTGTAGTCGTGGTGGAGGCCAAGTTGATGGTAAATAGAATGAATGGACAATGAGCCACACTCACATCTTCCTTCATATTTGGTGACCAAAGTGCATCGTGGATACAGAAGAGAGCTGAGATGATCTAAAGCAGAAAGAAAGGGGTGAGAAGAAAGTTTAAAGATGCAGGAGAAAAAGAAAGATGCTTGCTAACAGGGAGAAGTGAGTCAGAGAAAGGTTCTTCAGAGGGGATGTGAGTCAGAGAGGAAGATTACATAATAAACTTGGCAGAATGTCTGTGAAGGGAGGACAGCGGTGAGAATGTTGACCCGGACTTGGAGAGGAAAGCTAGCCAGTGAAATCATGTGGTGCCTAATAATTTGAGTGACGTCAGAGTGATATGTGTGGGTGGGGAGGTGTTGAGCAGTGCTCTGGGATGGGGGAATCAGGCAGTTTCTCAGGAGGATGATAGCCTAGCAGGCAAGAATCACAATCTGGAAAGGGATCACAGATTCAACCCCTTTACAGTTGGATAGCATTCCAAGTCAGGAAGGAGATCTGGCGCAATATTCTCATTTGGTCTTTGGGAAGAACTATCTAGAATGCTTCAGGTCATCCCACAGGCCCCCCGGGGTCTGCTCTCTGCCTGCTTTTCAGGCCTCATCCCCTGCCTCTCTGCTCTGTCTCTCTCAGCTCCAGCCAAGCCAGTCTGCTTTCCATCCCCTAAGCCTGACATTCTTTCTCATTCGCCCCCACAGTCCCCTGCATCGGAATAGGCTTCTCTTCTTTACCTAACTCCCATTCAACATCCGGGTCTCAGCTTCAAAGCATCCTCAGAGCATCCTGCCTTTCTTCTCTCCCACACATTACGTAAGCCTTTCCCAACATGCTTCTGAGAGTTTCTCTCCTACTTCTTAACATGTATGGGGCAAATCGTTACTTCTTGACTGCGCCTTTCCTCTTCTAGCTTGTGAGTTCTGTTCAATCTCTTCTTCTAGCACGGTACCAGTGAGAGAGAAGTTGTCCAGTCAATATGTCTTGAGTGAGCGAAGGAGGGAAAGAGGAAACATAAATTTAAGTGACAAATTGTCACCACCACTTATTGACAGAGCCTGCCCAGCTTCTTCTGAAACTATGTACAGTCAGGTTGATTTCAATGTGACTTGAACATTCAAATGCAGATTTGGGAGACCAGTGGTTATTTTTTTTTCTAGTCTTTTGTCTATTTCATTGGCGTTAAGTACATTCACATTATTGTGCAGTCATCATCACGACTGCCCGTCCCTAGAACTTTTCATCATCTCAAACTGTGAAACTCTGTGTTCATTAAACGATAACTCCCCGTACCTGCCTCCCCCAGCCCCTGATATCTGCCATTCTACTTTCTGACCCCATGAATTGGATTATGCTAAATACGTCATACAAGTGGAATCATATAACATTGTCTGGCATCTTTCATTCCACATAATGTTTGTAAAGTTCATCCATGTTGTAGTATGTGTCAGAATCCTACTCCTTTTAAAACTGAATACTATTCCATTGTATGTATGCACCTCATTTTATTTTTCCATTCATTCACTGATGGACATTTGGGTTGTTTTCACAGGAGAACAGTGTTTTAAATCTTGAGATGCATCATCTATCATGTAATCTAGTAGCCTGGGGGATGCTCAGTGGTGCAGAGGATAGTGGATTCAAGCAGGGGAGGAAGGATAGATTAAAGAAGCATCATGTGCATGGTAAAGTCCACAAAAAAAAATGTCCAGGAACCTGGAGATGGAGTCAGGAGGGAGAGGAAATGTAGCAACTGGACCATAGCAGCCTTGATATGAGGAAGGTGATGCAGTGGGTGCCATGCATTTCAAATGATCATAAATATTGAGGAGTAGGCTTGAGAGAGACTCATTTTTTCCCTTTCCCTTGGTGTCAAGATGGAGGAACGGGATGAATTGAAGGGACAGAAAAAAAAAGAGACTTCATCTGAGAGGAGAAACTGGGGAAAGGTGAGGAGGGACGGAGGGCAGAAAGGTGTTTGGCCACAGTCTGATGGTATTCCACAGGGCACGGGGGGAGGTGTGAGGGTACAAGGACAGCAAATCAAGTCTTAATTCGAGGCCATTCTGTAGTCTTCATGTAGAAAGAGCCCTCAGGACTAGGAGATCGGTGAGTATATTACCACAGTTAATGACAGTCTGAGGACAGTGTTTCCACAGCCACCACTAGGCACCAATCCTTCAAGACTTTTTTTCTTTTCAACTAGACTAGTTTGGAAACCTTTTCTTCTTCTTCTTCACTTTTCAGTAGCTGGAAAATAAATTTTCATACTCACACCATCAAAATCCCTCACATGCCTGAATTCTTTCTCAGTTAAAAATCAGAACTGGATTAAACTCTTTTTCCCTTAACAACTTCTTAGTTACAGTTTTCTAAGCCTTTAATGCCCTTTGAATTGTCTGCTCTAAGTTCTTTTGGGTTGAAGTACAGCTGGCTCCCCTCCCCCCAGATCCACAGGTATTACCTCCGTGCATTCAACCAACTGTAGGTCAAAAATATTCAAAAAAAAAAAAATTCCGGAGAGTTCCAAAAAGCAAAACTTGAATTTGCCACACGCCAGCAACTATTTACATAGCATTTACATTGTATTAGGTATTATAAGTAATCTAGAGGTGATTTAAAGTAGATGGGAGGATGTGTGTAGGTTTTATGCAACTACTATGCCTGTGTGTGTACATTTATTTATAGATTTATATTTATTTTATATAAGGGATTTGGTATCTGCAGGGGCCCTGGGACAAATCCCCTGTGGATACTGAGGGACGGCTGTACACCTGTAGGCACAGCCAGATTTTTGTTGTAGCCTGTCTGCAGCTAGCATTCTCCTTAGTTACCCGGTCAGGACACCTGACCACGCGGGTCTGGTCGGCGCTGGCCTTGCCGGGGAGGGGAAGACTGCAGTGCCCCTGAGGGCAGCCGGATGGGAAGGGGCCCCTGACCTGCCAGACCCGTCAAGCTCCATGTCTCGGCCCAGAGGCAGAACAAGGAGCCTTCCTGGTACTGCTGGGCCCGAGACTCGGCTACCTTTTGGGAAGTATGGTCTGCTTTTTCTTTCTACTTCCAAAGTCCGGCTCGTTGGCCCATTTCAAGTGGCCTCTGATCTTCACCGGCTGCTCCTCCGCCCCTTGAATCCCGTCCTCAGGGAGGTCCTCGCTGGTCACTTTGCAGAGCCCCCCTCAGGCCAAGAAAGCCTCCCGCACTTTGTTTCTGCTTAACCCTTGCCCTTCAAGGGGGCGAGCGGCCGTCCCGGGCCGCCCCCCTTGTAGTCGGTTATTACTTGCAGGTGATAAGCAGGTGGCTTCTAAGCCAAAAAGGAACATTGCCCCGGGCACCGCTCTCCCATAGGCTCTTGGCATTTTGCTACAAAAGAGAAAAATCAAGCCTTTGAAGAGGGTATATACACTATTCATGTCCTGAGGAAGAGAGGAATGTCTATAAAATCTCAGGAACAGTATTAGATTTTCCTCTATTATCAGAGGGCAGAACTATTGGGTTATGGCTCGGATTGCTTTTGGAATTAAAAAGAAGCAGGTGCCGTCCATAGCTAAGGGTCCGGGCTTTGAGTAAAAGCTTATTTGAGAGTTTCTCTGTAGACACTCATGCCCCAACAAGCTGTATTCCAGTGAGACAGTGTCCATGAAGTGCGGAGACCGGGGCTGCGTGGGGCTCTCCTTCCTGCGGGGGCAGCCAGCCTGGTGGCAGTCGGCTGTTTGCGACCACTTGGTGACCAGATGAACGCCCCCATCTCTGCCTCAGTTCCCCAGGCCTCTTTTGTCCCCTACGCAGCTACCTTCAGATCCCCCAGAGGAAATATTATACGCTTCTCTCAACGTCTTGAGCTTCTGTCCCCAGCATTAAGTGAAACATTATACGTTTGGTTTTTTTTTCCCCAGATCTCTAATCTATTGCCACAAGTGCAATGTCCCACTCCGATCAAAAGAAATAAATAAATCATATAACTAGTTCATTTTCCTGGGCTTTAAATCGCCGGTTTCTCCCCTGTTATTTTTAGTTGAAAAAAATAAAAACAAAAGCCCAGCAGAGCATCCTCTCCTCCCTTCCTCCGCCACATTAGCATCACCAGAACCATTTGATATTTGGACTCAAAATGTGCAAGAGCCACAAGAACATACGTGGAGTGTGCTGTGTGGTGGGTTTTTGAGTGTGTTGGGAGGTTTTGCTGTTGCTGGGTTTTTTGTTTGGTTGGTCGGTTGGTTTTTTTGTGCCGTGTGTATCCTCAGTGTTCCTGGGAGGGAAGCTGGTTGTGTCGCAGAAAAGGCCAGAGAGCAGGTCCTCACCTCCTCAGGTTCTTTGCCTCTGGATTTAATTCCCTCCTCAGCTGGGAACTTGGGGCGCGTCCCTCGGAGCCTCTGGCCCAGTTCGTCTGTACCGCCGCTTCCCAAACGCGCCCAGACCTGCCGGGACAGTCCCCGGGGCAGGAGGCTGGCGCTCTGTGCTTCAGCCAGCACCCCAGGGCCCTCTCTGGGTCTGGCCCGGCTGGGAAACACTGGTCCATTCATGCCTGCGTCTGGCTGGCGGAGGTGCGCCGGATCTCGGGGTTGCCCGGGGGAGGGCAGTTGTTTTTGTGGCCTTTCGCTCTTTCTTAGCTCAGATTGTTTTGTCCCGAGGAGATCATGAATAGTGAACAGCGGGCTCATTTTGAACGAACCAGGAAAAGAGGGAGCCTGTTTAAAAAAAAAAAAAAAACGAACCCCAAACAAAAACTGAAGGGTGTGTGCTCTTTTATTTGAGAATAACCTTAGGAGGCATAAAGTTGAACTGCTCCTCAGGGCGACTGCCGCTGTATTGCTTGTCTCAACATGTTTTCTGTGACAACAGTAATAAAGGCTGTTTCGCCATCCTGTTTAAGTCACATAACCAAGTGGCTTCTTTGTTTCCCTGCCTGAGAACCGCATGTGGCTCCTTTTGCCTGATAAGGTGGCTTAGAAAAGTGACCTGTTGCGATGACCTGGAAATCTTCTTGAGTATAATCCTCTAGATAGTGGTAGATCATAGAGGAGACAATCAGAAGGCTTGGGGACGTGCCGTGGGGAGCTGCTGGAGGTAAATATATATAAGGAAGGGAGTGCACTTTTATTATCTATTGAAGAAGGCAGGCTGGGGGCCGAGGAACAGCTGAAAACAGTATCTTGGGTACATAATTGAGTTTTAGATTTTCTCACCTCGCCCAGCGTTGCTCTGCTGTTTGTTCAAGTCACATTTCTGCCCTGCCGTAAATAAACCCAAGCTGGGGCTGCAGACGATATCTGTAACCACCAAAGAGCCAGGACACTAGCCTTTCATATATTTGCAACTCTCTTCGGATTGCCATGGCAACAATAGTTTTAATTATGGCGAGCAAGAATGATAATGCGTCTCTCAGATGTGGCTCCCTTTTCCCCGTGGACCCAACTCTGATTGGAGAGAAGTTTGGTATGTGGATTTTCCTTCTAGGCTGGATTTTATTATCTGCTCTAACAGACAGCTCTTTTGCTCCTCGAATGAACCAGAGGAAGTACTGGCTGAAGGGGCTGCTGGACAGAGGTCCTCGTGGAGATGAACTGGACCTTTTTGTCTCAGAGGCAGCCTGACGCACTCATCCCTTGTGAATTGAAGAACCAAGCGAGCCGCTGCTCTCCAGGGCTGCTCTTGGCTTCCCCTTTCCACCAGTGGAAGTCCACATGTTAGGATGGATGAAGTATCATCTGGTAATCATCCTTGACAATGTTCAGGATTATGCTGGGGGGACGGACAAGTAATTCCATTTCAGTAGCAGGCATGGAGATAAAGAAATCACAGACGCTTTCCAATCCGAGCTGTGGAGGGGGAAATTGCCAGAGAGAGCGCGTTGTCCTATGCCTGTGCCCCGCTGCCCTTTATCTCTGGATCTGTGTACCTGTTCCTTCAATTTCTCTCCAGGACTGAAGAGGTATCATGCCATATCTAAATATTTCTGGGCTTCCTCATTCTGAAAGCTCTTGCAAAGCTAAATAATCTTCCCCTTAGGTAAACATAAATCATTGTCTACCTTCTTTGCTCCTTGAGTAGACCTTTCGATACATTCATTAATTATGGCTGCTGCCTGGTGGCACTGTGATGGCTGAGTCACTGCCGTGAGCATCTTTCCTGGAGTGCCCCCATTTCTGACACTGAGTCCTAAAAACTAATGCAGCGTTAAAGAGACTCTCTTCTCTGCGAGGGACACCCAGATGGTAGCAAGTGAAAGATACACACCTGGAAAGGGCAGCAGTTCCTTTTGCAGGAGTGCGGGTAGGAGAGGGGAGTTGCCCGGAATGTTGTTGGAATGATGTTGTCCTCAAACACGATGCAGCTGTTTCTGACCTCCGGCAACCCTGGGATGAGACCTTGATCCTCTGCTCAGTAGATTTGCTGCCTCCATCAACAGTCTAGTTAATCACAATCCCAGCTTGTGAGGGCCAGAATGCCCATGCAGAACTGTTTAGAAACAGGCACCATGGTTCTGATTTCTAATCCTTTCCCACATTACTTTTTTTTAAAGGTCCCAATTTTTTGGTAAATCTTGCTTAACTAACGATACAGTCAGTCTCTGTTTGTTTTGCTGCCACATTCAGGAAGCTTTGCGGCTCTGATTTTGATTTTGGAGTTTAGGCATGTTAATTAAGCCTTTGTATGAAAGCAGAAGGGTTCTGTTTCTTGTTTGTTAGTTTAATAAGATTTTGTGTTAAGAATGGCACTGGGAATCTGTCAGAATTAGCGTGGCTGCATATGTGTGGCTCAGCGCTTGGAGACCCTTGAAATGTCTGTTTTTAGGACATCAGCAGGGGGCTAATGAAAAGGCTTTGTTGATTTTAACGAATTGCAAGCCACTGTAGCCAAAATAAATATAATCTGCTTTTTGGATTAGTTGTCACAGATGATTTTACCTACTAACAGTGATTAAAGAACCCGAGTGGACCAGAAGCACAGCTACTCTCCAGTGACTCTTGCTAAAATAGCAATAAACAGAAGTAAATAAAGACTTAGGGCATTAGTTATCTTTAATAAACAGTGACACCAAATATGCTGCATGCAGGCGTGAAGGGGTGGGAGTGGGGGCTGAGGGAAGATCGGGTGTCAAACACCTGCATGGCGCCCGATGGTTAAAAAACCAGAGTGCTGGCTGCCAATTCATCTGTTGTGGTTGTGCCTCATCAGGAAGCGGCTGGAAACCCAGAGCCGCCTCCTGGCCTCCCAGCCCCGCCACCAAGCCGTGTTCCATCGCCTTTGCTCTCATCTTCCCCTGGACTCTGGGACCAAAGCGGAAATCCTGCAACCATAGGATTAGAGTATGAAAATCAAGGAAGTGTTAATTACTTGTGTAACTGCTAACCTTCTTGCTGCAGTTAATTCTGCCCAGTTAATGAGCAGGAGCCAGGCATGCATTCTTCCTGAATTTTACTAACCTGATGAAAAGAACGATTTGCCCCAACTGGCAGACCCCATCCTCAGGTTTCCCCAGGAAAGGCCGGCTGTTTCCCTCATTCCTGCTTAATTTTAACCGGAAGACGAAAGGCTGTGGCTGAAGCCTCCTTAGGTGGGGCGTGCGAGTGCCAGCTGGAAGATAGATGCCTTCAGTGGGGAGGAAGATCATCAGATGTGAGAAGCTACGGTTCTTCCTATTTTTATTCTGATCAAATGTTGTACATCATGCAGTGGACACTTCATCACAGATGGCACACAACGAGTGACAAAACAGAGCTTTCTTGACCTCCTTTCTCCCCTGGAGGGGAGATGTTACTGCATTTGTCTTACAGATGCAGGCACTGGGGGGCCCAGGGCCCACAGATGAGTCATGATGAGGCCCAACAATAGAGCAGGGTCCTTCCAGTGCCCTGGGGTAACCCACGTGTTGGTCGCACTGTTGATGGGCCAAAAGCAGCACCTGCCCATTCAGGGTTCCAAAGATTGTCATCTTACCCCCATCAGACACCGTCAAGTGTCCACAGCTGTCATTTACTAAGTTCTCGCTGTGTGCCGGGCACTGTGCTCAGTGACTTACAGATAACAAGCTCTCTGACACCTGACAACAAATCTATTTATCCTTAAATATTATTGAGCATCTCTAGTACCGGGCTCTGCTGGAGAGATATAGCTGGGAATAAAATCGATACAAATTCCTGCCCCTTTGAAATGTTTATTCCAGTGAAAGGAGTTAAGAGAATAAACACAATAATTTTTAAAAAATAGTTACTGTATTAGAGGATGGTCAGTGAAATGGAGAGAAAACAAGAGGTGTCACAACTGCAAACAAGGTGGGGAGAAAAACCAGCATTTTCGCGAAGGCTTGAAGGCAGGGAGGGAGCAGCCATGTGGGTGTCTGGTGAGGTGTGCAGGGATGGAGGCAGTGTGCTGGAGGCTTTGAGAAGCAGCGGCGGGCCAGCAAGGAGGGGAAGACTCGGGGAAGGCAGAGTGCATAAGAGGTCAGGTCTGTAGGAGTTTGCAGCCCCTTGGAGGGACTTTGCCTCTTACCTGGCAGAAGATGGGACATGCCTGGCGAGTTCCAGTTGGAGGAATGAGGATCTGTCTTACATTTTCAAACCTTAAGAGGTGGGAGCATTTTCTCATCTTACCAGTGGGATGCAGAGAAGGGTGCATGGTAAATTCAGTTAAGAAGTTGCAAGAAGTCACAATGTGACTAAGATGCAGAGAGCCTGCTGTCTTAACTCCTCAGCACAATGGATGTGCTCCACCTTCTGATGAGAGACATGCCTGGGGTCTACGTGAGGTCTTTCTGACTATCAGATGGGAAAAGCCTTGTAAACGTTATTGTCTGTGTATATACACATATAAAAGTCTGGATTCAAAGTCACGAGCAATGGGCCCATTCAGGATACCATTTGCATCACTGAATTCAGTTTGCAAACAAGACATCAGAACACAGTGAAATCCGTCAGCTGGGTAAACTGCTCAAAATCACGTAAGCAGGAAGTGTCAGATCTGGGGTTTGAGCCGAGTTCTTTTGCCGGATTCTGAATCTCATGCCCTGCTCACGGCGTCCTGCTGCTGCCAATAACGCGTTTATAACTTTAGACCCGAAGTTGCACTCAGCATATATATACGGGGAATGAGGCGTTGTACTCTGCTGGCACTGAGTGGATGCCTGTAATCGTGACCTTTCTGTGCGGCTCCAGCTTTGAACCTCTTCCTCTGCACGCCAGGGCAGATCCTTCTTGGGTAGATTTCCAATTACCAGGTGGGCAGGTATGGAAAGCCTGTAGCTGGGGAAGGCGGCAGAGCAACACATGACGTAAGCCTGCATGGAAGTAGTCAGTTGCAGGCTGTCCAAGATTTCCTTTGTCTCACTGCAGGAATTTCTTTTCCAAACCCGATAAACCACCACTAAGATCTCACTGAGCATCAGTAAAGGTCTCTTCCTTCTTGGTGAATTTGAAAAGTAAATAGGCTTCGTTAAATTTTCTGAACTAATTCTTATTCTGAATGTGAAAGACCACGGCCAGACAAATGCAGGCGCACGACTGTACGTGCAGATGAATGTATACACATACGCACTCACGCACAACCAGAGTTTTCTGTTTTCCAGGTCTTCTGTGCAACTTTGGTGTCTGTTAACTTGATCACATCTCTTTGTAACATTTAAATCATCATGTTCTTTTGTGTGAGAAACCGTACCTTGCTGGAGGCAAGGCCAAATTCTGCACTTGCCTTTAATTTAAAAAAAAAATTTTTTATTGAAGTGTCGTCGGTTTGCGATGTGTTGATTACTGGTGTACAGTATAGTGATTCAGTTATACGTATGTGTATATTCCTCTTCACATTCTTTTTTATTATTGGCTATTACAAGATATTGACTATAGCTCCCTGTGCTGTACAGTAGGACCTTGCTTATGTAAAGTACTTAGTATCTGCAAATCCCCAACTTTCAGTTTATCCCTCCAAACCCCCTACCCCGAAACCCTAAGTGTTTTCTATGGACATGGCTTTTAAAAGAAGACTTTACACCTAAAATCTTTAGAATGTCGATGGACTAAATAAACAATAGTGTCATAGCACAAGCACCACGTGGCTATTTTTCTTCTCTCAAAATAACCTTGGATTTTGACCTTGTACTTTTTTTTTTTAACCAAGAATGGAATCTTACACGAACGAATGAAATACAGCTTCATCCTGCTTCCTGCAGAAGTTTCCCTGAGCATATTTCTGACGTCCTCAAACACGCTAGTTCTGCCTTTCTGCAGGGGGTCTGTGTATCTGCCACCACTGCCGTGAATAACATAACAAGATGCCAGTGATCCTCAGGCTTAGACTTATTAGAGTAAAATTTAGTACAAGTGCTCTGTTCATTTTCCATGGAAGTCCTACTTGGGTGTCTGGCATTTTGAAATAAGAAGAAGTAATTATCTTGCCATAGAGCCGTATGCTGACAGGTAGGATGGACCAAGGAAAAACTCGATTCTGCTTAAAATTCAAATTAACACCAGGGTCAGCTCTGGGGTGTTGTAGAAACCTGATATTTCTCATCCATGCAAGACGAGTTCGCGTGTGCAGCGTGAATTGTTCTTGTCTGTTTTCTAGAGAAGGGGCCAAGCTATGCGTTAGCCTGTTTGCTTTCCTTCCTTGCATTTTTAGAAGAAGAAGAAAAAGAATGTATTGTTTTAATAAGTGACTGAGGAAGCAAGCTTTGTTTACTAGAAAACACTGTTAACCTAGCAACAGATTTATACTGGTTGCCATTCGAATTTCGAAGCTGCCGTTCAGCCCTCGCTGAAGGTTCTAACTGTGTGCCTGGCCTCATCGCCAAAGCCTGGAGGATAGGATGACTCTCAGCTCAAACCCAGAAATGCTGTTCTGTACTGACTGACATTTTGGCAAACTGAAGGTAAAAGTATCAGTGCCATGTGCATGGCGTCTCCTTTACGGAGGGTCAGAGTACCACCCTTTGCCTAGCAGGTGACTTGGAATCAGCACATCCTTGGCTCTGGGAGAAAGCACTTGAACAAGCAAGGACACAAGTCTCACACTTGTGACCTTCAAAGCTATGCAGGCTAGTTTCCTGTCGTTTCCTTAGTGCTTAATATAAAGGTTTTACCCTGAAACAGAGATACAGAGAAACAAGTGAACTTCCACCAGTTTATATTTGAAACTGGAGCGAAAATATGTCACAGCTCATACTAGATGCTCAATTATTATCATTAGTATTGTTTGTGGCTTATGGAATGTTGTATTATTCATTTGGTATTTATAGTAAGTCTGTGATGGGAGGAGGACTGGCTTCATTATCTTCATGGTGCAGATGAATTATAAATTAAATCATAAATTAAATCAGTTTGGTTGGTCTAAGGTCACAGACCTTACTCTGGTTTTCAGATTGACTTTTCCTTTTTTTTTTCAGATTTTTCTTATTTAAAATATAGGGCTTTACAAATTATATAGCATTGAATTTTATGGTTTTTCTTTTTTTAGCCAACCCTCTGCTATATGGTATATATTTATTTTAATTCAATTTGGCTTGTCACAGAAATTCGAGTTATGAAGAGGTCCCTTAGATTGCTATCAGTTTTTTTTTAAATCTCCTAGTGAAAAATTTAAACAATAATAGAGAGAAGAAGAAGACAGGAAGAGGGTTTGATGAAGCTGGGATGTCAGGAGTAAGATGAACATACAGCGTGTTTGTGTAAAGAAGGAGACAGAGTCTTGAACTATAGGGAAGACGAGTTACACATTGTTTCACTCTTACCAACAGGTGACAAATGGCCATCTCATTTCTTAATCATCAAGATATGAAGCTGACAGAGAGTGAAATGGTACAGACAACAAGGCTTTCCTTCTAAGGGACGGTGGGTCACAGACTGGTTTTCCAAACGCTTTATTTTGGACACATAGGTGATTACATTCATTAGTACATTTAAAATGAAGGCTAAGAGAGTTTTGAGTACATACAATAAACTCCAAAAGCCTATATCTGAGCATTTCAGTTTCCCCAAGAGTAAGCACAATGAACTCTCCCAGAAGCTGGTGTTTGGAACAAAATTACAGATGCTTTTATGGATTTTAAACTTGGCAAAACACGTTCTACCATCATTTAAAAATAACAACCTTAAAGGGCTCATAAATAAAGACAAAAACAGCATTTTGATGAACTGGGGGAAAGTGAATCACAGACATATGGATTGCGTAGCTCTTACAGTGTGCCTGAGGTTTAAAATGGAGGCAGTGAAAATCTGGCAAAATGTTTTTGGGGAATCTGCTATGTGTACTATATTTAAAAAGAGGTGAAGATGAGCTCCAGACTGCTGCGATTGCTGGTGACATTGGATTTGATCACTTTTCATTTGCGTATAAGAAATTCTTGAGAAAGAGCTCAGTCTGTCCTTGTGCTGTGGAAGTGAGTTGTTGGAGACAGTGGATACCAATTCCTTTGGTCACAGAGTCAATCAGCAAACACGCATTGCTGGGCACTGTACTGGGCAATGGGATGACTTCTGAGATGGCTGATGTGAGCTGTGGACTCTCATGGGAGGGGTACACGGTGATACGAGGGGGCTCACAGATTTCTGGGGGTTCCATGTGCTTTGGGATACACAGAAGAGACCACATACAGAGTACTTACTGTGTGTCACCAATGTGCTTACCACTTCATACTCATTGTCGTGTTTAATTTAGATCTCTGTAAAGATAGAAGTAGTACTATTTCCTTCTAACAGATGGGGAAGCTTTTGTTACAGCAGAACACCTCCTGATGCATAGACTGTGTGCTGGTTGTGTGGCTGTGGTGGTTGTAGTTGGCTCTGTGCATGGGTGCCTCCCAGTGACTCGCCCCTTCTATGTTCACACCCTGTGTAGTTGCCACCCCTCAAATCTGGACCCAGCAGATTGCTCCAGTTCCAGACTTAAGCCTTAAGTGGGCCTGGCAGCTTCCACTTTTGTGGACTTGAAAGACTTGAATCACCAGTTTAAAAAAAAAAAAACTGTTACCCCTACTGGAGAGACCCTGAGGGGAGACACATGGAGAGGCCCTGAAACAACAGGGAGAAAAAGACAGAAAGAGACAGAGAGATTGAGATACAGCCAGCTCATCATCCCAGCCAAGGCCAGCCCCCAGTCACTAAACCCACTGAATGCATCCCCATGAGTGACCCCAGCAGGATCAACAGAAGAACGGTCCAGCTGAGCCCAGCCAGGTTGTAGAACTGCGAGAATACAATGGTGTTGTCTTCAGTCATGGGATTTTGTGTGGATACACAGCAGCAGAAGAGCAAAGCAGTGGCTGAGTAGGATTTGAACCCAGGGCAGTCAGACTCTAATGTCTATCTTTTTTTTTCACTCATTGTTTGCTCATGAGTTGGGGAGGGGAGGAATCCAGTGATATTTGAGCACCTCTCAGAATGGTCTGCGTCTGACATTTGTGCACTCTAAAAAAGGAAAAAAAGTTAGAAGTCTTTTCAATTTTACTTTAGAGAAAAAGAGAAACATACCAGTGGTATCAGACCCATCTCTAGGGCCATTTTGCGGCTTGTACCTTTCAGTGCATGTAACGAAAAGAACATAAGCAGGTGGCCAAAAATTCTCCTCCCTGATGCTCTTCCCGGGAAAACGCCATGCAAATGTTTGTATTGACTTTATTTAGAATTATCAAACTAATAAGGGATGCTAATGAATTCCTCTCTTTCACTTGGGGCTTTATAAAGTGAACACGGGCAGGAGCTTTAAAAAGTACACAAGTGCAACACACACAGATACACATAGGGGATGTTATGAACGGTGACATAAAACAAATGGTGATCAAAAGATATGAAACAGGGGCAGCGTGCAGCGGGTCAGGGAGAGTTGAGGGTCCCTGGCTGGTGACACAGGGGAGCACTTGAAAGGATCATTTCCTGGCAAGTCCACGTTTGAAGTGATGTCACCTTTTTTTATTCTCTCAACTCGATTGCTTCTCTGAAGCTCATTCTTTCCATTCTGATGAGGAGCAAAAATGTTACATCAAAGGTTAATGCTTGAATTGGGGCTGAAAGGGAGAGGGAGGTGGGTGGGCGCATGTGCATACCCGCACACACACACACACACACACACACACACACACACACACACACAGAGGTAGAGAAGGAGAGAATCAGAAATGACTGAAAGTTCTTAAAAGTGTGATATAAAGGAAAATATCTAACTTCCTCCCCGATGGATAGTTCATAAGATCGCCTGGAGTTTGGATGGGAACTGGCACAGTGCATACCAACGAGGTACTGCCATGGGCTGTTTCCTAAGGAATCTTGTGATGGTAAAGTGAGTGAAGATGGGCACTGTAGTACCATCAGCGCTTTCAGTCTACACGGCAAGTTCCAGATTTGCCAGAACAGCCATTACCACCAGTGTTGTTTTCCCATCCTCCTTTGGAGATGATCTTGGGTAGACTGCCTGGGCATCCTGTGTACATAGTACAGTAATGGGAGTTCAGATTCTCTTTGTAATCAAGTACATATTCCCAGGGTTTTGTTTTTTTTTTTAACGCTATATTGGCTGTTTGGGGCTGGATAGTAGATGTGTTGACTGCTGTACCCATGTGACTGCACGTTCAGAGAGTACACTCTCCCTTTCTCTTCTCCACCCCATCCACCTCCCTGAAGATCGTAGAATGCGGTTGCTCTCTTTTCCAAGATCTTCCAAGTTGCAACACCCTGTGTGGCCTCTTCCTGCCAACCAAGGGATCAGTGGATGAGGAGGAGCCTTGCTCCCGGCTTTCTTCCAGGAGCGGAGCAGAGGTGACCCTGCTGCTTCGTGTTGCCTGTCTTTTCAAGCAACCCCATGAAATGGTGAACCGGAAGCTTCCTGGGCCACAGGCAACCACAGGATGCCCGTTGTAGCTCTGTGAGGGGGTGAGGGCAGCCTCCAGCAGCCAGACTAAGATAAACCGAGCGGATGGAACCGATTCTGAGGAATCTCCTGCTTTTACTGATGGAAATTTGAATATACCTACTTTTTCACTCACTAATGATGAGTTGTCTTCTGCCTCCAGGTTTTTCAACTTCTATTTGGATCTTTGAAACAAGGTCAGGGAAACAGTACTTGTAAATAAACCCCTCTCGTCCTTGAACGTTCTTGTAGAATTCTAGGACCCAGAACTAGGTTTCTGGGTGGGGAAAGGAGACGGGTGAATGGTCTGTTCCCTGTCGCCCGCTTCTCGGTTGAATCCTGGTGTCCTCCAGCAGGGCAGCAGTCATGGATGCCTGAGGGCACAAGAGGCTGCCTCGGGGCGACCTCCTGCATTTGGTCACCACGGCCACACTGTTAGTTGAGCACCAGGGCCCCTGGCATCAGGCATCCTGCCTGCTTAGCAGAAGAAGTATCAAGGATTAACGTGCCCAAGTGAGCCCTTCTGGAAATGATACAATTTCGTTTTTCAGTGATTTCAACTGACACTTAGATGTGTTTATGTGGTCAAAGTCCTTTTTCATACTGAGGCATTCTGTGTGAGTGCTCCTTCCGCGACAAGCTGAAAGGTTTAGAAAAATCACGGGGCCGCTGATGGTTTGAGAAATGACCTCTTAGCAATGTGTTTAAACTACAGCAAGGAACGCATGCGCATTTTTATGAGTAGCATTTTATTTTGTTTGTGTAACGAAGCTCACGTGATAATGTTAAATATGCGAGGCTACGGCTGAGGCCAAGTACGCATATGGCTATGCCGCTAATGCTAATAAAAAACTTAAGAATTTTCCTGTTCAGGAAACATTACAAATATTTGTTTATTAATCCCCTGTGTCAATTGAGATTAGAACTCAAGCTTCTGCCCAGCCAACTGACTCCCTTCCTCCTCTGATGACAGCAGAACCCGTGGAAACAGCCGAGTAGAAAGATAGCGTCAAGTTCGAAAAAGACGGCAGGGAGAGTTGATGTGAGTTTTAAGAACTTGAAATCGATTGTTATTGACCAGGACCCCCTAGAATAAACTTTCTGGGTGATCTTGTGTTGTCCTTTTCTGTCTGAAGATACTGCATTGTAGTTTGCTGTTATTAGTATACAAACACAACACGTTTTGTCTTTTATTTTTTCCCTCTTCCTCATTCCTCAGGATATCACTGTTGCCCTTTCAAAGTCATAAAAGGACAAAAACCGTGCAACTGCTGCTTTAATACAGAAGCCTCCTCAGGGTTCATAATTGTCACTGAGCATGTTTTTACGCACTGTGAAGTGCTTATCCCGTGCACTGTATTATTTGATATTCCTAACTGCCCTTTGAGGTAGACAGACAGATATTTTTAATCCCGTCTTTGAAATTCTTTATAGACTCAACAGACTGGAAGGATCTTTAAGGGCCGCAGAGTGAGTGAGCTTGGAAAAAGTCGCGTCACATCTGGAACCCGGGTTTCCTGACTCCGAAGGCCCTCTCCACTGATCACGTGGAGTGACGATGGCACGTTATATAAAATACATGTATATATCAAATATAATATTCTATGTACTTTCCTTTTATATGAATAGAAAAACATAAATATGAAGGATGAATATATGTAGAAATACTATACCAGTATTTTATATGGACACACCTTATGATTTTTTAATCATTATTATAGTGTCCTCAATCATATGGAATTGGACATGTAGTAGGTGCTTATATAATAGAATGTTATTGTATATGATTTACCAGGATGAATACAGTCATACTGGGGAGAGACAGATGTGAGAAAAAAAGAGGTTGACTTGAATAAAGGTAGGCGTGTGTCCTCCAGATATTTTAAAAATACAAACACGTGCAGAAACTTGAGGGCCTTGAAGCTGTGCACGCCCAGGATTGCTTCTTCCTTTGGCTACATGTAAGGGCTGTAAGGCTTTGGGTCTGTTAATATCCTTCGTCCACGTTAATTTTTTTCTCAGCTGTGAAATGATTAAAAAACTTCCTAGATGAGATGATTCGTATTGGTTAATGAGTGCTGAATAAATGTATACTAAGCATTTTGTACACAAAATGCATTCAGTAAGTGGTTATTACTAACACCTAAAAGCAACGGATGCACAGAGCTACCATTTACGTCAAAGGGTACAGTTAAGGATGCTTCAGTACACGCTTCTTCACGCGGACCTGCCTACAGTCTCACGATTTTCTTAGTATGTTTGTCATGTATCTTTTTTCAGAGCTCAAGTCTTACAAATATGCATACACCAGTTTTTAATAAAGTAACAACGCTGTTAAGGAGTGCCTCACTTGACACATTTGGTTTGCTCCAGGTCTTACAGTCAGTGACGTACAACGCACCTCACCGTCACAAGGAAGCCATTGTCTGCCCCATTCCCGGACATCCAGAGGAGAATAGTGTTCTGTCAAACTTATTCAGTGGTGTCCTACTTATTAGAAATGCCAAATTTTCATCCTCTGTCCAGTCCTGTGACTTGTGCTGAAGGAATGTGAATTGCTTTTGTGAGGTCAAGGCCTCTGTGACAGTGCAGTGAAGGTTTCAAGGAAAGTGGTGATGATGGATTTTTCTTTAATTCATTGGAGTGCTTGTAATAAAACTAATGAATGGAAAGGACTGAACATTTTCAATTAGCTGCATATAGTAAAATCCTGAAAATAATTAGTGGCTGAGATGGTGTGTAGTTATTTTAAAATACTG
The DNA here is from genome assembly GCF_048564905.1 of Vicugna pacos. Lineage (NCBI taxonomy): Eukaryota > Metazoa > Chordata > Mammalia > Artiodactyla > Camelidae > Vicugna > Vicugna pacos. Next base: position 27,829,683 of record NC_133009.1, read on the forward strand.
TTTCTAGTTTGTAAGGATCTTGGTTTAGTTTGCTTTGGAATCAAGCCATTTGGGGGAGAGAGAAAAACCTACAATGCCTCTGTGTGTGTGTGTGTGTGTTTCAGACAAGCTTTTATTTCTGTGCAAAAGAACAGTAATGGTAGTAACAAGTGTTTTTAGTGCTTTACAATTTCACAAGTTTTTCTCCTTTTCATACTAACTTGTTCCTCACAACCCTTTGATTTTAGCATTATTATTCTACTTGTTTTAAAGAGGAAATAGGCTGTGTATGGTAGGGATTACCTCTCTAAATTAACTTAGCGAAAAAGAATCAGGGCATTAAGCCAGGTCTTGTGACTCAGAACCCAGTGATCTTTGTGTTGCACCACATTCATGTTTCTGGTTTGTTCTTGTTTTTGTTCCTTCGTTTTGTTTGTTGTTGATGGGGATACTTTGGTTTTGTTTTTAAAACAAACCTACAACACTTAGGTGCTTCCAGTCCAATTGCACGTATCTGTCCCTCAGACCTCTGTTCAGCGAAAGGTGGTTCTGCTAATACTTCCTGAGTGTCTGATATATTGAGTGTTTGGTGCAGATATCGTGCTTGGCTCTAGGAAGTCAAAAATAAATTGGATAAGGTCCTTATCCTCAAGGAGTGAAGAGTGTAACTTACAGCATTGGCTCTTTCCAGCCTAGTTTTGCCCCCTGGGATCTGGGTGCCAGTGCTTGGATAACTCAAACCACCCGATGACTCTAAGCCCTTACTCTCTTAGACCTGGGAAAGTTGCCGGGTTCTTGGTTAGAACTGGATTTTTGTGACTGTGAATCACGTGTTCCTGATTGAGGCTTTGTAGCTGTCAGCGCTTTGCAGATCGTGATATTCACACAGAGTGTCCCACTGGCCCTCCATGGTAGCCAGTGAGACAGTGACTGTTACCCTCATGCTAGAGGGGAGGGGCCTGAGGCTGTGCCACATTGAGGGACTGGGTCTCATTTTTCTTTATTTATAATGTCAACTAGTCGAACATTTCTGAAAATTTCCACCTATGTACTTCAAAAGCTGAGGTCGAGGAACATGCCCATGGGTTTGCACATGTCTTAGTCAGTCCCAGCTGCTGTAACAGAATGCCATAGACTGGGGGCTTAGACAACACGCATTCATTTCTCACATTCATTTATTTAAATGAATTTAATTTAGCGCATTTAAGTTTATTTATTGATGGAGACTGGAGAGTCCAAGACCAAGGAGCTTTGGTGGATTTGGTGTCTGGGGAAGGCCCACTTCTGGATTATAGATGACCGTCCTCTCTGTGTGTCCACTGTGAGTGAGAAAGGGGCGAGGGAGCTCTCTGGGTTCCCTTTCATAAGGGCGCTAATCCCGTCCATGAGGGCTCCACCCTCGTGATCTAATCACCCCAAAGGCCCCATCTCTGAATACCGTTACATTAAGGGTTAGGATTTTAACGTATGGATTTTGGAGGGACACAAATATTCATTTCATAACAGCAGAGGTCTAGCCTGAAATGGTCATTAGCAAACAAAACATTTGTTTTGGGGTTTTTTTTTTTAAGTCTTTCTCTTTTCTATGCATGTGAAATTTGCATTTTATTCCATAATATGTGCTTGAATGTAAAAAATTGTTCCCCAAACCTCAGTCAGAATAAATTGCTCCAAGGATACCCCACGTTCTTTTCTGAGGGTACATATCCTGTGGCACGCTGCTGCACTCTCAGGGACACCCCACTGAGTCAGGTGAATCCCAGTTCCTTCCATCTCTATTTTATGTTAGACTTAGCGATTAGGTTTAGCCAAACATTTTCCAGTTAGCTTTTCTTTTGCTTGGTCTTTTTTTTTGGGGGGGAGGGTCTACATAATTTGTTCTCTACTATTTTATTACAAAAATAATTTGAGGGGATTCTCATAAGGACATACAATAAAATAGAAAAACTTCTGAAAGTCAGAGTGGAGGAAGATATAGGCTGTCCTAGCAAGATTAAATTGGGTTGTGTGCTGGAGGGAGATACCTATGTTATGCTCCTGCAAATTTGCTGGAAATAGACAACTAATTTGGCTCTAAGCTTCCTCTGAGCCCACTCTCAGCTTGAAGTTCTGCCTTGTCTGTGCATCCACACATAGGTGGAGCCTGGGTTATCCTCGCCCTGAAGCCTGAGGGACATTTCTCCTTTGGGTCCACGTCGGGGGGACACACTTCCACCTTGCTGATTGCCAGCCGTCCTGATTCACACTCCCACGGCAGAGCTCACGCGAGGTGTCGTTCAGCGGCCTGCACTAGCATCCCCGGGGAGAGCTGGAGGAGATGAAACCGAAACCCAGTGTGACTGTTGCAGGCTTCAACCCAGGTTTTCTGCCTGCAAGTCCTGTGATTTCTGACCGGGATGGATTACACTCTTGTTTCTACTCCATCCAAATTGCATCCTGGATAGAGTTAGGAGAAAATGTACACTAATATTTTCAATGGAGTGTTTTTCTCATTAGAAGAGAAAATGAGTAAGCTGGAATTTTAATGGTGAGCCGTTTAATAGCAATCCTCATGATTTATTATTCTCCCTGAATTTTTATTTGCAATTTTAAAGTCTTAATAAAAGTACATATAAAAAAAAGAGGAGTTGGCTTCTCCCTGTGGATCAAGTTTTAACATAAGAGAAGAAGGGGGAGTTTACACAGGAGACTCAGAAAGTGGGCCCCTGATTCTGTGTGCCTTCCTTCATTAGACGGATGTGAGAGCCAGTGAGAACTAGCAGTGTGTCAACTGGCATTCTTCCGACCAAACATTTATTTGAAACTTTTGATTTGAGGAGGTCTCGGATTAGGCACTCTTTTAAAAGATGCCTTTCCAGAGTTTGTAAACGTCTGGTTTATTCTGGTTTGTACACATAGTAGGGTGCCACGTGTGATACCAAGCCTGTGAGATGTCACCGTGTAAGGGGGTCTTCTGGTGGTGGGGGTGCAGGTACTGACATTCCTTGGCGATTCAGGTGGGCCGGCAGTCATGATAAAAAATCAGACTGGATGGATCGCACTGTCCTTGCTCATTTTGAGACACGCTCACAAATTGCCGCACAGCCCTCGCTGTGTCTTTACGGCCCTTGCCTGGTTCCAGACGTTTGATCACAAATGCAGCATTTCCCTAATGCTGTGCAGGTTGATAAACCAGTTGCCGAGCCGGAATCCCTAAAGAAATTATTAATTACCTGGTTAATGTGCACCAGGCTGTGGGAGTGTGAGATTAATCACCAGCGGTGGGACGAGTTGCTGAAGTGGATTTTGGTTTTTTGTCTCCTGTCACTCGGTAATGGCTTTTCCTTCCTTCACCATCAGGTGAACAGGTGCAGAGATGCTGTATTTTCATTTTCCCAGAGTCAGTAACAGCCGGTGGCCAGGCGATGCCTTTCCCTCAGTCCTGCTGCATGAGCAGTTTACAACATGGAGTATTGTCTACTCAGAATGTTCCAGCTTTGGGGGTTTTCCCCAACGTGGCAGGTCCTACCTCAACGTTTTCAGCATTCCCAAGGAGTGCGCGTAAACACATCTCCCCCCAGCCAAACATCCATACTTTCATATTCACACATGCACACACATATGCAGCCAGTTATAAATGTACACAAAAAACATTCAGAGATACTTCTGGATGCAATTAATGAACTTTGGTCAAGGCTGTTATCTCATTCCTTTCTTTAGGAAAACATCCCTTGTCTCTGAAAAAGAAAAGGAAAAGCAGTATGTAGCTACTTCTTCGAGAGGGATAGAGAAATTCCACACTCGTCGCTTGGTTGTGGGTGACATAACAAAGGCGTGGCAAGAATTCTCTGGCTCCTTCCTTTCCTTTCTGTCTTCTGAGTGCTGGTCCCCTACCCCAGGACGTTGTCTTTGTTCAGGTCAGCCACTTCTGTATGACATCAGCTCTTCACCTGGATAAGCGTATTTTCAGAAAGGGAATCTTTGTTTCCAGGATGTTAATATGTCTTGGAATTTGTGAGGCTGCTGAGGAAGGCTGGCTGGTATGGTTGGGGGCCGAAGGCAGCAGGCATCCTCAGAGCCAGTTACGGGAGAGCTTTGCTGTTCGGTTAAGACCACATCTCCCAGCCCTCTGCGCCGGGACAGAGGCCCAGGTAGAGCGTGAGGCTGGAAGTTTCTGTGGACTGAGTGAGCCTGTGTCAAGCGGAGCCTCTCTCTTCAGTCCACCTTAGACCGGCGGCTGAGGCTTCCCCGGAGAATATCCCGCTGCTTTGCAACCATGCTAAGGATATAAAACTATTAGCAGTACTATTGATTTTAGTTTACTGTGTTCATCTAGAGTTTGACAGTTTTCCTCTTTCCAGTTGAATAAATAAAACAGAATAAGGCGGGGTCATATAGACTGGGAAAGTGGGGAGAGACAGCCTGAAAACCAGCAAAACGTCTGAAAAAGCAGATTTTATGAAAATACGTTTTATTACGCTCTCCACTGTGCTCCTTCTCAGTCGCTTGTAAGTTGAGGTCTTTCAGAATCTCTTAAAACAAATATATTAGATATTTTGTAATTAATTTTCCTTTGATAATCACGTATTGTGTCCGGGAGCCCCAGATGCTGGGGGGCTACAGTGGTGACAAGACAGAGTCCAAGCATTGACTGACCTTCAAGTCTAGTGGAGTGTTCCGTTATTAAATAAGTATACAAAGAGAACTACGTAGAACTCAGCCGCTGTTAAGTGTTAGGAAGAAAATAAAATGAAGGTCTAGTGGAGAATGACTCGACAGCCAGGGAAGGCGTGAACTTTAAGGGGTAAACTTTGATCCGAGGGCGCAGGAATGAGAAGGAACCCGTGGCATAAAGATACGGGGGCAGAGTGTTCCTGGCTCACGGAACAGGGAGAGCAGGGACCTTGAGGGGGGGATGAGCTGGGCTGGCGCAAGGAACTGAGAAAAGACCTACAGGAGCAGAGCTGGGGAGTGAAGTGCCTGGCCTTGCCGTCTCAGGTGAGCTGAGACCGTGACATTCAACCCTGGGGCCCCCAGGGAAAAGCGGGCAGTTCTTGCATGTGATGGACAGCCCTTGGCATCTGTTTGCATACAGTAGGTTGAAAATCGAAAACCCTAATGTTCGTGTAAGTGCGCTCCCTGCAGTGCCCCTTGCATCTTTCATTTGCTTGGCTGACCTTTCTTTATGTGTGGTATGAAGACAAAAATCAGCGTTTATTGGATTTTCACCAGAATTCTGAAATGATTCCAGTTTGAATGAAATCAAATGCCATTTTGTGCTGGACGGCACTGAAATGGAAGTTACAGGCGGTTATCAGCACCGGGCCCTTAATCTCATTTGGGGTGAGGAATTTTCCTGGAGCAGTTCAGAAGAGGGTAGCCTTCTGCTACGTGTATTTCTCTGTATCTCTGCTCGGTGCCGAGAGCCCAGAAACCGCTCAGAGCTCCGGAATATCTGCCGTGTCGGGTCGTAAACTTCCCGGCAGCGGCTGGGGTTTGCAGCCACGTAAAATGCAGATGACCTGTTTGTGTTTCTAAAATCTCAGCCGGCCTGACAGACACGCAGCTGCTGGGGGCTGTTGGCTTAAACCCTCTCCGGGGTCTTTTGTCGAGTGTGGAATCTCTGGTGTTTGGGTCACTCCTTCTCTTAGGGGTTCCTGAGCTCACTCTGATAAGTAAAGCCAAGTTTACTTTGTTAAGCTCAGTAGTTCCCAGCCGTAGAGAGATAAGAAAGAGAAAAAAAAAAGTATCTTTGGGAGGAAAGAAGCTGCCTCTCTTTATAACAGGTACAAAGTACACTTTTTGAATGTTGAATTTTCGCCATCTCACACTCCCGGATGTCTGGACTGGCCGTAAACTTTGAAGTTGAACAGAGGGTTTGACTTAGCTTCTTGTCTCTGGTAGAACCGTTTCATCTGAGGTCACGTCTTCGCAGTTATTTTAGGGAGGTAAGTTGCAGAATGGCATCTGTGAGCGGAACTGTTGATTTTTTTATCTTATTTAGAGAATTAAGAAATAAATGTAACTGTTGATGAGTTGGGGCGTGATTGCATTTGCAGTAAATACCCTGGAACTCGTAGCCACCTCTTGGGTTTTGTAAGAGTCCCTGCTTCCTGAGTCCTGCCTACTTTGTGCTCGGTGCTTCATCGAAATCATGTCGAACACTCACAGCGACCCTGCAGGGTAGGTACACGTACTGCCCTTGTTTGGCAGGTGAGAAAACCGAGCCCTCGAGAGGGCCAGGAACACGCCCGAGCGGAGAGCTGCAGCCAGGCTCAGCAGCAGACCCCCTCCCTCCTTCTCCTTGTGCTCTGGGCTTTGTGCCGCCATCCGTGGAGCAAATGTTCAAGTGTCCAAGCAAGAACTTAACCGGATCCCGTGCCGAGTTACCCCTTGTCTTGTTCATAAAATAACGACCAGTACCTGTTAGCCTGCGTCGGAATGCGGAGGATGGTGGGTGTGAGACGCATGTGATTTAGTGGGGACATCTGCTGTCCTCATCCCCGTGGCACTTCTTACTCTCTCCAATGGATCTGTCACCTCCGCGTCTTCGACTGTTTCTCCAGATGAGGCTCAGCCTCTCCCCTGAGTATGTAGGCAGCAGGGACCAGCTGTGCAGGTCCCAGCTGTGCAGGTCCCTGGTGCCTGCTGGTGCCTCCATGAGTCACTTTCACACCCTCCGTTCCTTGCAGCTGGGGAATCAGAGCCCGAGCATCTCCCTTCCTATCTGTGGCCTTGTGATTTCCGTTCTTTCCTGTGCAGCCCCCCGCGTGCACACACACAGCTGCACGTATACACACACACGCAATCGGCCACACACAATGCAGATGTCCACATGCACACATCTCTCTGCCTACGTGCCTGTAAGCTTAAAAAGGAGATTGGCCCTGGCGCTAGACAAGCTGTGGTCTTTCAAAAAACTCTGTGTTCAATTACATACTGAGTGATGGCCCCTGTGGACATGTCCCAGCACAGGGGTTTGCCACAGTACAGCCTCCTAGAGCACTGTCAAGCTGTGCTTGGTGACACAGGGCTTAGACCCACGGTAGACTAAGAGAATGAGAGTGACAGGATTCTGGGTGTGTTTTACAAAGCTCAGAGGCACATGTATACACAGACACACGAACAGGCAAGCACACACCAACATACGGTGACACACAGGGGATTCCCTTGGGCTGTGGGCGCGGCCCTGGCACCCTGCTCTCCACACGAAGGCTCTGCACAAACGCTTGGTGAGACCATGACAGCCTTGTACTGTGTGGGCAAGTGGGACCGTGGAAACAGAATGAAGTTCAGTTGGCCGGTGATCACTGTGGACCTCAGGCCAAGTGTGCTGATAACAGAGAACAGTCATCGAAAGGCTGACGCAGCCCGAGCCACACACGCAGACGTGTAGCGTTTCAGCACATCCTGGGAGGTGGAAGGCCCTCTGTCTTGAGCGTTTCAGCCATCAGTGCTGTTTTCAACATGGAGCCACAAGACCATGCCAAAAGCTCTCATGTTTTCTTAGCTGGTGAAGTCTTGGAAGAGATGGGGACCTTCACCCACTCACCTCAGAGCTTTAAAAGGAGTTAGAATTTGGTCGAGTGCCGAGGTGTGTGTGGACGGATACACTGGAGGAGGTGCAGAGAGGACTCACTTTTCTCCCAACTCTCTTTTCATGAAAGCAGGAATGACTCCCATTGTTTTCAAGGTCGGAAGCACCCTGGACCACAAAACAGGGTGATGTCAAGGATGGAGAGACGGTTCAGAAATTAGAAGTTTAGGAAAAAGCCGTTGGGAGCTAAGCCTTGTGAAAACCATGCTGAGGGACGTCAGGTATAGAAACGTGTACTGCTGGGCACCTCGTCCCTGATCGGCTTGTGAGAGTTCAGCCACAGAGCTAAAGAGAATGTATTTCAGGTTTAGAAAGAGGAGGGAGGACTTGAATTGTATACTGAGAAGAATCTCTTAGAACTAGGCGTAGTGTAGTTACGGAGTTACTGTTAGGGAGTGGAGGAAGTGGGGTTAAGAAAGACAAATATCACATGATATCACTTATATGTGGAATCTTAAAAAAAAATGATACAAATGAACTTATTTACAAAACAGAAATAGACTCACACATAGAAAACAAACGTATGATTGATTACCCAAGGGGAAAGGCAGGGGAAGGATAAATGAGGAGTTTGGGAACTAGCACAGGGAACTGTATTCAATATCTTGTAATAATCTATAATAGAAAAGAATCTGAAAAAGAATATGTAAAGCTGAATCACTTTGCTCTACACCTGAAGCTAACGCATTATAAATCAACTATACTTCAACAGAAAAATTTAAATGCAAAAAAAGGACAAAGGAAAAAAAAAAACAAATGTCCAAGCACAGCGCTAGAAAAACTTCCACATGGGTGACCATAGCTTTGCTCGGGGCACTGCATGAATTCCCAAGGGCCTTTCTAGCTCCTGACCCTTTGATTCTGCTCCTCCCTGTTTGCATAATAAGGTGGATGCATTTCTGGGCTCTCCCAGCACCCCCACCCCCGCCACGTGCTCTTTTGATTCCAATCATGTTTTCCTAACACAGACACAAAATCACAGGGCTGAGAAGCGAACCACAGCAGCAGTGAACCTGGGATGGCTTCTCATTGTCTGGCCTTAGTTTCCTCTGGCCTGACAGCTAGCAGCAAGTGAGTGAGAAATTTGGGCTCCCTGCATGAATATTCTGGAAGCTTATTTCACTTGGCAATGTGACACCCTGAGTGCACTTCTAACTTCTGCTATTTCTCTTCATAGTCATTATCTGAGATTCACGAGAGCTGGATACGGTTACATGTCCTGGAGTTCTCTCCGGTGTACACTTTGCAATTTAAAGATACAGATACAGTAAATGTATTATGATTACCTGTGAGCCCTTAGTGTAACTAAAGGGGATCAAGCTTCCGTGGTTTAAAATTTTATTACATAATCTACCCTTGGTCCACTCCTTAAAGTGTCAAGGTCTTTATGATTTGGGACCAAGAGATAAAACGTGAGGCTAAGTGTATAAGATAAAATTTATACACCAGGTCAAAATTCTTTCCCTTCAAGCCAAACTGGATTGTTTCAGACTACAGAGTACAGCACACACACACCCCCACACACACACCCCCACACCCCACACCACACCCACACCCACACACACACGCTCACGCACCCACACCCCAGGTATAATTTTGCTCAATTCTCTAACTGCTTCTGGGAGCATTGTTCTCATTATCACTGTAATCTGAGGGCTTTCCAATGTCCACAACCTGAACACTAACTCGGGTGGGCGGTACCCTCCTGTATGCTTCTGAAAGAGCTGTACGCATGTTATATTCAACCTGAACAGCTAGAATATTTTGTCTGTCTTTGGCAAAGCTCTAAGAATTCCGGATTCGTGAACTGTCAGCCTGGAAGAGTTGGTGCGTTGCTAGGGGTAACTTAGCCCGTCTTCTCTGACTCTCCTCTACGGCTCCTGACCATGGGGCTCTGTCTCAAGTGCAGCAGATGCTTAATTCTGGGGTATTCTCTGCCTTCTTATTGAACTCTGTTATAAAGAGGTGGTAAAAGCTCTTGGTTCTGAAGGATTAAAATAACAAATGTGGATTTCTTTAGCAGCTTTATGATACCACATAGAAAGGACAAAATTGTTCAATCTATCAAAGCAAAGAGGTGATGGGAAAACACTCCGTCTGGTCTACTGGATTGGGCGATTCTGAGATACACGTCTTACACATAAGGCGTAACTCAGCTGATGAAGCAGTGGGTTACGACCTGCACTCGGAGACTTGGCAGGCCCTCCCGCTACCTTCTGAGCCAGTGCGGCTACCAGTTCCTGCCAGGTTCACCTTTGGTTTTGCCACCTACCTTTTGTTTGGGCTTTTGCCAGGCTTTCCCTGTCTCCCCCCGTAAGCATATCAATGTTAGCATTTCGCAGCTTCTGTATGTGCTGTGTGGTCAGTGCACGTGGGGAGAGAAGCCCCTAAAACGTTCATCGTGGCTGGTAAGTCCCTTCAGGTGTTCACGTGTTGAGTCAGGGAAGAGTGTCAGAAGACGTTCTGTTCCCGTGGAAATTCCAAAATGATCTTCTAGATCGTGTGGAATTGACAAGCGTACACTAAGCGCCCCTTTTCCTCATCTTCAGTGGCCCTGAGTGGAGCCGAAATGATAGCATGGAATCATTCCTTTCAAATCACTGTTCAACAATATGGAAGAACATAAAAACTGTAAATTTGTCTCTCTAATTTCATGCTCATGAGAATATTTATTCGAAGAATAAATCCCAAGTGTTCCCAGCAAATATTAGTAACAAAAGTGGCGAGATAGTCATATGGAAAGAAAACTCAGGTTCCGATTCCTGTGTCTTGAGTTCTTAGACCTGAAACTTTCTTGTCATTATCTCTAATATTTCTTAACTATTCATCTTCTAAAAGTAACCCCAGTTTTTTAAGGGAATTAATAACATATGTACAGATAATCTGCCATGCCCTCCTCCTTCCATGAGACTCTGGGAAGTCCTTTGCTAGCCCCACCTGTGAGCTGGGGTCCTGGAAAAAAATCACGTGCTCTTTCACTGCTGAGGCCTTGAGTCAATGGAAGGGTATCGGGTTCAAAACGCTAAGGCTGGGGTGGCCTTTCTCGCTGGTGAGCTAAGAAGACACTTTTTTCCCACCGTGGACAGCAGTAAAGGAAGATGTGTACTAGCATTCCACAGACAGGCCTTCCCATCAAAACAGTAGTTCATTTCCTTAAAGTTGAGTAAGCTTTAGTGGAATGACTTGGAGGTCTAAGCTCCATTTATGACTCGATTTCTATGGAAAAAAAAATTCATTCTAAATTCTAAGCAATGAAATTCAAACACATTTTCAGAATGTGAAGGTTGGGACTACTCCTCAGTCAGGCAGGGTGACAACATGCTCACTTGCTCTAGTGTCCTCAGCTTTATTAGTAAGAGGATGTGAAACAGCCCCACCTCCCACTGCCAGATCTTACGAATTCCCTAAGTAACTTGAAATGCATGGTAGTTCTCAGAAGTTGAGTCAGGAAATTAATGCCCCAAACTGAGTCACTGACATTTATGTTCTCATGCTGGGTTTGACTAACTTATTTCCCCATTTTTTTTCTCTTGGTCTGCATTTCTCAGGTTCCAGGCTCTATAGTAAAGGGCAACAATTTATTATCTCATTTCACCCTCATAATTTGTGAAGAGGTAGTTTTATATTTATGACACAAATGTTTGCTTATGCCTAGAATGTCTATTCATTGTGTAGATAAAGGATGCCTTCTGTGTGCCAGGAACTGAGCTAGGCTCTGCCTAAGACTGCACCCCTAGGAGGTGACAGATGGGACTGGACTTGGACCCAGCTCTCTCTCCACCTGCCATGCCACCCACGTGGGTACTGCGGAGATCGTGACTGCTCTGAAAATAAAGAGGGGGATCTCGCTTTTTAAAATGAATGGGTTCTTCAAAAAGTGGGCTGCCTCACAAAAGGAAATGATACCAATCTCCCTAAAATTGAACTGAGGCAATTGAGCCTTGGGATGACAGAACAATACCCATTCCAGATTTTGTGTGAACCAGGTAATTTCACATATTTGAGCCATTTATTGATTCTTCATCTAATGTCTTGCTCCTCTCTGCTCCCTTGTTAATCATACTTCTCATGGCTTGGTTTTCAATCATAATCGTGCGCTTTGCAGAGAAAGCATATTTGAATGGGTAGGGAGTCTTTTTGAAATGGTCATGCCATTAAAAAAAAAAATCTTAACATCATAGAGCCATTCCCTCAGTGTAGTCCACAGACTCCCTGGTGGTACTAGTTAAAACTGCAGATTCCTATAAAAAAAAATAAAGAATGAGATAATGCCAGTTGCCACAATATGGATGGACCTAGAGATTATCATACTGAATGGAGTAAGTCAGACAGAGAAAGACAAATGCCATATATCACTCATAAGTGGAATCTTAAAAAAAAAAGATACAAATGAACTTATTTACAAAACAAAACTAGACTCACAGACATAGAGAACAAATTTATGGTTTCCAATGGGGAAAGGAGCAGAGGGAGGGATAAATTAGGAGTTTGGGATTAAGAGCTACACACTACTATATATAAGATAGATGAACAACAAGGACCTACTGTATAGCACAGGGAACTATATTCAATATCTTGTAATAAACTATAATGGGAAAGAATCTGAAAAAGAGTAGATGTATACATGTAAAGCTGGATCACTTTGTTGTACACCTGAAACTAACACAACACTGTAAATCAACTATACTTCACTTTTTAAAAAATGCAGGTTCTTGAGTTCCTTCCTGGAGCTATTTAATCCACACTGCTCAGGGTGTCCCAGAGCACTGCATTTTAAACACTGAACAAGGCGATCCTGAGGGACAGGGACACTGATGTCCGAGAACGACTGACACCAAAAAAGGTGATCTAAGGCAAAAACGGTCAGGCGCACGGAACGTGCTCCCACCTCCAAGAGTTAACTTAGTGATTTCACTCCAAAGTACTTTATTTGTCTGGCAGACCCAGAGGGTCCTTCTCATTTGTACATTTCCTTCCGCCTCATTCATTTCTTCCCATAGTTACTTTTTCAAACTTCTGTGCTCTTCACAACGACGGATCAATGAACTTGCACATGAAAGACAAACTTAAACTTCTCATCTCTTTTCATCCCCTCCACAGCAAATGCCCTTTCATCTTCTCAGACATTCCAAAATGTGGCAAAAAAGATGGCTCTTGCAACAGATGCAACTCTTTCTAGGTCTCTAGGTAACATTTTAACCTGTGTAATGTTCTCTGCACAGCATCTTAAGTAATATTCCAGGAAATACGCTGCTGCTAGTTAAAAAGGATAGGACCCCAGAGATGTCTTTAAATATGCCTGTAAAGTGAGAGGTGCCAAGAGAAAGATAATATGGCTGATTATAGTTATTTACCTTACATTTTCATTCGCTTTTAACTGGGTGTAATTTAGGGGCATGAAATCTCTTATTGGAAGTGTATTTGCATTAAACAGCTCTAAGCAACCATGAAAGTGCAGAAACTGAAAAATTGACAGACTGGGTTCCCGGAATCCCAAAGTAGCATTTTTGTAATAGGCATACAAACAAATCGAATAAACATGTTTTGCTTCAGCGATTTAAAGAATATGGTCTTTGGAGTAATTTGTCTTTTTTTAACTATCATTTCTAACCTTTTCATTGCCTATCTCTAGTTTGCAGCTCCCCCGAACAATCTGCGGCAATTTCCCAAGCAGCTGTTGGTGTTCTAGTGCTCGGTGCTTTGTTTCCATTTCCTTGAGCTATCAAATCACCCTATAAAGGGGATTACCTGAGTGCTGCTCTTTCCCAGGTTTGCATTTAGCGGTAGGTTTGTTATTTTGTTGTTTTTGTTTCTGTTTTCTCAAGATGCTTCATTCTATGGAAAGTGTGCTTAAAAAAATTGCAATGGCCCCGGATGGCGAGGCTCAGACCAAGGATCAGAAGGTGCTTCCAATAATGGGAGCTCCTCTTTCTCCCCAGTTAATAGCAGCAAACCTCAGCATGGCTCTGTTGAAATGGGGGCTTGATTTTCTCGGGTGTTTGTAAAGGTTTGCATAGACTTTCTTTGGAAGAGAATGTGTTCATTTCAGGAGTCTTGGCATGATGAAAAAAAGATCATTTGTATACTGTTAGCTACTGGAAACTGTGAGGGACAGACAAAGTCAGCGCTTACCCTTGGACTTGGAAGAATGGATAAAAGGAGAAGCTTCATCTTTTACTGAGAATTTTGAATCTCTAGTTAAAGAGAAAGCCAGGAGACTATTGTTTGTCGTCGTCTTTTTTTTTTTCTATTGAACTATAATCAGTTACAATGTGTCAACTTCTGGTGTACAGCATAATGTTTCAATCATACGTATAGATACATATATTCATTTTCATATTCTTTTTTCATTATGTAGGTTACTACAAGATACTGAATATAATTCCCTGTGCTATACAGAAAAAATTTGTTTTCTTATCTATTTTATATATAGCAATTAATATTTGCAAATCTAGAAGTCCCAGTTTATCCCTTCTCACTCCCTTGTCTTCTTTGTTGTTAAGTTCTGATTTCCACTTGGACATATTTGCCAACACTAATTTTTCTGCATCATGGAGGGGGAGATACTACTACTTATTAAATTATTAAGTAGAAAAAAGGAAAGAGGAGGTAAAGCAGGGGGGAAGAGGATGAAAGAGGAGCTCTTTTTGTTTCCTTTTTTTTTTTTCCTCTATCTCCCTTTCCTCCCACCAAACGACATTTTAATTCAAGTCTGTCTGGCTATAGTTAGTGTTTATACTTTCAGTAACATCTCCATCATTAGGAGGAAAAGTTGACTGTAAGCTTATTTCCAGAGTTGTGAATAAGATTTCTCATTCGAAAAGTCCTTTTCACTTGCTAAGAATCCTTTAGAACTTGCTAAGGTAGAATATTTGTATCCTTCAGAGGAAAATTTCATCTTCCAATTAGAGCCGAGGAAGAAACTCTCAAAGGGAGACTTAACTCTATTTAAACGGACCACCTCGTCTTCTCACCATCCTGATAAAATGACAGATTTCCTCATCTAATTGGCCTTCCAGTTTTTGATCCCCATATATATCATGATGTACCTTCCACCAAAAAGCCCCAGAGCTCAGCAGGTCTTAATTCATAGGCTTTGTGGTCTTGCTCTCAGATAGATGTCAGTCATATTTTTTAAAAGTGAGAAACAAGAAAACATATTTTCCAAGTAATTTCCCTCACATTTGAAAGATGTTTTCAAAGAGAGAAGAGTCTTATTTCCTGTCAGTAGCATTTTCTGCATAATCCACTTATGAAAAAAAAACGTGGTAGTTTTACAGCTCAAGGGAAAGTGATATTCTTTAATAAATCAAAATGTGTATGAACACCTGTGTAAGGAAGGTAAAAACAAAAAGTGTATCTCTGATCTGGTACAGGTCTTTATACCCACCTAACTTTTATGGTTTGTCCTGTTAATTGAAAGAAATAAGGATGGGGGCTATACTATCAATACATAAACCTCCCTGTTAAAAAATCAATAAACCTAATTACCTCCCCCCAAAAAGAAAAAAAATTTAAAACTGAGATATAAATACATAAATCTGAGCTAAGTCTGGCTTTGAAAATATATACTTTAGCAAGGTTTTTTTTTGTATTAATTACTGGAGATCTCTCTTTTTTTTTTTTTTTTTGGTTGGGATAAACAGACTAAAAATAAACAGCTGTATACTACTTCATTAAGCTGCTGCTTGGAGTGATTTTCCCATTGATTAGTCTCAGGGCTAATGCTGGTTCATTCCTCATTTCATTGCTAATTAACATCAGTGCTGCTTCTGACCACTTGACCGTGTTCTCTGGTGAGCATGTGCTGGTTTGGCAAGTAATAGCTCTCTTCTCCCTCCCCCCCCAACCCCGCCTCCTTCCCCAGTCTCCAGCTCCTGCATCTTTTCTCCCTCCTAAAAAATAAGATTTTTAAGCAAGGAGGGAAGGAGGACAGCCTTTAAGTTATAGCCTGCGAGTGCCTCTGTAAAGACAGCGCACATAATAAAGAGATTATAGGCAAGCAGGAGAAATCAACACAGCTCCTCTACTCAAGCATTTGATTGAGGGACTGTGTAAACATAGCAGATTCACTCAGGCTGCTGCGTGAGCTGGCGGGCTTGGTTCATTTTGTATTTGTCTCATGGATTCAGGCTTTTTTTTAGAATATTTACAGGACAAATTACCTGACTCAGGGAGTTAAGACCAAAGACCTTTGCAGGAGAAACCTACCATTGGCTTTAAGGCACCTGTATTTTAAGACCGTATTCCCTAAGGCTCCTGAGTCTGTGAAATGAAATTCCTCGCCGGGTCGTAGTTTCCCGATCTGACCCCATAGTTAGAGCTTTTACAAGATGATCCACAGTCACGCAGAACATAGGTTATAATCAAATCAGAGCAGAATACTCAATTTGGCAACTCAAGATTCTGGATGGGCAAAATTCACAGTCTAAACATAATGAAAATCACTTGCTTCTGTTCCAGGTCAGGAGGTCAGCCATTCCATAAACTCAAGCCAACATGCATTTTTGGAAAAGCCTTTCCAGAATCATTGAATAGTGTGTTGTTTTGACTCAAATCCAAATCACAGCATCTCTTTTAATTGAATCAAACATTAGATTGCATTTAGAAAATAATTTCAAATTAGGTTTGGTTCTTGCGGTTCAGTGCATTGTATTCCCTGAGTAATCACGAGCAGGCTTCCTTCAGACCCACCTTGGAGGAGCAATCACCAGACAGACAACCCTTACATTTCTTCTGCGTTACAGCAGTCAGCTTTCCTTGCCGTCCTTGTTTTTCCAGTGACATTTTATTACGTATTTCTTGCCTCTTTCCTCGTGTCTTATCATCTCTTTATGATTCTCCTTGTGGGAAGAAACTACATCCTATTCACGCTTCCAATTAGATCAGGAAATGTTAGTGGCTTTCTACTTGCCAGACCCTGTGCTCAGGACAAAGGAGGCACTCAGCTGAATGAATGGAGTTGAATGTTTCTTCAATAGTAACATCGTTCCTTCAAGACTTATCTTTCCAGCTCATTGAGGTCCTGTCTTTACAGTTCGTTTTTCATTCCTGTGTGCCCCGTGAGGCCCCAGCATGATACTGGGCACTGTGGAATTTTGGTCTGATTTGATAGCGAATTGGGGTTATGACTACTTGCTGAAGCTCCGGAAGATGCCAGGGACTGGTTGCTGAGCCTCGGGGGATGGTTTACATATTGAGTAGATTGTAAGCTCCCTGAATTCAGGAACAGTGTCTACTTGTTTGCCAATATATTTCCATTACCCGTGCTGTTGCCTGGCACATCATTCACTCAGCACATGATGTTGAAGGAAGGAAAATGGGTAGGGGGGAGCATTCTAGGCAGGAAGAGCAGTGGGAACACAAGCTTGGAAGCTGAATGAGTATTTGTTTTTATAAGAAAGAGCAACTAGTTTGTTGAGTGTGGTATATTTATCAGAAGAAATCATGGAAAATAAGTTGGGAAGGGTAGCTTGGGACCAGATTGTGAACGGTGTTCAATGCCCAGCTAAGGAATTTGGACTTTATTCTTGTGGGCAGACACTGGATATGGTTAATGACTGATAACTGTGACCTTTTTTTTTTTTTTAAAGAAAATTACCTTAAAGTAAGTTTGGCCATCAAATAATACAAACATAAAGCATGGCTTTTATTCTGGTGCTTGAGATACCATGCAGGGCAGGTGGTGGAGAGGACGGTTTAATAATTTAGATGTGCTGGCCGTAATTGCTGTAATAGCTGAGCGCTGTGAAAGTGTGTGAGGACAGGGGTTGTTTGTTGCTGTAGATCAGCTTGCCCCTGCTTCATCCTTTCACTGAGTTGAGTGTCTCCTTATTTTCTTTTCCTTTTATACCACTGGTATAAATTGGTTCAAAGAGAACCCAGCAGACTCACCTTGTGTAATCTGAGGCCCTTTCAATTCCCCAGTATCCACATTTGCTTCCTTAAAGAGACTAGAAAGAACTTAAGCATACCTTATAACTTTAAATACTGCAGATCAACCCCCCAGAATGTTGTTTTGTTAAATGGGAGCTAGTTTTCCTTCCTCTGTTGGAGGTAATGTATAAACCCTGGAGGGAACCTTCAGAATAGAAGGTGATGGCCCTTCCTAGGAACCTAGAGTTTCAGGGGCCAAAAATCAGAACGTATGCCCCTTCCCTTATGAAACGCAGCGTAACCAGATCTCCAGTGAGAAGGTCTCCTTGGCGGGCACACCGAGAAGATACGTCCCCCTGAAGTCTTGTGTGATTAGAATTGAAATTTATGTTCTAGTTAGCTAAATGCCAAAAGAGGTACACTAAAAGTTCTTCATTAAAGAAAGTTTTCTTTTGTAAATTATATAACTTCAAATTTAAATATCTGCTCACAGAGAATCCACTGACGTAAATGGAGGCAGAGCATTAATGGACACATTTTCTCAAAAGTCTCCTATTTGCTCTGGATACCTCCATTCCTCCGCCTCTTTAAAAACAAAAAAGATCTCAATGAGTAAAATGTTAGAGACTAAAGTGGAAACTTTATTGAGAATTTCTCTCTTAATTGACCCACATTTTGCTGTCTCCACGGTGTGTGGCTCTTCAGAACAGAACCTGCAAGTGTCTGTTGCCCAGTGTCTGGTGGCTACTCAAGACGAGGTAGGATCCTAAGGGCACCATCTATTTGTGTGTGTGTGTGTGTGTGCGCACGCGCGCATGCACGTGTGTGCGCTCCAGCACGCATTTATGTGTGAAGGGAAGGATTTTCTTACTGAGGTTCTGAAGAAAAATAAGTTTCATTAGTTGAGCATCAAGGAAAGATTCAGCCATGGGATTGATTGTAATAAGCCTCACCATTTTACTAAAAATCCATTACTTGTTGAGCTATTAAGTGATGAAAAGGATTAAGAGAATAAAAAAAAAATCTCATGAAGATGATAACAGTGGAGCATTTTGTGAAATTTGCATGTGAATTTATAACGTTCGAATCTGTCGGCAGACAGCGTTATTCGGCAGAAGGAAAAAAAAAGAAACGTACCACACGTATAGGCATAAAAAATGCAACAGCAGATTTTCCGGCCAGGAAACCTTTTTTTCCATATGGGCATCCATATGTTTTATCTTGAAATCCATATTTTTGGCCTTGATACCCATATGTTAGCTTTTTGCCCAAATAAGATTGTGTAATCATTCTTTATTATTTCTTCTTTCCTAGAAGTTATTACTCTAAGATTTGGGAAGGGGTAGGAAGCAAATAGACTGAGGATACAGAAATGGAAAAGAAGCATGCTGTAAGAGGAACAGATACACAGTGGTGTGTATGTGTGTGTTTCAAATAGATACTCATTTAAAACTACTCAGTCCCCATGTCTGTCCTCAAGGCAAAACTTCCATAGGTTGGGTTATTAGCTCACAGGCCATCTGTCTCAGGTTGATATATCCATGTGTCCAGTTGGACAATAAAGACCACTTTCAGGGTGGGAGCCAAGAGGGATATATTTGGCTAAGAACACCCTTCGTACATTGGAATTTCTCAGTTAATATTCACTGTAGAGCTCTGGTTTTGTTATTTCCAGCCCAACAGGGGCAGTGAGGAGGCACATAATTCATTAAATATCCAATTATGTGTAGGACTGTCCCTTGAGATCATGAACCCCTGGAGAGTAAACTCGGGCTTGTATTTTTATTCAATTTTGCATCTCCAACTCACAGATTATAGTTCCATTTCAATAAAATATTTTAGAACAATTAATCTATAAAAGATTATTTGGGAGGGAAAAATGATACAGGCTTTTATAACCCTGCCCCCCCAATCACAAGTCCTCAAGGAACTCACCATATCACAAAATCTAACATGGAGGTAAAATTAATTTTACTCAGTTTGTATGCTGGGCTATCTCCATATTTTAGTCCACCCAACATTTTCAACTCTAGCCTCAAGTAAATGAAAAGAGACCCTCTCATCTTTTTCCTCCACTTTCTGTACACAGTGAAACAATTATTCGATTTAAATGACTTCACATAAATTCACCTAGAAATAAGTCTTGATTTATTAAGAATTGGTTTACCAGAAAGCAAAGCCAACTTATATATGAGATGTCCTACCCAAAGAGAAATACTATTGGGAAACCAAACAAAAACCAAAGACAAAATTATGAATACCTGCTTCTAAAAGGAGAGCGTTTTTCTTTCATAACAGCATCTCCTTTGCCATCTGGGGATTTAGGTGACCGCTTTGGACGGTGCACAATGGATTTGCAAGGAGGCCAGAGTGGAGAAGTTCCTCTTAGCAATAACTGTATTTCATTCTGTTTCACTGGGGGGATTTCTGCTGCCAGCCACTTTATGTCCCCCTTGTCCTGGTGGCCCAGCAAGGTCAGAAGTGGGTGTCTGTGGTTGATCAGCCTCAGGACCTTGGATTGACAGATTGCTGAATCGCCAGCTAGAAAAAAAGCAAAAACAAAAACCGGCTGCTGCAGCGTGCCTAGCAAGTGCAGAATCCCTCTGCGCTGACCATTTCCCGGGCACCTGGGCTTGAAATGTGTGCTTCAGCAGCCTTCTCGGAGGTGTCCAGGCAGAGCGCGCATCAGGGCCACCGCCGCTGGGCATCTCTCTGCATGGAGAGTCAGCATTCTGACTCCCCTCCCACCAGACCAGAAAGATGTCAGCAATCTTCCACGTGTTACACTCCCAGGGAAACATGCTGAGAGCACGCTGACGACTCAGTGTGTAGCTTCAGCGGATAAGCAGAGGAAGTAAAAGCTCGCCCCTCTCCGTTCCGAGGGTTTGACCCTCTGAAATTCTGCCTTTCGCGTTTTCTCCTCCTTTGGGGGGTTGGGAAGCAAGTAGGAGCTTATTTTAAGACTCCTCAGGGCGGCACTTCCTTCCTTGACTCTTCTATTCTTGCCGCATTACCTCACCGCATTAGGACCTGCATCTCCCGCGGATGGCATCCAGCTTCCGTTCCATTCACGGTGGCCGGGGATCGTATCTCTGATCCACTTAGAAGCACAGCGAGCTCTGCCCCTGAGGATGCAGACTCTTTCTCAGTCACATCGATTGATCTCCAGGGCTCTATTTCTGGATTCCCATTCACGCACTTCCTTGGCATTTGGGAGACTGGCTGTTCCTTTGAGGGACAAGAGTTAAGCTGGGTGCTAGGAACTAGATAAAGACTATTTCTTGGGTGATGCAGAAGCGGGTTTTATATAGGTATTGATGAACGTCTTTATGAATCCTCTACCCCGTGAGTTAACCGGAGAAAGGAAAAATGTAGTAAATTTATCTTGCTGGGTATGTGGAAGGAAAAGAGCACTAAAAAATTTAATAATATAGTCATTTCACTGAAGTTTGTTATTGTAGAGCTAAGTGTGAAGTAAGTCAAAAAATAAAGGAAGAAATAGTCAAAGACATTTAGTGGATTATTCGTAAATTGAAATTCTTATTTCTAAAGAACAACAAAGCATATTTCTTTGGGGAGCCAGGGGTTGCCACAATTTGGAGATCACTCATTTTATGACGGGGTAGGAAATGGGAAATAAGGAGAGGGAAGCCCAGAATCGGGTTATAAAAAATCTTCCAGCTGTAATAATGAATTTTTGCCATGAGAAAATCACCTAAATTAGAAGAGAGTGACTGTCTGTCTTAATAAGAGCCAGAGTGGAAAGCCCTTCTTGAAATAGAAGTAAAATAAGGGAAAAATTGCATTGTTGCAGGGCCAATTTGATGAAAGGACTTCAGTAAATTGTGATTGCACAGTTAATAAACCCTAGAGCTTTTTTGGGGAGGCAAAATTAGTTGTTCAGCGGTTAAAAAAAAAATCAATTACAAATTGTGTTGTCTTCTTTAACCAATCAGGCGGAGATGCCGCCGTAATAATGGGTACTCCACGTGAATAGAACTTCATGGCATCTAAGAGTTGACGCTATTTTTCAACACGAAACTGAAAGCTAACCTTTCTAAATGGGGAGAATATTCCTTCTTGTGGCATTGAAAGACTCCTTTCATGTAAAAGTTCTGTGGAGAGATATGAATGTGTTTAGGTCTATCTTTCGGTACAGTTCAGTGAGAATGAGTATCTTGTAGTGTATTCGGAGTGGAAAACGCAGCCTTTCAAAAGACGGGGGTGGGTGTTTTTGCATGTGACAGAAAATTGAAAAACACTTCTGAATAGGTCTGTTATGTTGGCAGATAGAAAAATGCAGGGTTCCATAAACAGAACTACACCGTATATTTTAGAAAAATCTTTTAAAGCATGATCACTTTTGTAAAACAATTCCAAATACGTGCCAAGATATGCACTGAGGATCTTTTTATAAAAGCAACAGCCTATTTAAGGACCAAGAGTCAATCTTCCCATTTTTTTGACCCAAGTCAGAAACGTATTGAGATAGGAAGTCTGAGAATTAAAAGTGGTTGTGTTCTGATGGCACAAGTTCAACATCAGTTTCTTAAAACTAAGAAGGTATTTTTCCATAGTAAGAGGGTAATATAGGGCAGTTGAACTATTTCAGAAAAGCTTGCTTAACCGATATGTCACTGAAATACTCTACACACGAAACGCTGAACCAAGTTCAGATCTTTCTGCCAAGTCAGCGACTGTGGACTAGCTATGTTGTCATTTGGACTCTCAGTCTTCTAGTCTGAAAAATGGGAGAAATGGTTCCTTCTTAAAGGGTCGTGCATAAATAGCCAAAGAGTGAAAGTAGTTACCGCAATACTGGTCGATCCTGGCGATCTGGTAATTAAGAACGTAGAAAAACAAAACAGTATTTTTAAAATTGAATAACAGTTTTTAGCTATTAACTGGATTCTTGAGACAATACAGGTTTACAGGTGGTGAGGAAGCTTTTAAAGACCTAGCCACAGCACATTCGTGGATGATGTTGGTGTTGCCAATCCTTTATTACATTTTTTTATACCCAAATATGGCCTTTTATTTCTTACATCTTTTGCTGTTAGATAGGCTTCATCTATGAATACGTTGTATACCACATTCAAAATGTTGGATTGTAGCTATCAGTTTATGTGACTGTATTTCCACTTTGACCACCAATGTATTCTTGCGTTAACCAGCCAAGCAGATTAGAAGAGGTGGAATTCTCTTAGTTCTGACCAGTAAGGTCAACTCCCTGGTTCAGCTCAGGTGACCCTCCAGTCACGGGGCACTGCGTTGTCTCCGGTGAAACATGAGATGGGGTGGGTAAAGCTCAGGTTGACTGGGATGTGGGTAGGTTATGTTCAGCTGGTTGTTCATACCTAAGGGACAACTGTATTCAGAGATCGTCTGTTCTGGGTTTAGTCTGGCAACTCAAAACTGAAAATGAGTTAGAAGCCATGGAATAGATCTTCAGAAACCAACAGCATTAACTAAAAGGTCACATAGAGGTAAAGGAGTTGAGAAAAGGGAGGAAGGTGGTTATAGACTAGAGTTTCTGAAAAGGGATTTATATGGGGGTGGGTGCTGAGTTTGGCCTTAAAGAATGAGTAGTAATTGGACGCGTGGAAAGAAACAGAATTGAGAGTTTTAAAGTTTGTTTTCTCATTGGAGAGAGGAGAGCCAAGTGAGGTCAGTTTATCTGAGAAGAAGGTGACGTGTCCCTTTGAGGAGCAGCGAAAATTCAGACGGGAAGGGTAGTGAGAAGGCAGTAGACTTTCCCCAAAAAAAATCTAACTTGGAAACTTGGAACCCTAATTTATAGAGCAGGTGAAGTGGAGCCCCTGAGGTTAGTGGGTTCACAGACTCTGCCTCTCCCCAGCACCCCCTGACCCCGGCTCCTCTCCTCAGACAGCCTCAGGAGCAAAAAGAGCAGCCCTGACCCATGGTTCTAGTCCACGCGTATTTATAGTTCTAGTAGTTAATGCGTATTCTATGCAGGTATTATACTGTCTATATTCAGATAGCATATAGATAATGTGTATATTATATATTTTATTTATATGATTAAATGAATATATATTAAGTGAACACCCATGAATTACATATTCATTTTTATATTTAAATGAGTCAGACTCTGTCACGTCTCCTGCTGCTCTTCTGAAATCTGCTCTGAACAAAAAGTCAGCAAGCCACTTTTCTCCTTCCACTTGGAATATTTGGACTTCTGACTGTGGTGACTGATCTTCCCTTCGTTAGGTTGAAGGGAGCCAATAAGAGCTGAAGGGAGGGAACTAGGTGAATACACAGTCATTTGACTGCATTCTATTCCCTACACCTCAAAAACAAAACCAAAAAGAGCAAGGTATAAAAAGAGGTGGAATGCAGCCAGCCTCTTTGTTAACCACTGTACTGTGTGGCTGTCACCACAGGTTTAGTTAAGGTGTTAGGAAATTCTTTATAAACCAGAATAAAGCAACTGGGAACCTCACGGCAATGAGATCAGAGTCCAGTATGGAAAGTAGTCATTGTGCCTTCACATGTGTTGTGAGACATAATGTCTGCTTCCCTCTCCAAATCCTTGATGGAAGATTCCAGAGAGAGATGTGCTGTTCTAGACTAGAGAAAACCAGGAGGAGCTTCAGATATTGAAGAACCATTAAAGCAAAGCTTTTGGCAGCCAATGAGAAGTTTTGCATGCCTCTGAGAAGTCTTATTTTGTTGGTATGTTTGTTCTAAACCTTAGAATCCATGAGAAGCCTGGGGAAGGTTCAAGCAGCCACTGTACACACAGAACGGTAAATAAATTGACTTTAAAACAAAGGTAAAGTTACCAGTATCTGGCATAATGCCTTGAACATAGTAGGCTGTCTATAAATGTTTCATGAATTGAGATATATATTTTTCTGGAATCGTATGTATATCAAAGAGTGAATTTGATTTTGTTCGCTTTTGAACACCACGTTTGCCCTACTGGGTAAATCCTCTTTGCAAATATATCTATAACCCAGCATGCTGGATTCTTACTATATATTCATAAAGTGACAAACTTATGTTTCAGTCTAAAACCAAATTGGCAAACCTAGTTTTCCACAGCAGAGCATTAAGTGACCCATTGATGGGGTTCCGGGATACCTTCTCACAGGTCAAAAGGGGAGCCAAGGAAAGGTAAAACTTCAGGAGAGTGTAGTCAACAAGATAAGAAGTTTGGTAGCGCTGATTTATAAAGACACGGTAACTTTTAAACGTGTACTTTCAATCTGAAGGACTGCAGTGGGGATTTAAAATATGGCTACTTAATTTTTTAAAATTACATAAATTAAGTGAACAGCCCATTAGCAGGATGCCATCAGGATCACATGGCCAATTGAGGCCGAGTTATACTATCCTGCCTGCTGGATTTGAATACGAATGAAGAAATTACTATTCCAAAGGGGTGGGAGACATTGATCCTCATTTGCAGTGATATTCTTCATGGTAACTACCTGCAGCTAACCGCTCTGACAGGTGTGCCCCTGAATCCGTGTGGTGCTGCCAGTGGAGGGGGAGGTATTCGTGGGAGAGAAGCAGCTACTTCATTGCTTTGTCTGCCTTTGATGGAGCCTTAGATCGCAGGGACCTCAGGCTGGAGCTGAAAGTCATGCCTAATTCAGAAGAACCCACACATGTGAGCCATTGAGCTTCATGTTTTCGTCCACTTGGCTGGATTAAGTTTAAGCCTTGGGGTCACATCGAAACAGTCGAATCTCTCTCTCTCTCTCTCGTCACTACTGACTCCTTTCTGTAACCTGCATCTTTGAACATTTTATTTTAAGCAAATGTGTCGTGACAGTCACGTGGGGCAGTGCATCCCAGAAACAAACTGGCCATGCCTCTGGGTCCGCAGTTGTCTTAGCACGTTGTTGGTCCTCCATGCAGAGTTTAAGTAAGGGAAGAGGTAGACCTTCTTCAGTATAGGCTGATGCTTTTCAGTATCATTATTTCTATCTAGACAATGATTTCAAAATTGTGACTCTAAAAAAATAGTAAAAGGGTAATACATATTTTGCCTCTTGGACTCTTCAACAGCTGACAGACTGTGAAAACGATTAAATTTCTTATTATGTAATCTCTGAAATGAAAGTTCAAGCAAATGTATTTTCAATTTTACTCTTGTCAGTTCAGTGCTACTTTTTAAAGCTCTGTTATTTTGCTTCCGCTTCATTTTTGTCTATTTAAAGGCTATTTTTTCTTACCCCTTACTATTTTCTCTGCCATTCATAAGTTAATTACTTTCAGGTACACATGAAATCCGACCTTTTCTGAGAGCCATCTCTGACTACTCTAGCACGTATGCTTTGTGTGGAATAGTTTATTTCTATTATTTTGTACCTTGAACTTTCCATTTTGTTAGCCTTACTGGGACAAAAGTCTGTATTTTATTTATTTTGTTTGCTTATTCCAGCATCTGTCATCTTGCTGAGGATTTTCTAGGTACTAGGAACTGCTTGGCATTTCTTTCTTCACTAATTCATTCAGCGAGCATTCACTGTTCTACCAGGAGAGGCGCCGCGTGTGCCTGGCCCTGGGAATCCTTAATCCCTTCCCTCGAGGAGCCCAGACCAGTTCACTAGCAGTCTGGTATGCCAGAAAGAGGGTGGATGTTGTCATAGACGACAAGACCTGCATTCTGATTCAAAGCCTACGAACAGTCTAAGGAAGTTAGGAGATCGAGGAATTCGTAGTCCTGACTATGCAGCCATCACCCAGGTAACCCTGAGAAGGTCACTGAAGCTCTCCGAATCTCCGTTACTTCATCTGTAAAATGGTAATTATCATTGTAATGCCCCCTACCCATAAGATGGTTGTGAGGGTTGAATAAGGGGTTGATGTAGACAGTGCTTAGGTTAACCTCGAAAACGCCCTACAGAATTTTATTTAGAGGTCAAGTCCAAGCCTTTTCTTTAGAACTTTTTTTTTCTTCCCAATCCATGGCTGCAAACTTGCTGCATTCGGAAGACTCGTCAGCACAGTTTTGAAATTCTGTACTTTGAAAACATGACAACAGATGCTAATGTATGGGGCTATATAAGTCACTTACCAGATGGTTCACAGCACATCTTTCCTATTAGATTTATGCAGTAAATCTTCATTCCCCTTGAAACGTTTGCTTGAACGTGTCCATAACTTGTTATCCTCCTTTCGTATGTTTGTGTAGTACACATCTGGCCTCCTTAACGTCAGATTATAATTAGGATCAGGTATTCTCTTCCCTGACCTATGTGGCAAAATTCATCTCTGCCTTTTTTATGTAGAGGGGAAGACGGCGGCAGAAGGGTTTGCGATAACGATGGGAAATCTAGATAAATAGGGACTTTTTTTTTTTTTGGTTTTGATTTTTTGACATCTCCTTTGATGTGATTACTGCTCCTCTCTCTCCCCTCATATCCCCAGCTCCACTTCCATTCCCCCTTAACCCCCGTGCAGTATTAGAAGAGGACCCAGGAAAGCTGTGTGGCGGTAACATGGGCAGAGGGAATGTGGTTTACATCTGTTAGTATCCTTGAAAAATGACTTTGCAGGGCTAATGATACTTATTAATTACAGGTCCTTTTCTTCAGACGAGGCTGCCCTATTTGATAAGCTACCAGGCTCTGCAGTTAACCTGTGTCTGTTTTCTGGAGGCTTTATCTATTCTCGAGAACATCCTTCTTGAGTGAGAAAATTATGAAACGTGTTGGAGAAAATCAGGAGTTTATTTAAGAACTGGTTCGTTCCAAATCATTTTTACCAAGACTGGTAACATTTTTTCATGCTTATCGTATGAAGCATTTGACAGACATAAAAGTAGAAGCATTTGAACATTGCTGGTTTAATTTATGCTTTCTTTTTCTTTTATGTTGTATTTTAGGGAATTTCCCTGT
Source organism: Vicugna pacos (assembly GCF_048564905.1). Taxonomy (NCBI): domain Eukaryota; kingdom Metazoa; phylum Chordata; class Mammalia; order Artiodactyla; family Camelidae; genus Vicugna; species Vicugna pacos. The sequence continues at coordinate 27,856,992 of NC_133009.1, forward strand.
GGCTCACTACAGAACGACCTCAGCTTCAATTAATATTTTTTTTTATCTGTAGGTTCAATTGTTTTAAGGTAGAAAGAGAGCATATTAAAAGGCAATAATTATCCTAGCATGGGTTCAGTAATAATGGATCAGCAGTGCTTTTTATCTTTGCAAAATGGTTAGTCCTTATATTGAATACTTTTAGTATAAATGAGAACATACTTGAGAATCCTCATTTTCTCTTGAAGGCAGATTTATACCTCATGCTCCTTAATAATATGCTTTCCCACCATATTTAGTTTTTTACTGTCACACAATTATAATTCACTATGATAAATATTTCCTCAACTAAATAAAAAGGAGAGAATAAATGACATTGGTGTTGTAGATGTAATACCAAAGTTAGAAGGACTTGTCTGATTAAGGTCAAATAAAACATTAAGTATGTTGGAAAACTGAATGCAGTTTTGGAACTACATTTGGATTAAGCTAATGAAAATTTGCTGGTAGAAATCTTCAGGTCGCTTTTTAAATGATTGCGTCAAGTCTCTGCCCCTTTTTTTTTTTAAGTTTTCAGTTCCTCATCTGTAAGACAAATGTTAGAGGAAATTATCTTTGTGGTTTCTTCTGGCTCTAATGGATCCACATTCTAAATATCAGTGGGTGCAGCCAAAGTATTTCAGGTGCTTGGAAGTAGCTTATCTTTTTTAAAAAATAGTTGAATATTATTTAAAAAAGCAGTTTAAGATTATTTACACACTAATTAGTACCGTTTCATGTTAATAACTAGCTATATTATAATAGGTCACAAATTCAGAATTCATGAAATCCTAATTAATGATGCTTTTACTTGATTTCATTGGTGCCGCTAAGGCATTTCGCTGATTTCAATGTGATGGAAACGTACCTTATATGGAAAGGGCACTGGGAGATGGGGCTGAATTTAGGGAGAAGGTGGCTGCTAAATTCTCCTATTTTGGAAGGAGAACGGCATTGAGATTGAGGTAACTATGGGGGATAACCATTTTATTGTTCAGAAAATTCCATGACAGTGCTTGCATTAACTCTCTAGTGATACTGTCACTAAAGGGGTAAAAGAAAAGAAGAAGAAGAAGAAGAAGAAGAGAAATGAAACAGCAAAATAGACATACTGCCTTCACTCTGCTGTGTCTGCATCAATGCCGCATCGTAGCAGCTGCTCTCTTTTGAACAGTCCCTTTTTTTTTTCCTGGTGGCCTTTTTTCCCCTGTAGAGTAAGCCGACCAGATTTTCACTCTATAAAACTGGGACAGCCTAGCAGGGGATGAGAATTTCCATGAACCATCTTCTGGGGATAATAATATCAGTAATCAGAGACTGTCGTGGCAATTGCAGGCATGAACTGCAGTGGACAGGAAGTCAGCACCGCTTTGTGTCAGTTCTTTCGGAGAGTGAGTTCAGTGCCCCGTAACCATTTACCAAAAAGTTGAGCTTGAGTGCAACCCCCTGTAAACTCTTGAACTCTAAGTTATTTAGAGACTAAGACAGATGGCAAAGCAGATTTGCTAGAGAATTATATAAATGGACTGTATTCCAGTGGCTATATGTTCACCTCTTTGCCTTTAGAACTAAACTGTTTGTGCGTCAGCCAGAATTCTTGGTTCAAATCCAGTTTCTCTCCTCTCACATTTGGTCTTTGTCCTCTATGTTCACCTTACACTTTTTTCATATGTCTATATAGTTGGAATTTAATAATTTCCTTATTCAAAAGTGTACTCTGTGACCCTGTTTTGTCCCAGGCATGATACTCTATAATAAAAAGATACAAGGATAAATAAGATAAGCAAATCCAAAATGTACATGAATAATAGAGAGCTCCTAGCATTCTCTCTATACTTTTGTAAAATTATAATATTCATACTTTGGTAAAATAATGTAATCCATACTTTTATAAAATCTGTACTTCTGTAAAATTATCCATACTTTTATAAAGTTACCATTTTGTAAAATAAAAATTTAATAACTTATTTTTAATATTTCAGATAGAGGAGAGACCAATAATACAGAATAAAAGCACAACTTAAATTGTGAACACTTAATACATATTAAAGGTGGCATCAAAAAATTAACAGGGAAAAGACAGATTAAATTTTATGTGGCTTTTTGAAAATGCTAACTACGTGGAGAAATATAAAACTGGATCCCTTCCTAAATCTTTTACAAAGGTAATCTCTGTATATATTATAGAGATAAATGGGAAAGGTAAGCTATAAAAATAGTAGAAGAAAACACAAGAGGATATTTTCACGATGTAGAGATAGAAAAATATTTCTTTAAAACCTCAAAAGGATATGTTGAGAAAAAACTGACTGACTTATTTATAAAAAAAATAAAGATTTATGTTCAACAACAAAAATAAATAAATAAAATTAATATTCAGTTAATAGAATAAAATAATTATTTATGGTGTATAATATGATGAGGGGTTAATATCTGGACTATAAAAAGAACTCCTGAAAATTAAGAGAAAAAAGATAGCCGTCCCAATTGAAAAGATAGGCAAAAGTTTTATGATCAGGGAATTTATACAGGAAGACACCCAAAGAGACAGCAGGCAGAGTTAGAAGTGTTCCAATTCATTAATAATAAGAGAAATGCAGATTCTAACAACATGAATTAACTGGGCAAAAACTAGAAATTGGAATTGCATAATGCCAAACGTTGGCAAAAAACTGAGATTTGAGACTCCTCACATATGATTGGTGGAACTAGAGACTGGTGGAGCCAATGTAGGCATACTGCATGGGCTTCCTCCCAAAGAACTTCCCACATTGCTCATAATGACATATGTGCAAAGATGTTTATTGCAGTATTACTTATGGTGTCAAGGAGCTGGAGTGTCTGTTGTTGGAAGACTGGATAGATAAAACATGGTGGGTGTATACCTTGGAGAACTGTGCAGCAGTGAGATGCAGAGGTCTGATGTGCTCAAAGCAGTGTGGATAAATCTGTAAAATGTAGCACTGAATGAAAATAAAGCAGAATAAATTATATAACATTGTACCATTTACATATGCTGAAAACATATGTACGCCAAATAACAATGCATACTTTGCAAGAATAGTTAAAATACATGAATGAACATATTTGCAGTTTTGCAGAAGGAGCATGAGAAATAGAAACATCTGAACCATGAGATGAGTCTTGCACAGACCAGCAGTGCTGATGGTAGGGGTGGTGGGTGAGAAATGATCTCTATCCATTAGCAGCTCACAGAATAGTGAAGGAGACAGTCACATAAATATTATAATAAAATGTGGTAGGTACAGTTATTGGGATCTGTACAGAGTGTTAACGTAGGACTTTTCTACGAGACTGTTTCCATTAGGGAAATTACTGTTTTGTGTGGTGGTTTTTGTTTACTCTTGTACTTTTCCATATTTCTTATATTGTAAATGTATATATATATTAGCAAGAGAGGTCCTCAGATCACTGGAAAGGTTTAAAAAGTGCTTCCCTTCATCATTGACACTGTGGATTTTGTTTTGTTCCATGTAACTCAATTAAAATGTACACAGGGACATCTCAGTGGGATTCTCAAGGACTAGTTAGTGTCTTCCAGTTTTTATCATAGGTAGGGGTATACTGGTATAGTATTATTCTTTAAACTTTACATATGTATTTTATGTTTTATATTTTTGTGTTTCAGACAGTCATTTCACAGTTAAAAAAATTTTAGTAAGTTTTGGTTCCAAATAAAATGAAATAAGCACAATCTGCCTTGTATCTCACACTGAATTCAGCTATAAAACTTAGAATTCATGGAACCGCTATTTGAGGATACTTAAAAGCAGACAGTTGCAGGTGGATTGGAGAAGTAGATCAGCATTGAAAGCACCCCTAAACTGGTGGTGAGTTTACCGCTGTTCCCCTTCTGGTATCTCCTGGCCTGATCTTTTTGGAATTGAAACCCAGTGATGGGCACCAGAGCTCAGATGGGAAGAGCGCCAGGAGAAGTGCTCTAGTCCAGCTTAAGGAGCGGTAAAGGTAGAGAGAAGGGTTTCTTCTTTTCTCCATTTCCTTGCATCCAGACCCCAGGCAGTTCCAGGGCAACATCAACACTGATGGCAACAGGGGGCCAAACATCTAACAGAGGAGGGCCTTCTTCTCACATCAGTGGAGCTGTGATCTGAAGAGGTGGAGCACATACACGTTGCTTTTTTCTCTCTCTCTCTCTCTGTTCTTGCACTTCGTGGTAGTTGAGTAAGATAACTAAAGCTGCAGTTCATCAGTGGAGGGCTGAAATCAGGAGCCCAAGAAAATGGAAAATACCAGGGATTATGCATTAAATTAAGAGCCTGGGCAAGTGACCCCATAAAGATGTTTTTCTACTCCTGGGCTCACCCCTGAACTGCTGCACATGGATCTGATTCTAATTTATTGTATTAGAACATTGAGAATTAAATAGATAAACTATTGCCTCTGTCCATACTAGCCACAGAGTGACACACACATAGGAAAAATCTGAATAGCATTGGAAGGCTTTGAAAATTGACCTAATGCTGACACTTTAGCCCACAAAAGACAAGTTGGAACTTGTGGGGTGAACCTCACTAGTTTGATGGCCTGCTAAATCAAAAGTATTGTGTTGTCCATAAAATTTAAACAAGATGCATAGTCTCATTACATAACATCCGAATTGTTCAAGGTATTATCCAAAATTACTCAGCATAGAAAGACACAGGAAAATCTCAACCTCCATTAAAAAGACAATCAACAGATGCCAATGAGGAGAATATATGGATGTTGGAATTACCTGACAAAGACTTTTACGGAAACTGTTACTTAAAAAAACATTCTAACAAACAATCACAAACACTCTTGAAACAAACAATAAAACAGTCTCAACAAAGAAATAGGAAATAAGAATGGAAATTTTAGAACTATAAAGTACAAAATCATAATAAAAATCTTACTGGATCAGCTCAATAGCAGAATGGATGTGAAAGACTAAGAGTCAGTAAACTTGAAAATAGGTCAACAGAAATGATCTAGCCCGATAAACAGAGAGGAAAGAAAAAGATGGAAGGGATACAGAGAGCCTCACAGACCTGTGGGACAAATAAAAGGTCTAACATTTGTGTCATTGAAGTTCTAGAAGGGGAAGAGAAAAAATACAGTACAAAATTTTTTTTTTGAAGAAATAATGGCCCTAAATTTCCCTCAATGGGGGAAAGGAAATAGCCTGTAGATTCAAGAAGCTTTGTGAAAACCAAACAGGATAAACTCAAGTAAATCCATATTCAGACACATCATCGTCAAAATGCTATAAAAATAAGAACACAAAAAAGTCTTGAGAGTGGCCAGAGATAAAATATGCATTTCCTATTGTGGAGCAACAATATGAATGACTGAATTTCTCATCAGGAACTACAGAAGACAGAAGGAAGTGACACAATATTTCAAAATTACTGTAAAGAACCTCCAATCCAGAATTCTGTATCCAGTGAAAAATACTGCTTAGAAATGAAGGCGAAATACAGACATCTGCAGATGAAGGAGAACTAAGAATTGTTACTAACAAACCAGCTCTGAAAGCATTTCTATAAAAGCTCTTGAGATAGGAGGAAAATAACACCAGAAAGAAACTTGGAACATTGAGAATAAAAAAATAGCAAAAGAAATAGTAAATATTTGGGTACACGTTATAGACTCTTTTCTCTTCTTGAGTTCTTTAAAATATGCTTGATAGTTACAAGCAAAATTTTAACACTGAATGCTGGAGTTTTTGATGTATATTTAAGGCGACTATAACAAAGGAGAAGAATAAAGGGAGCTGTAAGATGGTAAGGTCTCCGTATTCCGCTTGAAGCGGTAAATTTGATTCTAAGTAGGATGTGAAAAGTGAAGGGTGTTTATTATACTCCCTAGAGCAACTGCTACAAAACTATACAAGAGATAATGTAAAACACAATAAAGCAGAATGCTAAAAACTGTTCAAGCACCTCAAGTTTCTCCTTAGAAACTGAGACTGTAATAAAAAAGAGAACACATACAAAACAAGTAACAAATTGGTAAATAGAAATCCAACTGTATCAATAAATGTGCTAGATGTAAATGGTCTAAATGCAACAAAGAAGAGATTATCAGAAAGAAGTAAAGGAAACATGACCCTACTCTCTACTTCCCATAAGAAAGTCCCGTATAATATAGTGATATACATAAATTAAAAGTAAAAGGATAGAAAAAGGAAAGCTAGAACAGCTATCTTAGAGAGATAAAAGAAACTTTAGAGCCCATCCCCCCAAAAAACCCAACAAGTATATCAGGAGTAAAGATGTACATGATGATAAAGGGACCAATATACACATTATACATGTATATTAGAAAAGAAAGATCTTCAATTAGTATTAAGCTTTAAGTTTCCACCTTAGTAAACTAGAAAAATAGGAGCAAAATAATCCCAAAGAAGCAGAATGAAGAGAATAAAAGTGAACAGAAATTAATAAAATTTAAAACTACAGAGAAAAATCAATAAATACAAAAGCTGATTCTTTGAAAGAATCAATATAATTAATAAACTTCTAGCAAGACTGACAAAGAAAAAACAAACATACAAATGATCAGCATCATGAATGAAATAAGGGATATTAATTCAGAACCTACAACCATGATAATTCAATGCATAGACATTGTCAGCTTAGATAAAATGGACTGATTCCTTGAAAACCATGACTTACTAAAGCTCACCCAAGATAATTTAGGTAACCTAAACACTCCTATACCTGTCAAGTGAATTAAATTCCTCTTAAAATTCTTCTGAAAAGGAAATCTCCAGCCCAAAACAATTAAAAATGAATAAGGCCAATTCTACAAAATTTCTTTTGGAAAATAGACAATGCACCAATTCCCAACTTATTTTATGAGGTCACAGAGTAACACTGATACCGAAACCAGATGAAGATAGTATTAAAAAAAAAAAAGAGCAAGAACTACAAACCGATATACCTCTTGATCATAGATGCAAAAATTTTCAATAAAATATTAGCAAATCAAATCCAGATCAAGATATAAAAAGAATAACACATAATTACAGATGGGTCTTATTATGGAATTGCAAGGCTGGTTCAATATTAGAAAATCATGTAATCCACCATATAAGTAGTCTGAAGAAGAAACACTATGAGTTCCCATCAACTGATACAGAAAAAAAATTCCAAAATTTAATAGTGATTCATGATAAAAAAATATGCAAAGTAGGAATAGAATGAAACTTACTCAGTCTGATAAAGGCCATCTATAAAATACCTATAGCTAATCCAGTTAATGATTAAGGACTAGGTGCTTTTCCACTAAGATGGGGAACAAATCAAGGATGTCCAATATAAGACTCTCATTCAACACTGTACTGGAAGTCCTCGTCAGAGAAGTATGTTGTGAAACCAGCGAACACAAAAGGCGTACAGATTGGAAAGAAAGAAATAAAACTGTCTCTTTATGTGGGCAACGTGATTGTCCACGTAGAAAATCCCCCCAAGTTATAGAAAACAATCTTCTAACAATAATAAATGAAATAAGCAAGTTTGCAAGATACAAGATCGACATACAAAAATCATTACATTTCTATATGCTAGCAAGGTACAATTGAAACCTGAGCTTTACATTTTTTTTAAATTAAAATAGTTCTAAAAATAAAATATATAGATATGAATCTAACAAAATACAGGATCTGTATGCTGAAACTGCAAATACTAATGTAAGAATTCAAAGAGGACCTAAATAAATTGAGAGATATACCTAGTTCATGAATCAGAAGACTCAAAAGAGTAAAGATGCTGACTCTCCCCAATTTGATCAACTATGTTAATGAAGTTTCAATAAAATTCCTGACAGGATTTTTTCGGTGGATATAGACAAGCTGATTTTCAAGATGTTATGGAAAGGCAAAGGAATAGCTAAAATCATTTTGAAAAAGAAGAAAAGTCTTGTAGGAATCACACTTCTTGATTTTAAGACTTATTATAAAACTATGCTAATCAAGACAGTATGGTATTGGCAAAAGAAGACAATTATCAGTGGACCACAGCAGAGCATATAGGAATGAGCCCACACAAATGTGGCTGATGAATTTTGACAGTAGTGCAGTAGTTTGGTCTTTTCAGCTAATGGTGTTTGAACAATTGAATCGACATCAATACGCAAGAAAAAAAATGAATCTTGACCTAACCTTCATGCCTCGTACAAAAAACCCTCAAAATTGACCAAATATCAAGTAAAATATAAGACTATAATCCTTTTAAAAGAGAATGTAGGAGAAAATCTTCATGATCTGGGGTTAGGCAAAAACTTTTCAGGCATGACACTGGAAGTATGTAATCCATGAAAGAAAGAGTTGATAAATTGGCCTTCATCAAAATTTAGAACTTTTGGCCTCCCAATGTTAAGAACATGAAAAGACAAGTTTTACACTGGGGGAAAAGCTGCAAACCACATACCTGACAAAGCTCTTGTGTCTAAAGTAAAGATTCTCAAAACTGAGCAGTGTGAAAACAACGTAATTTTTTTAAATGGGGAAAGAGTTGAGCAGACATTTTACCTAAGATAATATACAGAATGAATATAAGCATATGAAAAGACAGCCACCATCATTAATCATTAGAGAAATGCACATTAAAACCTTATTAAGATCTACTGCACATCTGTTAGAATGGCTAATTTTTAAAAAGTGACAATACTGAGTACTGATGAGCATGTGGAGTCATCGGAACTTGCATTCATTGCTGGTAGAAATGCAAAATGGTATAGCCGCTCTTAAAAATAATGTGGCCATTGTTTATAAAGTGAAACATACACCTGTCATATAGGTTAGAGAAATGCAAACTTATGTTCCTCAGAAAACCTGCACGTGACTCTTTATGGCAGCTCTATTCATAAGTGTTCAAAACTGGAATCCAAATGTCCTTCAAGGGTGAATGGATTAACCAACTGTGGTATAGCCATACAATGGAACATTGCACAGCATTATAAAGGAAGAAGCTATTGATACAGACAACAATTTGGATGAATCTCTATGCTGAATGGAAGAAGCCAGTTTCAAAAGGTTACATGCTATATAGTGACATTTCTAGTTGGCCTTTGAATAACACAGGTTTGAACTGCACTAGTCCACTTATATATGGATTTTTTTCACTGAATACATATTATAGTACTACACGATCCACCGTTGGTTGAATCTGTGGGGTGCAAACCATGGATATGGAATGCCGACTATAAAGTTATGGGCGGTTTTCAACTGTACAGGGGTTTGGTGCCTCAACACCTGTGTGTTCAAAGGTCAACTGTATATGACATTCACAACACGATAAAATTGTAGTTTTGGAGACAGATCAGTGGTTGCTGTGAGTTGAGCGGGGCAGTTTTACTGTAAAGCTAGAAAAAAACCCAGAGGGAATTTTGGTGGGTAATGGAATTGCTCTGTATCCTGATTCTTGTGGTCATTATATGAATCTATTCATGTGTTAAAATACATAGGAATGTGCACCAAAACATACTGATTTTACTGTACTATAGTTTAGAAAATAAAATTTAAAAATTTTTATTCTGAAAAGAAAGAAAAAGTTACCATGATGGCAATTATAGGATAGTGGGAGAAAAGGAGGAGACAGACAGGAAATAAAATTAACTCAAACAAACAGAATTGGGATTGGATTTACTAAGCATGCTAATCTAGGTATGTAGGGGAATTTTTAAAATAAACTGAAGAATGATTGGCTTATTAATCTTTTGTAGTGAAATAGTTGCTTCTAAATTAGCAGTGGCCCATAAAGCTATTTTATCTTAGGTAGTTAAACATCCCCTATGCAAATGTCTTTTGCTGTTAATTTACTTATCAGAAAATGATAACTACTATGTATAAAAATAGACTAAAAACTTTCTTCTGTAGAGCACAGGGAACTATATTCAGTATCTTGTAATAACCTTTCATGAAAGAGAATATGAAAATGAATATATGTATATACAGGTATGACTGGGGAATTATACTGTACATCAGAAATTGACACATTGTAACTGACTATACTTTGATTAAAAAATAAAAATAAAAAAACAAAAAAAAGAAACTAATTTCACTCAAGATGAAATTTTTTCTTCATAGACATAGGAGGGCAAAATTCTGCCCAAGCTATAAAAAAAATTGTAAATTTAAGATAGTGATGCTTGAACTGATGTTCCAGTTTTGGCAGAGAATGTAGCTGTGTGTGTGAATGAAAGGTTGGAAAAATATTACTAAAGAAAAGGAGAGTTGTTTTGAAAAATGACTTGAATTCAATGATTCAGTCCCCTCTCCATCAGTTTGCGTGTGCAGATCCAGTCTTTATGAGCTGTTGGACAGGTGATTTTGTTCTATGCCTTAGTTTCCCCGTATACAGGCTGTGAGGATAGTTATTTTGGCGGCTGATGCCCTTCCTGAGTGTCATTGGATTTCAGCATGAGGCTTAAAGGTTCTTGCAGAAGAGCATCAACATATATGAATTTTCATCATGTTATTTCTTATTACCAAATATAGCTTTTCCTCATTTCAGTTTGGACACTGATGAAGAAAATGATCCAGACACTTGTAATTAGGGAAATTAAAAATCGTTAAAGTTAGAAAAATGTCTACATGGCAGGAAAAAAGAAAGGAAGAAAGATTCTTTTATACTCTTTTTAAGTTTGAAAACCCACATCAAAAAAAGATTTAATCACAGATGCCAGAGTTTAAAGCTGTAAAAAAAAACCACATGGAAGAAGAAATAAGGAACACACTTTGAGCCCCTTTAAAAGATAAAGATATCATGAAATATATATCTAATACATTGGAGAGCTAGTGTATGTGATTTTCATATGGCTGTCCTAGGAAGCGTCAAGTAGACCTTTAGTAGAAACTAATATGCACGCTTCTTGCCTTCTCCTAAAAAATACATATGCCAGTATTGACAAAAACATATATATTTAAATAACAGTAAAAGCATTCTTTGAAATATGTCTTTGGGTTGTTATAGTTGCACATATAAAGAGGATGTGCATACATATTATTGTATGAACACTTAATAGTCTCTCATAAAATGCGTGTTTGTACATATGTATCCATAGCTTGGATGGTGGTCCATTTAATAAATATCTTCATCACTTGAGACAGCATGTTTTACATTCTTACTGTTCATCAACGTGGTAGATACTGACATTCGCTGCCGTTAAATGGCATGTTCACAATATTTGCCTTTACTGAGCAAGAACTAATGGTAACAGAGTTTCTGTGTTAACACAAACGTCTGGGCAGCTTGATTCAAGCATCGTTTGTAATTGCACTTTCTCAAGATAAACTGAAGGCTCTGCAAAATGTCATGTCTTCTTTTGGATGATCTTTCCTTAAACATTTTTGTTGGCATGACTGTCAGGGTGTTAAGACTCTGGAACATCTACAAAGTCAAGAAATCTAGATGTTATATTAAGTATGAAAGTAAAAGCTGCTAGCGTGGTCTAACGTAGGGACTTCAAAGACAGCGTTAGCTCTTGTTCTGTCCCCAAAGAAATATCAGTGTCGGTAACCTCAGCATCACTGGAGAAATACACCACTCTTCTTTCCTTTTTAACATCATTAGTCGAGTAGTCAGAGTAAAATCTGAAAAGTTCAGCGTTCTGTTGGATCATTTAATATATTTAATACAATAGAATTTAATGCAATAGAATTTTGTATTGTTCCAACAGCCAAAGTAATTGCACCACGTTTGCTTTTTAAGTTTACTTCTTTTTTCCTTTTTAATTGTAACATTAAGTTTTCAAAGACAAAAATGAACAAAGGCCAGCAGTCCCACTGAGCTGTGAAGCGGGTAGGAAGCTTAGCTCCCTCCCACTATAGCCTACTTGAAAATGTATTTCTGAAACCCTTAAGGTAAGACTTAAAAAAAAAAGAAAAAAAAAAGGATTGGACAGTTGTCAAGGACGGTTGGTTTTTAAGGCTTAAGTACCTGAGCAATGTTCATTTAAAATAACATATGAGTCTCAATCAAAATGATCTAAGCTGAGCAAACGGCTGCTTTGTCCTTCCCTTTCAAGGAAGTTCTAAGTTGCTACAAAATCTGGGAGAGGGACGTTTCTTTGGTTAATGCTCTTTATTCCTTTTCGGTAATTTTTTTTTTCTTCATAGTGTAAAAAGCGTTTGGGAACCTTCCTGTAAAGAAACTTTCCTAGTCTAAGTCCAAGTCTAAGTTTATTCTTCAGTCATCAACGTATAGTCATCAAAGTATAGGGCCACTGAAAGAGTATGAGGTCAAAGTATTCTTTCTTTTGGGAATTGGGTTTTTTTGTTTGTTTGTTTGTTTTTTGTCAGAGGAATAAAGACTCTTCTGAGTTAGTTCCTGTTGTGCAGAAACTGGGATTCATCTTGCCCTTGGGGTGTGGCCCCCACCTGTTGACCTTTGTGATGGTGGTAGAATCTGGAAATCAGGAGTCCATTTCCTTGGTTAGCTTCTTTGCTGGGCTGGGGTTATTCACTGCCACCCTACATTCCAAATATTGGCATACCTTCTCAGAGAACTCGGGGTGTTCTTCCAAGGCGGGGCCTCTAGGCAACATCCCCTGAAGTGGACAGATGCTCCCTGGTGCTTCCTGCTGAAGTCAGCCCACTTACTCCCCCCTGACTACCAACCCCCGAAAGTGTGCAGCGACCACCATCCTTCCCAAGAGAAATGCCCGGGTGTCCTCCATGATCTTTGCCTCCGGAATTTCCTTCCTTCTGGATGAAAGAAAATTTTTCAGAGAAGACTTTTTTTTTCTCCTGGATTATTTGTATTCTTTTCCTTAAATCCTTATTTGGGGCTGTTATAGCAGAAGTCTAGAATCATGAGAAAGTACAATCAGGCTCCTTAAACGTAACCCAAATTCATGAGCAGGCATTTTTCGATGGCTCTCATAAATGCCTTAAATGTGCTGCAGGACAGCCCTGACCTCCTCATAGGCAGTTCTGTTAACAGGACTGGGCTCTGGTTGCTTTTCACTGACTTGTTGATTTAGGGACCAGCTGCCTCCTAGAAATTGTGATCAAAAGCTGTAAAAGCTGACCATAAATATATCAAATGCATGAGTAGGAATTGGGAAACTTGATTTGTCCTGTGATCCAATCTGGGTTAAAGTTTGGTGGCACTTGAAATTACTACCCTTAGAGCAGTCATCAACAACCTCCAAATAATTTGTATGTGCACATATGCATGTGATGTTGTTTATTTATAATTCCGTCCCATGTCCTTCGTCTCCTATTTTATGACTATAGATTTTTGTTACCCCTGTTTTCCTCCTTCTCTCTTTCTGACTGTAACTCAGAAGGAATCAGGGAACCTGGAATGTCCCAAATGCTACTTCAGTCAATCAAAGAGAAATTAATTATTTCTTTAAGAAGCAGGAAAAAAATGGGAGGAGTATGTTAAAATGATTTAGAAGATACACTCAAGAGTAGACTTCAGGGAGTGCTATGTGGAGGCATGCAATAGAGACCGGGGCGCAGAAGGGTGGGGGTGGGAGCACACCAGAGCTGATGTCTAAGCTCCAACCTAAAGGACAAATTAGAATCAGCCAGATAAAAGGAAGCACGGGGGATAAAAGGTGTTCCAGTCAAAGGAAATAATGAGCACCAAAACCCGTGCTGGAGAAAGACATGCTAACTATGTAAGGGACTTGAGCATCTGTGGATTTGGGTATCCGTGGGGTCCTGAACCAGTCCCCCATGGATACCAAAGGATGACTGTTTTTACCATGTAACTGTTTCTCCGAAGTACATAAGAGGAGAACAGCTGAAATACAGCACAAAGTGGGAATGAGCAGTTTGACGAGTGGGACCACACGTTTGCCCGATTCTTAATTTACTCATGAATTTGAGATTTAATTGCTCTCTGAAAGGATGGTGATTGAGCCAATGCAACTTGTATGAGATATTCCCAAAAGGCCTAGAATGTTCTGTAATAACAGTAAAATTTTAGGGAAAAATTCTAAAAATAAAGTTTTATTTACTTAAATTTTGTTTTATTTCATCGTGAACTTAAGGGAAAATAAAATATTTTCAAAATTACTAAAACTTCTTCCTTTTAAAAAATTTCCCCTTTTTCTGTGTTATCCTATTCTCACGCACATATCAGTGTTCTTATCTAAGTGTGATTCTGGTACCAGAACCACCAGCATTAACTGAAAACTAGTTTAAAATACAAATTATTAAGCGCCATCCGAGACCCACTGAATCAGAAACTCTGAATCATGGACCCAGCAGTCCCATGTTTTAATGTTCCCTCCCCTTGATTCTGATACACGTGAAGGTTCGAGAACCACTGACGTGTACTAGTCATGTTTTCTGTGAGAAGCGCTATCTTCTCATTCTTTAAATTAATTTTGTGTATGTGTTTTATTTCAATAACTAAATTTTAAATTCCTTGTGGACAGTGATCCTGTCTTTGTTTTTAACAGCTCTGTTGAGATGTGACTATCATATGGTAAACTGCATTTTGAAACCGTACAATTAGATTGGTTTTAACATCCATATTTTACCCATGAAACCAACACTATTATCAAGATAATGAACAGGCATATCATCCTAAACGTTGTTTTGAGCCTCTTTGTAATCCTTCCCTCTGACCCCTTAGAGGCCCCCTCTCCCCGTCCCGGGGCAACCACTTACCAGTTGTCTCTAGAGATAAGTTCACGTTTTCCAGAATTTTAAGTACATGGAATCATAGAGTATGTATTCTTTTTTGTGGTCTAGTTTCCTTCACTCTGCATCATTATTTTAAGATTTATTCATGTATAAATTGTTGCATCAATAGTTAGCTCCATTTTATTGCTGAATACTGTATGCTTTTATGGATATACCACATTCTGTTCATCCAATAATCTGTTAATGGACTTCCATGTGGTTTCCCGTTTGGAATGTTGACAAATAAGCTGCGGTGAACGCTTGTGCTTAAGTCTTTGTATAGACATAGGCTTTCATTTCTGTTTAGTATAAACCTAGGAATGGATCATGTATCAGGTGTATGTTTAGCTTTATATAAAACTACCAGTATGTTTTCCAAAATAGTTGTATCATTTTACATCCTCAATGACAGTGTATGAGAGTTCCATTTGCCCTGAATCCTCAGTATATTCAGGCTTTTTAATTGTATTCATTTCTAATAGGTGTGTATTAGTACTTAATTGTGGTTTTCATTTTCATTTCTCTAATGACAAACAATGTTGAGCATCTTTTCATGTGCTTCTTTGTCATTGGTCTGTCTTCTTTGTTGAAAGGTCTCCTCAATTCTCTGCCCACTTTTACATTAGGATGTTTTGTTTTCTTATTACTGAGTTTTGACAGTTCTTTATTTATTATAGATATAAGCCCTTTTATGACTTGCAGTATATTCTGCCAGAGTTGACTTGTCTGTTCATTCTCTTAACAGTGTCTTTCAAAGATCATACATTTTTTAACTTTAATGAAGTCTAATTTATCAACTTCATCTTTTATGGATTATAATTTTGGTTTTGTCTAACTAAAAGAAAACATTTGACTAACCAAGTCACAGTTTTCTCCTATGTATGTTTCTTGTGGGCAACATATAGCTTGATCTTGTTTTGTTGTTGTTGTTGTTGTTAATCCAATCTGACAATCTCTACTTTTTAATTGGGATATTTAGACCACTTATATTTAATGTGGTTATTGATCTGGTTAAATTTAAATCTAGCATCTTGCTATTTCTTTCCTATTTATCCCATCTTTTCTTTGTTTCTTTTTTTGCCATCTTGTGAATTAACTGAATATTTTTATGATTTTATTTTATTATCTCTATTAGCTTATTAGCTATAACTCTTCACTTTGTTGTTGTAGTGATTGCTTTAGGATTTACATCTTTTACTTATCACATCTTATACCTCTTTTACTTATCACGGGCTATGCTCAAGTAATATACCACTTTATTTATAGTTTGAGACTAACTGTAGCATACTTCCATGTTTTTCCTCTTGACCTCTGTGCTATTATCACATGTGTTATTTTTATAAATATTGTAAACCCATACTATATTGTTACTATGATTTTTATCTAAATAGTAAATTATCCTTTAGAGAGATGAAAATAAGAAAAATACATATGTATTTGCCCATGTAATTACCATTTCTGGTGTTCTTCATGCCTTTATGTAAATCCACATTTCCATCTGTTATCATTTTCTTTCAGAATGAAGGATTTCCTTTAACATTTTTGTACTGTCAGTCTGCAAGTGATGAGTTATCTCAGCCTTTGTATGTCTGTAAAAGTATTTTTTTGGCTTTGTATTTTAGTACTTTAAATAAGTTGATCCACTGTTTTCTTACTCACAGTGTTTCCAATGAGTAATTTGCTGTCATACTTACCTTTATGTCTGTGTTAGTGTGATTTGCCTTTGCTTTTAAGATTTTCTCTTTATTAATGATTTTGAGCACCTTGATTATGATATGCCTCAGGGTCTTATGTTGGAGTTTGTCGAGATTAATTGATCTGTAGGGTTATAAATCTTCCTTGCCTCAACTTTTGAACATATAAACTATAGTTATTATAACTGTTTTAATGCCTTTGTCTGCTAATTCTAACATCTGGGTTGGTTTAGGGTCTGTTTCAACTGATTTTTTTTCTCCTCATTTGAGGTTTTATGTTCCTGCTTTTTTAAAATGTGTGGTAACTTTTGATTGAATGCCAGACAGTGAGACTTTACCTTGCGTTGTTCTGTATATTTTGTATTTTGATTAATATTCTTGAACTTTGTTCAGTGACTTGGGAAAAGTTGTAATTCTTTAGGATCTTACTTTTAAGATTTGTTTATTGGAACTGGAACTATGCTCAATCTGAAACTAATTATTCCCCACTATTGAGTCAAGGCCCTTCTGTGTATCTTATAACGCCCATGAGTCACGAGGTTTTTCCAGTCTGGCTGATGGGGAGAGGTACCATTCCTACTATTGTGTGAGCTCAACTCTGTTACCGCTAATCTTTCTGAATGGCTCTTTCCCAGCCTTGGGTAGTTTCTTTACATACACGTGCTGATTAGTATTCAGCTGAGTATTTGGACGAGACCATCAGCTTATCTTGAGACTTCTCTGAGCAGCACTGTCTTCTCCAGTACTCCACCCTACAAACTCTAGCTGCCTTGATTTCCCCAGACTCTCAACTTGGTCTCCTTAACTGAAGGAGTCCACTGGACTTC